>NC_056757.1:27184642-27851785 GCF_018687715.1 Carya illinoinensis
TTGGTTGCATTGTTGAGATATATGTATTTTAACAGGTTTAATCACTACCATTCATCATGACAACTAGCTGATTTGTTTTCACCAGTGATCATTGGTGAATACAAGCTGTTATATAGTACCAGTTGGTGATTCAACAGGTTTTATCACAATTCAAGTTGAAAGATGGGTCGTCATGGTATATAATGTACTACCCACAAAATGAATTGGTGGAAAAATGGAATTCCCTGTAACTATTTTAGATAGGTGCTGGTCAAAAATTTTTTCTCCCTACCAAGCCACTGATGGTAACAGAACTGGTTGCATGTCATTATATTTTCACTAATGGCCACCATACGAAATCATCAGATAAAAGCAATTCTCAACACAATTGCATGGTTGCTAAACCGATTTATATATAGAGGAAAACAAATATTGCCACACCAAATTGTCGTGGCAAAAGAAAGTTATTCCCACTAAAAATTATTTTGGCGGGTAAATTATCAATACTCATGAATTATATGCCACGAGTCTGTCGCCAACGAAAGTGATGGAAAAAGGTTTGTTGTCACATAACCTGTTCTTTTTTTGTCACTAATTATTTACATGTAAATGCCTAATTGCCACCACACGATATCTAGGTAAGCTACTTTTGTCACATCCACAACACATGGATAATGAATGGAAACTGGTGGAATATAGATTATTCCAACTAGTACTGAGGTTAATAAAATTAAATTATTACCAGATTAAGTCATCCCCAAAGACTCATAGTCACTACTTATGGAGTGGTAAATAACTTTATATGACTAAACGTGTCACCAAAGGTCTAATGGCTAATGCTGTTTTTTGGACTGTAAGTGTGGTGACAAACCATGTATGTTTCACCACTTAAGTCTAGTTGTGAACGGAGTTTGCCACGGAGGGCCACAAGTATTGTCACAACTTTTGGCCGTGGCAAAAGAACTTTTTTCCCACCAACCAATAGTTTTGGTAGATAAAATATTATTACCCATGAATTATATGCCATCAACGTGTCACCAAGAAAATTGGTGGAAGAAACTTTATTTTCACATAATACCCACTTATTTCGACCAAAATCCCTCACGGAAAAAGGCAGTATTTGTTGTAGTTTCCTAATTCTAACCTTAATCTCTATCACAATCTTATTTATGGTCTTTATCACTATTTTCATTTCTGCTCTTCTGATCATTATCCTTTTTCAACCTCTCTATGTGCTTATTTGTTGGTAAGATAGAATTCGTTCCAACATGCCCCCTCGATCTCAAGGGTAATTCATGGAAATTAAAATTGGGTCATAATTGACAGAGCCATGCAGTTGGTAGTGGTTTCGTAAAGGTAACAACCACTTGATCTTTGATTGTGATGAAGCATACCAACAACATGCCTCTAGAAATGTGGTCCTGAACAAAGTGCTAGTCAGTTTCAACGTGCTTTTTTCTGGCATGGAATAATGGATTTGCAATCATGTAGATTGCTCTGATGTTATCACGCCACAAGGTGGGGGGATCATGGGAATATCCAATTCAAGTAGTAAGGAGTGAAGCCAAAGTAGCTCAACGACAGTTTTTTCAATTGCTCTGTATTCGACTTCTGTGCTTGATCAAGATATCATGGCTTGCTTCTATGAACTCCAAGAGAGAGATTTTATCATATGAAGACACAATACCCACTCATAGAGTGTCGATTATAGGGACACCCAACCCGATCGGCATAAGAAAATGTTGTTAGTTGTAGGTTAGAGTTGTGGCGGATCAGTAGCCCATGATGTACAATGTTCTTCAGGTAGAGTATGATCCTTTTCACGACACTCCAATGTTCTATAGCTGGCCGATGCATATACTAACAGCATAGGAGAGATTAGGTCTAATGAAATAAAATTATTATAAAGAGCCGATGACACTACAATAGAGTATTTCATCGAAAAAAAAAAAAAAAAAACTCACCTTTGAACTGAGAGAGATTAGCAGTGGTGGACATAGGAAACAATACTGGTTTGACTTCTGGCATATTTATTTCCTAAGAATTTTTGCAATGTACTTTTACTGAGATAGAAATCGACCACAGGAATCTGAGACTGCCTCATTGCCCAATAAATAATGGATTGAGCCAAGATGTTTTCATGCAAAGTCATGTTCTAGACTTTAGCTGAGAGTTGTGAGAGCAACTGGATTTAGACTAGTGATCAAAATATCATCGACATAGATGAGTAGAAACATGAAATCCAATCCATTTTTATATATGAAAAGTGAAGTATCGGACTTTGAACCAACAAAGACTAGATCCAATAGTTTGCTGCTTAGGTGTGAGAATAGGCCCACTTGCAACTGATAAAATTCATAATGAGCTGGAAAGAAACAAGTCTCATTATCCATTAGGGCTTGAAAATCATCATTTATTGCCTTGGGCCATTCGGGATCTTTGACTACTGAAGAGAAGCAGGTTGGTTCGATGGTGTTGTCTTTCAATATTTTTTAACAGGGCTCGGTGAAGAGGGTAGCAGACTATGTCTTTAGGTAGTTGTTTATGTTTCTGAATGTTACTTTTGGAATGTGTTTGCATACTGTGGTGAAAAGTAGGAGGAGGAGCAAGTCCACATCAGGCACAAGTAAAGGGACTAAAGTAGCATCACATGGTTCAACTTGAGGCTCAGTTGAGTAATTTGAGGGTGGTAACAAAGGAGAAGTCACTTGTGGCATGGAAAGTTGTATGGAAGAAGGAAGTGATACAACTGATGAATGTCGTTGAGGCGGAAAAAAATGTGGAGTTTCAAAGGGAAAATGATTTTTATCGAAGATTACATTTCAAGAGATATAGATTAGACCAGTGGAGAGGTCGAGACAACAATAACCTTGTGTGCTATATTTGATGAAAACACAAAGGGCAAAGCGGTAATCAAGTTTGTGGCAGTTATAGGGGTGGATATATAGCCAAACAAGCACAACCAAATATTTTTTGAAAATTGTTATCCAATAGAGCTTTATATAAATGTTCAAGTGGAGTTTTGTGAGATGTTATAGGAGGGGGTAGGCGGTTGATGAGATAGCAAGCTACTTGAAAAGTCTCATCCTAATAGCAACATGGGACAATTGTGGCAGCCAGGTGAGGCCAGTTTCAACAATGTAACAATAACGGCATTCGACTGAGCCTTTTTGTTAATGAGTAAGGGGGCAAGCAAGGTGGAGGTTAATTTCAACAGAGAGAAAGTGTGAGTGTAAGGTTCAAAACTCTCCACCCCAATCTGATTGAACATGTTTTATTTTACATGAAAATGTAAGTTCCATTTGGGATTGAAAGAGAATGAAAGTGTGAAGGATATCTAATTTTTGTTTATTAAAAAAAAAAACCACATGAATTTAGAGAAGTCATCATCAACGCAAAGGTAATATTAATTTCCATGCATAGACTCTATTTGGGCAAGACACCATACATCAATAAAAAATTACTCAGAATGACTCAAGGACATTAAAGTGATAGAGGAAAAGGGAGTTTGTGACTGTAGCTCATAAGTAATGTGAGATGTGGCTCCATTGTTAGGATACCAGGAGGAGTTTACAGCTAGGTGAGAGGTAGCAACATAAATTTGAGAAGATAATGTAGCCTGAAAAGCCTGGTCAATTTTATGACAACAAGCAACTACAAGGTGACCAACTTTATTGTGAAGTAGGCAATGTGGGTGAAGACCAGAGCTTGAAGGTGACATGGTTTGCTGGCTAGAAGGAAGGTTCTCACGACCATGCCCCCTACCGCGATATCATCCATTACGATTATTGTTAAAGTTGTAGTTGTGGTTCTGAAGAGGTCTACTGGTGGCAATCTTGGCAGACGGGACAGCAAAATCTGTTGAGGTAGAGTGTTGTTCCAATTGTAGTTGATGGGTTAAAAGGTGTCCATAGAGATCATTTTGACATGGGATCTACTCAGGTGGTGACTGAGGTAACAAGAGAGTCATAATTGGGAGAAAGACTAACAAGTATGTAGGTGATAATTTATGAATCATCAAGAGGACAACTGATGGTAGAGAGGATATCAGACAACTACTTAATTTTCGTGAAGTAGTTTGCAATAGAGAGTGAGCATTCCTTTAAGGTGGAGAGCCAAAAACACATGCTCATAATACTAGTAGAGGAAGTGGATGAGAACATCCTTTTTACAAACCTCACGAGACACGTGGAGGCAATAAGAACTAGTGAGAGAATTTAGTAGGCACACGTATAGAGGCAATATCATCTTCAAACTTTATATTATGATGAGACCTAGTTAATGCGGCCTGCTCTGTATACCCACAAAATTATTTTTACAATAAAATAATTTAATGTACCATCACTCACATCTAGCCACATCGATATGTGGGGTTTACTTTTATAAGATCTTTCTATGAACTTAGTACTTTTCTTAAAAATATCAAAAGAGTACCATTTCATAAATATAATTACCGAGGGCATGCATTATGCTTAACATGAAACTTATTATGCCAGCTAGAGCCTAGCAAGAAGGAAAGCATATTGAAGATTTATTAGCGAAATGGACAAGCGGGCCTGGGCGCACCACCAGCTAGCTAGCCCATGCACTGCTAGACGTGCAGCCCCACAGCCAACGTGCACGCACATTAGCCCTTGTGAAAATAAAATCAAGGGATTCACTTATATATTTAGAAGTTTTTTTTTTTATTTTCTCGGATATATACTTAGAAGTTAATTCTGAAACTCCCTCTTCGAAAAAACAATACTCATTATTTCAAAATTTATTATTAGGATTCGTTCCATATTATATAGTTTTGATATCATGTCTTGCATTGAGAAATAAGGCAGAAAGTATCGATCAATCAAACTAATTAATTGATCGGTCAAAAAGTTGGTTGGCCGGTTCGTACGTATACGTGGTACTTAATTACTTGCCTTGAGCAACATATAATTAAGCAGGTCAAAGACATTAATTAGGCAGGCTCATGAATAGAAAATATTATATGCCCTCCACTTCATTTATAAGAGTTTCACTGGCCCAAAATTCGACTCTATATGGTGAGAATTGGGTCCCAATAATTAATATAAGTCCAACAATATTATTATTAGCCAGCAGACATCTTGAATTTAAATCTGTTTAAATTTTTAGAATAAGTAATGATTTTACAAACATCTCATGCATTGTGGCCGGAAGAATATCTATCTTTTTCTAATCATGCATTGCCTTTCTTCCTTCTTTAGCTTCTTAATTCAAAGGTACAACCTGCCCCATCTAGATGCAAAAAGTACACATATTGGTTTGGATTTAAAGATAAGATGAGATGATTTTAGATGAAAGATAAAAATTAAATTAAATATTATTATAATATTATTTTTAATATTATTATTATTTTAAGATTTAAAAAAATTAAATTAAGACTTAGAAAAGTTGAATTGTTTATTATATCTTATATAAAAATTTGATAAAATTATAATAATAAGATTAAATCGGATGAGATGAAACACTTTTCAGATTCAAATGGGATAACACCCCTCCCCAGCCATCCCTCTTTCTGGCATTTTTTAATGTGCATCCGATTGACTAGTGGCTGGGAGAATCCATTTTTTCATGTCATTGAGCTTAAAATATGAAAAATGAACGTAATTAATGTAATATATATGTGCTCGATCGCATAAAATAATGTAAGGGTTCGTCGCAGGTGCAAACTCGTAACGTAACAATCGAAATGATTGTCCCATTTTATATAGTTAGGCACTAATGGGCATCGTCAACAACGTCAAGGTTGACATTTTAAGCTAGCTAGCTAGCGAGGGGACGTCTATGGTTCTAAGCCGTTTTACACGTAGAGCGGATGATGAGCTAGAGTACTACAGCTTCATATACTACGTACGTACTACGTACAAATTATATAATAACACACACCAATTTAACAGTATTTAATGAAAGACGTTCCACAACCACCATCGCAGAAGATTATAAAATTCACTCTCTTGATATCGGAGCAGAAGAAGACAAGCTAGCTAGCAGCTTAATTGCAGATACCAAAAAGATTTAGAGCAACTCAAAATTTAGAACACTAGATAGAAGTTCTTTTTATTATATAAAGTACGTAGTTACTACATTTCTTTTGAAAATTAAGGGGATCTAGCATGGAGCTAGCCTCCCAATGTTGGCGCGCGCACATTGTCCGGGCCGGCCTAGTGCCCGCCAATATCCATAGCTACAGAGAAAGATTAAGCTGATAGGAACTTTATAAAGGTGCAGAGAATGATAAAAGTACTAGCTAGTACGGTCTTTATTGCGAAAGTAAACTTCTGATAATGGCCGCTTGAGCGCTGTCAGTGTCTGTTGTAGCCAAAAGGTCGGACAAGCGGTCGCTTAGGTCATCCACTTCTCTGTGTAAGCTTCTGATATAGTTGCAGGTCTCCTGCAAAACCTTGGAAGCCGATACCTGCTGGCCCAAAGCATATATATATTCATGATGTAAGCAAAAGATCGATAAGTTTCTCCAAGGTAAAAGTTTGTATCCCTGTTCATACCTCAACTAGTGGCCCGAGAATGAGGCTCAACACAAATGAAGGCCTCACGTAATGTATAGTGTGTGTGTGTGTGAGAGAGAGAGAGAGAGAGAGAGAGAGTATACCGTGTCAGAGGGCCTATTGCGGATCTCAGGGATAAGTTGCTGTAACTTAGAAACAAGATCGGCGATCTGCTCATCAGTGATATTCCTGGAAGAACCTGTCTGCTGCCTGGAACGGGATCTTCTGCTAGACATTGTTAGCTTTGGGAGGTGTCAGAAACGACAGTCAGAGAGACAAATGGTGAAGGGTTTGTCAGAGTAACCAAGGTGGAGGGATGGAGAGACTGATACTGAGGGCACTTAAAAGCTATCGAGGAGTTGGGGAAAAGAGGATTATTTGAGTTGACTGAGAGAGAGATCTATAAGGGAGCTGCCATCAACAAAACTAGCTAGAGTAGTGGTGTTGGCCGAGGTGAAGAGGACAAGCGCATGGGAGAAAGAAGTGGGCTATATATATATATATATATATATATATGCGCGCGCGTCAAAGAGAGAGTGGAGAGAGCTGGCAGAAGCAGCCATACCGTCCTTGCTAATTGTGTCCCCAAACTGGGTGCTTAGATTGAGTAAGAGTACTGGGTAAAAGAAATGTGCTTGGCATGTTTATGGTCAGCCCAACGACGCGGGACCTCTATGTGTCAGTCGTAGCACGCAAGCCCATGTTCTCACTTCTCACACTCCGTCCTGCCATTTGATTTTTTTATTTCTTTCTTTACTAGCTTGGATTTTGTTTTCTACTGTGTCTACTGTTCCAACAAATCTATAATTTCAACGTGCTTTTTGAGACACCGACTTCACCATTCAATTAATTATCACGGTCAAGGGAAATATATATATATATATATAGTGAATATACGTATATTGTCTTAAAAAAAATAGATAAATATTTTCTTAATATTAAAACACTATATTTTAAAAAAAAAAATTCACAAAACTTACACATTTTAAAATTACATTTATCATTACTTATTTTCAACTTTGTAATGGATTCCATAATAAGTTATGTATCGACATACTTGTAAGTAACAATTTTCTTTACAATCAGTTAGATTATTTACTATTTATAAGTTAAGTAATACTATATATCACATTATTATCGTATTTTCATCTCATTATATAATATGTGACATATTTCTCACTATTAGATGATATAAAAATATTATCTAATAGTAATAAATATACCATATTTTATATAGTAAGATAATAATATAGTGTATATAATTTTTCTTATAAGTTGGGGTGTACATAAATTATTTATTGTAGCATTCACTACTGATATTAGAAAACAATAAGATACCATTAATTAGTTTCACATGCAAACTATATGAAAGATTTCCACATTGATTATATATGTCAACAAATTAATTTGTTCTTTTACAACATAAAAAAGAAAAATAGTTATTAGATCATAAAATAAAATTTAAAAACTGAAATAACTAGAAGAGATTAGTTGGATATATATAATTAATAAAACAAAATAACAATGATTATTTCATCTATTTTCTTTACTGCTATACGAGTAATGCTGTTTATCATCTCAATTTTCATCATCTTTTTTTACTGATAAATAAATATTTTTACCGATATATATATAGCTAGTACTGGCTAGAGCAATTGGAGCACTCCCAATAGATGCTCTATAATACAATTTTCTTTCAAATATAAATAAATTCTCTCAAAAGTGTCTTTCAATAGATCTTATATTCTATCATTCATTTTACATTTTGCACAAAAGCTCATTAGATGAGGATGGAACTATTCATCATTGTAAATATTTTAAATTAATTTCTTTCTAGTGCATGCTATTGATTTTTTATTAGAGAAAAAATATTAAAATATATAATATTTAAATAATATAAAAAAAATAAATAAATTAATGTACGATATATTATAAAAATTATTATGTAAATAAAAAAATTAATGAAGTATTTTAAAGAATATAACGAAGAAATCATTAAGAATGCTATTAGTAGACTCCGAGGAAGGTTGGAAGCAGCAAAAATGGCTGCCAAAATTTGAGTGATCAAGATCAGACGACATTGTTGACCAGTCATATATATATATATATATATGTATGTGTGTATGATCCCCAATGCTGGATTGGAATCGTACGTTCAAGACTCGAAGTCTACACCTCATCAGAAAGGTCACCGCAGCGTGTTACACCGAATCCCCATTTCGTGGGCATGCATGTCTGTGTTCCTCACTTTAATTTTCTCAATACCCAACGTTTCTTTAGGAGTGAAACAAGGCGGTAATTTAAATCTCCCTAAATTTTCCAACTTCTTTCTCATTTTAGTCAAACTCAATACCCTAATTATAATTATCTCCCCAGCCATCCACTCCATGACATATGCACACAATATTATATAGAAAAATAATTTAATCATTTCAATAAAAATAAACTTACGAAACACGTTTAATGCAATAGATTATAAAATTATTTTTATTATAAAATAAATCTAACATTTCGTATGAAGTCATATGACACATTTAACGTATCACTTCTTTATTTTATATATTATAAATCAAAGTAGTGGGATTTTGATTTCCCAAATGGTAGTAGTATTATATTGTATTTTCAGTTTGAACTGCAGTATCGAAAATGTTGGACGTTACATGTTTGCACGTGAAAAGGATATATCTCAATCTTTCCCGGCGAGATTCCTGGTATTCAAGTCACTTTGTCGACGCAATATTGTCATAACCGAGACGACTTACTTTGGATCTGTTCTTATATATCTGCCCTAGATAGCTGGGTACTGGTGAATTCACCACAGCCGTCCACCGTTAATTAAGCAGATCGATCATCATCAAGGGCTTCATATGATCAATTACATGACATTATATATATACATATACATATACATATAATTATTTGACAAAATTATAACAATTAGGATGAAGAAGAAGCAAAATTGTAATTACTTGGTGTGAAATTAAATATTTATGTATGTAGGCGTATCAAAGAATATTGAGGTACAGTTTGGATAGTGATATGGGATGAAGTAGTTTTATTTTTTTTTTAATACACAATCGGTGGGGGTTTTCAAACCCAAGTTTTTCATTTGAAAAACTGGATCATATGCCATTAGTCCATTAGGCTTTTGAATGAGATCATTTTAAATGAAAGTTAAATAAAATATTGTAAAAATATTAATTTTTAATATTATTATTATTTTAAAATTTCAAAACATTGAATTGTTTATTATATTATGTATGAAAATTTGAAAAAGTTGTAATGATAAAACAAGATGAGATAAAACATTTTTGCTATCCAAATAGAGCCTAACAAAGTTGCTTGACAAATTAATATGGACGTTCAATTTCACTTGTAAAATTAATTTGACATCTTACATCAACACATATCAATTTGTAAAATTATTATTACATTTTTTTATAGACCTAGGGTCTATTTGGGGATTGCGTTAGGAGTTTTAAAAAGTACTTAAAAAGTTTTAAAAGCTCCTTAAAGAAAAAATTAAGTTGTTTGGGTATTACATATTAAAGTACTTTTTAATCTCAATGAGATAAAAAATGCATTTGAAAAAAAAAAATCATTTTGCTGCTTTTTCACAAACGTGATTTTTTAGATAATCCATAATATAGTTTAAATTTTAAAAAGACTGTCAATTGGCAAAAATATCCATACAACTTTTAAAATTTTAAGGATATGGTCATAATTTTTAAAAAATCAAATGATCGTCATTTCTACCACAAAAAATAATTTTTTAATTTATTTTAAAAAAATTAATATGTTTAGAAGTGCTTTAAGCATATGATTACTAAATAGTAAATAAATTTTTAAATAATAGAATTTATTACTTAAACTATAAGTTATAAGTCATAAAATTATAAATTATATTTTTCACTCCGATCTCAAACATGCACCTAATATACCAATGTACCAATGGATGATAGCCAAGTACTACTTATCCAGATTAATGAAACTAGAAATAAAACCAAGCATTAAGGCCTCGTTGGGTTAACAGGTGAGATAATACAAAACGAGATGAGAAATTTATACATAGTAATGAGATAATTTATGAATAGTAATAAAATTATTTTAAATTAATATTTTTATGAGATTTTAGAAAAGAAGAAAGAAAAAATTGTACAAAAAAATTATAAAATTAAAAGAGGGTTAGAATATAATTTTTATTTTGAGATTTAAAAAGGTTGAATTAATTTTTGTGTTTTGTTTAAAATTTTAGAGAAGTTATAATAATTAGATTAAAAAAAAGTTAAAATTTAAAATTAAAAAAAATATATTTATATTTAAATTATAATTAAATATTAAAATGAGATACGAGTTGATTTTAAAAGTCAAGCGATAAGGCATCGAGTAGGTATGAGTAGTGAGTACCCAAGTACAGATTAGTTTAATAAATTAAAATTTTCAGAACGTACAGACATTGAGAAGGGTGTACAATATTGTTGAAGTAGAAAATTAATAACATAATCAAAGACTTGAATTAATGAAGTTTCAACAAAGACAAGCTAGCTATAGTAGCTAGCATGCATGCATGCATGATATAGCTATTAATTATATATCGTTTACTATCTAGTAGTACCACTCCATGTATACGTTGTCGTTGTCGTTGTCGTTAATTTATATCATGATTGCCTGTACATTAATGTAGAACTAGAAAATTAATAACATAGTCAAAGACTGGAATTAATGAAGTTTCAACGAAGACAAGCTTAGCTTGTCTTCACATGCATTCAAATATGTATTAATTATATATCGTTTACTAAGTAGTAGTACTCCATGTGTACGTGTTGAATCGAGGCCAGATTATATATGTACGTGCGTTGTCGTTTATACAATCGCCTTCCACTAATTAATTATTATATTATAATTGTACCTAATAAATAAATAGCTCAGCCTACATGATTTTTATCATTTCTTTTTTAAAAGATATTTATAGAAATAATGTAATCCTATTATTGTAAGTCTTGTATTCACGTTGTCGGGGCTGCGCGCAGGATGTCAAATAAAGCCTCTAATTATATACCTTATGGCGAAAAAATAATCATAATTAATAATAATAAGAAAAAGTTCATGTCTAGTAGTACTATATATACCAAACCCCGTTAATTACATTTAGAGAATCGGCCCATTCTGGGTGTGTTTCACGACCATGACCAGTTTGATCAATATATAATATATAGCTAGTACGTACAATCTACACCGCTTAGAAATTAAATTAAAATAAATTTAATAATGGTCACTATCTTAATTACCAATTTATATATATACATATAGTATATATTTTAAGAACGTGTTCCACGATCTACTAAAGCTCTCTATATATCTTTAACAAATAAAGATGGTAGCCCAACGTGCCTTATGCACCTCCGATGTAGACTGATTTGGGTACTAGAATATTTTGAGAATAATCTATTATTATTTATTATTTTATTCTTACTTTTCACATTATTTTTATTACTTTTTATTATTATTTATTACTATTTACAAAATATTTAATATAATCTCACTACTCAATCGCAACCAAGTTTGTAATATGTGAAAAGAGTTATCTCCTAAAAGTTTGAGAATGTATCATTTGCCATTATACGCTCTTATCATGTATATAGGTGTTGTAGATTATCGATAAGAGCATTGACATTGAATTAGTCATCCTAATCTTTAAAATTGAAAGAATTTGTAATTTTTTAACTTTTAACTAAATACTTAACACTTAAAATCTATATTAGATTAATCATCACATTCTCTATAATAATACAATATTATTATTTTTTATTATTTATATTTCTTTAATTAATTTCTATTTTTTAATTACTTTTTTATTTTATTTTTAATTATAGAGAAAACCCACGGCAATTATTAAACCAAAAGAAAAAGTGTAAACTTGGAACGAAAGTCAAAGCTTATTAAGATTCGGACTCGAATTTGCTTCAACGCTAGTGGAGGTGTTTTTCTTCTTTCTTGGCTGTTTTATCGGGTATCAAAATATTGAAGCAAATTCCCATAAATATAATTTTAAAAAAATACATTTAAATTTGCTACAGTACTTTTCATATTTAGAAAGAAAAATAAATTTATTATAGTTCATATTTTGGATGAAAACAGTTTGGCTAATTTAATTTAGAGCAAATGTGGATAATATTTGTTAAATTTGATTATGAAAATACATTTAGCTAATCCAATGCCAATACTTAAGTATTGGCGATAGGTTTAACCCTCTAGAATGTTTTTATTAATTTGTATCTTTGATATGATAACCATCCCGGAGATGTTGGATATATGCCAACCATTTGATTTGATCATCTTACCCATCATATATATTTGGTGGCTACAAAATGGAGTCATATTGGTTTATAAGATCTAGACGACTCTTCATTTTGCCTTTATTCTGATTCTATTCTGATTATCGGTCTGGCCTTTAGGATGGACCCGTTTCCTACTAAGGACTCTCCAATAAATATATATATATATATATGTGTGTATGTGTGTGTGTGTTGGGGGGGGGGAGGAGGGGGGGGTATAAGACAAGACGAATTAGATAGTATCCATTAATATAAAATAACGGATATCTTATTCCTTTTATTTGTCTGCTAGATCATTTTCAATGAGCAATATATCTCCTATATTTTATACTAAATAAATATCATCTATTTTCACTTGAAATTGGCATTTAAAGATGGTTACATTAAATGCCAATTAACATGAAAGTTATAGAGGTATCAAAGAAAGTGTACGTGCGAGTCAAATAACCTTAACTACAAGTTATATATATATATATATGGGGTCAATAATTTAAGTAATGTTAAAGGCAAAGAAATGACCAAGGCGCAAGATACTGTTAGATTCTTGAAGATGGAGGTCAAAGATAATCATAGAGAAAGAAATTAAGAGCATGTTTGGGGTTGCGGTAGAAAGTTTAAAAAGTACTTTAAAATTATGTAAAGTACTTAAATGATAAATTTTACCTGTTTGGTAATTTTATATTAAAGTGCTTTTAAATGAAAAAAAGCTAAAAAATTACGTTTCAACAAAAGCATCACTTTGATGCTTTTTGTCAGAAGTACTTTATAAAAACTAACTCCTATTTTTCCGTGGTATGCATATTACGAAATCATCCTCACTATTTTACCACAATCCCAAATTCGCCCTCCCCTTCTCTCTCTCTCTCTCTCTCTCTCTCTCTCTCTCTCTCTCTCTCTCTCTCTCTCTCTCTCTCTCTCTCTCTCTCTCTCTCTCTCTCTCTCTCTCTCTCGGCCTCCGAAGACCTTCACTTTCAAAAGCTTCACGCACCTTCGAGTCTTCAGCCACAGCACCTTCGAGTCTTCAGCCACCGCACCTTCAAGGTCCTACAATTTTCCTCTAGGAGTTTCTCATGGTATATAGCACGTCAGTTTACTAAATAGGTTGCAGTTGATGTTTTCTGGAAAGAAGTCTTGAGAATTGGTATTGGGGTTTTTAACTATGAGATAGAATTTCTCCAGCTGCATCGGATGGAACTGAAGCTTCCATTTTTTTTTTTTTTTAAACACAGAATAGGATGGCGCTGAATCGGTAATCTTGTTTTTTCATACGATTTGCTCTCCAGCTGAATCGGTACTCTTCGGTTGGAGATTTCTTGCATTTTTCATACGTTTGCTCTCTATCAATTTTGAATGGAGCTAAAACAGATTTATTGGAGCTAAAACAGAGTTCTTGAGTTCAAGCCATACGATGATGACGAGGATTATCTACCTCCTGGAAGCATGGAGGATGAAGAAGCAGAAAATTACTCAAGCATGCAACAATCGGAGATATCTAGTGAAAATGTTATTAATATTGAGCGTGATTATATTGCTATTTCACTTATACATGGTTGAAGTTATTTTTATTCCATTATAATTACTGAAAAATCTATTAGACTATTTTCGTAGTTATTTTATTATAATATTTTATTTCTATCAAGCATATACCCTTTTGTGTCATTTCTACCTCAAAAAGTGCTTTTTAAATTCGTTTCCAAACAAATCTAATATATTTGAAAGTACTTTAGACATACGGATCCCAAACAGTAAATAGCTTTTTAATAGTAGAGCTTATTACGTTAAGCTCTAAACTATAAGCCTTAAGCTAAAAGCAATATTTTCTACCACAACCCCAAACATGCACTAAGAAGAATGGAGAAATAAGAAGTCAATAAGTTAAGTTGAATAGAAGAATAAATCAACTCCTACCGACAGTTGGATCCGATTGAGTTTTTTTTTTTCTTTTAGAAGAGAATTTGTGAGATCCAAGCCGATAGAATTAATTAGTATAAAAGAATAGTTAGAAAACTTAGGTTTTGCCTATTATTGACTAAGTATTTGTATCACCAAGATTAATTGTCAACCCTCACTTTTTTCTATAGGCCGAAGAGTACTGTATATATATCCAGCGTTGCTTCCTTTCACCTAGACAGATTTTATGAAGAAAGCCAAACTTTCATTGATTCTTAGGATCCAACATTAGTATTAGCTTAGTTAGAAAAATGCCAATACATGGTAAATTTATAAGCTATTACGAGGTAAGATTTGGCTGGCATTTGCTTCGCCATAAGATATCTTGGTCATTAGGTAAAGTTCATTAAAATATTTGGACGTACGAAACTGTTCCACAATTATCTTATTTTAATATATTATGAGAAGGTTTAGTGAAACCACCACACTTTGTGTTGGTGAGTCTATGGTATTATATAGTTGCATTTACATGAGTATATATGGAAATTACATATAGAGATTGATTACAAATAAATGAGAGAAAATCAAGTAAATAAAGGAAAGAATAAGGCTACACTAATCACGGGTCAATGAAGACTATAAAAGGAAAGTCTTGTATTAGGGCAGAGGATCTTCATCCTCAACACCCCCCCGCAAGCTAAGTGTCGGATTGGAACGAACGTGAAGCTTGGAGCGAAAAAATTCAAAAAGAGGACGAGGAACACTTTTGGTGAAGATGTCAGCAACTTGGAGATGAGAGGGCACATATTGCGTGTGGAGTTTGCCAGCGACAACAAGTTCTCGAAGGAAATGGTAGTCCAGTTCAACATGCTTGGCCTGTTTGTGCGAAACAGGGTTGGAGCTCAAGAAGATGGCACTTTTGTTGTTGCATAAGAGAAGGGGCCGCTGAGGAAGAGGAACCTGGAGGTCATGAAGAAGATGTGTAAGCCAAAGAAGTTCAGCAGCAGTGTGTGCAAGGGCACGATACTCAGATTCGCAGCTGGAGCGAGAGACAATAGGTTGCTTCTTAACACTCCAAGAGACTAGATTGTCACCAAGATAAATAGAATAGCCAGAGGTAGAGCGACGAGTGTCAGGACAACCTGCCCAGTCAGCATCAGAGTAAGCAACTAGAGCACTAGGGGCAGCAGAGGAGCGAAAAGTAAGGCCAAAATGAAGAGTGCCTTTAATATAGCGAAGGATACGCTTAACAGCAAAAAAATGATCTTCAGTGGGAGCATGCAGAAATTGGCTAACAAAGTTGACAGCATGAGCAATATCAGGGCGCGTGATGGTCAAATATTGGAGAGCACCAACAAGAGACCGATAAAGTGTGGGGTCCGAAAACAGGGGACCATTAGCAGATAGATGCTGAGAAACAACCATGGGAGTGTGGACGGGTTCGCTGTCAAGTAACTGAGCTCGAGTAAGGATGTCCCGGGCATATTTCAGCTGACTAATAAAAAGACCATCTGCAGTTGATGAAGCTTCAAGACCAAGAAAGTAACTGAGAGAACCCAAATCTTTTATGGCAAACTCAAAATTGAGTTTACAAGTAAAACTGGTAAGAAGAGATGAGTTGTTGCCAGTAACAATAATATCATCAACATAAAGAAGCAAATAGATAATGTCAGAGTGCTTATAAAAGACAAAAAGTGAAGGGTCAGCACGGCTGCACAAGAAACCAATCTGTATGAGAAAAGTGCTGAAACGCTGGAACCAGGCACGAGGAGCTTGCTTGAGACCATAGAGGGCTTTCTTCAACTGACAAACATGATTAGGAAAACGTGGATCAATGTACCCAGGAGGTTGTTCCATATAAACGTTTTCAGTGATAGTGCCGTTAAGAAAAGCATTCTTAACATCAAGTTGACGAAGAGGCCATTTGTTGGTCACAGCAATGGAAAGTACAACACGAACAGTGGTGGCCTTGATAACAGGACTAAAAGTATCAGTATAGTCAAGACCAGGTACCTGTGTATAGCCCTTAGCAACAAGGCGAGCTTTGAGATGCTCAATGGAACCATCAGGTAGATATTTAGTCCGAAACACCCATTTGGAGCCCACAATGTTGGTGTTGGCAGGACGGGGAACCAAAATCCAGGTATGATTAGTTTGCAAGGCTTGGACTTCTTCATCCATGGCAGCAAGCCAGGCAGGATTCTTAGCGGCAGATTTAAATCCTTTAGGCTCAGTAGAGACAAGAAGAGCAGAAAGAAGTCCAGAGGATGCCAAGACACCAAGGTTTGCCGGGTGGCAGGTCTTAAAAATACCAGCTTTAGCTCGTGTGATCATTGGATGAGAGCCCAATGGAAAAACAGGAGCAAGAACATCTTGTGGAACAGGAGATGGCGAGCAAGAAGCCGGGGGTGGTGAAGAAGGACCTGCAAAAGAATCAGTGACCTGCAAAGACTCATCCACAGGATCAGTACAAAGAGCACACTGGGTAGATTCAGAAAAAGTAATGTGTGGAGAATGGTGATCAGGGGAAGAGGGAGGGAGGTCTATCTGGAGAAGACTAGGTTCCAAGAAATTAGAAAATTGGAGAGAGGAAAGGGGTTGAGCCTGGGAGGTGGTAATGAAGGGGAAATAATTTTCATCAAATTGGGCACATCGAGTGATATATAGCCTAGAAGTGATGGGGTCAAGGCAACGAAACCCTTTATGAGAGGGATGGTATCCCAAAAAAATACAAGGAATACTGTGAGGAGAAAGTTTGTTAGGCATGTAATCACGTAGACAAGGATAAACACGACAGCCAAAGGGATGAAAATTTTCATAATTGGGAGAGGAGCCATATAAGAGTTCAAACGGGGACTTACCTCCAAGAAGTGGTGTGGGCAAACGGTTGATGATGTAAGCTGCAGTGCTGAAGGCGTCAACCCAGAAACGAGGTGAAAGATGAGAGTGAAAAAGGAGGGCCAAGCCGGTCTCAGTGACATGGCGGTGTTTGCGTTCGGCGCGGCCATTTTGGGCGGGTGTATATGGACAAGAAATTTGATGATGAATGCCAGAAGTACGTAGATGAGCTTTGAAGCAAGTGCTAGTAAATTCACCTCCACCATCACTTTGAAAAACTTTGATATGAGTAGAATATTGATTTTCAACAAATTTTTGAAATTGGGTGAAAATCTCGTAAAAATCATATTTGAATTTCAAAGGATAAAGCCAAGTGAAACGCGAATAATCATCAATAAAGAGAACGTAATAGATAAATCCCGAATTTGATTTTACGGGGGAAGGACCCCATATATCACAATGAATGAGATCGAGTACATGAGACGATCTATGTTCGTTACGGGAATAAGGCAAACGATGACTTTTTGCAAGTTGACAGGTACTACACAAAGTTGGAGAGGGCAATAAAGAAGTGAGATAAAGATGTCCTTGTTTATTCAAAAAAGAAATGATAGAGTGATTTACATGTCCTAGGCGAGCATGCCATAAATCATAGGAAGCATGTAAAGATTTATTTTTAAGGACAGAAATAAAAGCAGAGTTGCCACGTTCCAACACATATAAGCCGCCATCTTTCTTAACGGTTGCCACCACCCTTCCTGTTTGACGATTCTGAACAGTGAAAAAATTATTAGTAAATGTAATGGACAAAGGGAAATCAGACGTTAATTTACTAATGGAAAGAAGATTTTTAGTGAGATGAGGAACAGCCAAAACATCTAATAAATGAATATTTTGGGCGAGAGAGAGAGTACCGGTATGGGTAATAGGTAATGAGGCACCATTTC
The DNA here is from genome assembly GCF_018687715.1 of Carya illinoinensis. Classification (NCBI taxonomy): domain Eukaryota; kingdom Viridiplantae; phylum Streptophyta; class Magnoliopsida; order Fagales; family Juglandaceae; genus Carya; species Carya illinoinensis. Next base: position 27,203,153 of record NC_056757.1, read on the forward strand.
CCACAATTACTGAGTCCTTACCCGTGTACTGAGTGGGCTGATCCAAAAGGGCTGGATCATTGGTCATGTGGGCCGAAGCCCCTGTGTCCAAGAACCAATCAGATGCATCGGTTCCATTAACAGAGCAGGCGTTGAAAGCTTCGGCCAGATGAGCATGGGAATCGCTGGGTTCACTCCGGGTGTAGTGCTGATGACAACGATCAGCGTAGTGTCCATCTCGGCGGCAAATTTGACAGCGAGGAGGATGCCGGCCTGGGCCAAAGGTGGATCAGCCACTGTTTCCAGAGTTACGTCCATGGCCACTGGTTCGGCCATGGGAATTTCGGCCATGGGTGTTCCGATCGGGGCCATGATTTGCAACAAGGAAAGCTGCAGTTGGAGGTGCAGAAGACTCCAGTGACTTCTGGAAGAGCTCAAAGCTCTCAGCTTTGGAAACTAAATCTGCAAAACAGGGGAGAGGAGTGAGAGCCATTTGTGCGGTGGAGAAACTCGAGAAGTTGGCGCCGAGACCACGGAGGAACCAGTGCACCTTATCGGTGCTATCAATCGACTGACCAATTGCATGAAGTTGGTCACAGATGGCTTTGAAGGCTCGGGCGTAGAGAGTAACAGATCGGGTGCCACGTTTCATCAGTTGGAGATCTTCTTTGAGGCGAATTTCACGTGCTTTCGATCGATGACTGAAAGTGTTTTCCAAGGCCAACCAGACCTCACGGGCAGTAGAGAGACCAACAACCTCAGACATGGCCTCCTCGGTGAGAGAAGAAAGAAGGAGACTAAGTAGGCGTTGGTCAGCAGCTTTCCATGCCAAGTGTTTGTCATTTGGTGTGTGAGAATCGGCAGGATCAAATTTGGGTGGGGGAAGAATGGTGCCATCAACATAACCTATCAATTCTTGGCTTTCAAGAAGGGGAAGAAGTTGGCTTTTCCATAGGAGATAGTTGGTGGAAGAGAGTTTGATGGTGACCATGTGAATTAAGGTGTTGAAAGGGAGGAAGGTGGGGAAGGTTTCGGTAGCCATCAAACAAGAATGATGGATAGAGGATGTTAATCCGGTTTGGCTCGTGATACCATGAGAAGGTTTAGTGAAACCACCACACTTTGTGTTGGTGAGTCTATGGTATTATATAGTTGCATTTACATGAGTATATATGGAAATTACATATAGAGATTGATTACAAATAAATGAGAGAAAATCAAGTAAATAAAGGAAAGAATAAGGCTACACTAATCACGGGTCAATGAAGACTATAAAAGGAAAGTCTTGTATTAGGGCAGAGGATCTTCATCCTCAACATATTATTTTTCTCTCTCTTGTCTGCCTCCCGAACGTACAGTAACTTCTCCCCTATCTAGGAAATTTTGAAAATGAAAATATAAGAGTATTTAAAAACTAAATAAAAAAGAATATTTTATTATTATATATAGCGAAATAGTAAAATGGCTAATCCAATAATGTGGGATTCAAACTTTAAGTGGTTACTCAAAAAGTGCCGCACTTTGTCCAAGAATGCGGGAAATGAAAGTACTTATATTTATGTTAATTATATACCCATAACTTAATATTAATTAATAAATACTCTTTTCACATAGTGCAATATACTTATTAAATCATGAGGCGCGTAAGCCACTTTAGGTCTCTTGAATCCTTGATGATTTCAAAGGAATCCATTAATTCTTAATTAAATAGGAATATTATTGATAATTTTTATTTATAAAAAGATATGAAAATCACTTCATATATAACTTGGACCATATATATCATGATCAAACTAATTGACCAATCGAGAATACTTTTACCAAAATCATGAAGCACATTTTCTAAAAACTAATTGTACAAACAAAATATTCATGAAAATATTTGAAGAGAGATCGATCGTGTGGCCGGCGGGGGGTGAATTAATTAAGCACGTACGTTGATTTATAATTAAATTAATAAAAAATACTTCCTAGCTAGATTTTTCGAAACAAGATCAAGCCGTCATCTGATCACCTTTTGTTTTGATTATATGTGAAGTAATACTAATTAATCCTTTAATTAACAGCTAGCTAATCTTCAACAAAAAAAAAAAAGGAAATAGATCACATCAATAATCACATACAACGTATTGTAACCTACATATATATATATATATATAGTATGCAAAGAACTGAGCAAATGTCATGCATGCAATGATGAAGGTGTAGCAGTACTAGCTGCATGCTTCGTGCATGGTTAATTAATTTCACGTACGTAGCTACGTTAATTACGTGTACTCGTACTCAGTGTACGTGAAAACCGTTGGCGTTGTGTTGCACAATACGTGCGTAGGAATGTGGTGGTGCTCTTTCGGTCGATGACTTGAGGGAGGGGAAGGGCATGCAAAAGCACGCACCGACAAATTAACCAAATAAATAATGATCATTGGGTGTTTGATAAAAATCAAACTTAACTTTAATTAATTTTTCAAAGTTTCCACCCATGGGCACCGCCATGTTTGACAACCAGATTCACCACCATTTTTGTCTCCCTTTTACCAGGAGCCTCATCATCATATAATTCCTATACGAGGTGGGAAATTAGGAAGTCAAACGAAACTTTCCTTCAAAACTCGATCACTCCTTTACAAAGCAATCATCACAATAAATCGGATCGATCATCCGATCCACCGCGCGCTGGGCCGTTGTCTTCAAAGAGGAAAATTATCAAACCTATATTTCTAAAACACCTACGTATGATGTCATCACTTTATCATATATAATATTATGTCACGTAAATACCACATTAAATTGACATAACATGATCTTATCGATCAATTCTATGATCAGATCGATGAGAGTATCACGTATCTATACTCTAAAAATATGAAATAATTACCGATTCAAAATTACTTTCGAGCTAGGCCCCTATCTCAAGCCAAGAAAATAGGACTGACTTATGGAATTACTTCCTTAAATATACTTTTTTTTTTTCAGGTTCTTGCACAATTTGTATATTTTTTGTTATATATATATGTATGTATATGTATATATATTATTTGCCTAAAGACGTTATATATATATATATATATATACTAAGCTTAGTTTTTCATTACTTTCAATTTAGGACTATAGGGTACGTTCACTATAACATGGTTTTCAAGGTGCATCAATACCCTTTCATGAATGATCTTTTCTAGTACTCAAACGTCAATAGTACAGAAATTAGACATGTTTGCAGTTAGATCATCCCTCGAAAAAGTATTAAATCATGAGTATGATCAGTACGTTGAAAGCATTTTAAGAGGGGTTGCTAAGTTGGTTTGAGATTTCCTATCATTTTGTTCAATTTTTAGGAGTAAAAGAGATTAACAAGGCGTGAGTTCTAAGGTATTTTGTTGCAAGTACTAGTGCTACATGTATATAAAATTTTATATACAATATTATATATATTGAGTGACAGCCCTATTTTATCAATCCTATTTTTTTCTAATTTGAATTTCAAATTTCAAATTTTAAAATCTTCACACTTTTCAATAGCAGACACATCAACGAGTATGGTTATGTAATTAAAATTGTAAGTTATATATAGATAGCATTTTCCATTTTTGTTATTCAAGCAGTTCTTTTGAGTATCTTTTTTTTAAGAGAAATGTCATTATTCATTCATTCATCAAGATAAACTTACATCAATGACCGAATACATGTGAGGAAATCCTCGTATCAACCATTTAGAGCTCCACCAGTATACTACTGGTCTGGTCTAGACTTCACAGTCGCTAATACTCTATACAGACAAACATCCAAGTGACAATGCTCTGCCTAAACAGAGACTCAACCCCACTGTTCATATAAAGGAATGACTCAACCTCTACGGAAAAATCATCTAAGAGACGAACTCATTTTTTATTTTTACTATACCATAAGGAAAATAAGACCGAAAAAGAATGGATTACAGTTTGGACCAATTTCAGTAGACTTTGACAGAGTGTGAAGGCTACAAGATTGTCTCTTTTCAGCTATAAAAGTTACATATAAAAAAATCTACTGATAGCGATTCCAGAAATCCGGCGCGTGTGTTGAGAAGAACTGCTTGAAGGAGCGACATGTGAGGATCACACGCGGTGATTTTCAGAAAACTGCTACTATCCTTTTAACGATTTGCGGACTGGGAGTCTTCTTGTGCTACCCGTGTCTCTCGAGAGTTATCGAAAAATTATAGATCTGACTTTTTTAATATTGAAAGAAGAAAAATAAACTAAGAAATGAGGGAATGAGTAAAAGAACGGAGAAATGAAAAATGAGGGAAGGAGGAGGACTTCTTCCTTAGGTGAAACTCAAATTTAGATATATTAATATATATATATATATATATATATATATTTTTTTTTTTTTTTGAGTGAGAGAGAGGATTCCGGAAGGGAAAGATAAACTCAAAGGAATTATGGTAATTAGTGTTCTTTTGAGTGTCATTAAATAATCATAAGGTACTCTAGGGTTCAGAATATAATATGTATCTCTTCAAATCTAGTCATAGAATTTGAAGCGAAATTTAGAAGATACTAATGAGCTAAAGTTACTTTCTTTGGGATAAAGATATGCTGATCATTATAACAAGAAATAAAGATCAATTCCTAATTAGCTATGATATTATTTTCTATGTACTGTATCCAATTAATTTTTTTTTTTTTATGATATTATAAAGTATTGTTATTGAGCAATCTGAACTTTACTGCTCAAATGACTCTCTTGACATGGTACCACTATATCATACAATTGGTGCCATGTGATTTATTAATATATATATATTCAAAATAAAATGGCATTTTAAAATATGATAAGATGAAAATTTTAAACCTTAAATTCCCTCTACCACTTTTGTGTTTGTGTTATTTATATTTTTTCTAATAAATCATGTGGCACCACATGATGGTGCCGCATCAAGAGGACCATTTAAGTAGTAACTTTCAGATGACCAAACAGCATTATTCTATCAGTTTTAGTTTCGTCCGTCCAATTAAATGTGGGATTTGTTATTTGTTTAATTTAGTTCAAACAACAACATGGGGCACATTTATATTGTGAGACATTCCCAATGGAATGAAGAAGACATATCATCGGATCTGTCACTGCACAATTTAATTACATTAATATGCTTGATTGCTAATTGCGTATTTAATTGCATGCAAGGATCAGCACGATACAATACCCCTTAATTATATCTTCAATCTCTGTTTTAGGCAAAGTGTTGTTTCTCAAATAGTTTGTCTGTAGAGTGTTAAAAAAGTTAAAACCATATCACTCACAAAGAAATTTGTGTACTGAGGGAGTCCCAATAATGAGTATGTAGTTGGCCTATAATTATATCAGGTCACAGCTATAATTTCACTTTCACTTTCATGAATGAATGAAGTCTATTTTTAAAAAATTATATCCTTAATCGGCATGCCAAGTTATCATTGAAGAAAAATATTCAGGTTATATTTTTCTGAAAAGCAAGAATGTTACAAAAACCAATCAAAAGGTCCCCTCAAGTTATTGCTCGAACTTGGAGGCCTCAAGTAACGGGAAAGAGATAGCTAATAGACATATCAAGTAAACTCTACGAAATTTATTGCTAATTTAATACTATCCAAAATATTTATACATTCCGACAACATGAACTTAAAAAGTACCTTAATAAATATAAGACCCCCACTTTGTGAATGAGGATTTTAAGATTAACTATATGATATAAAGCTAATTAGTTAATTAATGTTAAAATCCGAACCCTCTCCGGCCTTTGTCGTTAACCTCAGTAGTCTGTAGGCCGAAATTCACTTAAACAAGTCGTTGATGGCAAATGTCTTCGAAGTTAAGAACAATCCAAAAGATTTTGGCATTAGCCACCCAACTGCTGACCAATTAAAGTGCTTTCACACCTCCGACAGACCACCTCCATTTCATGCTCTTCCCATGAATTCAAGCGTGTATGTCGATTATATATGTCGGTGCATGTTTTTGGAAGAAAATTGCTTATCACGGTTAATTTATGCAAACATTTCTTTTCCATTTAAATGAGTTATGCTAGTTACAACATATATTTGGCCTATATACATATACTTTAAAATTAGTACTAGTCAATAATATAAATAAAGCCTTATTAGAACCATTATAAAGAGCAAAAACTTAATCTCATTTATAAGCATTATTATGGATTTTATACACTGTCTACCCTTATCACAGGCAGAACGGAATATCACATATTCTATTTAGACTAAATGTCGCTTATAGTTTTTCTGTCCATTAATTTAAGGTGAGAATAGAAAGTCAGGACATATATTACGCAGACATGCATCATTTTTCTTCCCAAAACACACACAGACACATACATACACATATATACATATATATTTATATGCATGTGGGGTCGTGGACTATATGCATGTGGACATGCAATTCAAATTCAACATATTGCAGAACCATTAATTTCTTCTCCATTTAAGTGCTATCCCCTAGAACATAAATCCTGTCAAAACTAACGTTCCGTGTACGTAGTTTCTCAGTACTCTCAAATGGATAATTTCTTTAACTAATTTCCTGGTTTACGCGGTACCTAATTCGATTCATTAATGGTTGCAGGATAAGAACAAAAGGAGGTGGGACTTAGGACCACAGATCATGGCAGAATGATCATTTTCATGTGATTGTGGGATTGTTGTATGGCAAAAAGCCTCAAAGCACACAAGGGCAACAACCCATGTAGATGAAATAACATTTTAGTACAGATTACCACAGGCTGCTGCCACTTTTTTCTAGTGATCATGTGGGTATGCTCCCGGCCCCTCAGGACATGGGCACTTGAGTTAAAGACGATTCAAGTCCGCCTAAGTACTACTACTCATGATGCAGACGCTGATCTATCGGTGGGACTCATTACCACTGAATATGTTCTTTGTTAATGTGGCTGTTGCTTGATTGTGAAATAACATTTTAGTACAGATGACCCTTTTTTTCCCCTTTTCAGGACAGGAGTTTGTTCAGAAGGAACAGTTTTTAAAATAAAAAATTATTTTGAAGTACATTACCATGTGCTTTCTGCCTTTAAAGAAGCAGGCTTCGTTGAAGGCAGCCCACATGCTTATGTTTCTTGAACCGGGATTTGTAACAACTAAAATTGTCGGATCGATCGTTTTCATCGAAATTGTTTGTTTCGATCTATCATATGGATGAATAATTATATTTGAATGTATTTACATTATATATCATTCACGTGACATAATTTAATTTAAAAGATAATAAGTAAAACTGTTTAAGAAGGTGCTCGGCTCTAAAACTATCTATATTGAGCCTCTAACCCATCTTCAAAAACTCATTTTTTTGGTAAATTGTTTTATTTTTTTGTGATTCGGTTTCATTCTCATTCTTCTATACTATTTTTCTCGTGATACATCTCATAAGGGGAAAAAAAAAAACAGTTGCTTTGGACAATAGAGGAATGATGAATCTGTAGCTTTTGCCATTACGGGAATCCCCAGCATTTCTACTTTTGACAGAAACAGCTCACAACCATCTCTTCACTGAGGACGGTGGCTCTTTAAATTCTCTAGTTGCACCATAGACCGCTCATCTTAGCTGTATCCGCACGTGTTTATAACGATGGAATGACTACACATTTTTCTCCACCGTCTTACAATTTTTTTTAAAAAAAAATAAAAATAATCTCTCAATTCTCTTTTAGAAAAAAGTGGGACATACTGGAAATCGTGAAAAAATTCATCTTTTTATGTAAAGTCCCACTTTTCTTCAAAAGAAATGCAAAAGACTTTTAACCCCTTAAAATTGCATCTAACATTAATCTTCCCAAAACAGTAACGCGAGTCATTTTTTCAGGCTGACGTCTAGTTCAAGCACCCAAAAACCTATCTTTGACCTGTTTGGATGGGGGCCCAAGCCCCCGATTTCAGAAAGTTGATTGCACAATTTAGGTTAACTTCTATGGAATATAAGGAATACCCTCTGTTTAACTCTCCTGTTATTATTTTTTAACTCAATGATCCAAGTTCCAACACCAACAATTTCGGCCATCCCAAACTCCAAGGCCACTTCTCACCATAATGTTAGACACGTAACTACAAGATTCAAGTTTCAACCTGAAAGATTTTATCAAAAGCGAGCAATATCAGTTCGAGCTTCTTGGATTTTTGTTTTATTCATAGGCCTGTTAAACTTAAATAATATACAGGTTTTTCGCTTTTGAGGAAATATCGTGGAGCTCTGCCGTTAGTACCGATCTTTGCGAAACTCCATATATAACAGCACAAATATCTGTGGTACTTTATAGCAATCGTAGCACCCTTTAAGAATTCAGACTCAATGACTCATGTTTGCAGAATCATGGGAAGCACTTCATTCTCTGAAAAAAGGAGAAAAAAAAAGCATAGCACAAGTCCAAGTTTAATCAGAACAGTTAACATAGCTTTTGTTATCAAATAAACTTAAAAAGATAATTAGCAAACATGGCTGAAAGTCAGATTTCAAAAAGGCAGTCTTTGTCATTGAAGGTTTACAGCGTGTGTGCATGTGTTCATCTATCACAAGTATGTGTATCCTTGCATAAGAACCATGGATGGTAAAACAAATAAAAATGGTGAGTGCAAGTTTCGTGTCTGAATGCAGAACACTTAATAATTTTGTACTTTTAGGGAACTGGACATGAGTTTCCATGTGCCAATGCTCCAGACTAAGAAGCAATACATGTCCTGTCTTTAAGAGTCTAACATACGAAAGTTTTGAAAAGCAGCTGTCCTACAAGTCATGTTTAATTCGATTACCTGTCTTTCAACTTCAACAGCTGATGCAGCAAGCCTTCTTTGCAGAATTGACCTCTCCGTTTCACAGCTCTCCATCTCAGTATCTTTATACACATGTACATGTAAACAAAGGTTAAAAAGCAAAACAAGAATTAGAGTGAGTAGAATATTTTTTTTAGGAACATTATTATCTCCTAGTTTCTCCCTATCGTAACCAAAAACCACTGAGCACTACTGGCGTTCCTCATAGTAATTTAAGAGGGGCAGGGGAAGAGAACTATTGGCATTTAGTCGCATGCTGGTTTGGCTAAGTAATCCCTACTCAAATGGAGAGAATCATTACTAGCTATAAGCTACTTCATAATATTCCAAGATTGTTTTGCAGTTTAAATTGTCCACACAGATGTTCTCTCCACCAATTGGCAGCAGAGAAACTTGTGCATGAGATTGAATTATATATGAAGAAAGCTTTCTGAAAAACCCAACGCTGTTTATAAACTCCGCAAAGAGAATCTATATTTGCCTAGAGCTTTTCCATTGAGTCACACAACTTAAGGTAATTCGGTCCATTAAATGGGTTGGTACGTAAACCTTGTAACCGAATATGGTATGAATACCTGAGTTTTAAAAACAACGAAGAAAGAACGAATCTCATATCGGGCAAAACATGGTGGAAAACCAAATCAGTTCCAGCTGACCAAGATGTTTATTGAGATGATTGATCATCCCATGTATGATCATCCCAGGCTTTGACACTAATAAGGTGAGTTTTTTTTTTTTTAAAGCTATTTTTGGCATAAGGACTCTCCAAGGCGCAGCCATAGATTTTAGATTTATGATAATCAAAACACAGCTGTAAGAATACTATAATCATACAGGTTCAAAATGAACAAAGATTTTAAAACTGACACATGGATGCTAAACCACATGCATGGTGATAATATTTATTGGGAAAAAATAAAAAAAGAGGGGGCACCAAGTTTACTGGGTTTGCATCCATATATATATTCCATATTACTTTATGAACCTTCAAAAGATTCCGTATTAACTACTACATCACTGGACAAAAGGCCCTGCCTCAGTAGATACAGCACCATTACCATCAACACAGTGTAAACAGTAAATTTATAGTCTATGGCAAGATCACTCAACAAACTGGTAGTAAAACAAAGCATGCAATGGAAATTACGGAAGCATTATATTTCTTAAGGAACCAGAAAACTATACATACAAAGTAGACTAGATAGTAGAAAAGTGTACCAGAATGGGAAAATGAATACCCACACATTTCATGGAACGACTCTTCAAGCAAAAGACTTGTCAAGACTCATGATATTTTTTAATTAGTAACTTCTAGCAAAATAGATAACCGCTTGGAGCAATCTGACCAATACAATGGTTTGCCATAAATGACAGGTATGTAGCTAACATCTGTATAAGGAAATCAATCGATCATTGTGTTTCAATCTATATCAAGGAAATGAAATTTGAGTTAGCACAACAATACACACAAACAAAACTAAACAACAGGTTGCTTATTTCTCACCATAATAGTAGGATGACAGGATGGTGATGCGCTCCATTGGCTGAAAGAAAGCAAAAGTTCAAAAGGAAAATAATTATTAGCTCAGTTCCAAGAATGACTAATTGCACGGATATAATGCTAAACAAGTTTATTTAAATGATAAGATTCAGAGAACATATAAAAGAAAAGGCAACACGGTTTTCTGAACAAATAGAAGGCCATATTTAGAAGATGGAACTAATAGCGTGTAGATTTAGGAGAATAGTAAAGTCAGAGAAATTAGCATAGCATTGTCTTATTGCTTCTTGCTGCATAAGTGTCAAGCAAGAGCAATGAAACTCACAGTTCAAGTAGTGTCCGCCAAAAATCCTACTCAAAGATCCATACATCAGAAAGTAAAAACTAGATGATTAACATGACTATAGCTGGTAAAAGCTGCCCCACATGACAGAATGAAAGGTTCATTCCTGTGGACTCAATATTGTCTCTCTTTTTTTAATAATATCTCTTCTGATATGTTAGTTTTGCTCCTTCGACCCAATCAAATCCCACTGCTCCCTTTTACCATCTCATCTGAAGTCCAAGGTTTGGTTTTTTTTCATTTGATTTTATAATACACATATGGTTCTACCATGAAGACAAATAATCAAGTCATGTAAAGTTGATTATCAGCAAAATTGAATAACCATAGTGGTGATCCACCATTTAGAGTGATCAACTGAAAGCTTGAGAAGATTACCATTACAAAAATACCCTCGCGACGAGTAGGGAGTTCCTCAAGCTTTCGCAGTGTCTCATCACCTTTAGTAAGTCGACCAAAAATAGCATACTGAAGCATATTCATGACAGAAATTTCCATAGTGATCATTTCACGTGAGATACTGAAATAATCTTTGCAACAAAGCTGGAAAAAGTAACTAGTGGACCTGTCCATCCAGATGAGGGGCATCACCAAGAAGCATTGAAAACGACGATGCTGCACTATTGGGATCAGCAAACCTACGCCAAAGAAAAAAGCAACAAATCACATTCTCATCCAAGAAAGGAGTTCAGAAAATATTCAAGTCAAATGAAAGAATAACTATTGTTGGTTACACCATGAATATTGCTGAAAATCCAAACCATGGATGCTGCATGTAATAAACAATGTGCCTCAAGAGAATCCTATTCAGGGGAAAACATAAAATAGGAATTCTAGCCAAACTTGATCTATCATCATCTATTCGCTGGTGATTTACAGTGCATCATGGAATAGCTTATTGTCATGCGTAGATCAGCATGGATTAACTCATTAGCATAATTAGATAAGCATGAAGCGTGCCTCAGTCCCAGTATTATAAAATGGTTCTTACTCTTCAAATACAGTATGCTTTGAACACCTGACCTGATGATATACCTGCCAATTGCATCATCATATACTCACTAGTTCTAAAAATAAAAATGTTTAGTTACTGGTTTAAGCTCCACTTTTTCTCTCCGTACACTTTTTCTCCTTCACTGTTACAATGGTTGATCTGCTCTGGTGACCATTGCTGGAACTAATTTTCTTTAGCTGTTTACTCATTTATTAATAGAGACAAAAGTTTATGTTTTATCATTGAAGGGGGGACACTATCTTCGTATCACTGAGAGGAACAGGAAGTTTACTAAGGAGTTGGTCCTCAGCAATGCCAACTCTAGTTGGCTTCTGAATACAGTGGAAGAATGCCCATTCTCGAAGGGAAAGAAAGAGTTTTGCAAGACGTATCGTGATGGTGCCAAGGCACTCTTTGCTCACTGGCATTCTAACGATTTTGGACATTTCTTAGAAGTTACAGACTATGGGGGCAATGGGCGTCGAGGTCTTCTAGCGATCCCGGCAGGAACGAAAGGAAGGGGATGGAAGAGCCTTTCCATGGAGATAAAGCACACTCTGTCCATGCATATCCCGGCAAACAAGGCACCAGTGTTGGCTCTAAAATTGGAAAGAGCGGCAAATAAGGGGAAGGAGACGGGGAAGCAGGTTCAATCTTATGCAGAGGCTGCGATGGGTGTCCCAAGGAAATGGGCAGCAATGCTGGGTGGCATGGGTCACCTCTTGGTGTTACAGCTAAGAGAAAAGGACAAAACGGGACATGCAAAGAACACCACAACTATAGAGAAGGATGGTCAAGGCAATATATCAGAAACAGGGGGTGGAGGTCTGTACTATGCTGGCAAAGCAGAAAGTGTAGAGCTAAGGTCCCTTTTTTGTTTGAAAGAGGAATTTTATTTACTGAAGAAGGTGGTGGAAGTACTCATAAGTAAAGTGGATATAAGCTTGGGCCTAGGCCAAGGCCAACAAAATACGGGTAACTCTAAGAGTTTGTCAGAAATGGGTTGTTCTGGAATGGGCCTAAATCCCTCAGGCCCGATAAAGGAAAAGGAAAAGATAAAGGCAAAAAGAAGGTGGGAATGGGCCAAACGTGTCTAACTAGCCCAACCAGAATGAAATGGAGGCAAAAACATGGGCCTTCCTTTGAAAAGGGCTCTATGTCCAAACCTGGGCCAGCAGCAATGCCTGTACAACACCGGCCAGGGTTCGTTGTGCTGATGACGTCTGGGACCGTTTTCGACAACATCTGTTATGTAGAATTTGCACTGGTAACAACTGCAACTGAGGAGGCTACACAAATGGGGCTATCGATGCAGCATTACGAACCACCGGGAGGGCAACCGTGCTGTGGGGTGACATAGACTTGTGTGCCGGAGGTTTTGGGATACTTTTCCACCACCACTACAGCGGTGGTGACGTCCCGGTGTCAGACATCTTACTCCATCTAGAGAAGCATGTAGATGGGTTGGAAATGTTGTTGAGAGGTCTTTAACACTGTGGGATGCCACAGAAAGTTGTGCCGGCAACTTTAGTGTTGACAACCGACCTCCACATATTGCTAGTTACTGTACCAATGTCGGAAAACGTTACTGTAGCCAAAAAAGACATGTATGATGAAACTGGGAGGGTGGATTTAGGTATGGTTTAGCACTTTAAAATTCTCGTCCCAAACTCAAAATTCTCATCTTATCATTACAACTTTCCCAAATCCCCATATAAAATATAATAAATAATTCAACTTTTTCTTAACTTTTTCAAATCCCAAAACAATAATAATATTAAAATATAATATTTTAATATTTCACCTTAAAACTCAAAATTCTCATTTTACTACCAAACCATACCTTAGTGGGTGAGGATGAAACAAATGGAACTCTAGTTTTATTTGAGCCTATTAAAGGAGGGGAGAACACAAGGAGGGGTAGGACTTTCATTGAGGGGGAAGAACCTCTTCCTTTAAACTCGTTTGACCCCAGTGTGTCAGATTGGATCATTCAGAAAGCTATTGAGATTAAGCATTGTGTAGGGAGTACATGTGAGGGTTTTGAAGATGAATTTATGGTGTTACTCACAGCAATAGAGGCTGGATATGCACAATCCAAATCTGATCCATCCCTTAATTCGGCTAATAAAGGAGAGAGAAAACTCAAGAGGCTTACGTGTGCCATGAAAGATGAAGGTGGAGAGAGCCATAAGGAGCCAATGAATACACAGAACTCATCGTCGAGAGCAGAAAACATAGTGGGTGGGCCTCTAGTCGTAGGTTTGTCAAAGATGCTGCCGCCAACAGAGGTAGAAATTGAGGATGCTCATTGTGGCTGTGGGGAGGGGGTCTCGAGCTAAGGAAGAGGCCAGAATGAACTGGCAACATTGTCTATCATAGAGGGAAGTCCTATTGTTGATATATATACATGGGAACCTCAAATGGAAAATGAAATGACGATGAAGTCCTATTTACCGTCCAGTCGTACTAAGTACCTAATGAAACATACTACAAGAGTATTCCCTTGGAAGAACATTTGGAAGACCTAAAAGCCTGTTCTTTTTTGTATGGATAACTTCACTAGGGACAATTCTCACCTTAGATAATCTAAGGAAACGCCGACTCAATGTGTTGGATTGGTGTTATATGTGCAAGAAAAGTGGGGAGTCCATGAATCACCTATTATTGCATTGTGACATGGCTATAAGTTTGTGGAATTACTTTGGCTAGAGCGGGGCTCCTTTGGGTGATGCCAAGAAGGGTTGTTGAATTTTTGGCCAGCTAGCAAGACCTCCAAGGTAATTCTCAAATTGCGGCTATGTAGAAGATGATTCTATTTTGTCTATGGTGGTGCATCTGGATGGAGAGGGATGGTTGTAGCTTTTAGGATCATAAATGGACAATGGATGAGCTTAGAACTTTTTTTCTTCATCCATTGGTTGATTGTAATAGACTTTAATGGCATGAACGTACATGATTTCCCTGTATCTTTAGACACTCAAGCATAGGTGTAGCTCTTGTATATGTCCCGTGTACTTGGCTTCGCCTTTCTACAATAAAATTCATATTTACTGATCAAAAAAAAAACTCTAAAGGTTTTGTAGATAGGGTTAGACAATGGTAGTCTTCTTACAATTTTCAATGCTCTCCAAGCTCGATAATGGCAAGAAAGATAAAGCGATGAAACAAGATCTAAAGCAATGGAATGAACAAGTTTTTGGCAATATGATGCAACATAAGCACTCTTTCTTGGAGGAGCTACAAGGTCTAGAGGGTGAGGAGGAAGTGTGCTTTTCTTGGTTATGCTCTAACTCAAAAGGGCTATGTTTGTTATGATCCCCATGCTCGTTGTATACGAGTTTCTAGGAATGTGGTTTTCTTTGAAAATAAATATTTATTTTCATCTCATGTTGAGCTACCATATACATCTTTATCTCTTCTGCCTAGTTTTTCTGATTCCCCAACAATTGTGGAAAGGTTCAAACATGGTTTTGTGTAACCTCTGTGCCCCCTCACGATCTTGACCCAACGCCTAATCCTGATCCTGCCTCCACCACTCTTCACTGCTCTACTCGTCCTTCTCGATCCCTTGATCGGTATGGTTTATCCTCTATTTCCATTCCCTCTTGCTACAAACAGGCCATGGAACATGAGTGTTGGCAAAATGCAATGCAAACAGAACTTCAAGCACTTGAGGAGAATCACACTTGAGATATTGTTCATTGTGTCCCTACAGTCAAACCTATTGGGAGTAAATGGGTTTTCTCTATAAAGCTTCGTTTTGATGGCTTTTTGGACCAGTACAAAGCTCGCCTCATTGCTCTGGATAACAAACAAGAATTTGGGGTTAATTATGTGTAACGCCCCAATGGAAGGCTCAAACCACATGACCTATACTCCAAAAAGACTAGTCAATGATACAATTGGAGCCTCATCGGAATCTTATAAAGAGCAAGAACTTCTCCTTCCCAAGCAATGTGGGATCTCATACACCACTTACCCTCAATCTTATCATATGGGAGTATTACAATCTACTCCCATTAAACTCCCGACGTCCTTGTCAGGCCTGTCTATTATAGGTGGCACAGCTCAAGTCCCACATTTCTGCTTGAGATAGGCTCTGATACCATTTGTAACACCCCAATGGAAGGCTCAAACCCCATGACTTATACTCCAAAAGGACTAGTCAATGACACAATTGGAGCCCATTGAAACCTTATAAAGAGCAAGAACTTCTCATGTCCAAGCAATGTAGGATCCCATACACCACCTACTCTCAATCTTATCATATGGGGGTATCACATTATGAGAGGACATTTGCTCCTATTGCCAAAATAACCATGGTTCAAACCATCTTAGCTATTGCCGCTTCACAGTCGTGGCAACTACATCAGATGGATGTGAAAAAAGTCTTTCTTCATGGTGATCTCCAAGAAGAGATCTACATGAAGCTTCCCTCTAGTATGACTACTTCTTCCCCTCATAATGTCTGTAAGCTATGGCGTTCTCTGTATGAGCTCAAGCAGGCTCCGCAGACTTGATTTGAGAAGTTTCCTAGTACACTTCTTAGCTTCAGTTTTACACAAAGTCGGGATGATTCTTGTCTCTTCTTCCACAAGTCTGAGTCAAGTATAGTCCTTCTCTTGATTTATGTGGACAATATTATCATTACTGGCATTGACTGTAGTTTGATTACTAAGCTTCAACAGCTGTTGCATGCAACTTTCCATATGAAAGATCTTGGCCAGCTCACATACTTCTTAGGACTGGAAGTTCATCATCGAACCAATGGTATTTTCTTGAACCGGCATAATTATATTCAAGATCTTATCACCTTGGCTAGTTTGGCGAACACTTCTTTTGTTGATTCTCCTATAGTGGTAAATGTCAAATATAGGAAATATGAAAGGGACCTTCTGGATGATCCTACTCTCTATCGGCGCCTAGTTAGGAGTCTTATCTACTTGACCACTACTCAACTTGATATCTCCTATGCCGTTCATCAGGTCAGTTAGTTATTTTTTCTCCTCGACATCTCCATCTTGTTGCAATTCGGCATCATCCGCTATCTTTAAGGTTCACCTACTCATGGGTTATTCTTTCCTATAGGCTCATCTCTTCAACTTGTTGCCTATAGTGATGTTGATTGGGCTGGATGTCCGGATACACGCGATCTATTACGAGTAAGTGCATGGTTTTAGGTGATGCATTAATTTCTTGGCGATGTAAGAAACAAGATTGTGTTTCTAAATCCTCTACTAAGGCCGAGTGTCATGCCATGTAAACTACTTGTTCTGAAATTGTATGGCTACGCGGTCTTCTTGAGGAGCTAGGGTTTCCTCATGCTACTTCTACTCCTCTTCATGCTGATAACACTAGTTCTATTCAGATTGCAACCAATCTCGTCTTCCATGAACGCACTACGCACATTGAGGTTGATTGATTTGCGATACCTTGGAAAGTTGGGTGATACCTCTTCCTTACATTTCTTCTAATCTCCAAGTAGCTAATGTCTTCACCAAAGCCATGACTCTACAGCGGCATCAATTTCTTGTCGGCAAATTGTTGCTAGTTGACTTACCAGCATCAATTTGAAAGGGGATGTTAATGTAGTTAGATATTATATTATTATGTGTAACTGTATATACTCAATAGTTATTTTTACCATGTATAGATGCTAATAGTTAGGAGTTATACGTTAGTTGTTACCATATATAGTTCTTACCTTGTAAAGAATGGGGATTGCCCTACTAAATGAGGATGATGCTGCGCACATAGGCTCATAGCAGACCAGTTTTTCCAAAGCTCTCCCAGTATTTTCATGAGTTCATATGGATAGCATCTCTGGACAAGATCCTCACCACTAATAATTTAAGAAAATGCCAGATACTGGTGTTGGACTAGTGTTGTATTTGTAACAAGAATGGTGAATCAGTAGATCATTTGTATTTACACTGCGAAGTGGCTAGAACCATGTGGGATGATTTTTTCGTGAGAATTGGATTGTCATGGGTCATGCCTGGTAGACTGGTGGGTTTCCTTGCAAGCTGGAGAGGCCTCCGAGGCAACTTACAAGTGGTAGCAATATGGAGAATGGTTCGTATTTGTATGTGTTGGTGTATTTGACGGGAGAGAAATGATAGAAGCTTTGAAGACCACGAGAGAACAATGGATGAGTTTAAAGTTTTCTTTTTTAAAACATTGTTCTTATGGGCATTGGCTATTGTTTGTAATGGGCTGAATGTCCATGATCCGCTAGTTTCGATTTTAAACTCTAATTAGGTTATTCTCATGTACACTCCCTATGTACTTGGGCTTTGCTTACTTCTATGAATAAAACTTCTTGATTACCTTTAAAAAAAAATTAAAAGTTATTGGTTTAAAAGTATTAGACATCGAATTTCAGACATTCAAGTAGTCAAACTGGCCAAAATTAAAGACAAGAAAATTCAGTGTCTAGCATATAATCCAAAATTTCTTTTAATGTAATAGCCTACTTTTTATTTTTATTTATTGTTAATTTAAATTATTTAATGGTAGATAAATGAAATATTGTATGTCTACCCAAATCAGCATTTTGTTAAAACCAATCCAAATGCAAAGGTTCCAGAGAAACCAGAAAGATTGATATGTTTCCATCATCCAGACCTCTATAGTATACAACTAGGCTACTACAAGTCTACCACTTATTCTACCCAGATTATACCCTCCAACTTGTTATTTAAGACAATCTCACAATCAATCACCCATAGAATGTCTCAAAAATACATAGGCACTTCTAATTCCTTATCAACTCGTGTTATTTTCAGGGCACCAACCCCCAAAAATGGTTCATAATGAAAACAATACACTTGCAACTTTTCACCTCCAGTAAGTGATTGTTTTCCACTTTTATTTATTAGAAAACCAAACTCCTTAAAAAACTGACAAGAACATGTGACACTGTAGATGATTCTAAACAAAGCTGACAAAAATCAGATACAATCAGAATGAAATACAGATGAAAAAGGGGAAGCAGAACAGGAACAACAGGAATTTGCTTTCCGAAAAATTTATATTCCTATCCAGAGCAACCAATCAATTGCAACTGTCTCTATGCTAAGCCATTATAATGTAACTCGTACTTGTGTAGTTGTCAACACTCCAATTTTGGTGGGTGTGCTTACCTGGAAAGTATTTACCTGTATTGTAGTATTACTAAATTTTGGTTGCTTTGCAAATCGCAAAGAAGACATTACCTTCCCATGGAAAGAACACCCTTTACGTGCTTGACATCACTAAATTCACCAACAACTGTCTTTTCTGCTTCTTTTCTTTGCTCTTCATTCATAGGGGCTGATCTTCCGCCCACCACATCAGCCACTTGGGCTACAAATCCCTTATCAACCTACAATATGCCCGTACTCCCATTACACACATAGCTATATCACAACAATCAGCTTTTCAAGTTTGAACAAAAATTATACATCTAATGCCCTCATACCTACCCGAAAGAAGTGATTAGTATTATAGCATCCCAATCGAACAAGCTTGAAAATGTGCTCAACGGTTTTGGGTGCAACCGTCGGGAAGAAACCAAATTCGATGTCACCATAATTCGTCTGCTTGCAAAATGCTTTACACAATTATAAATCAAACAATGAATAATTAAACTAAATTGAAACAAACTAAAGTAATGCGAAAAAAAGGGGCTCATAAATGACAAGCATTTGCAAGCATGTAAGAAAATCGTACAGATTTAGCATGTTTAAATATTAGACCAGAGCAGTTTCAACTTCAGTACAGATTAGTATGAACTGGGAATATCTGAGTGAGAATTTGATCAGCAATTACAGCTCAATTGAAAGCTAAACAAGTTCATTCACAACAAACCCATTCAAAACAAAAAACAAAGAAACGTTTTGACCTAAAAATAGAATTACATACGAATTATCAAGAATGAGATGTGAACACTTGTACTAAAGATTCATTTGTTAATGAACAAAAAAAAAAAAATCTTATTCCAGTGAAAACAGGATCCTCTGTTGAAAAGGAGAAAAAAAACCTGGAACACAACACGAACGGAACCAAGCTGGGGCTCTTGGGACAGCGCACCAGCCGCCATAAATGTGACGCAGAGGAAGCTCAGAAGCCATGCGTTATGATCCCACATTTTCAGCTCCAATTTGGAGCCCCGATCTCAATTTTTGCCTGTCGGGACCGTCAATAGAGAGAGGCAGTGGAAAAAATGAAGAAAACAGGCAATCTCATTAAAGATTTAAAAATCATATCAATATAATTCATCAGTTCGAATATGCTCAAGGCACGCTATACAAACTATAGTTTTTCTGAAGAAAAATATAGTTGTAAGTATAATTATGTATTAATATTATATTAATATGATGTGATTAGTTAAAAATTAAATTTTATTAAAAATAGTGTTAATTTAAATTTTAAGTATGAATGAATCAGTATTGATACACAGATTAGTACGCGACTGTACTTATATATAGTAAAACTCTTTTTTAATATTAAATTTCATATTCATTCAAAGAATTATGATAGTCAAGAAAAACAAGAAATAAGTTGAAGTGAATAAGAAACAATAATGAAATCATATAGTAGTTGGTATTTTTTTTAAAATAAGAATTTTTGAATTTTAGTTACTTTTTTTAGGTTAAATTTTTAAGTTGGAAAAAATAACATTTTATTAAATATTTAGGCTAGCTTTTTATAAAAAGAAAATAGATCTTTTAAGGTACTTGTAAGTTTCTTTTCAAACATCTTAGAGCCCGAGGTTGAGGGAGAATTTTTTAGAACTTTTTTGCGTTTTTCAAGATTTTGGGATGTTAAGGGTTGTTTAAAAATTATAGGCAAGCTGTTAGTGTTTTTATTTACATATTGAGGATAAAGGCTCCATTTGGTATGGAGGCATGACATACATAATCTAAGGTCATGGTGGTACTATACGAAACCATCGAGAAAAACACTCAACATTATAACTTTTGCAACTTTATATTTAATTGATTTGCTACTTAATAAGAGCAAACCGAGAAAAATGTGACGGGCTACGTTTGTCTCGAGAGGCCCCCTCGCTACTATCTCTGCTCTCCCCGCTACCATCTCTATCTCTAGAGAGAAGCATCGGAGCGTATATGGGGAAGTCTTTTGGTACTATGCTTGAGAGAAAATTGATAGGATACGTATACTATTTAAATTGATAAAGAGGTAGGAATTCAATTGGGACAAGATGTAAGATAATGCGTGTGCTTGAATTATGAGGACTCTTAAATAATAGAGATTATTTGCATTAAAGTTTTTTCTTTTATGGTAGTTCTCTATACAAAACATATGGGCTTGGACCAATTTTTTGCCTTCATTACTCCTTTCGATTGTATTTCTAAACACATTAATCTCATTTAGATGGTGAAAGTATTTCATCTTATTTTATTATTATAATTTTTTTAAATTTTTATACAAAATAAAGAAAATAATTCAACTTTTTCAAATATCAAAATAATAATAATATTAAAAAATAATAATAATATTAAAAAATAATATTATAATAAAATTTTATTCAACTATTAATTTTCATCTCAACTCACTATCTAAACGGTACCATATTTGTTAGAATAAAGTCTTTGTCAAGACTTCTCATCTCATTCTTTCTATCTCTTTTTAGTATGGCTGAAATATTGCTCATAAAAATAAAATAAATTAATCAATCTCTTTTTTTTTTTTTTTTTGGTTGCGTTATTTTACTTTATGGATACAGTTCCATTATGGTTTTTTTCTAGATTTTATTATATAATAAGATAAATAGATTTATGATATAGATCCTACAATATTTATTAAACATTTAATATTGTCCAAAAATTTTAATAGTCATATGTAAGTAATTTAGAATTCATTTCATATGTCTATCTTTCCCTCATTTAGATTTTTGAATTTGAAGAAAAACCTCGAGAGATCTTAATTCAAGCTAGATTTCGTAAATCTTCTTAATTAGCTACCCAACAAAACAAAAAAGCAAGAATCTCTCACTTAAACTACTGAAGTCGATGTCTATTAAGGTAGGGCTAGCAAAAAACCTGAATTGGTATAATAATTGTATTGACAAGCAGTCATGGGCCTCAAAGGGAATGCATGACTTCATTTATTGGATAGTGGGGTTACATACTATTTTGAAGAGTAATAACAATATTCATCATCTTTTTAATCATAATTTTATCTTACGCATCATATGATTGAAAAACTATTTGTTATTTTTCGCTCATCTTTCAATTATTTTATACTATGTCAAGGGACGATGAAAATCTTCGATCATTACTTAGATTTAGGAGATGTTTGCTAGAATGGAGGCTCAATTTGCAAGGGGAGCGAGCAGGCTTGTGGAGCTTACATCTCAGGTTTCACAGGAGAGTTAGAGCCTTGTGGAGGAGGTGGTGTGATTAGGGACTTAAATGGGGTGGCTTTGGCTGCTTTTTCTTCTTACCATCGTATGGAATCTAATGCTATGTCTGAAACAATAGCCTGTCCGGCCAGATGATTTTCAACTGTGCTTGAAGCTCAGTTTTCATTATGTTGAACAGGAATCCGATTCTGAGATGGTGGTGAATTGGATGCACGACAATGGGAATGTCAACTGAGAATTCCTTGCAATTTCGAATGAGATTCTTGGCATTCTTGCATGTAGCAAAGATCAAGCCTGTCTATTCAAGTTATTAGACACTTATGGGGAGATTAATTAGTCATGCTGCAGATTTTCACGTCTTTCCCCTTGAAATCATGGATGTGGGGTCGAACACATTAGACATGAGTCGGCCGGCGGGGGATGATATAACCCATGGGATGAAAAATAGCTTGCTTATATATATAATTATATAAAAAGGTGGGCAACTTGGGCTGCTAAATGGGTCATTGTTTTGGGCGGACATACATGAAACCAGGCTGAGTGACAAGTGCAGTAGGCTAAAACTTGAGCCCATTGGCTTAAAGAGACTCTATTTTGATTAGCTTTGAATTAGATTGCCTTGGGAATGGAATTGACCTTTTGGAATGATGACTTTAGAATTCCGATTTTATAAAACGTAATTAGAACCTTATAACAATTCATTTCCAAATTCCAAACATATGATCTGCATCTCTCTCTCTCGATCGATTTTTACAGAAGTTTAATTAATGGTGGAACTGATGAATATCTGTAGAGAAAAAATAAGAGAGACAAAAGGAATAAATTGTGTTGAAAAGAGAGAACATTCCATGGTAGAATATATATTGATAAAGATAGCACTTTGAAAAGTCTCAAAACCAAATGATTAAGCATCTTAAAACCAAATGTCCAATCATCAATAATTTTTCACCGACGTGGACGTGGGAGTGAGGGGACCAGCACAAGCTGCATCATGCACTTTTTTGTGGCAACAAAACCTACTGAAACGTGTTAATCACACCACCTCATAATCTCAGTTTGCGGCTCCTATCTATTCAACTTTAACATTACTTACTACTTTTCTTCCCTTAAGAATATTAGCACTTTTACACATTAGTCCCATCCATCTCATGTGAACTCCCAATCATAAAAGTAGGATTAATTTGATTCCCATACGGATTGCTCAACATTTCTCTAAGTGCGGGGAAATTTGAAAGAATATTAGATACAATTCACACGAGTCTAAGGGTCCTATCCTTTATCAACCTAACATTAAGAGCTATCAATTAATCATGTTTAATATCTCGAGTTCTTGATCCATCGAGGCTTGAAATTTGGCACATAAATCCATAGAAAGTAATCTATTTCTTTATCTAGAGAGAGAGAGAGAGAGAGAACACTTTTGTTGAAGTACTGTCCCGATATATCTTGTGCATAAACTGTCACAAAGACTATAATTATTAGCATCACTATTATAAAAGTTTCAAAACTGATCATGTTTTGAGTTCTCGTGCATATTGTTGATGATATGATATTCCAACCCATCCCGAGAATTTTTCCTCTTTCTAGCAATCTTCTCATCTAATCATGAAATGTCACAACATTCAAAATTATTAATACCAAAAATTGTACAATTCGCTAGAATAATGAAAAATAGTCATTTCAAGCCTATTACAATGATTTGGGTCTCGATCGGTATAATTTGAAATCCCCAATTGCAGTATGGTGCGACTGCACGATAACCATACGTACATCCATAATAGTAAATAGGATATAAATGCTAGAAAAATAAAAAAGATAAAAATACAGATTTACGTAGTTTGGCATAATATATATATCTACAAATTGTTTGAAAAGTAAATCTATTTTAATATGATTATTTTATAATCTCTCATAAATTCTCATCCTCGTTCAATAGGGATTGAATATCTATTTTTTGATAGAGTTCTTCTATCTGGAACTCTCACCCTTGGATTGAAGAAGAAGTTGAAGTAGTAGTTTGTCTTGAGTCTAGAAGAAGTCCCCCATTTTCTTCTATCATATTCTCTTTTTACGTTATATCTTTTTTTTAAGCCTTTTGTCCCTTTATTTACTTTTCTCTCATTTCGATCATTCCTAATGAGAATCCCCCCTTTGAGCCAGGCTTGAAAGATCATGTTGGGCTTAGGGTATTTTATTTCCTTCAAAAATTATCCTCATGGACTCTATTGAAATAAGGAAAATGTTAATTGAACTGATAAATTTGACCGATTGAATTTTTTTTATTTTATTTTTATTGTTTAGTTTTATTTAATGATTAAGAAAGTAAATATTAATAAATAAATAGGTTTTTTGTATTTTTTAAAAATATTTAAAATTGTGTAAAAAGTGATTAAAATAAAAGAAGGAAAAAAAAATTATACTGCATCGGTCATTTTATCGGTACTCCATCCGTCTTATAGCATCGTCCTTAAAATAATAACCTAATAAGGGTTTTATGGGCATGCATAAAGCTAGCTTCGGGTAATTTAATTTGCCGACCAAAAACTACATCCAGAAGAAAATGAATTAGTTGGAAAAAGCATTTTATCAGAATTAGGAAGGGACGCGCCAGCTAGTGTTTTTGTTTCTGACGTCTAGATCGTCGTGCAAGTCGGCAGGCAAGCCAAGGAACTCTTCAACGCCGCGAGCCACCACAGGTCCACAAGTACCCTTTTCTTTATCCCGCATGCATTTTCCATTAATTGACATTTCATGCAATGCATACCAATCCTTCGTTGACATTTACAAATTAATACATGAGTACCTGAATAAATTTCAGATCAAACATTAACATCATGACAGTGATTATCGTTCTTTTGAAATGTCGCCTTGGAAAAATACTTCCTAAAAAATGTAGGTTATTAAGCTAGAGCTGTAATATATATACATATATATATATATATATATAATACGGTAATACCATACATTCTATATATTTAGTACCATTTGACTCACAACATTAATATTAATAATCGCATGAAAAGAATATTGAATTGGTCGGCGGCGGCGCTTCTGCAAATTAGCTAGTATTTAATTGGCCGTCATTCGGGACAAGTACAAGACGCGGTACGTGCTAGAAAACGAACAAATCAAACTCGGACTAATGTTAGGCTAAGTTAACATGAATTATATTTTTTATAAATAATAATAAATTAAATAGGTAAAAGAAATTACATGAAATTCATTTAAAATAAATTTAAATATATTTAAATATTAAAATAAATTTAGTATTATTTATAAAAAATTAAAAAAATTATAAATTTTATATATAAAGAGGTTTTGATTTAAAATGTTCAGTTTAAAATCAAATAGCCTAACTTGTTGTGAGAGATCCGAGAGGAATAATGATATGCGCATGCCAGTTTCGATTAAAACATGGTGAAGAATGTATATTCCAAACGTACAAATTACGCCTCTTTCTGAGAGCTTTTAATTGGTAACTATGGTAAGTACTAGGTACAATATAATTATCATCATGTCCAATATTGTTCAGGCTTAATTAATCCGGGAATTAAGTTGAGGGACATATATATAAAGTTGCAATCATCTTAATTATTAATAATGTGTATCTCCTGATTCTTCATCAGTGATCATGATTTTTCTGGCACCCTAGTTTGTATAATTATGGTATCAATTAATTAATGTAGCTAATTGCGTGATACTGATACATGATGATGATGATGATCAACATTTATTCTAGGAGCCCACACTTACATGCATGCATGCACTCGATCGTTCCCGGCCCCTCATGTAGTTCCTTATAATTAAATGCTATATATATTAATATTTGATGAAATGAATTTGGAAATTAGATGGATTTGCATTTAATTAAATCCCTCAAAATCTAGGATTAAAAATTATATTTATAGAAAATATATAATTTGAAATCATTCTAACAAATAAAATACCAAGATCAATTCCAATTCCATTCATTTCGAAAATAATTAATCCATCCAAACGTGATTTTAAAATCATCAATAGATTTGGAATCTAGACGTACATTTTTTAAATCTCTTGATGTAAAATTACCAAATTAATCCGGACTTTTTTAAGACAAATGCAACCTACCTAGCTAAGTGTATTTGAATTCCAAATATATATATATAGTAATGTTATATAGTATATACTACACTGTCATCTCACTTGTATCTCATTATATATGATGTGGTGTATTTATCACAATTTAATGATAAAAAAGTATGTAATAAATTATTATTTAATAATGATAAATATTTCACATCTTACTTAATAATATGCAAATATAATAATAATATAGTGTGAAGAAATTTCCATATATATATATATATATATGTATGTATTCCACACGTCTCAAAAAATATATTAATTGGGACAGGTGAGCAAGCTGACGGCCAATGAGCTAGGAAATATGCTAATATATTACAAAAAAATTGAAGAAAATATGCTTCTTCTTCTTCTTCTTCTTCTTCTTCTTCTTCTTCTTCTTCTTCTTCTTCTAATCTCCAAAGGATTAATGGAACAAAGAAGCAGAATCATTTTCATGATTATTATATATAGTCGTTAATTAATATTGACGCGATTTTGGTTCGCGAAAGTCGGTTTTATTTGGTTAGGCGAAATTCACGGATTCCCTGATGATCTCTCTTTAGTCTTTATGGCGTGAAGAGAGAGAACTATTTGAAATTTCCAAGGAAGCTGCATGCTGAGCTTAATTTGCGGCCTAATGTCGTTTGTTTTTAGAGATAATATTCCCTTCATGATGATGATCTTCTTCTGAAAACACATGTGGAGATCAGAAGAAGTGCACATGAGGAATACGTCTCTCTCTCTTTTTTATTTATTTATTTTTTTATCGGAGGAATACGTACGTCTCTTGTTTCGACCTTATTCCATTATTTGGAATTTTTTTATGTATTTATATATTTATATATGCAGGTAGTTAGCTTATCATTGTTGACCTCATTAAACCAGCCAACTCCCTAATATAATAATATATATATATCCATATCCATCAAGCTAGGCAACAGCAGCTACGTACTAGCATCAAAATTCACGACTTCTATCCACCAAGTATATATGCACATCTTAATTCGGTTCTTTTATCATATTTGTTAAGCATGATGAATTCTTAAGAGGACATGTGCACGCACAGACTTACAATAGATGGATACGTCGGTATAGGAGACTGCCACAAGTAAACTTGAGTACAATTCAGATTCGTGATCAAGTATTTTTTTTATTTTTTATTATAAATTCTACATATTCAATCGCCTCAGTTGAAAATTCGGTTTGGTTACCGTACAACAGTTTTCATTATCTAATTATACTATATTTTATTTTTAAATTTTAAAATATTCACTTAAATAAACAATAATAAATAATAAAAATTGACAATAAACAGTATAAAACTTACACAAATAGTATATAGACAATATAAAACTGTCATAAACAGTGCATAAGAAGTATGTAAGCAGTACATAATTTAGTTCTCTATAAAATAGTAAGACCCACATTTTTTTAAAAAATTTTAAAAATTAAAAATTATTTCATTTCATCTCATTAATCAAATACATTTTTTTATAAACTATTTCATATTATTTCATCTCTTCTAATATGAAATATGTATCTAAACGAGACATAAGTCTCTCTTTGATCACAAATATAACCAATTTCAAATCGCACCAATTAAGTTTTCCTAACCTTTTACTCTCTCACCGGCTAATAGTAATCATAAATCAACTTTTTCTTTTATTCATATATATATATATAACCCAAAAAATATAAGACTTTGTGCAGGAGAAAGTGGTAAGAAAATGAAATGCAGGCAATCTGCAAGAAGCCTAGAACAGCACATCATGTCATCAAGTACTGATGTCACTAGTCTTCACGACCAGTACCATTCATCTAATTTCGTAATATCCAAGCTAGCTATTCCTTAATTAATATTCCCTTTGGATCAATATATAGGACCCTTGGGACCAAGGCTCCTAATATCAAAGTGAGGAAGTAAAGAAGAGAGCTTGGAGCACTTTTTGAATTGATCATTTGGCCTGGTGCATTATTTTTATAAAAACAAAAAAGAAAACGTAACCTAGCTTAGCCAATATATATGTATATTATGATGCTGGGAATTGGGGCCACCCCGCAATATGAAACCCAAACTAACACATAATCCTTGTTATGTTATAACCATCCACACATTTCACATGGGTTGCCCCCCGCCCACCACATTGTTGTTCACTTCTCTTACACTCCAAAACAAGCAACAACACCACCACTAACTATGAACCCTAAAAAGAAGAACATGCGGCACCTTTCAAATTAGTTCCAAACATACAGCTAGCTAGGGCTGTTCCATCGATCCCTTGTTTATGATGTTCCTTCCCTTCCCTCTCTCTTGGATCCTAAAACCAAATATACTCCCAACAAAAGTTTATGAAATTATCGCAAATTCATCTAACAAATTAAGTTGTAAAAAAGAGTCATCTTAAGTCGGCAAAATGTATCTTCCAAATTCTTATCGAATTTAAGCATTTAAATTATTGAAAAAGATGAAGATATAAAATAAATCAGAAAGTATGATCGTCGTATAAATAATTTTACCAACTCTAAATAAGTAACAAAAAAAAAAACTTAAATCACTTCTTATATCATTCAAATTGGAGAATAAATCCTCGGTCATCGTTCCAAAGCCACTAGAGATAAGCAAAAAAACAAATATTGTATTACAACGCACGCATGAGAGAGTAAGGCGTTATTTTTCCTTTTCTTGTATTGATTAATATATGAGAGATAATATTTAAAGTTATAAAGTAAGTAAATATTGTGTATTTTTTTAAAAATAATGAATAAAATTTAACGAAAAGTATTTTAATTATAAAAAAATTATATAAAAATAATTTTATAAATTGATATAATTTGATATGATTTATTAAATTATAAAATTATTTTTATTATAAAATAAATCTGATAAATACGCGTTAATTTATAAAATTATTTTATATAATTTATTTATAAATGTATGACTACTCTTACTTTTAATATACATCGTTGCTTGGTATTGCGCGCGTAAGTGTGCGCGGTTGTTGTGAATCGCAATTACTGTATTTATTTTTTAATTTATCAATAACTTTTTTCTCATAGTCCAATGACGCTTCACATGCCCACACGTCTTTACACAAGCCATCGACGCGTGGTCGATTGGGCAGAGAGAGAAAGGGCCTCGGTCCCCGTCCTTAAACCGGCATTTCTTTTATTTTATTACCATATTAATTATTACTAGTAGTTGGGCAACGTCCAAGGGACGTTCGTCCAGTGTATAGAAATATTATTTTTATTAAGGAAAAAATTTTGAATAATAATTTAATATTTTTAGAAAAAAAATATATAAATTCTAACATCAAATAGTAAGATAGACTTAAATCAGTTTTAAAGTATTTAGAATTTATAAAAAAAAAAAAAAAAGAATCTTGAAACAAACATGTGCAGCACAGGAGATAAACTGTTAACAGTAAAGGAATGTGCATAGCACGTTTTCTTAATTTAATAAAGCGATTATTTTTAAAAAGTAACATAATTTTTATAAAGAAATAAAATACTAAGGTTTTTATAAGATATTATTATTTGATTTTAATGTTTCATAATGAATTTAAATTGATAAATAAATAATATTTTATTAGGATAATTGTATTCGTAAATGTAGTTGGTAAATATATTTAAACTTAATTATTTTACATTTCTCTTTGTTTATATAAGGAATGAATAAAAATTTTAAATCACATAAATAAATTGATATATAAATTATAATTTATATAAAAGATCATATATATATAATAGAATATAGAATATATATTTATATAATTTATATAGATATATATATATAATAGAATATATATATATATATAGATATCTAATATACCTCATAAATAAATGATCATCAATGCATAGGTTACAGGATCATGCATGCTGCATGAATTTTAATAATTATGAATTTATTCATAAGTGATTGGGGAGAGAGATATTAAAAAATTAAGAACTTTTAATAAGAGAGAGCCATTTTAATTTATTCATGTAACTAACGGCGTTAATTTTAACGGTAAAACAACAAAAACCGTTAAACCAATAAAATTCCGTTAGATAGCCACTTTATATATATATTATTATAATAAAAGTGATTAGTCCACTCTATTTATTTAATTGTTTTCAAGATATTGTTGTCTGCTTCATTTTATTTACATTTAATTTTAGTTCTTCAAAATGGTAATCCTTATTACAACTTCTAGATCTCTAAGCATGGGGCGCAAAAAAAAAAAAAAAAAAAGGGTACATCTCTATTATAATAAATTAATTCTTTTTAAATTTTATCTACAATTATTTTTATGTATTTTTTATATATTATATTAATATAATTAATTGTGTATTTTTTTAATATAAAATTAATACTTTGGTACGTCAAAAGGGGTCGGTCCAATTCAGCCACTACACCATCAAATTGCGCATAAACTGATCAAGATTGCTGTGCACAAATATCAAAAAGATAATGATGATGCCCCTAAATATAAAATTAAGCACGAAATGGGAAATGAAATTAAGCCGGCATACAAGGACATTAATTCTCTCTCTCACGTGTAATTTCTTGGGTTTTTTTATTTTTATTTTTTATTTTATCTCATGTGTGCCGACACGTGGCTCGTATTCTTAGATCCATGTCTTTGCTACTCAATGGTCTAGATTTCACACTTACCCAAAGATTAAATAATAATAAAAAGTTTGTCCTAGTTATTATTAATTCTCCATGAAATTAGAATGTCGGAGACAATTAACTTAAAATAAATAAACATTGTGATAAATATGTAAAATTCATTATGTTCACATTTCGAACATACATACACGTGTGTCCAAAGGGATTAATGAAGGTGAAGAAGCTCCGGCAACTTTGTTTGTCACGAAGGCACGCCGCTGGCACCATGTGTTTTGTGTCGTCACGGAAGACTTGTGGAGCGTAGACTTGTAAGCGACGTAGATTGTAGGAAAAGTCCAAACTGTAATTGATGGTCAAAAACAAAAGCTCGTGAAAGTTGTCGTTGATTTTGGGCCGTCCGATCTGAACAAACCAATAGTCGTATGGACCGCACGACTCGTTGGAACCGCTGACCGCGTACCCGAGTCTACTTTATGAAAAAGATTAAAATAATGACAAAAAACAGTACTCATTATAAATTTTATAAAAATAAAATAAAAATGCTATAACCTTACAAAAATAAATAAACCAGTAATTTTTATTTAAATAAATCATTAAAATTTATAAATCTATAAATTGATATATCTTCCTAGAGTATAATAAGTTAAATTTATTTAATAATAAAAATAATTTTATATCATATTAAAAATTTAAATCATGTGAATTTGTACATATTCTTTTATAAAATTTCTTTATTTTTATGAAAATAAAATAGTTAAAAAATAATTGCCGACGCTCTGGCTTTGAATTTTCCAGACTTGAGTTGTTTTTTCTCGTTTAGGAATTGCTGTAGAATTAGATGGTCATTTTCAAAACCAGGACATGAGACTTTTTAGGATCTTAGGGAAGATAACCTAAACTAATCCGACGCGTGATTAATATATATATATATATATCTAGAGAGAGAGAGAGAGAGGAGGTCCAATCCGAAAAGACAATGGGAGCCCTTGGAAAGATTATGGTTATGAATTTTATGGTATCGTTCTAGTTGGGCATTTTTGGGATTTTGAACTATAAAATTCATGCATGGACTTTGGGAGAGCCGACATAACTCGTGTACATATGTAGGCTATTTTAGCAAAATTGGTCGGATGGTGATCCAAGTTATTATTAATCAAAACACCGGTTTATTTTTTCACGACTAATATTAAATATAATTTTAAGGAAGGGTAAGTTATCCTATGCTTTTTAAAAAAATTTAGTGTCTATTATTAAAAAATTAATTTTTTTTATATAAATTTTATATCTATTAAAATTTTTAAAGAGATGCACGTAATTTAGACTATAAATATCACTTTTTCTTTATTTATTTATTTGAAAAACAAATAGAATACATTGCATGGAAAGCAAAAGCGTGGAGAAAATAAAGAGAAGCAGTTGGGCAGAAGTGATGATTATTTTTCGTGGTAATGGGCAGGAAATTAAATCGACCCTATTAAAGGCTATAATAAAAAAGCATGCAATATGTGAAAATAGGATTGATGATGATATAGATAGGACTCGAGTCGGTAGCTAGCTAGCTAGGGTTCTAATTTGTAAATGCGATCCATGCATGCTGCTTACAGCTACCCTTTAATTTTACTTTGGCCCCCATACATCTCCTAAATAAAAGTTTGGAGGTGTGTAAACCATGACACCTAATTAAGTTGGAGCATGGGTCTCCTAATTTTTTACCTACAAGTGTAAATTTAGGCGGTGTGAGATATTCATGTCTCCATTAATTTATTTATTTTTATATATATGGGTTGGGGTTCAAACCTAATTATTCTATTTGGAAACCAGACTTTTTACCATCTAATTAATTTATTGCTCGACTAACTTGAAGACCATATATAAAATAATTTATTAGCATGGTGAGGTGCTTGTCTCACCTGAGTTGCCAAAAAGTGATAAATTGATCTATATATGACCTATAGAAAGAAAATAAAATTGAAAATAATACATTTATAAATCAAAGGAGAGGATATATATGGTGCTACATAATGGAATAAAATCTTTATCCCAAAATAGTAATTTTCTCACTAAATAATTTAGTTCTGGTTTAGATTGAGAGATACTTCTAATTTATTTCATCTCATTTCAATATCTAAATATTACAAATATAAATAATTTTAAATTTTTAACTTTTTAACTTTTTCATCTATTCATTATTTAATTATTATAATTTTTCTAAACTTTCAAACAAAATATAAAAAACATTTCAACCTTTTTAAATCTAAAAATAAAAATAATATTAAAAATCTATATTTTAATAATATTTTAACTTTATAATAGTTTTATTCAATTTTTTTTTTATTCTTTTTCAAAACTCTATAAAATATTTTAATTCAAACTATTTCATTATTATTTACAAATCATCTCAACTAATTTGATCTCTACTCATTATCCAAATCAGTCCTTAATGTTCAAAGCCTCGATATTAATAGAATTTGGCATGCAATAAATAAACTTAATAAATATTGAACATAAATCATCTACCATGACACACACACACACACCTACATAAAGAATTTAAGGAACTCATAAAGTTGAATATTTTAAAAAAGGAAAGGAAATAAAATGTGACATTAAAGTGGAAATAGAGATTCTACATATCTACATATGCGTTTAGGTGAGATTTAGTTGCTAACACACGACCGAAAGCATTTGATACCTTCTTATTTGTCGGTAATTATTATTTTATTGCCTCCATCAAAAAGCCAAATCGAAATGCCACGCTCATTCGTTTGACATTACAGCTCACAAGTCACAACAACATCCATTCATTTCTAATCAAAATCATAATTATAAACAATTTCCGACCATGGTTTACTTTTTGTAAAGTACAAATTATTATAGCCGTAATTATATATTTTGTTAAAATTACGTGTTTGACTAGTCAATTAAGGGTGCCCAAACCTCCCACGTGTTTGAAAACACTTGACAGTTGACGGTGAAAAACCAACGTAGTTTTACACCTAATAAATCGATAGAATTTTCATTTTTGTCACATCGGTCCATGAATATATGTTTAATAAATAAATAACTATTAGAATAACTTATTTTAATTAAATAATTTAAACTTTAAACATAGAGTGATATTAATTATTAAAAATATTGGTTACTCCATAAATATCTATATCGATCTCGAGCACGACTTAATTTATTTATTAAACGAGTTATTGACAAATTAAAATTTATAATAAATTATTAAATAATACAATTTGTATAAAACTCGAATTGAGTTCATGTATAAGACGTACAAACTTCGTGATAAGAATATCTTAAATATTTAAAAATGTAAGAGAAAATCATGTTCATAATATTATATCTAATCCTTGAATCTATATGAATATAGTAATTGAGATATGCATGTGTAAATTATAAAGAAATTCACAAAACTTAAAAAAAAATTATTCATTAAAATTTGTAGAATGGATTCGATTTTATCAAGACTAAGTTGGGTTTGGTTTGAGAGGGGCTCTCAACTCATTTTATTTGATTATTATAATTTTTACAAATTTGTACATAAAATATAATAAATAATTTAATTTTTAAATATCAAAATAATAATAATATTAAAAACTAATATTTTATTCAACTTTTAATTTTTATCTCATCTCATCTCAATTCACTATCCAAACTTAACATAAATAACTCGATAAATTTGACTACTCTTTTAATTTTAATTGTTCACTATTCAATTTTGTCAAGATTAAGCCCCATTTAGATTGAGAAACGGATCTCAATTTATCTCATCTTATTATTATAATTTTTACAAAATTTTATATAAAATATAATAAATAATTCAAACTTTTTCAAATCTCAAAATAATAATAATATTAAAATATAATATTTTAATAATATTTTATTCAATTTTTAATTTTTATCTTAATTCATTATCTAAATCACACCTAAATGAACAAGTCTTTAACTGTTTACTATTCAATTTTGTGGTAATTAAATGTAGATCTGATTATATTTAATAGCATAACGTCCATATAAATAATGTTTATTTTTCTTTGTAATATAGAAAGTGTTTTAGCTTAAAAAAAAAAAAAAAAAGTTATGAATCCTCACGATACATCTCTCCTATGTCTCGAGTCCGAGCCTTGTGAGGCGACACACAATTTCGGCGCTATCTTTCAACTATCCCCGGTCAACACGTGTGTATATCGGTGACCGGTGTTTTTGAGTGACGGCGACGTCGGCGAAATTCCTCGGCCTCCTTTTAACGGTTCCCACCACGCACCTCCAGCTGCACGGTCCCACACCGCCTCGTTATTAAATTGAAAAAAAAAAAAAAAAAAGAGAAGATTACACACTTAACCAAAAGAAATTAATTTATTTTAAAAAGAAGAAGAGAGAGAGATAAAGAGGGGCCTCGTATGAGATTTTAGCTGCAAAAAGCCATCAACGAGAGGCTCTTCTTCTGATTTGCAGAGGAGACAGAGAGAGAGAATCCAAAGGACAGGACTATAGCAGAGATTGAGAGAGAGACAGAGAGCGTGAAGAACTGAAACTGCGCAGAAAATAGAGAGATAAAAGGGGGCGGGGGCGGGGAGGGTGGGGAGTTTGTGTTAGATTTCAAAATTCCAACCAAGTCTCTTTTTTTGGTTTTCCTTCTTATCCAATCCGTAAGTCCCTTCCATTATCGTTCCCTCCTCTCTCTCTCTCTCTGTGTCTTGTCATTTCTTAATTTTCTCATGCGTTACCACACGACGAGAAAAGATTTAGACGATTACTTTTAATCATTAGTCCCAAAACATACCCATACAGATCAAAGTTTGGTTCTTCGTTTTGTTGGTTTTCTATTGAATGTGTCATTAAAAGCTATTTCTTTAGTATCATTTTTGGAACTCTGAGGTACTGGCTCTCAGTCGGGCAAAAGCAATATAAAAGTTTCCGCTTTCTTGCTGGAATTTAGAGATCTGAGTTTTCCTTCTGCAACTCTGATTTTGGATATGAGTATTCTTCTCAATTGGAACTGATTTTGTTTCTGTTGTTTCGGTCTCTGTGTTCTTCTCCTATTGGTTTACGATCAGTGAACCCTTTTTTTAGATATAACGAAAATCTTTAAGTTTCAATGAAATTCAGGTTCTTTTAGATTTGCTTTTTAGCTTCAAAAAGCGAAAGTCGGTGTCTTTTTTTTTTTTTTCCTTAAATCATAAATAAAATTTCATCCA
This sequence comes from Carya illinoinensis, assembly GCF_018687715.1. Classification (NCBI taxonomy): domain Eukaryota; kingdom Viridiplantae; phylum Streptophyta; class Magnoliopsida; order Fagales; family Juglandaceae; genus Carya; species Carya illinoinensis. Next base: position 27,239,081 of record NC_056757.1, read on the forward strand.
TTCTCTGTTAATAGGTTGGTTCTGTAATTGGACCGAGCTTTTTGTGGGACTTCGGAGCTAGGATTATAAGTATACTTTCTTTTTCGCCATTGACGAAGAAACCGCCAGGCTTTTGGTTCCGATTGGGTGTTTGTGAATTTTCAAGCTTTGGTTGAATTGAGGGAAGACATGTGGGAGGGCCGGAGCCTGCTTTCGAGGGCGTTTTCGAACGCAGAAGTGAAGTGGTCTTACGTGAGCTATCGTCTCGATATCAAGAACGGGAAGCGCCCACTGGAAATTGAAGTTGAAGATGAACGCGAATGTCAACAGAGGAAATTTCGTGAGCCATTGGATTATCGCGGGACAAGAGCCAGAATGGCTCGATTCTCACGCGTGCTAGAGCAATCCGATGACCGGGCTGGAGGAGGAGGAGGGAATTCTTCGGATTCGGATTCCCTTATCAATCCTATTGGTCGAGACAACTCGATCAGCAGCCTCATTCGTTGTTCCAGGTCTGATTATGGCTCCATCGCCTCTTTGAACCGGAGTTTCCGTTCCTTGATTCGGAGTGGCGAGCTGTACAAGCTACGGCGCCTGGATGGCGTGATCGAACCCTGGATTTATTTGTCGTGCCACCTCCTTGAATGGGAAGCATTTGACCCGATTCGTCGACGGTGGATGCATTTGCCGAGAATGACCTCCAACGAATGCTTCATGTGTTCGGATAAGGAATCATTGGCCGTGGGAACTGAGCTTCTTGTATTTGGTAAGGAGGTGACGTCCCATGTCATCTATAGATATAGTGTTTTGACAAATTCCTGGTCTTCTGGGATGAGAATGAATGCTCCCAGATGCTTATTTGGGTCTGCCAGCCTTGGGGAGATCGCAATTCTAGCAGGCGGTTGTGATTCACAAGCAAATATTTTGGATTCTGCGGAGCTATATAATTCGGAGACTCAAACATGGGAGACACTCCCGAGCATGAATAAACCAAGGAAGATGTGCTCTGGGGTATTCATGGATAAAAAGTTCTATGTTATCGGGGGAATAGGGGGAAGCGATTCAAAGGTTCTAACATGTGGAGAGGAGTATAATTTAGAGACCAGGACTTGGAGAGAGATTCCTAACATGTCCCCTGGAAGGAGTGGTGCAGCCGGGGAGAATGAGATGCCTGCTACTGCTGAGGCACCCCCTCTGGTTGCTGTGGTGAATAATGAATTGTATGCGGCTCATTATGCTGACATGGCGGTGAGGAAGTACGACAAAGAGACACAAGAGTGGTTTACAGTGGGGAGATTGCCTGAACGGGCAGTCTCAATGAATGGCTGGGGTCTTGCATTCAGGGCTTGTGGGGATAGGCTTGTAGTAATTGGTGGACCTCGGAATTCGGGTGAAGGCTATATAGAGCTCAACTCCTGGGTTCCGAGTGAAGGCCCTCCGCAGTGGAACTTGCTTGACAGAAAGCTATTGGGTAATTTTGTGTATAACTGTGCTGTGATGGGCTGCTGAAGAGTTGGAACGTTGCAGCGCCATGTTTAATGTGATGCTGCCTTGCTCACAATGAACGTACAACGTTGGTTTGTCCTTCCAGAGTCTTGCTAATTGGTAATTTCCTCCCCTTTTTTCTTGTTCAGGTCTTTTCCCTTCTTCAATGAGGGAAGATGGGGAAAAATCTCAGATTTTACTCAAGATTCAACAGAATGTTTCAGGTCTTGAGCTTTCCAATTTTTTTTCCTTTCAAACGTTTTGTTTATGTTTTCTTCCATTGAATTGATATCTTCTCCCAGTTTTAACTTTTAGTGACATGAGAAATCTCAAAGGTTGGCATCATGTAGCAAAGGAATAGATTCAATAATTTGATAATACCAACACATTGGTAGGTTGTCATTAGTGTTTGCTGAAGCTTTTTTAAAGAACACAGAATTATATATGGGTTTTCATGATCCTCAATTTTCTTGGTATTGTCCAAGGGAGGAAATAAGTTCTGAAGGTTGTTATCTTGGCCCTGGCATATGTACTAATCAAATTACCATTGCAATCAATGGGTTGTAATATATTCAGCTCTCTCTTAGGAATGTATTGCGTATGCTCAATGGACCTTTGTCATTGGCTATATTTTCAATAAATGCTCAGAAATGTCATGTGGCGTTTTTTCTTTTTTAAAAAAATTATCTTACAATGCGCTTATCTATTATTTGATCAAAGATACATATTTGTAAAAAGCTTTATCGGCTTTTCATTTTCCATAAATGCATGGAAATGAGCTTTCATACAGATGTAACTAAGCCCCCGGGCATTTGCCAACCTTGTAGACCCATGGAAGAGGGCTGTGATCAAGCAGCTTTGCTTACTCATACATTATGTCCCAACATTATTTGATTAACGCTTTCATTGGTTTCTTTATTTGGATTGCTAGGAGGGCCACACTGCATGGTTAGACTCTAAAAGAGGAATATGCCCATTCGGAAAATTAGGGTTTCTAGTGAACCTTTTAACTATAATTGCATTTATTTGGATCGGTGTGATTTAAAGATGGTTATGTGTTGGAGTTTGGCTTTACCTTAAAATGATAATTTGGGCGGCCTTGCAAGTTGCATTCCGTGCTCATATTCAGCATGCTGGCATGGTATAAAATGAATATACTAATAGCTCTTGGCTGGCTAGAGTCATACTCTTACAATTAGAAATTGCCTGACGAATCTTGATTCTCTAAGAATTGACAATGATGGTGGATATTTAACATCATAGGATGGAAGTCTAATTTATAAATGAGTGTTCTTTTCAGGAAAATATGTCCTTATTCTCGGGTCAAATGCTACATGTTTCATAATTCTGTGAAGGACAAACTGTAGATTCAATCCATGAAACGCCCATACACTGTATAGGTTTCATATAATTCTAACATGGAAAAGTTAGAACTTACATCAACTTGTCAAGTTGAGTTCCACGGCCTTTATAAGAAAATTGATTTTAAAAAGAAAATAGGACTTATAAAATTCCTTTTTTTTCCCCAAAATATTTGAGAATTTATATGGCTAGTCATAGAAAATAAGGACACTGGGAGGGAAGAGATAAAGCACCCTGCTTACTATTTTCTCTCCATCTCCAGAAAAAAAGCTCTTTGTGCTCTGTCCTTCACTCCAAAGATGATCATATTAATGGTAAGTTTGCTTGTAAATATCAAGTTTGGATTTTGGGAATCACTTACGGCATGAAAAGAAAAGAATATGATCTAATATGTGGAACCGGAACAGGGTTATCTTTAATTGCTTGAAGACAGCCATGTAGACTTCAGTTCAAACAGGCCAAAACATCCCATCCAATTATGGTTGGGATTAGGGCTTAGTTGAGTAGATAGGCCATGCACTTTTTTGAGTGATTCTGTTAGAACTAGTAAGGAGTTAGGAAACATGTGGCAGACTAAACGCTAAATTCACTTCTGCACCATATGGACAATGGCAAAAAAGCTGTATCAGATTCAGAATGTGTTGTGGACATATGATATACTACATTCTTTTTAAAAGAACTCAGGTGTAGTGGGGAGGTTTTTCCTCTAATTCTTAATGATATATTATTTAATACGAAGGGATTGGACATTTGGATAGATAATTTTCCATGCTTGTTACTATTTTCATGGGAGAAGCAGAATAATGGATCTGGATTTAACAGAACTTTTCACCTTAGAGCATAGAGATGTAATTATTGGGTATGAATGATTGGGTTTTATAGAGATATGATGGAATCAAGCTTTGAAATTTTTTTATGGTAAATGTAGACTTATAGCAGTAAGTCTATTTGCAAGCATAAAAGTGTTGATATAGAAGTTATTATTGACACCCAAGACACCATTGATATAGAAGTTTTTCACATAGCGAGTATGTCAACACACCGCTTGTTGTGGGATCCATTATAGTTATATTAAGTTAAAAACTTAAACACTAATATTTTTTTATCATTGTGGAACCCACTTCCTTACACTTATGTTGTGTTTGGGTGTGTAAAAAATAGGCTTACAAATAGTTTTTTTTTCCCCCCCTAAAAGCATTGATGTTCAGAATTTGTGTATAATTATAATGAATCCCACAAGAAGTGGTGTGTTTACACCCCACCCCGGCTTCTAAATAGCAGAACTCTTTATAGCAAGCTGCTTGTCTTTTTTCTCCACGAGGATGATATCAAATGGTTTTTATTGTATTTTAAATGTTGGTATAACTAAAAATTCTTCATTTGTTTTTGCTACTTATTTTATCTAATGAGAGGGGAATTCACACACTATTTGGTATGAGAAGTGATACTCTTTGTAAGAGATCTTACAAAAGCAACTTACTGATGTGGTTCGATATGAGATGCCAGATCTATTTTACAATAAAAGAAATTTTATAAACTGATGTACCACATCGGTTTGTAAATTTATTTCTGTAGGATTTCTTTATAAACCAATCATTTCTCATTTGGTATCAGTATGCATTTACTTGTCCAAACTCTTTTTGATTTCTGAGGTTGTTGGTGTGCATAGAGACCATTTGAATTTGTTGTTTGAGACTTAGACTGAAGAACAGAACCTGAAAGGTGTAGCTTTCAGCGCATAAATCTTTTGCAGATCTGATTTGAATGAATTTTGGCTTTCAAATTAACATCAGGAACTTACTTGTTACAGGGAAGGAATTGATTACTTGTCTGTGCTGTTGTTTGTGAGTCTATTTCTGTATGCACCCTTCTTGATTAAATATCGAACCATTTTTTTTTTTTTTTACTTATTCCTTTTTTCCCTTTAAATAGTAAGTCTTGAATTAGAAAGACTTCTTTCCTCAGTTTTCTTTCCTCAGTTTCCTTCATCATATATGAATTTGTATGCTGCCGTGCCAGCATCACTCATTCCAAAGGCATTGATTTCTGTTTAAGTAACCATGTAGAATCTTCGGAAACCCTGAACAATTTAGCCCGTAGAGGGGCTTCATTAAACACATAGGGTGCTTTACACTTGATGTCCGTGTAAACAGGGATGAAAAAGAGTGTGGCTCATGTTCAGTGTGATCTTCATCGTTTGTATGCAAATAATTCTTTGCTCAGGTCGCTGCTAGAAAGTTATTTTAGAATGGATTTTTTGAAAAAGGAAAAAAAGAAAAAACAAAAGCTGGTTTCCTCTCTATTGTCATTTGTCGATGAGTGACAAGTTGGGCAGCCGAGAATTAGGTCGTCAGTTGTTATTTTGGACCAACATTAGATTGGCAAAGTTGGACACTGATGTTATTGTGCTGTGTCCTTGAATACGGCTATTTAATTTAAAGACCAACAAACCTGCAATCGCCCATATTGCATAATAATTACTGTTCCCTTTTGTATACATTGAGACAGCATTTCAAAGGTCAAGTGTTCTTTCTGGACTTTCGAGGTCTCATATTTATGTAAAACCCAGGTTCTGCAAACTCTACATTCAGCGTTCATTGTTGTTTTTGGTAATTGGGCAGTAAAATTGCCACACTTTTGCAGGTTCACCTCGCTGCTCAAAGCGGCTATGTTGGTTGTTTTGCATTAGATGCCTATGTCTCTTGTTTCATGGGTAGCTTGGTATTATTGGTGTAAGATCTGTATTTTTGTCCCCCAGCTGCCTCTAAAGCAATCAAATTGGACTATCGATAGGAATAATATGGGAGGGCGAAGGCAATGCCTTTCCTAGTAGACAATTTATGATCGAAATAAATGTGTTTCTAAATTCCAAATACTCTGTGCTAAGCTCAGGATCTCAAGCCCAGAAGTTCTGGGTGGGTTCCAATCTGCAGAGTTGGATCAACTTTGAACTGTCTTGTCCCTCAAACTGGCTCCTCTGACAATCCAAGTTGCACTATTTTAACCCAGGCAACAGAGTATTCAGTAACCCATTTCTGCATACTTGACAAATCAAAACCACCAAGAAGTGCCAAGAAAACAAAAGCACCATCAAAAGCCTCAACAATGTTTAGTGTTTACCATCTGATAAGGACCATAGCTTATGTCATTTAATTATTTCTTTTCAATTAAATCATGTTCGACCTATTTGCAGCAACTCCACTGGCTTTACGTAGTGTACTAAATTATTAAGTCTATATGAATCCCTACGAATCTGAAACTATTATTATTTATAGACACTGCAAACATGCAATAAAGTAGATAAATCCTTATTCCTTCTCCACTTTTCATCTTCTTTATCCACGCTACAGATCACGCTTTAAATCAGCAGCAAATGCAATGCTGCCTGAGCCTAGAACGATGCTCTATGCTCCACTATCTGTTGCACAAAACATTCGAAGTACATAGGCTTTTAGCTGCCCAAATGCTGTTAGCCTTTATTTTTCCTTAAACCAACACATTTTTTGGTGTCTAGTTTCATCTTAGTATGTCCATTGTTCCCAGGAATTATAAGTTTTTTTTAGACTAATACGTAGAGCATAAAGTGCACAGCCAGCTCTTTAGTGGTGGATAATGGATGGAAAATCCTTTCGGTGCCTTGATAATGGCTGTCACGGTCCCTTCCACAGTTCCACTAATTGAACATGTTTATATATATATATATATATATATATTTGTAAAGCCTTATAGATTTGGTTTCTCCTTTACTGTCTCCCTCAAGAACATCAAAACAGAAACACTATACAGCATTCTTCTCCCACTAATATATCCATAACTAGAGAATATTATCTTAGATTGATCCGTGAGATCTTTTCCTTCTTAACTTTAAACTCGAACCCTCCTTATTGGAAACTATATCTAGTGATATGTACATGAGAATTAGCTTGGTCATGATCATTACTTCCTACGAGTATTCCACAAATAGAGATTGTCATGGAATATAAATAATGGATTTACACATAATCAGCACCTTTCGTGCTCTTCCTTTTCCTCTTCTTTTGTTGATTTGGCCTTTCAAGATCTTGAAAGATATGATATCTAGAAGTGCTTGATACCTTAAGCAATAATTGTGAATAAAGGTAGCATTGTTTAACCTCTTAATTAATTAAGATTTACCAATACATTAAATAGTCAAATGATATTGACATGAGAGATGGAGACAAGTTGTAGGGAAGAAAAAATTCAAATATTTTATGAGTAATGTTAATGACACAACCTTTTTGTATAATTATTTTAGAATTTTAGAAATATAATTATTATGATAAAATAAATTAAATTGAATTATCCTTCACTTACATTATTTAATATTCTTTTTGAAGTTGCATGAGCTTATGGATTACAATAACTTGAAAAGGACAGAGCTCGTGTTATTTACATATTAATGGTAGAGTCAACTAATCTAGCAAAGGTACCCACTTTGGAATAGAGAGAAAATGATTATTTAGTTGTTCTATACATCTGCTTGAAAATATAATAATTATACAGTTGTTCGTCTAGACTTAAAGATGAACAATTGGACATGATGCATTAGAAGAGGCACATGTTGAGCACTAATGCTCCAAAGTACAATATATATATAATTACACTTTTTCATCCTTGGAAGGTAAAAAAGAAGAAGAATGTACTATACATGATCTCCATGCAACAAACATAATTGATGGCTCTAAAGGCAATTGAGAAAGCTCACATGAAAGATGGTCCATCTGCCGAGTGGTTGAGGCACAAGCATTATGGAAACTTGTATCTGAATTTTCATGCATTTCCTTTGCGCATGAAATGAAATCATACTTAACTTTTTATGCAAATTTCGATCCCAATGGCAATCATAATTACAACAATAATCATAACGTGCCAGCTACAATATTATTGAGGGACAGTTGTGCAGCAGTACTGAGTTTTATGAGATCAGAAAAAATAAATAAATAAAAGGAAAAAAAAAAATGGAGGTCCTACTGTCTCTGAGACATAGGATCCATATTGTTGTTTAAGGACCACTTTGGAGGGCACTTGAAATATAATAGGACCACTAATTGTGGAAAAGAAAAGAGGAAAAATAACAAGAAAATTAGGTCCACTTACCACATTGCAAAGGCACTTTCAGATACCATTTCCACATGGGAATGAATCACCAACTCACCACACACTGGATATTTATCTCATCCATCTGTTTCTAAGCAACCTTTTTTTTTTTTTTCCTTCAATTCATCCAATAATTAATTCTCCCATTATTGATAGAGAAATAATTCCTTTACAAGAAATTTAAAAAAAGTAAATATATAAATTAGTGTGATTTGATATGCAATATCTGATTGTAGAACTGTTTTTTGATATAAAATAAGTATGTATTTAAAGCGTACCATTCACGTCATTTAAATGATAATATTAAATTTTTAAGATTTAAATTTTAATATTTATCTTTAAAATAAAATTATGTCATGTAAACAATATATAGTATAGATACCTTAAAATAGTAATACTCTAAAATAAATCTAAAGTATCATATCATATTACGTAAATTTATAAATTTACTTATCTATAACTTTTTTTTTTTTTTTTGTAGATCTATTACTTCATTTATAGATAAAAGGAAAGGATAGTACTACATCCCAAATTGTAGAAATTATTTTCTATTTGCAAATAGATCCGCTTTGTTGCTCAAATGACTAACGCAAGAAGGGAGTAAATTGAGTTGTATTTAAGAAAATAACAATTATAAATCAAATATTTAATATAAAATATAAACAAAATGCGAAACAACAATAAATATAAAGAGTAAGGATAAGAGAGAAGTAAACTCAGTATCTTAATGAGGTTCGGTCCCACTGCCTACGTCCTCGCCTCAAGCTACCACTTGAGGATCCTCAAATTCACTATTCAACCTCTTTCAGGTGGAGATAGAAACCTATTACACATATGAACAACACAGCTACAAAAGCTCCGTGTAAAACACCTTATACACTTGCAATCAACTTACATTTGATGATTCAACTATTCCCTGTATATAACACTTTCTACACGCACAAGAATTATACACATCCTTTTACAAATACAAGAGCTGATAATGGATAGGTTATCAGAAAACCCTCCTCAACGAGTGAAATAAGAACAATACAGCGCAAACTATATTTCTCTCAAAATGAACAAGGATTAAGATTCAATACTTAGAGAAGAGAGAATAAAAACTTTGAATGAATGTTGTATGCTCTTGATGTTGTAAATGTGAAGCTCTCAAATGATCTATTTATAGACATATGAGAGTTCATATTTAAATTTAAAAAGATTCATATGTCAAAGACAATATCATTAACTTTTTCAAAAAAATCAAATAAAAGGTTCTTCTTTTTCAATTGTTAAAGATAACATCATTCATTTTTCAAAAATTTCAAACCTAATTTTTTACTTTTGGTATATGACAAAACGAGCACATTTTACTTTCCAAAAAATTCAAACCTAATCTTTTTACTTTTTACATATGACAAAAGGAGCACACTTTACTTTTCAAAAAATTCAAACCTAATTTTTTCACTTTTTGCATATGACAAAAGGAGCATTTTACTTTTCAAAATTTTCAAACAAAAACATCTACCTTTTGCATAAGTCAAAAAAAGTATCAATCACTTTTAAAAATATTCAAAGAAAACATGCACATGTGAAAGATGACAATCAATTATCTTTAATATTTTTAAAATTCAAACTTTTAATTACGTAATACACATATGAAAGATGACAATCAATCATCTTTCAAAATTTTGAAATTGAATTTTTAAAATATTCATGTACATGTGGAAAATGTATTTTAATGTTTTATGATAAAATATTAATTTTGAACCTTAATCTTAATTTCGAATTTTTAAGAGATTTACAACATTATTCTATTTCTTTAATATAAACTTGTTCCATTCTTGTTTATATTTGTTTTCTTGATGTGCTTGACTATATTGTGTAGATAATTTGAACTTGAGACTTATTTATTTTTTGAATTCATTTATTATCATCAAAATGTATGTGTAGATATATAATTACACAAATTTTAAAACCTTGAGTTCAACAATGGTTTAGTCCTATTTGTGAAAAGAAAAAGCTTTTAAACATGGTATCCCTTACAAAAATAAAAATACTTTACAATGAGATAACTAATAAAAATACTTTACAATGAGACAACTAAGTACACTTAGACGTATCACACACACGTACAAGAGATTAGGACAAGCTTGAGAGGTAAGATGAGATTAAAATTTTGTGAATAGTATTAAAATTATTTATTAATAATAGTAAAATAGTTTGAGTAATGTTTTATGGATAGTGATAGGGTTACTATCCTATTACTATCCATCTACTACCTAAGTTCATTTCAATTTTTTTTTTTAAATTTTTTTTATCATTTTCTTTTAATCTTTTTTACATTCTTAATCACTAAGAAAAAAATTAAAAAATATATAATTTTACTAATATTCATTTCCTTAATTATTAAGTAAAATAAATAATTAAAAAAAATTCAAATACAAGAAGAGTAATAAATAGATAGTAGTAAAGTAGTAATCTTATCATTATTTATGTATTAGGAAAATACTTTAACCACAAAGAAATTATACAAAAATAAATCTACAAACTGATATGGCTTTATGTAGTATGTTAGATTGTAAAGTTACTTTTATTACAAAATAGATCTAACTGATTTTATGAAACCATATCAGTTTGTAAGTCTATTTTGTATAATCTCTTTGTATTTGTAGAAGTTCTGCATGTTTTATAGGATTTTAAGAAAAGAGAAAGAAAATATTGAATAAAAAATATTATAAATTTAAAATATTATTATAATATAATTTTTATTTGATGATTTGAAAAAATTAAATTATCTTTTATTTTTTGTTTGAAAGTATTTATATTTGGATTATGTTTGAGAATGAGATGATACGAGACTTTTGAAATGAAAACTTTTGCCATTCCTTTAATCTTAGATAAGAAATACTAGAAATTTTATAAAAATAAATTTATAAATTGGTATGAATTAATATAGTATTTTAGATTATATATAATAGATTTAACGTATTATATCATATGAGTCACATCAATTTATAAATTTATTTCTTATCTTAAAATATAGTTTTAATTTATCTATTCAAAAAATAAAATAAAATAATTGGTCTTTCATTACTAAATACAACCAGATTCTTAATTAATTAATTTAAGGGAAATCAAAATCACTAGAAAAAATGCGCTTTTTTTTTTTTTTGTTTAATTGTAATTTTTGGGGTTTGGAAGATTCGGTTGGCGTGGGGTTTTGTCTTCTCAGGTGGAGGTCACGACTCACGAACACCCTAATCGATACGGTCAAGCGGTAGAAATTATCCTTTTCTTTTAATAAATATAAGTTTATTTGTTTAGAGTTTTTCTCTTTTTGTGGACGGACTAATATATATATATATATATATATTGGAAAACATTTTCACTCTGAAGTTTTTGTCTAAGGTTGACTGTATTTACTGCATTAAAATTATCTTTAGGGTACACCGTCCGCCGGTCCCTTCCAATAATTAATGAGCCCGTGGATGTAGCACGAGACTCATCCCGAAAAGATAATATTTTTATTTTATTATATCTTTTTATATTTTTAAATAATTTATTTTTTAAAATTTATAATATTAATTAAAAAATGCTTCTTTAATTACTAAATAAATAAAAAAAAATTGGAATTCATATTGGAGACCCACTGTCGATAACAATAGGTTTTCTCATAATTAATTAAAGAATTAAAGAGCCAACCGCGTATGATCTAATGGTAGAACACCCTCCATCAAAAAAAAAAAAAAAAAAATGGTAGAACACACACGATTTCTAATATATAAAAAATAAAAAATTAAAGAACTTATTACAAAGTTTACGTGTTTTTTGTATTCATTAATTAGTAATTATGGTCCATCTGTTAAATGTTGCATGTGACACGTACGAGACAAGCAGCTTCTTCACCTTTAGAAATTAGAATACCAAAAGCATTAAAAATGATCGTATCGTGGTTTGATTTTAAACCCAAGATTTGAACGTAGATGCCAAAGAAGTCAAATCTACCAACCGGCAGACATAATCTTGTACAATTTATTTTCCTTTTTTATTGTTATAAACTCTTAACACATATTGCTACAGTTCTGATTCTTATTTGTATGTTTTTCTTTGAAGGTTTATTTTTCTTTCCCATCCTTTTAGTAATAACTCTAATTTTTGTTTTCTTCTTTTTAAATTAACATACTAAGAGTAATGTTAGATACAGGGTGTGTAAGCTCCATGCATTTCTTTAAAAAAATGATATAAAAAAATATTTTTTCATGTAACTTTCATATCCATTATTTAAAAAAAAAAAAGATATTTGTAACCGTAAATTGTATAATTAAATATAATCGATTTGAAAAAAGAATAAAACATAATATCTACATGAAAAAAATTAATTTTTTAATAATAGACTATATTTTTTTTTAAAGCGATTATATAATATTTACGTACTTCATAATTATACGTATAATTATTTTTTAAAAAAATATAAAAATTAAATATTTTAAAACTTTAAATATCATTTCTCTCCGTTACTCAAATCTTAAAAGGAAAAGTAAAAACTATAACGATGGACTTACTACTCTTACCATCTATTTACTACTTACATTTTTTTTTTTTTTGGTGGTAATTTCTTTCTTTTACGCTCACAATCTCTCCGCATGATCGCATCAGTCCTCCACGGCTCTACTCCTCTGCACTCATCCAATAAAACTCGCCTCTAGAAACTTTGCTCTGTCCTCCTCTACTTCTGCCCCCATGGTGTTTTTAGAATTCTTTTTTCTTATTTTCTTTTAAGTATTTTTTAACATTCTTAATCATTAATAAAAAATTAAAAAATATATAATTTTACCAATAGTTAATTTTTTAACTATTAAATAGAAATAAAAAAAACTTAAAATACTTGAACGGATGAATGCAAAGGGAGTAGAGGAGTGATGCGACTAAAAGGAAAGAAACTTTAAAAAATAAAATAAAAGGAGTGAATAGAAGGGAGCACTATTACGTCCTTGTTCAGTGTAAACTTGATGTGCATCTGCAAAGAGAAAGAAGATCTTTACGCATCTTCTTTGAAACTCCTGACTCAAGAAAATGTAGGAACTTTTCTCAGCTACTTCAGATGCTTTAATTAAATGTAGCGACACATAAGTGTACCTAAATTATAAAAGCAGGACTAGTACTTACAATTTGTGGTGTGGGGTCGATAAAATCCACCACCATTTATTGCTCAAATATATAGTTGTAAAGATGATTCCCAATCACCCAACGTTTCTAAGTAGTTTTACCATGCTTGCATTTTGGTTGGTCCTAACTTTCTGATTGACCGCCTCGAAAGCAAAACAACATTAATGTTGGCATTTACAATTTCTTTTAAGAGTAACGCTGTATATAAATTTAAAGTGTTAAAGTTTTCATACAACTAACAGTTTAAGCTGATAAACATAAATAGATTTAATTATTTATATTATTAACATGTTCTCTTCCGTGTGGGTAAAACTTTCTTGAACAAGTGGACCAAACATTAATTAATAAGACGAAGAATAGATTCATTTTATAAATTTAGAATCTCTATTTTAATAATAGCATATGGAATAATTACTTATGGTGTAAATTTAAATTTATTAAAAATAAATAAATTTAATTATTTATATTATATTATTAACAAATAGATAGACTTTTTGGCGGTTGTAAAATTGATGAGATTTGTTTGTGCGGCTAGAATTTGTGTTGGTGGCCACCTCCTTGTCTTGTAGGCTGGATGGTTGGTTGGTTGTGTTGCTGGTGTGTCTAATCCAACAGTACCATGCATGCATACTTATATGGTCACAAGAAACTGTCTAAGATTGGTTGTTAGTTTCATTACACCAATTTGTAATGGTTATCTATGTTGGACTGTCTTTTGTGTCATTCAGATTTTTGTGGCTACTTGCATGCAAAGCCACCATATATTCAAACCTGACGTATTTTGGTGTTAGTTGGCTTTACATTCTCCTTGGATCGGCAAGGAAAAGTGAATAAGTAGAAAGTGAAATATTTTGCTTAAAAAAAGGGTGAGAAAAAAATATTTTATAACTTAGGCCGTTTAGATAGTGAGAGTATTTCGTCTTATTTTATTATTATAATTTTTTTTATCAAATATCGAGCTAAATGTTGAACGAATTTTTTGTTTGAAACTTTCTGAATAAAAACAGTGCTAAAAAATCCTAACAACTCATTGTTAGATTAGGTCATTAAGGTTGTCTTTGGTTAATCAACTTAACTCAATTTAATTCAACTCATCTAATCATTATATTTTTTCTAACTTCTAATATAAAATATAATAAACAATTCAATTTTTTTAAATCTCAATTTAATTTTTTCAAATTTTAATATAATAATAATATTAAAAAATAATATTTTAAACTTTTATCTCAATTCAACTCACTATCTTATTGTCAGACTGACAAAACAACAAAATATGGTTTCACAAAAAAATTAATTAAAATGACGTATTTTGGTTAACAGTGTCGTTTTGGTTAACCCCTTCCTAGTTCCTTCTCCCTTTTTTTTTTTGACCGACTCGCTCTCTCTCTCTCTCTCTCGAGTATTCCACTGGTGGCTTAGAAATTGCTGGCCAGCGGTCCCACTACTTGTGTAGATGGTAAGTTCAAATCGGCGACCCAAATTGATGAACAGACCACAGTTCGACTTCGACCAACGCTGCACCGACCGGTGCTCTGCCCTCCTTTTAGTCGGTTCGATTGGTTTGGGCCACTCATCTGGTTGGTCGGCTTTCACCCAAACTTGTATCAGTTAAATGATACTAAGTTGTAGTTACAACCAACTTTTCTCCCTTGATAATTGGCATGTATCAAGTTTTACTGGTTACAACCAACCACCTGAGAGAGTCGGACATACCAATATTACATCATCTTTTTGCATCTTACATTATAGAAAAGTTATTTTTCAATCATTTTGATACAAGATTTAAAAAAAAAAAACGCTCAATTCAATTTCTAAGAGATCAGAGATATTCCTGATGAAAAATTCTAAACATAAATTTATACATCACACTTTTTTTATTTTTTTATTTTATTTTATTAAATATTTAAAATATAAATAATGAGTAGAATAATTTAATTAATTTTAAAAAATTAAATTTAAAAAATTAAAAATAAAAAAATGTGATTTGAGATATCTGAAGTTATATATATATTTTTAATAGAATAATACTATACATCGTATTATACATTATATTACTATCTCATATATTTATTATTATTTAATAATAAAAATATATTATATGTATATCATTTCTCATTCTGGATTGCATATAAACCGATATGGACCCTTCAATTAAGAAACAAATCTCAGCCACAAGCAATAAAAAAGCAGCGAAAGATCAGAATCGGATGTTTAATAATAAATAAATAAATAAAATATCTGGCACACCCATCCATTTATCTAGAGAATCGGGACCAGTAATGAAATTACTTTTTAAAGAGATCCGCCACATCTGCCACCCGAACCGGATATAACTATTCATTCCACGCACCAAACCCTAACTCTGCCTTTATTATTGCGCACACTCTGCTGCTTTCGTCCTTTCTTTTCTTTTATTGGCTTTGTCGCAATCTTTTCAGTCTTTCATATCTTTCTCTGTCATGGAAAGGCCCACTTCGATTTCTAACCGTTGATTATGCCTCGAGAGGTACAAGTTCCTCTGTCCATGTTAATCCAACGGTATATTCGGCAAGGAACACAACTCATGATGAGCCAGAAAATAGAAAAACAAATATATTATATTAAATGTTGTGTTTATTATTCTCTCGGATTTGTTTTTGTAACTCACTTTGACCGGAACCCCACCTTTGCTCCTCTCTCTATATAAAGCCCTATACCTCCAATCTCTCTCCTCATCCTCTGCCTTTTACCCTGTTCCCTCTTTGTTTCTCTCTCTCTCTCTGCAGTGCTCTGCAACTCTTCTGAGCCATCTTTCTATTATCTCTTTAGGGAAAAAACAAAAGATATCTCTAATGGCGGAGAATCCATTAAAACGCCAAAGAGAAGAAACCCAGATAGAGGATTGTGAAGAGTCTAAGCGAAACAAGTCGTATAGTCACATACTCTCTCTGCTAGAAGCAGAGGAAGAGGAACCTACTCAGGATCTGTCCTCTCTCATCACGACTCTTCAACAAGAACTCTCGTCCGACTCCATCTTCGACCCTCTTTCATTCCCTTCATCTGAATCCGACCCGGAAAATCCCTCGACAGCCACTGCCACCCTGGAAGACCAAGCCTCCTCCTCCTCTTCTTTTTCTTCTTCTTCCTCACCTTCAACACTGCTTCTGAAGGAAGATGAGGACCAGGAGGATGACAAGGAGAGGGTTATCAGACACCTCCTTGAAGCTTCCGATGACGAGCTTGGGATTCCGAACAGAGAAGTTGGAGTAGTTTATGACGGCGATATAGATGGGTTTAACGGTGGAGATGGGTTGTCTTTGTGTGATGGTCTGTGGGAATTAGAAGATGAAGCTGCCAACTACTATACCTTGTTGCAGTCTGAGCTTTTCATGTAGTTATGTAGCTGCAGTTGGCTAGGTCTCAAGCTGAAATAGCATAGGTTAAAAAACAGGAAAGCAGAGAAATGCTGTGGGGTTAAACTTAAAATGAAATTTCAGAGGAGGGTATAGAAAATGGAGATCTTTTTGTTATCTGTCATTTTAAGTTCCCTCTTTACCTTCTTTTGTGAAAAGTATGGAAGAAAGTGTCCCCTGTCTTTTGTAAGAAGATCAAATTAGTAGGAGAAAGGTGATTCATATTCCCTCTATATTTTGGTTAATTTATTGACGCAGACCGTTCTCTCTCCTTCCTTTACCTACCCTGTGAAAGCAATAAACATACACTGCCATAGCCCACGAAAAATCAATGACAAGAACCAGAAAAACTCAGTATTGTCAACAATATTCGGAGTCCTCATCACTGCAATACTCGGATGGATGAATGCCTCAGTAGAGGCGTATTTCCGAATGGCATAACTTGTAACATTAAACGAAGACAGTCCCTAACAACTTAGGCCTTGCGAAAATAAAGCTAAAGAAAATAAACATCTCTGATCAAACGTTTTTTAGCTCAAAAAGGGTATCTCTACTCGAGCTTTTTTGCCTCTGTAAAAGATGGACGCACGAGGCGAAGTCGTTCCGTACCGTCCGTTACTCCATATCAGAATTTTTTTATTTTTGGAAACATACTTCTAAGAGAAGTGCTTCTCATTCGTTAACCTTCTGGTGTTTGCTACACCCACAATCCTCACCGAACGGTTAGTTTTTTTTTTTTTTTAATTAAAAAGATCACAAATTTAATTAAAATGTGATTTATTCATGAGAATAACTTCAAACAGGTTTTATCCGTTGTTTGGAAAACAACAGCTACCAACAGTTGTGGGCCACGTAGGGGATATATCTTCAAGTTGGTGGGGGTGCGATGCAGAGGAAAAATAAAATCCCAAAGGCCACATGCTCTGTCGAGACCCAAACCCCCATCCCCACCTCTCTCTCTCTCTCTCTCTCTCTCTCTCCTTCCCACGGTTGTTCAAATCCTAACCTATCTCTCTCTGTGTGTCAATGTATGAGTTCTTTTGATAGGCTTTTCCTTGTCATTTATATGGGGCAGCCAAAGCTACTGGCGATTCTGCTTTAAGGGTTGAACTTGGTTTGTAGCTAGTGTGAAAATTTGGCTGATGAAAGAATTTAATTTGGCTAAGGAAAATTTTTAGAACCGAAAAAGGGGTGCGACTGTGGGTGCGTCGATCTGCAAACTGTGGGTGCGACAGTCTGGGTTCGTCGGAAGGGTTGCTCCTCCACCGGTACGGCTTGCAGCTGGTTATTCTGTAAACCGTGCAGCTGGGTTTTTAGTGTTTGAAGGGAAGAGATGAAATCGTGTATTGAGTATTCCGTAAAGGGGATAGCCTACACTATGGTGTGGCCAGGTTTAATCTAGTCCCATGTACTCAGCTGATATGTCGTTTTATTAGGGATCTCCGATAAACTTCCCTTATAGGATTCACCGGTTTAAAGAGTTTCTGTTTATTCATTAAAGTATCATCATCACATTCGAGTTTTGTCTGTGATTTGTTATAAGATGGGACTGGGAGAGGTGTTTTCCTATCCTTATATCACACATAACTCTTATTTTTAGTAAGAAAATATTCGGCGTGACGTGTATAGGGGGAGAGTAGGATTTTTCTTTCCTTTTGCTTTCACTTTGATCTGCTTTGAGAGAGGCGCAATGCAATGCACTGGGAAAGGCGCTTGCTTTACTTTTCTAACCGTTGGGGCACGCACGGGGTGCACGGCTTTTGGGGGTAAGATAACATTACCGCTAAAGGCCTCTTTAGGTCACGGGCGGTGGGTAGGGTCGATGTTGCTAACATGCGCCGGGCGGTATGGGTCATTTACTTACCATTATTATACGAAGGGTCCGGCTACTATGCCGCCCCTACTTTTTTTATTTTTTCACAATTTTTTAATCATTAAATAAAACAAAAGATATCAATATATTTACAATTATTTTCTTAATAATAAAAAAACATGAGCGGTACACCTTTTCCCTTATACGAAAAGTAATATTATATACAGTAAAAGTATTACGTAGCCATTTTATATGTAATCGTTAAAAAAAAAATTAGAATTTATTATTTAAAAATTAATTTTTATATAAATTTTATATTTATTATATTTTTGACTATATAATTGTCTTTTTTAATCACGGATAGGAATTTGGGTCACGGACTGCATCGACGCGTCTTATTTTCATTGGATGGCCTCCGATATTTTGTCATTGGATGTTCCATCTTTTAGAGCGCGTGAGATATTCAATCCATAAATAGATGAAACAAAAGGCTGTACTTGGTTTACGCGCGGACGCCACGTATAAGGAAAAATGGTGGTAAGTTGTTCTTATCGATTGGAGCGTGTTGTCTGTACGTATTTACTTATATAATTGTTTAAAAGGTAAAATATAGAGAGGCGGAAAATATGGATAAAACATTTAAAAGTACATCACGAAAATCCTATAAAGTGGATATATTCATCGTGATATTAGATATAGTTTTAAATATATAAATATTGTGCACTCGGTTATAAAAAAGTAAGAATATTTTTTAATTTATGATTTTAATTGAATTGGAAGATCTAAATCAGGAGAAGCATTAATACAAAAAATAAGTCTTATAATATTTATGATATATTTAATATTATTTAAAGAATTCTTTTTATGCCTATGTTCCTCGAATATAAATGGAAGAAAAAAAAAAAAAGGGGAGATTTTGCCAATGAAATGGGATGTATGAATTAATTATGTATGCATGCATGCATGCCAGCCATGATGGAGACCGGTCTTTCACGATGATGCGGCAAATGAATGTCCTTGGACGTGGGCTGGGCCCCCAACTACCCTACCTGCTTTTTCTTTACCTGGGCTGGCTCTTCGTTCGGTCTTTTCAGTCTACCAGATCAAAACTTAAAAATAAAAACTAAATACAAAACATTAAAATAATTTAGAAAGTAAAATTATAATAAATAAATAAATAAAAGTTTAAATCTTTTCCTCCTCCTATTTTTAAAATTTTTAAGTTGAAAGATATAAATATAAGATTGAAGAAATACTTGGAAACCATTTGTTAAATACAATAAATTCATATGTGATATTTTTTCTTGGGCAATGATAAACTTACTATTTTTTTACTATCCCCTCTACTATTCTAAAGTGTATTTGAAATTTTTGGTTTTTTATTATTTTCTTTTAAGTATTTTTTTAACATATTTAATTATTAAGAAAAAAATTAAAAAATATAACACTTCACTAATAGTCACTTTTTTAATCATTAAATAAAAAAATAAAATTAAATAAATTTAAAAAATAAAAAGAATAGTAATAAAATAATAAATCTATTGTTATTCTTTTTTCTTTGTTCATGCTAAAATTATTGGAGAATGATGGGTGATATGCATTATTAGAAGAATATGACACTGATTTGATGGGTCAATTTTATCCCCAATGTGGGTGTGGGAAGAATCATAAAAGATTTAATTTATTTTTTATTTTTATAAATTTATTGAATAAGTTCGACCACTTATTAACTTTTGAATAATGATAAGAAAACAATTTTTTTTTTAATTTTTTTAAATGAAAGATGTTTTTATAAAAAGAGGTATATGATGAAGATTGAGGGTTAGAAACAAGTGCATAGCAAAAATTATTCTCTTTTTTCTTGAGCTAAGAATGGAGAAGAGAGTATCAACAATAATTGATTTTATCACGGACCAGTTCATGATGTTAATATCGATTTATTATGCTGTTTCATTTTTTCTAGAATAATCATAAATCTTTATTATTATTATTATTATTATAGATCTACTACTAGAAATTCAATACGTAATTCTAAAAAATAAATAAAATTACAAGAAAAGTTATATATATATTATTTTCATAATTTATTTCGACTTTGTTTATAAACATTACTGTCATAATAAGAATTTAGGGTTTTGATAAATATTATAAAATTTAATTCATTAAAAAATAAATAAAGTAAAAGATAGGTGGAGTCGAGAGGAAAAGGCGGGTATCGTGTCGTAGCCGGGCATGACCCAATAATTGGTTGGCAAGTTGAAAACAAATGTTGGACAAATCTCTCCCCCCGTATGATTTTGTCTGATTCTCTGGTCGTACATTTTTGGCATATCTCTCTCTCTCTCTCTCTCTCTCTCTCTCTCTCTCTCGATGGTGCTTAAACAGCTGTTCATAAAGAATAAAATGAGGCGTATAGAATTTGTAATCCGGCAGTGACTGTGTCTTATTATATAATTAGATGTAAACTTTCACAAAATTTATCAGCACTTTCGGAATACGAATGATATGAGATTCTCGTCTTCTCATGTCAATAAAATTGGTTATATAAATATTAATACTTTTAATAAAAAAATATTATAATTATAAAAGAATTACAAAAAAATAATTTAACAAATTGACGTATTTTAATATATTGAGAAATTATAAAATAGATTTAATATATCTGATGAGTGTTAGTTTATAAAATTATTTTTATATAATTTCTCATAAATGTAGAATTCTTTTTTTTAAATAAGAGAAATTTTATTTACAGTTTTTACTTAGAGACTGCATGTATAGGTTATTTATTAAATAAAAAAATTATTTTAAGTAGATATTTTTATAATTTTAAAAAATTTTAAAAATAAAATTATTTAAATCTGGGTTACCTTCTCCATTTCAAATGGAGACCGTACGTAATAGTACAAATAAAATTGTTATATCAATTATGGGAAAAGTATATTCTCGAGAACTCTTAAATATAATTTCTTTATATAATTATAATGAACTTTAATTTGTGGATTATGGAGAAGATTCCTCGATCGACATGAGCTTACTCAATCACAATGCCGGATTGGATGCGTATCTGTAATTCAAACCAAAATAAAATGGATTCTACACCTCTGCATTAATCTGAACATGAGTTGTCTCACAGTATTGAATGTCTCTCAAATATTGTCGCTTTTGACTAAGAAAATAAAAAAAAATATAAAATTAAAAAGGATTTTCTTTTTTATTTTTATAATAATTAATGCGTCGAATTGATCAAAAGAATTTAGAACAAGTGGATGGGGTGCATGAAATAGTGGGAATATTAATTTGGACCTGTTGGCCGACACAAGGTATATGATATTGCCAATATGCAACGTCCCCCCCTCCCTCCCCTCCCTCCCTTTTAATTTGGTTTTGCATAATATGTACGACAGTGACTTCTCGTGGAAACAATTCAAGTTTGTCCAACAACTTGAGGGGGTTACTTTTTTTTTTTTTTTTCGTTGTTATTATTATTATTAATTTGTAGCGAACCTATTCTTTACGAATTTCGTATAAAGATTTTGGTACTTTGATTACATTTCGGTGTGTAAATATATTATTTATTCTAAAATTTATTTCGACTACTTTATATGATAAATTTTCACATTATATATATAGTAATTATTCTACTATGCCTCTAATGAAAAATTCTACATGATAGAATAATAAAAATGATAAATCACATCTAGATCGAGTAGAGATGAGCGAGTAATATAAGGCTTTTTTGTAACATTTCTTACCCCCTAATCATACTACTCACTTTGCCATCTTGATGTGGCATCATAAGCATAAAAAGGGAACCTAGAGAGAATTTAAGATTTTAATCTTCTTATTTTTATGTTTTTGAGAGCCATTTTATTTTAAATATATATTTTTTAAAATTCTTTTAATAAGCAAATCAGTGTTGGTGCCACGTCAATAGAGACAAAGTGAGTAGTATAAATTAAGGAGCATGATAGCTTTAGTCATATAAGTAGATTTATTTTTCTTGGAAGAGAGAATAGAAAACAAATTACATTTTAGGAGTTCTTTCCCTAAATTATAAAATAAATTTGAGATTAACTCGTGCAGGTTTCCATATATTATATCACAACATAAGCCTAAAATTGTATTAAAAAGTGGTACAACCCCCAATAATTACTTCTTTTTTTGGTTATTATGAAACATGAAAACATCCAAAGACGGGCGTGGAAAGAAGATACATACAAGGCCAAGTTGCATCCGGAATTGTACAATAATATTAGTGTATGATAGAGATGGGAGGGAGAGGGATGAAGCATGCATGCATGCAACGCATGGGGGGGCCCCAACACAATAATTTTGAATCGGATAAAACAACTTTGAGGGAAGGGAGAGTAGTTGTGAGTGAGATGTGGGGTGGGGTCGTCTATTTTCAGGAAGAAAGAGGAACCCAGAAGGCAGAAACATCATTTAAAGTACGTGTACGATTGTGCTTTTATTATTTTCATCATCTTCTTCTTCTTCACGCTTTGTGAACTTTTGTGTTTTGAATAGTCTGGCCTGATGCTAACGTCCTTCCCATAGCTAGTTACCCCCCAAAGTCTCTCCACCGAAAGGAAAGAATCCCACGTAACTACCAGGTCAGCATTTTTTTGAAGTCGGTAATTGATGATGAGGATATGAGTCATTTGATGATGATAGTCGATAGAAGATAATATATTTAAATAATCTAAACTTGCTTTGTTTTTTACGAAATTGACAGAGTTTAGTCTGGTTAAATTAAATTATTTAATCTCATCTTATTTAATATAATGATTATAATTTTTTTGATTTTTTATTTTAAAACATGATAAATAATTTAATTTTTTAAACTCTCAAAATAAAAATAATATTAAAAATTTATTTTATAATAATATTTTATTTAAATTTTAATAAATTATATTTCATCTCATCTCATTTTATCTAAATTGTATAACCGAATGAATTGAAACTACTCCCCTAGGCCTCCCAATCATGCATACCCACCCCAGAGTTTTCTTTTTCAATGTTGAAATAACAGCTATGGAGATTGACAAAAAGAAAATTGATTTGATACAAACCCTAATAACTTAGATAGAACTACCCATTTAGTCAATCGAGTTATATTAGAATTAACCTTTAATTTGATAATCCCAACCAAAATATCACCACTCGAATTGACCCTCTTACTGTTTTTTTAGCATGCTCAAATATCACACATGATCCTAGGCAAAGTACCTGTCTAATGCCAAACTTATTTTCTTTTACATCCTTAATCATTATAAAAAAATAAATATATATATATATATATATAATTTTATCAAAAATTATTTTTTTGAGAGTTCTGTTACATACAGTAACTTTTACATACTCTTTATATATTTTATTAATATGATTGGTCAAAAAAATAATATATCTAATTGATATTAGTGGAGGGCATAAAAAATACATAAAAATAATTGTGTTGATAGAAAATTATGATATTTTAATCTCATATTGTGTAGTTTGGGATGTGGGCAAAAGTATACATGTGAACTAAAGTTGTCGGTTTCAATCCAAACCACTCCTTTAAAGATCCATGTGTTGAGATCATAAAACCTTTTTCTCTTCCGACCTTTTAACACTCAAAAATCAAATCTTATCAAAGATATGATTTCATAACTTTGTTTTACTTCAGATTTAGATCTAAAAAATGATTTTCGATATAATGTTTGCTTTCTTGTATCGACTATTGATTGTTCAAACTTCACAGGCCCCATTATTAATTAAAAGACTGCTCTTCATTTGCGGGCCCAGTTAGAGCCCATAAACAAAAACATTAAGCGCCCGTTCATTCTTAGAATATCTCAATATTTTTATTTTGAAATTTAAGAAAATAATTTTTTTATATTTTATTTTAAAATTTTAAAAAATTTTAATGATTAGATAATAATTAGATAAAAAAATTAAAAATTTCAAATTAAAAAAATATTTTGTA
Source organism: Carya illinoinensis (assembly GCF_018687715.1). Taxonomy (NCBI): domain Eukaryota; kingdom Viridiplantae; phylum Streptophyta; class Magnoliopsida; order Fagales; family Juglandaceae; genus Carya; species Carya illinoinensis. The sequence goes on from NC_056757.1 coordinate 27,263,346, forward strand.
ATGTTTGAAAAAGAAAAACGGAATAGCTGTGTTGCAAAATAGAACTTAAATCATATGGCTTTTTGTCATTTGAAGTTGGATGGATAACAAAAGCCCACTACAAAACATGTACAAAATACAAATAACAAATAACAATATCTGCCTTAACTTCCTCACATGTAACCTCAAAAGGCTCCAAGACCGGAAGGTATGCCTCTATTGTTTTTTCAAAAAAATACTGGCATTTAGTAGGAGATTCTTATGTAATGTGATCTATAAAATTATTACTAAGGTGCTTGCTAATCAATTGAAGTTGATATTACCTAATGTTATTTTGGCTACAAAATGTGCATTTGTGCCTGGTAGATTGATTATTAATAATGTTTTGGTGGCTTTTGAGATGGTAAATACTATACGACAAAGGAAACGAGGTAGAAAGGGTTGTATGTTAATCAAGTTACACATGAGCAAGATTTATGATCGGGTAGAATTGAGTTTTCTTGAGAAAGTTAAGCAGAAATTGGGTTTTCATGAAAGCATCACTCATTTGATCATGTCCCTGAATAAGTTGTTTTCTACAAGGTTCTCCTTAATGGTGTTCCTACCAATGTTATTAAACTTGTTTGTCCTCTTTCTACTTACTTATTTGTTTTGTGTTGAGGTACTCTCTTCAATGCTATGGGAAACTAAGACACAGGGCTTTTTAATGAGAATTTATGTTTGTAACAACGCTCCATGTATTAGTCACTCTCTTTTTTTTGGCTAATGATATCATTATTTTCTGCCAAGCATCAGTTTATGCAAATGAAAATATTCAATGTATTTTATCAGCTTATGTGGCAGCCTCGGGGCAACAAATTAGTAAGGCCAAAATTGGATTGCTTTTCAGTCGGAATACTGGGGTGGAGAAAGTGGCTGCTATTAAGGCAAATTGGGGTGTGCAAACCATTCAACAACATGCTAAATATCCTAGATTACCCTCTTTTGTTGATTGATCAAAATATCTTACTTTCTAGGATATTAAAGAGAAATTTTGGGCTAAGTGGCAAGGGTTGAAAGAGAGTCTTGTATCTCAACCAGGCAGTGAAGTACTCATTAAAGCTGTTGTGCTAGTCATTCCAACTTAACTGTGAGCTGTTTTAAGTTACCTACAGGCTTTTGTAAGGAATTAGAAAGTATGATTGCTAGGTTCTGGTGGCCTAGCAAGGTCAAGAACCAAGAGTTCATGGGTCAATTGGCAGAAACTGAGCAATTCAAAGTTCGGAGGGATGGGCTTTCGGGATTTAGAAGCTTTTAATTTGGCTTTCTTGGCTAAACAGTGACGGAGACTCCTTCCTAATTATGATTATTTGTTTTACAAAGTAGTCAAAGCAAAATATTACCCAATTAGTGACTTCTTATCTTCGGCTTTGGGCTCTAATCCTTCTTTTATTTAGCGTACTATTTCTGAAGCAAAATCAGTGATACAGACAGGCTATTTATAGAGGATTGGGCAAGGGAATCCGACTCTCATTTGGGGTGATAATTGGGTACCAAACTCTTTAGTAAAACGGTAATCACCAACTACAATACATTGACAATAGCTGAACATGTTAACGAGCTCTTGGACCATACATCTTCTGGAAGTTGCAACACAGATTTGATAAGACAAATATTTCTTCCTTTTGAGGTTGATGAAATTCTAAAATCCCTTTATACTTGCATAGGAGTGTCGATCAATTGGTATAGGGTTGTACTCAAAATAGACTGTTAGTGTAAAAACAACTTATCGTGTTGTTTTGAATCTTAAACATGTTGTTGAGGTTGGGACCAGTTTCAATGCCCTAGACACAAGGTTGTTTTGGAAATCTATTTGGATTTTGTAACTTCCTCAAAAACTAAAGAATTTCATATGAAGAGCTTGTGGAGATAGTTTGCCTACCACACAAGAAGTTACTTGCTCAAAATATTACTGACAGTAGTATTTGTGCACTGCACTTTGTCATGAGGCTGTGGAGGATACTTTCCATGCATTATGTGCTTGGTCCACAATTCAGCATATTTGGGAGCAATTTCTTGATTTGGGCAGTGTTGATTTAGCATCACATTCTCAATTTCATAAGCTGATCTCGGCAGTCATGGATTCAGGTGATAGTTCTTTCCTTTCGAGATTTTTTACAATTTATTGGGGACTGTGGAAGTTTAGGAATTTCAAACTCTTTCAGTCTATGGATTTTTTGGTATATGATATTGTTGAAAACTGTTTTGCTTTTGTTGAGAATTATCAGTTTGTACATACACATCAGAAGATCCGCAATCAAGTTTCTAGATTTTGTTGGCAGCCTCCTTCTTGTAGGATATGGAAGCTAAATCTAGTGTCTCGAAAAGAAGAGGTTCTATATGCAGTAGAAAGGCTGTTTGCTGCCTCAGAGGGGGTTGCAAATGGTCCTTCATATGGGAATTTCATATTTGATTTTTGAAGTAGATTCTCTACTTATTGTAAAAGCTGTCCATTCAAATGAGGAGCAATTTTTTCAATTATAGTCCTCTGATTACAGAGATTAATCATTTTTGTCTTGATTCATGTGGGTAGACAAGGAATGAAGCTACGCAAGGAAATGAGTAGACAAGGAAATAAAGCTGCGCATCTCTTGGCATGTCATACTCAATTTGTGGAAGATTTCAATGCCACAACCTTGTGGTGGCAATTGTTGCAATATTCCGACTGTATTTGTCCAGTTTATGAATGATTATTGCTCTCTCTCTAAATAATAATAATAATAACAATATCTTAATAAAATTATCATTTAAAAATTAATTGTATAAATTTAAGTCTTCTATGGACTTATTAACTCCTTATCATAATTTGTCATCAACTGAAATCTACAAAGAAAAGATTTTAATCATCCACTTTCAACATCAATGAGTGTTCAAAACCAAATGTTATTCAAGATGTTCTATTTCCTCCGGACAGCCAAAATTTTGCTGATTACAAGTTAGTGTAGTAAACATTCCATTTAGCGTGACTCTTTAACAGTTAATAAAAAATAATAATCATCAGTGGTGTTGCTGTGTTAGGGCAGGTTTGGCAAATGGTCCCATCTCATATTATCCTTACAATTTTTTCAAATTTCTAAAAAAATATAATAAATAATTCTACTTTTTCAAATCCCAATTCAATTTTTTTTTAAATTCTAAAAGAATAATAATATTAAAAAATAATATTTTAAATTTTCATCTAAAACAAAAAATTCTCATCTCACTATCCAACTCAACTACCATCATAAAATTAAAAGTTTGGCACGAAATTCAAGATAATTCTCATGTAGGACGAGTCACCTAATATCCAAAAAGAACCAAAATAAACATATTCCCAACAATATCCAAGAAAATAACAAGTAAAACTTCCCTACGATTTTTCATTCTCAAAAAGCACAATTATAGTTTGCAAAGGAAATGGTAAACCATAACGGAAAACCCTACTAGTACCATTGTCCACTTATATTTAAAATTGAGCTCACTCTTCCTCCTCTTCATCTCCATCTCCACCAGCAGCCTTCTTAGCGGCAGACTTCTGGTTCCTGCGCTTCACTCTCCCAGGGCGCCCGCCACCAAAGGGACTTGTGAGTGAAAAATCAATGTGCTTCTGTGAATCCACTCTCACCATGAATGAGGGAATATTGACTACCTGTCTCCCAACCCTGAAATGGCCAAATAGATTGATAATCCTACCTTACCAATTATATATGTCCTCCACAAAATAATCCAGAATAAAATAGACAGAAATTTCACCAGTCTTACAAGTCCATAAACTGTCAATCGTTCACCCCAAGGATATGAACACAAGGGAAGGGATGGGAACAATGGATTGAAAGGGGAGAGAGGGGGGGGGGGGGAGGCCCCACATGATCCACGGGAGTAACTACCATAAATCAAGCCTACTATTAAACATAATCAACCCATAAATTCAGGGGAACAGGCTAATGCTGATTGATGGACAAGTAAATGTCATAGAATATGCCCCGGTTAACCCAAGCCCACACTAAAAAACCTGTCCAGCTCAGGAATTTGTTCTTCAAATACTAGTGATCTCAACAACATAGTTTACACTTGAGATTTTTCACAACTAACAATTTGAGAATGAACCATATTGATCTCAGCATCCTTGTGATTGTATAGCAATTCAAACACCAGAGCTAATGATTTTGCGAGTACAATATAAATCGATACTATACTCCTTAAACATATTATAAGATGTCATGTATTATGAAGTAATTCTTATAGTCACCTTCCTACATTTTTTTTAATGCAAGCTCCAAATCTCCTAAAATTGATCTCTTTTTTGTTTTTATCAAAAAAAAATTGGCCCCACAAGATTTTTAGTCCAATGAAAAAAGGCAGGGAAGGCAAAAAATATGCCAAAATAAGTTTGGACTCGTTTAACATTTTTTCAATCTCATTCTTGCAACAAATTCTACTTTTTGTCATCCACCAAGTTTAACAAAACCTCACTTTGGGCACCAGAGATGACAAAACTTATCAGTTAAGAGAACCATAATAATATGCCTTACTTGCTAAAGCAAGTAACGGAATTCTCAATACAAGTGCACAACACTAGCAAATAGTTAGACCATACAATTCTAAAATTTGGAGGGCCCACAAACCACTGATGTTTCCAAAAACAAAATACAAGTCAACAAAAAAATAACTGGCTTGTGAAATTCGAGTTTGCGTGGCTACCAGATATGGCCCACCACTCATGTATGTATGACAACGTGGAAGACAGCTCAATCACTAACTTTGTGGCTGGGGGATTGATTGATTGTATTTTTTTTTATAAGGGTTTAGTTTTCTAGTCTTTTTTATTTTTATTTTTTATTTTTGTAAGTAATTGATAACAAAAGTTTCTTCTCGTTTCCTTTTCTCTCCCATCTTCTTCTCCCCCTTCTCTGTTTTTCCTCTTCCCCTCCTTGCATTAAAATCCAAACTCATCCACTTTTTGACATTTTCTAAGCCCATGGGAGTGGGGCAGGGTGATTTTTTTTTTGTTGGTGCCCCCCGGAGAGAGAGAGGGGGGGGGGGGGGGGGGGGGGGGGGGGGTGCAATTGAAGTTTACTGGTTACATTGAACTCTACCTCCAAGGTTGCTTATCCGTGTAACTTAAATTCATTTAATGTGGCTTAGTTTTGAACATCAATGTATGTGCTCTTATTTATTATATCTGAACATCAATATTGACTAAAACAGATAAAAACGAGTTATACAGACTCCTAAACGAAATACTATACAAATTCCAAGAATTAAATACCAAATTCATCAACTTATAAGTAATGAAACGACCAGAAGAAAATGAACGCAGAAGCAAAGCACAAGTAAAAGACACAATCAGAAAACATAACAGATAAGATCTTCTGGGAAGTTTCATCAACCATATATTACCTAATATGCCTCTGCCTGATAAGCACTCTGGCGTGGTGAATGGACTTGGCCATACCGGACTTGAAGACCAGGGTTTGGAGACGGCGCTCAAGAAAGTTCTCGACAGTGAGGGCCAACACGTAATCGAGCTTGTTCTGGCTCTCATCCAAAAGCCCGTACCTGTTCATCCTCCTGAGAAGAGCTTCACCCTCGAAAATCCGACGTGGGTTCTTCTCGTCCAGGGTCAAAAGCATTCTCGCATTGTTACGAATGCGACTGAGCGCATACTGCACCCTCCACAACTCCCTCTTGCACCGCAGCCCATACTCTCCCACAAGCTTCAGCTCCGCGTCCAGACGCTCCTTCTCGTATGGACGTCTGGGCTTCTTAAAGGTCTTCCCATCTGATGTATTTACCAATCAAAACGCCAATCGGTCTCTCATCAGACCCTCAAATGGCGTTAGACCAAAAAACACTCGCTAAAATTCAGTCCTATGATAGTCTCTAACTTATGGAGGACAAGGATTGATTTGGTGTTCACATTTTTTTCTAAAAAATTACCGAGTTCGTTTGAGCAAATAAATTATGGGAAACAGAAATATATGAAATAGATCTCACACCAGAAAGTGAAACATGCTTTCAAATATCCTGACTTCAGAAAAAAAGTGCGGAGAAATCACACAAAAGGCTGTTGGACCGGAAGACTTACAGTTTCGGTAAAAGGAGACGTGCACCATGGTGCTTTTCCGGTGTGCTTGTCAGTCCGCGATCTGAAGCCTATGACGACTGACGAGGACGGACGGTCTGGCCTGGTTGGAGATTGAAGCAGGGGGCGCGGCATGAGTGCCTTTATATGTTTTCTTCCCAATCGGCTAAACCCTAACCCTGGCCCTAGTGGGCCGAAACTCTTTCGGCCCATGTGATAAGTGGCCACTACTAATGTTTCAATTCTTATGGGCTGATAACAAAGCCGATTGAAGTTCTCCATATTACTACCATTTGATTAACTAAAATAAAAAAATCTCATCTCATTTAATTATTATAATTTTTTTAAATTTTTATATAAAATATAATAAATAATTTAATTTTTTTAAATTTTAATATAAAATTAATATTAAAAAATTATATTATAACAATATTTTATTCATTACTATTCAAAATATCTCATTTCATCTGTATAGCTAAACGAGACCTAATATTAGGTCATTTATTATGGTTCTAATTGGTTTGGTTTTGTAAATTTTTTATAACAAAATTGGTATGCATTAATTTTAAAAATTTAAGAATTGATATTAGACTTATTCACTACCGAAATAGGAACTTTTAATTATTCTAATTTTAATTTGTTTCGGTCCGATTTTTCTAGTTTTACGAATTATCTATATTAGTAACAATATGATATTTACATATACTAAACTATTAATTTATTTATATTATATTATAAATATATTATTTTATAATAATTAACACATACTAGTATAGTATTGAATTTAGTTATAGTTTATATAAGTTTTAGACTTTTTATATGATCAAATATGTAAAAATGTATTTAGAAAAATAATATATATAATATAATTTATTATGCCAAAAATGTATTTATCATTGATATATATATCTATATTAATAACTTAATATTAATATTTATGTTTAAAATTAAAATTTTATGTTATATTAGTTTTATATTATAAGATTAAAATGTATATGCTATATCAATTGTTATAATAAAAATTATAAGATTAATTTTAAAAATTATAAGATTAATTTTAAAAATTATAAGATTAATTTTATGTTATATCAATTTAATGTTATAAAATTAATAAACTTGAATAATAAGATTAGAATTTCATGTTTTATTAATTAGAAATTTAGCATATAATATATATAATATAATATAAAAAATTATAAATATATACAGGTATGGTTCGGTTTAAACTGATTTTTAAAATATTTAAATCGATACTGCACTATACCGTTTACAAACCAGACTGAACCCATCCATTCAGACCAGTCCAATTCAATTGATTTTTTATTTTTTTTACACCCCTACTATTTATAGGATTAAATGTAAGGGGATTTCTACACAGCCTCCAACACCATACACCACACATGTTTTATTTCATTTTATTTGATTTTTTAAATTTTATTCTTACTAAACTAATTGAATTTTTTTACTTATTATTCATACACCAAATACTTATTAAGGGAAAAAAAATAAAAAGATAGAAAATCAAAATAAGTGTGTGGTGCAAGAACGATGAGTAGAATTTTTCTAACTATACTACTCATATAAATGATTTTGTACAATTTTGAGGTGTATAAATTCATCGCACTCCTTTTAAAAAAAAATTAAAAAATCTAAAATCCACACAAAAAAACATACTCTTTTAATGGAGTGGCTCTACAGCTATACATGAAGCATCCTAATAATGCAATTTTTGTTTTTATTTTTTTAGGTTTTTTAATGTATTTTTTAATACTTTTAAATATTTTTAAAAAACCTTATAACATCATTAAAAAATATTTCTTTAATCATTAAATAAAAAAAAAATCATTGTTGATATCTCCATATGTGTTTTTAATATGAGCCCTATTTTTTTCCAAAAGAAGTGGAAGTCATTGCAATTAAAGAGTAGATCTCAACCGAGAAGAGGAAAGCTTCCTTGGGCAAAAATCTGTATTCAATGGCTGAACTTTGCACTAATTGTGATGGTTTTTGTATCGAAATAGATGGCCTACATCCCTTCCTTATGTTCGTACCCTTGACACATTACAAAAAATTGCTAGTTGATGCATTGATCTCATTTGCATAAGATATGAATCTCTGAAATGTCTTTTGTACAATCTTTGACCTCTGTGTTATCACTCGCGGTTCAAACTAAAAGATATATAAAACTAGAAAATCTACAAAATTTGAAAATAGGATTAATTCATGTTATATAGGTTGATTGTGGGTTGGATTACTATTGACCAATTTATTAATTATGTCTTATTGGATCAATCCGTTTTGACGCAAATTTATTTATATCAAATTCAAACTTGCTTATTTCGTATTGTATTTATATTGAATTTACGGGATGTGTCATATATTGTCCCCTTTGTCACTAAAAAGTAAGGGTGTCAAGTCGTGTTACATTGTTTAGATCGGTGTCAAGTCAATTAGATTTGTATTATTTAGGAATTAGCCATATTCTGACATGAATAATTAAACGTTTAATTCAGATTCGATCTCGTATATCTACCATTTCACCACTATTCATTCGGGTCAACTGAGTGGGGTTAGCTTCCTTTTGTCCATCTCTAAATTTTTGGACATATTTTCTAATTAATATTTCTAATTAATATTTTAACTACATTATCATTATCATTTTTTTTCCATAAAATATTTTAAATGTGAATACAGTGACAATATACATAAGATTAACAATATATTACAAATCCTAAAGGTTTAAATTTTTAGGATTTTTAAGTATAGATTAGATATTTTAGGATCTCAATGTGTCAACTTCTCCAACTATATCATCACAATCCTTTCTAGTTAGAATGTATCAAACTGCTAACAAGACAACTCTTCTTGCTTTGTCCAAGGAACATGCGATGTGTCATAGCTAATTTATTAGTTCTATGTCCTGTTTTATTGTTCTTAATTTATTCTTTTATCTTGTTTTTATTAATCAAAAGTTGAGAGATTAACTTCAAGTTTAAGAGTAGAAATACAACAAACAATGACAACTAAAAGCCTGGAATAAAAACACAAGAACAACCTGTAATAGAATGGATATTCCTTAACTGGAGGGTTAAGGGCTCCAAGATTAATGACAAAACTTCAGATTCTGAATTCTCAGTATACATTTTAATTTTTCTGTTTGTTCTATCTCTTGTAAAACTTTCTTTTCTACATTCCAAATTTCCTAATGTCTCATTACTCTACCTGGTTCTGACCCTGGTGCCTTGATGAAACTCTACTGAAGAGGGTCATGGAAAAAAGTTGTATGATGCTTTATGTTCTTTCTTGTTTTTCATAAGATAATGTATGGTGCTTGATGCTTGATTTTCTTCCAGAGAATGCTACATTGCTGATTATTTTTACTCTGAGCTATGAGCATTGACTTGCTTACACACCCTGGCTCGGTTTTCAGCCCACCACTTCTCGGCTTGTTCTGCTGTGAAATGTCTCCGGCTGTAGAAAAGCAAATAGACTTCAACAAATAGCAAATTCAATCACAAGTTCAAAAGAAGCAAGTAAAAAAAATACTTCATGAGTGTGCTGTGCTAAAAGAATTATATTTATTGAGTTATGTATAGGATTTACTAATGATATCATACAAAGATCTGCCCAGAAAAGAGATGTATGGGGATGAATATATGCATACAGAGTCAAGGCCTTTAACCATTGCTACAGCCAACAGGTCTACAAAAGAAATAAGTATGCATGGGAGTGTTTGGAGAATTCAATCAAGAGATCCATTTGATAGTTATAGAACAAAATAACAACATTCTGTCATCATCAATATTTTTCCCCTCAAACTGATTCGGTCTATATTTTAACTTTTTAGATTGCTTTATGTGCAATAGCAACTAAAATAATTCTATTTGTGAAAGCAAGAACTATAGATATTTCTGGGTAGGCATTTTATATAAATGGGGTAATATCGAATTTAGGACTATATATATTCATAGACTTTAGCACTCAGAGAAAAAAATATTTATATATTTCACTATAGATTATATTCATGAATTCTTGTTCTGCAGGAATAGAAGCACTAAGTAGAGAAAACTATCATGAGTTCAATTCCATATCAAATCCTATTAGAACCATGGAAATGATACTAAAAACTCTTTTCAGTGCTTTTGTCATAGTACAAAAAAGCAAATAAGTTAATGCAATTTAGCACCAAAATACAATTAAGTAGTTTTCTAAATATTTTAAATTCAACATGTTAATAAGACTACTAGGGAAAAAAATTGTCCACAAACAACTCCATCTAAAAGAACACAGACAAATTATCTAGATATCAGGAAAAAATTGTCCAAATTCTTAGAAATGTAGTCCACCATTTCACCAAGACATTCTATGACCAATTTTCAAATCAAGAGATTCAATTGTAGACCACCAAATTCTTGCAAAGAAGATCGATTTTATTAAACTGGGACCTGCCCTTTTGCTTCCCCCTGAACCGGGCACAACTCACTCGAGTGTCCCACCTGATCTATCCCGGACTTGGTCTGTGACAAACTGAGATAATTGATGAAGCTTGATACATACGAGAATTCAAGGAAGCTAAAGAAGGAAGAACAAGATTAATAACATGACAATGATGACACAAAATGAAAGTAATGGTAAAGGTGCAAGGTGCTGAGGGCTTCAATGGCATGGTGGGCAAGAGAGAGAGCATAATAGTGGCTGCACTTGGGCAGCACTGTCTCTCATTAGAGGCTACAGTGACAATAGTTAGGTTGGACTTAAAAGGACTTTGTGGCCCTGTGGGTGCAATGGCAAAGGGAGGGCATTGCATGCTATTTATCAGAAAACTTAGATAGATGGGGAGAAGCTTAGGACATGTTTGGGTAACAACAAACATTCCAAAAATTTTTCTTAACTTTGTAAATTCTCAAATATCACTTAAACACAAAGTACTTATCTATTTCAAATTTTACACTTTTAATCTTATTATTACTCAAATACAAAAATCAATACAACTTTTACAAATTTCAAAACAAAAATAATATTAAAAAGTTATATTCAAACAACTTTTAACTTTATTTATTCACTTTCACAAATTTTAATACAAAACTTATTTTAAAACTATTTTTATTCAATTTTTCTCTCATTTTCTAAAACCCAATAAAACATCTTCACTCAAACCATTTCACTATTATTCACAAAATTTTAAGATATTTTAAGCATCCAAACATGCTCTTATACACCTTCAGCCCTACCCCTCAATTCGTATCTACTGAGAAATCCTGAAAACATTCCATCACTAACGGCAAATTGAGACAAGCACCTTCACACCACCACCAAAACACCATAATCCATCCCTAAACACCAAAAGTAACAATAAGGCTAGTCTGGTCAGCAGCATATCAAAACAATCACATGGGAAATTAAAGGCCTAACAGAGCAAATAGCTTGCTTTGATGAGGGGCAGTAAATCCAAGGTGACAGTTGTTGGATATAGGTCAGTAATGGTTAGGGGGAGAGAGAGAGAGAGAGAGAGAGAGAGAGAGAGAGAGAGAGAGAGAGAGAGAGAGAGAGTATCTTGCTAATTGGCTAAATTCTTCTGTTGAATAAAGACTTTCAGCAGCAGCAAACATAGGAGATGTTTTGCATCGAAGAAGCAAAACTCATAGATGCAAAATATTCAGAAGTGGTTGGATGTAGCACCAATTGCACAATCAAAGATGATTGGTATCAAACCGCAAGCTACCAATATTCACCAAAAACCAATTGGTATTAAGGAAACACACTCAAGTCTTTATGGCATTTGATTTTACACTCCACAAAATGGGTTTTAATGCAATCGCAAAAGGCAATATTGTGGACACACCCCAACAATCCCTCCCTCATGATAACACTCTTGTGATTCGAACCAACAACCTCTAGCTTTCATACCACCTGTCGGATTAGGAGCTACCAATCTACCTAAAAACAATTGGTGTTAGGGGAGACACATTCAAGTCTTTTATACAATTTTGCAACACACCCCACAGGCCTATCTTTAGAGCTCTAGGAACACTGAATAGTTCTCTAAATAATGAGTTACAAACAAAACATCAATCCCTCTTTGGGTTTATATTAGAATTTTGATTCAAGTGATTTCTATCTTATTCTAAGATTGGTGGTTCTAGAACTTGGTGGTTAAATTCTACTACGGTGACGATGTTGTAGGGAAGGTCCTACAAAAAAATAGCTCGATGCCAGAATGATAAAAAATTATTCATGTGGTTGAGAGCCTTCACAGTCCAGGCACCAACAAGTACCAGCAGAGGCCTAAGAAATTACCTGACCTCACATTTGTTATAATTAGAATGGTATTGTTGAAACTTGCATGAACATGAATAACAATCCTTTTGATAATTTCTTTGCATGTTTCTGCAGTAGCATTCAAGTAATGCCCTTCAATTTCACTAGTTTCAGCTTGCGCTCTATAAATTGTTTCGATACAAATGGAAACGGTCTCTCCAATGCATAAATGGTTGAGAAATTATGTTCTCTTCATATTTGGTAAAATGAAGCCCACCGTGTCTTCATAGCCTATTATGGCTTAAGCTTCACTTTGGTGGGTCTCCGAGATCCTTTGGTTGACCTATGTTGTGAAAGGATATGTACATGATTTGATATGATCCGCGGCCATGAGGAGGGTTATTGTGGATCCATTCCAATATTGATATGGTTAAAGTACATTATTTGAATCCCAATTAACTATATGATTCATGAAGCCAATACAAGAACAACACAATGGCCTAAACCTCTCATCAAGTTGTAAAAATACTTACTATGGAGTCATATAATCTCATAGAATATATGCTTTAAATTATTGTGGAGTTGCTCATATTCTCCTACAAACTTTAATACACAAAGATGGCAAGTATAAATACCTGAAGCGAACGCGTTTCAGTTCAGTACCACCATCTGGCAAGGAGGACATAGTTATGTACACCCCTGGTTGATCATGTAACACCCACTCTTTTATTCCAGTAGTTGGCTTGCTTGTAGTAGGAAATGTTTGGTTTGTTAAGTTGCCATTTGAATTGCTCTCTGGAGTGGCTCTGTTTGCACTATGGTCCACATTGGAGAGCTGGTTTAGAATATTGGAGGTGTTTCGAGCAATAATAGAGCCAGAATTAACACAAGTAAAAAATTCTTCCGTTCGTCTTTCAGTCACTTCCTTCAACTGTTAGACAATTAAAACATCCACATCTTCAGACCATCAACTAGTTAATGGTGTAGTTGCATAACTATAGTGGTATCCAATAAAAAAGCAAACAAGAATGGGAAAGAGCAAAATGATAAATCTTTTATTTTATTAAAAATGTATGGGGGGCACCACTATATTACACTGGATGTATACCACTCTCTCTATATGCTCCACACTAAACATAAAATAACCATCCTCCAAGTGGCTACCACTAATTGATTTCCCAATTGACCTCTCAAATAGTCTAACATCTCTATTATCCTTCTACATATAACCCATTCTACTCCAAAAAGGCTTAAAATTACAGGCACGTTGCTCTTGCCTCTTATCCTGCTCCTTGAAACACCAATAGATGACTATGACATTTCTCTTTAGGTTATAATATGTTTTCAAGGACTGTTGTCTATGCAAAGAAACTTACTCTCAAAGGCACATTGAATTTTGAAATATTCTTCCATGGAAAATGGAAATTATCAAATAGATAATGTTTGACAATACCACCTAACTTCAGGCTTCCTTCTCTTAGAAGGGCTTTACACAATACTATTTTCACCACCTTGTCTCAATCTGAGGGAGTATAGCAGTTCAAACAACACAGTCATGGATTACCTTCCCATCCTAAGCAGATCTAATAAAAAAAATAAATTCCATTTAATAGTTCAATTGAGAACTTCACCTACCATGCCTCCTTACTCCATGCAAAACTTAACAGCTTTGTAAATGAGCCCTTTAGTGGCTGATCCCTACACCATAGGTCATGCCAAAATTGTATCTTGGCATCACCCCTCAAACGCAAAATCCATAAGGACACACTACCTCCCTATAACGCCATCTTCTATTCATGCTATCATATTTTGTTTTCACAACCCTTCTCCATAAAGCCTCCCTCTCCGTAGAGTAACACCAAAACTACTTCCTGAAATAATGCATTATTAATTTTTTATTTTTAGGAATAACGCGTTATTAAATTGAACCAAACTTCTCACCCCCAAGAAAGGCACAAATTTTATAGCATAATTTAAGAATTACTAACATAAATTCCATGCCTTGCCACTAAATATTTCGAATTTGTCAATTAGTGGTTGTGAAGGGCTTCTGCCATTATGTTGGGCTCTTTGAACCATAGCAATATTATTGTTATTAGTGTGAGAAGGGTTTTTTCCAAACTGCTGGGCTCTTCAAAACTGTATTACTGTTATTATCTAGCCCCTAATCATTTGTGTTTAATGCGAGAAGGGTTTTTCCCATAATGATGGCTCTTTGAACCATAGCAATATTATTGTTATTATTCAACCCCCAATCATTTTGGTGCTTAGTGTGAGAAGGATTTTTGCCAAACTACTGGGATATTCAAAGTAGTATTACTGTTATTATCTAGCTCCTAATCATTTTAGTGCTTAGTGTACATCACCGGTCATTCAGTCTTGAAAATAAATACTGAAACTTAATCTTTAAAATCGATTGTAATAGTTTTAAGGGCACAAATATTCATGGCTTTTTTGTATCCCTGGACAATTATGCATAGGTGTTGCTCTTGTATATGTCCCTTGTGCTTGGGCTATGCGTACTTCTATCATCAATAAAATTCTTATTGAATGACAACAAAAAAAGTGCAATTTAATTTCAAATCTCGTTTTAATTGATTTTGATTAACATCAATGCTATTCAAGAGCCATATTGTCAAGGACTACTGGACCTCAACCTCATTTATATGTAAATCTAATGAACATGGTTGTGATTTTGTCTACCTTAGTTTCATGTCATCAAGAGAATTCATTAAATAATATTAATTTGTAATCGATCACTTTAAGATTTCATGTTACAATTGGTATTCAACACCCTTTTTGTAAATGCAGTCAAGAATATATGTCATAACTATGACTATGAGTATATATGCTTAGATAAATCATATATAACATAAGGCATATAAAGTGATAAAGACTTATGCTTGAACTGGGGATTTGATGGAGAATCTCCCTATCTATTGCATACAAATTTATGTAGGTTCATCTTTACACTGATACATTAGCTAATCTCCTCAACCAACTAAATCAATGTCACCAACTTCTCTACACATGCCCACAACATCATATGCTGTACCTTGAGTCAAAACAATTAGATTAAATTAAGAGAAGTGTTACATCTATAAAAAGATTCCATAAAAGTAAACTTACAAATTGACATAGTTTCATATGATACGTTAGATCTATTTTATAATAAAAGTAATTTTACAATTTAATGTACCACATCAACTTACATCAGTTTGTGGATTTAATGTTGTGAGATCCTTTTGTGGTTAAAATATTGCTCTTAAATTAATGACGACCAATTTGCTCTTCCACATTGATTCTAAACATGATCGGATATTTTTTAAACATTCCATGAGTTACAGTGGAAACATATATGACAAATGAGTTTGCTTGACCATAAGGTAATCCTGCTAAGATTTTGTACTCACCACATGTTGGCTAAAGTCACACAAACTCAGTATATTCCACATATACGACAGTGGTGGAATTCAACTTAATCCACATATGCAAGGAACCTAATCATCCAGACCATGCACCTCAACTTTGTTTTGTGTTGGTAGTATGACAATTAGGATCCTTCAATTAGCTTATGAAGGAACAAAATATATTTACAATATGATCGCTACGCTGTGAGGTAAATTATGGAAGTATGGCAGTATGCTGCCTCACCAAGCCAATCAGAGCTTTGCCACTCGTAGATTGGAAGTTCAAAAATCAAACATTCTTAAATTTATCATTGAATTCAGATGTAGAAAATCAAAGAGACAGTCTTTGAAAGCCCATAACAGAGCAATTGAAAATCAAACTTGTAGGTAATACTGAAAAACGAAATAAGCACAAAACTATTATTAGAGAAAGATCTTACCTGAGCAGTAAGAGACTCAACAACATCATTTGCAGATTTGCATTTTTCAGCTTCATTTACTGCAATGGCAGTGACCTCTTCCAACTGTTTTGTTGTTCTATCAAGTTCAGCTTTAAGGTGTTGGGATTTGCTCGTAAGATCTTCCACCTATTAAGTTCATTCAATTGATGTTTAGTATGTTACCCTCACTTCAATAATTATAAAGTAAATAACTAAAAGTTCTATAAATTAAATAGTCATTTACAAGTTTGATACAACAAAGCTCCTGGAAAATAGGCTATTAGAGGCCCAGTATAATAAATGCAGGTTGAATTCATATACATTTCAAATTATATTAAAATAAGTAAACAATAAAACATTGTTCAAGTGGTACCACCTTATTTTTTTCCTTGTTTTAGATGTGGCATACAGGTATTAAGCTAAAAATTCCTTTCAAGATCTCAAACTCAAAACCAAATGGACTCTTACATGGTAATTAAGAAATTCCAGAACTCCATATGCCACTTGGAACTTCAACTTGTGAAGTTCACATGTCACATACTTCATCTTCACACTTATGTGCGTACACATGCCGCGGGTTTTGCTCGTACATCATTAATACTACATGGTCATATCAATTTGTGACTACATTTTAAGATATATATTTTGGTCTTCTCCTAAAAATACACCATGCAACACCTTAATTTTCATTAAAAAAAACTGAAGCTTTAACAAGAGATGGCATAGTTTTGCAACTATAAAACCAAAACACACATTGATAGTCTATGGATCTCCATATAGGAAAAGAGTCCAACCAATTCATGCTACTTTAACCAAATGGTTTCCAAAAATAGGCAAGGTAAGAATCCCATAGTGGACTTATGATATAGAAGTCCATCAAAGTAGGAGATATCCTCTACCGTTAAAAAAGTAAATTTAGAAATCAGATAAGATTTCATAACTTGTTCTTTGACTTTATTAACTTGTCACTAAAAAACTATTTCAGAAACACGAGGCTTTAATAATCGCCTGTGATTGCATGTTTGTAACGTTGTAAATTTTAAGGATAACTTCTAATTATCTCCATATTTGGATTAAACAAGAGGAAGCTTTACCAAATAATTGCAGTCATAAATAAAGTATTTGGGTGGGGCATGGAGGAACTCATTTATCACATTTAAAGTAACAAAAAGGGGTTGTGCATTCATGTGACAGGAAAATAAATTATAGTCACCAAAGGATTTCAATAGGTTTACCTGGGCCCTTAAGATGATTTCTTGACTTAAAATATCGTTTCTATTTTTGGAATAGCCAATAATTTCTTCAGAAAACTGAGCTGGGCTTGAATTTTCTGAAACAGAAGATATTGATTGAGAAGCTGTGCCTGCTTCTCTAGAGTCAGGGAGGGAAATTGATAACACTCCCTTTGAAGTTCCAACAAGAGAACGTGATGCTTTTGAAGAGCACACGCCACTGAACAGAAGTTTTCCATTCACAGTGGGGAAGATACGGCTATCATGCAATTCCACTTTCATGTTGGGCTTTGAATGCTTACTTTCCCATTGAATGCATAAGCCAAAAGATGACATTCTGGAGAGTGCAGTTGATAGTTTAGGACCTTGACTCTCTTTATCGTTCATTTCATTATATTTGTGAGACATATTTACACTTTTGGGTTTAGGAATTTTTTGAGGAAAACCAGATTCCATGGCCTTCTTCAGTTTTGTATAACAAACATCACACACTCGATATGGCTTGTTTAAATTAGGAGCTAAAGAAGCTTTCAAGGATTTCCTGCTACTGCATGCTTTGCAAAAGACTAACCCACAATTGTAACAGTTGTGACGTTTTCTTCTGAAGCCAAAAGCATTATGACAACCAGAGCATACAGAATGGTCAGCACCAGATACCCATTTATGAAGACATACAACAGCTGTAAAGTTTGAACCACACACTACACTCTTTACTTGCTTATCCTTTAAATAATGGACAAGTGTAGGTGTATTTCTATGATCATAGTCACCGTGGCCTAATTGTCCATTTGATCCCTTTCCCCAAGTATAAACCTCTGTTTCAGAAGTTAGAACTGCAACATGATATGAACCACAAGCAATCTCATCAATAAAACTATCAGCAATTTTATCTTCTATGCGACTGGGAACTTTTCCATCAGCCACCGGACTTCCCAACTGTCCATATGCAGTACTACCCATTGTGAATACTTGCCCTAAGGTTGTCAGAACAACTGTGAGATTATGACCACAGGCTACTTGACAAATACTTTCATTAGTTAATGCAGTTACACACTCAGGAAGTAGTTTAGGTTCTTCGTCACCATGTCCAAGTCGACCTTTATCTCCATCCCCCCAGGTGAACAGATTTCCAAATGAAGAGTGACTAGAACATTCAGAAATGGATGACTTATTTTTTAGTTCAACAACTGCAGCAGTGTGCCAAACACCACAAGCAACCTTAGTACTTCGTTGTCCTTTCAAAGTTTCCACTTCCCGGGGAATACTTGTGCTACTTTGATCTCCATGGCCTAGGGAACCAAAAGATCCATCTCCAAATGTAAACAATTGACCAGCCGATGTCACAAAAGCTGTATGCCAAGGTCCGCAAGCGATATGTGATACATGTATATCATCTTTGAGACCACTTACTTTTTTAGGAATCCAATGACTAACTTCACTCCTGAGCCCAAGCAGCCCAGAGTTGCAAGTGCCATCACCCCATGTATAAAGTTCCCCTGAAATTGTTACAGCACAAGTGTGATTCTCCCCACATGCTACAAATTCAATGTTCACACCATTAAGAGCATCAATGAGCTTTGGGTGGGAAACATCTGCTTCTAAACCATGCCCAAGCCTGCCCCCTGACTCCTCTCCCCAACTAAAGATCTCCCCTTGTTTTGTGACTAGCACAGCATGTCTGCCACCACAAGCAATATTATGAACATCTAGAACTACTTTTGATTCCAATGCCTTGGGGAGAAGGGCATCCATCATGCAACTATATGAACTCCCAACTCTATGCACACCACCGCCAAGCATTCCATTAGCAACACCTTCTCCCCAAATGAAAACATCACCTAAGGCACCAAAATCATCATAAACAGATCCATGGCTCGATGAGCTCACAACACTAGATAAACTAGCTCGAGATGTCTCTGCTACAGAGCTTTGACCATTTGTGTTGTCTACAGATGCCAATAAAAATGTGGATTTGGCAAATGATTCAGCACGATAGTATTCCTTAGTGGCAGCTGTATATGATATTATGTCACCAAATGCCTTTCCCAATGTAGTTGGTGGAAAATTCTCAGAAGGAACCCCTTCACTATCTCCTGAATCCTGTTATAATCCAAACGAAAAAAACAAAACAAAACCATCAATGTTTAATTGGTTATCAGAACTTTATAAAAACTGAAGACAAAAAAAGTCACTGCTACTAACAAATGGTGCAATAGATGGAGAATTTCTTTTTGTACGAGCATGTGGACTATCTGATGATACAATATCACATCTTGAATCACTTCTCCGTTTTTGGTAGTTCCCTCGACTAATCAATGCCTTAAAACCAATAAACCATACTTCAGCTTCGTCCTTGTCTTTACAAATCTGTCCATCAAATGGTGATGAGTGAATCAAATTGACAGGTTACATCCTAGCTTTTCCTTTTAATTATCCGTTATCATTGTTGTTCTTATTATTTTCAAATTGATAGGTGAACTATGAGCAACTGAGTTCATTACAAAACATCAGCATTGCAGCAAACTTGATTTAATGATTTCCATGTTTCACTGCCATACATCAGTTAACCAAGCTCTGATAAGAGAAAAGAAGAGACCATGGAAACTCGATCACTCACCAAATCCAAGGACCTATCATTGCATATAAGTGAAAATGATTGATATTCCTTTTCAGGCTGAGGATACCGCTGAAAGATTGCCTGAAAGAGAAATCCATTATTATATTTATCAAGAGTTTAATAATTAAGGATAATCAAATGATCAAACAGAATGACTATGTAATGTAAATAAAGGAAAAGAGCAACGAAATAGCAAACAAATACAAGGATTCTAACTAAGCCTTTATAAATTTAGTTGTCAAATATAAACTTCAACTAAAACATTCTTTTGAACTTATGCATAGTTTGTGGGAATATTGATCGAAGATCTAGGGATTATACAAACTTACAGTGCGCTGTCCAGGAATAATCCTTGAAACATGACTTAATTTAAGTTGTTTCTCTTCTTTTCCAGAGTACCACATCAATATAGACTCATCCTGAAAAAAACACCAATCAGCTGAGCAAATGCAAAGAAATGAAGCTTTTTCATTCATTATTTATGTTCATTATTCATTCATTATTTATGATATAAGAAACCAATATCAAATTCCTGCTACATTGGTTATCTGGTTTGAAATTATTAGACATGGATGTCTCACATGAAGTGTAGGAACTACTTCAATCGGTATATTTTGATTTTATTCATACAAAAGATAAGATGCGAAATTTGTGCTTGAAGTTTTGTTCTTTCTTGGGTAACTATTGGGTAACTAAACCATTATATTCCTCAGGAAAGAAAAAAATATATAAACCTCTAAACTTTTTCTGTTTTAACGAAATTTTCTCAATGTTCATATACACTATGCATTTGTATTATAGAATTCTTTAACTCAGTTCATATTCTAAACCCTTATTGAGGTTTTGGGATCCCCTCTTGTTAGGTGCAGTACTTACAAATGCAGATGTTTTCAGGAAATGGAACAATGCCAACAAAACTTACATCAGAAAGCTGAAATGGGCAGAATTTTGGCTTCCCCCTGCGTCCATACTTTAGTAGGCGTGCCCCTTTTTTAAGTGCTGCAATGGCCTGTATTTAAAACATAAAATAAAAGTCACTACGGGAGCTCTTGGTGCTTTCGTACAAGAGTAGAATCCTTTGACAACAAGAACAAAATGTAAGAAGGGAAACGACTATTTCATTATACATCCTATTTAGACAGTAACATTTCTTATCATCCACTTCACTCCCCACGAGACAACAACTTAAACATGTATACCATCAAAAGGATAATTAATAAATCAAAATAACGCAACGAAGGATGCAAAACTTCTTAATAACCGACTGATTGATGTTTATTTTTTCCAAAAAGCAGAAAGGAAAACAGAGGTTACCATTCAATGCCTCAAATAAGACAGTTTCACATTCTACGTGCAACAGTTGATATCTCCAGAATAAGCGTAGACAGACAACACAGAGAGTAATCATTTTCTTTAAAGTGTACCACACACAAGTGTTCTGATATCAAACTACCGACTATAATCACTTTTTTTAAGTGTACCGCACACAAGAGTTGTGATATCAAACTACAGACTGCAGCTGAACTACTCGTATACTTGTCATAAAATTTCTTTTCATGAATCATCATTACACCGAAGCATAAGATCAAAGCCAAAGAAAGCGAATTAATAAACCTGCTCGATGTCCTTCTCGGCGAGACCACCTCTCTGTGTATCAGCCATTCAAGTTGCAATTTCCGGTGCTGCCGAGTTTCAGATCTAATGCCCATTTCAACAACAGTCCCAAATATTTCGAACACGATAAGTCAATTTGCGACTTTGTCCCATGTACGAGCGCACTACACTGAACGAGGCAATCATATTCTGCGCTAAGATTGTGAAAAAGAAGACAAATATATATCTTATCTACCAAATAACCAAAAATGGGTCTCAAAACCGGATATCGCAGCCATTGAACTTTGCCTAAAGGCTTAGAAGTCCCACAACAACCACAAATGCAGAGCTTCTACGATATTCCGAGCTCCAAAACAGCTCAAGACGCTTTCCAGAATGCCAAAGAAACATTAAAAACACATAAACACCATCGAATTCTTTAAACTCTTGGATTCTCGCGCATTTTCGACATGAAAACACCATTTGAAACCCAGATAAACGCGGATTTACGCAATGGCGATTGAGCTAACCTACACTTTGAGAATTTTCAGATAAATTAGCCGAATGGTAATCGTTTTCAAACAAATTAGGCTCTCCGAGTTCGAAAAAGAAAATGTGGAATCCAGCGCTCCGATCCGGGGAGATTACGGTGTCGGTGAGGTCATCAACGTCGTGGATTCTGTCAATGTACGTGCTTTTCAACGCGAATTAGCAGAGCTTTGAGGATCTTTAACGTGCGCCGTAGCCTGCGCCCCTTTCTCTCTCTCTCTCTACCAGAGAATTTTGCTGTTTGTTCTCTCTCTCTCTCTCTCTCCAACGTTTGTTTGCTTTGTTTTGTGCCGTACGATGCCACGTCATCAATTGAAATATTCATGCCGAAGACGGTTGCTTTGTCCTCAACTGGAATCTGGGCCTGCTGCCCCGTCTATCCATGCGGGGTGGACCCCCCCGTCCGGCAGATGTGGGTGGCTGGGCCACCCGTCCTCATCTACCTGCCTGGCAGGGGAGGGCTGCCAGGCCCCACCCCGCATTTCCTCCTCCTGCCCCATCTATATATTTCTATATACACATTTATATTTATACAATTTGTGTATATATAATATATATTATAATTTGTTAAATTTATACACAAGATTATATATATTATAATTTGTTAAATTTATACACAAGATTATATTACATTGGTCTTTTATGCCTATGTTTATATAAGACGCCAAGCCAGCAACTCTCTTTATGCTTGTCCTCGCATTGTTTCTCCTTTGTCTCCATTCTTTTATTTGGAAGAAACGGAAAGGGGTAAAAAAGTTTCTTTCTATGATTTCATTAACTTCTACAAAATTAATTTTGGATTTCTCACCATCTTTAATTCTGACTTCGGTTGTTCCACTTGCATGAACATAGAAAATACATGGCCGCGTGATCTCAGTGAGGATGTTCCATTAATACCGAAAACAGAACTAGGAATGAACGTACCGAGAATAGAAGAACAATATATGTATTAATATTTAACAGGGATTGCCTTTCGTGAAGAAGCCACCACCCCGCCGGGTACGTCTCCTAAAGGAGTGTCCTCTCGGAGTTAACCTCTTAATGAAATATATTTCGTAGGTGCATGTCTCTCTTGGGCGGATGAGTCTGAAAATAATTTGAGAAACACTATCTCACGAGTAGAGGTATAACGGGTCCGGTTCGATATAGTTTTGGACAAAATTTAGGATTAGATCGATATACACTGATTTTATATTTTTCAAAACCGATTACATACCAGTTACCCTCTTAAACCAGTACTCTAGTTTTACTGGTTTTCAGTTCGGTTTGGTTCGGTTTTTCGATTTTAATGTACCATATTATTTATTATATAATATGGTATATAATACTATAGTGATAATATATTATAGTATATTATAATATATATTATAATTATATTATAGACTATAATGATATATTATAACATATAATATAGTGATATATTATAGTATATTATAATATATAATGATATAGTATTAGTATAACTATTAATATGCACTGTATAATATTAGTATAACTATTAATACTAGAAGTGTGCAGCTGGACCTGCCCCCGCTACCCTGCTGCTTGTCTGCCCAGCCCCTGTGTGGCAGGGCGGATTACCTCGCCCGTAGTATGTCTTGTAGGCAGAGGCAGGGGCAGGATGGGGTCGTCTCCAGCCTTGCCCTGCTTTTAAATTATATAAATATATATAATATATAATATATATTTTTTTAAAAAAACTCTCAGGTGATCGAAATGACATCGTTTTGGCACCTGAGTTTTTTTTTTTTTTTTTAATTTTTAATTTTTAATTTTAACTCAGTAAACCCAAAACGGTGTTGTTTTGGGTTTATTGAGTATTTTCCCTAAAACCCCCCCTCGATCTGAACATTTCCCCCTGGCCCCCAGTACCCACACTCCCTCGAAGAGAACCTGCTGCCCCAATGCCCCTTCGCCCTATGACGTGACTTCGTGAGAGACTATTGTTGTCGTCTGTGCCCCCTGTCGCCACTGCAGTTGACTCCTTGAGTCCTCATCGTTTGTGCTCACCGTAGTTGCCGAAGGTAAGTCTAGATTCTCATATATAAATATATATATATATATATATATATATATATATCTCTCTCTCTCTCTCTCTCTCTCTCTCTCTCTCTCTCTCTCCCTCTCTTTAATTCTATATTTTTATGGAATTAAATGGAGGATGAGATTAATGGATATGAAGGATGAAATTGTAAATTGTGTGCTGTGGAGGATTGAATGTGCATGTATGTGATGAGTGATTAGTGATGGATTCGATTGTTTAGAATGGTTTTGTGATTTATTTCGATTTTTTGTAATTTTTTTTTTATAAAATCCTTTTATAGATATAACAATTATTATTTTGTGTAAATAAATAATATGAGACAATCTTAATAGTTGGATTTTATGGAAGGATCCGATTGTTTAGAATATTTGTAGGATTTTGTGATTTATTTCGATTTTGTGTAAATTTATTTTTATAAAATCATTTTATAGATATAACAATTATTATTTTGTTATATAAATAATATGAGACAATTTTAATGGTTGGATTTTATGGAAAGTGTAAATTGCAATTTCTTAAAAAATAATAATAATAATAATATAACTCAGTTTCTTATTATAAACCAAAAGTGCCTTGCAAGTTGAACAATAAATATGTTATATATAGGGCTTAGTACTTCATATGTTTGGCATGTTATTAATTTATTTGGATTAAAATTAACGAGAATTCTTAATTATTATTATAAACCTGTTTTGAAATGCATTGCACTTGGTTGGATGTTAATACTTCTCATATTTGCTATAATTTTAGATTTATTCTTTGGTTGAGTTAATGGAAATTTTGACAAATTTTAGTGTGAGCTCCCCTATTCAGGGTACCCCTACCATTACGGAACCTTGCCCTGCCCCCAAGCTTAATAAAAAACTCGTTTCCATAGTTTGGTCTCACTTCACAAAACTAGAGGGTGGTGATTCTAATAATCTCCAAGCCAAGTGTAATCATTGTGGTAAGATTTATGGATGCCATTATAGGAAACATGGCACCTTACAATTAAATGTGCACTTAGAAGAACAATGTAAAAAAAAGTCCAATTCTAAGATCTTTGCAAGAGAAGAGTCAATCTAGGCTAGAAAATAGACTTAAAAAAAATGGAGGATAGGAGTAGTGGGAGTATTGAGTTGAAGGGGTACACAAAGTATGATCTTGAAGAGTGTAGGATACATCTATCTCTTATGGTCATCATGGACGAGCTATATTTTCAAATTGTGGATGAGAAAGGGTTCCAAGCATTTTGTCACTACTTGAAACCAAGGTTTCAACTTCTTTCTCATCACACGGTGGTAAAGGATGTAAAAAAACATTACCGATTTGAAAAAGAGAAGTTGAAAGGTTTTTTGGAGGTTCAGTTTGTTTGCCTCACCACTGATTGTTGGACATCGGTCCAAAATTTTAATTATATGTCTTTGACTTGTTATTTTATTGATGACAATTAGACATTGCATAAGAAAATTTTTAAAATTTTTTCAAATTACCGATCACAAGGGTGAGACGGTTGGGAGGGCATTGGAGGCCTCTATAAATGAGTGGGGGTTGACATGCGTTGTGATATGCACAATTGATAATACCTCATCTAACGATGTCATATTGGGATATCTTAAGACTTTTCTTAGAGAGGCAAATAAAACAATCTTGGGTGGTAAGTATTTGCATGTGAGGTGTACGGCACATATTCTTAATCTTATTGTCAATGATGGTATGAAAAATGTTCATGACTCTATTGCTCAGGTCAAGATTGTTGTGAGATGTGTGAGATATTCTTCTGCGAGATTGGAGAAATTCAAGGTTGTTGCGAGGTCTACGTGCATAACATCAAAGAAGGAACTTTGTACTGATTTGATTACATGATGGAACTTAACATTTTTTATGTTGGAGGCGACCCAAGAGTATAAGTTGGCATTTGCCTTATTGGGTGAGGAAGACATCCAATATGTAAAATATTTTGATGATCAAGGGAGATTGGGGAAGCCTATGATTGAGGACTGGGATGTTGTATCTACTTTTGTAGATTTTCTAACCCTTTTCTACGAGGTTCCCACGACATTATCTGGTTCTTTATATTATATATCCCATCATTTTTGTCAACAAATATATAAGGTAAAAGAAGAATTAAATGAGATTATGGCGAGTGGTCACACTAGGTTGCCGGAGATGGCATTGTTGATCAGGGCGAAGTACGACAAGTATTGGGAGGAAGGTTTCGATAGGGCTAATATGTTATTATATGTAGCTGTTACCCTTGACCCCTGGTTTAAGGTGGATGTCATGGGATATTGATTGGGTATTGCCTACGAGCATGTATGAATGGAGCATATTGCATTAAGGGTTAGGGAAACCCTTAATAGATTATTTGATGAGTTTACCATCCCGCAGGGTCGTAATATTGCGGCACCTACCCCTATCCCCCACCAGTTCTAAATGCCAGGCCTGAGAAAAAACGTAAAATGGACTGGGGTGACAGGATGGAAGGGAACCCCTTCATGAGGAGTACTACAGAGGCTAAGTCAGAGATGGACATATACTTTGATCTAGACCTTGAACCATATGTACAAGACTTTGATATCTTAGCTTGGCGGAAGATACATGCCCCCAATTATCCCATCCTTGCACAAATAGTCCGCAGTCTTTTGGCCATCCCTATTAGTACTGTAGCCTTGGAGTTCACCTTTAGCACCGGAGGGCACATATTGGATCCATTTCGGAGCTCATTAGATCCTACCATTGTTGAGGTTTTGATTTGCACCTTAAACTGGATCACGAGGAGTCCAATTCATGTTCCAGGTGTTATTGACTATGGTCAAGTCAACGTCGAGGAGGAGGGTGATGATGCGCCTGTATCTGGTAATTTGTCACTTGAATTTAATTTTCTTATTTTTATTTATTTATTTTCATTTAATTGGTGTTAATTTCAAATTTAATTATTGTAGTGATACCTGAGACGGCGTCTATGGCTACCTCCGATGTAGTATGACTTCGTTTATATTAGACTCTAGACCCACGGGTCACCATTGCTCATGGTTTGCACAATTAATCCCCTAATTTATAAGTTAAAACTTTATATTTATAATTCTAATTCGTTTTATTTTTAACTTATTATTATTGTAGGATTTATGATTTTGAATTTGATTCTCACATAACTCAACACAACTCAAAGTCTCAGTGAACTCACTGCCACCCAAAATTGATCAAACTTCTCAATATTATGATTTTGTTAATTTTTAATTAGTTGTAATGTTAATGATACAATTTGTCATATTTATTATCTTTATGTCTTTGTAATTTTGTAATTGTTTATTGTTGTTTTAATTTGTAATTTGTATCATTGTAAATTTGTAATAGCTTAGTACGTGTCTTAGTGATGGTTATTACTTAGTACTTAATAGGCTAATGGTATTAGGTTGACCGTTCAGGTTTGAACTTGAAACTTAGTAATTAGTATTTGTATTCATAATTTTTTTTTACATTTTTTTAATATATAAATATAGTTGTAGTTAAATGTTTAGCCCAAAAACAAGTATGGATTGTATTTCTAGGTCATTTTAGGCCTAGAAAACTGATTTGGGCTCAAAATGACCCAAATAATCGAAATGGGCTAAGGCCCAATTAGACAGAAGCTGGGGGGGGGGGGGACGGGGGACGGGGGGAGTCCACCCCCGCACCACTGTTGCCGGATGGGGTACCCTGGCCCCACTAAGACAAAAATCTTCCCCCCGCTCATGCTAGGGCAGGGGGTGGGATAAGGGTGGCCCTACCCGGGGGGGTCGGTAGCACCCCTAATTAATACAATAAACAAAATAATATAAGCTTTTAAAATTTAATATTATATTAATTAGTAATTTATCATATAATACAAAAACATTTTATATAAAATTATATATTATATAGAAAAATTATATACAATAGAAAAAATGAAAAAATATATATGAACCGGTCCGATCTGGTTTAAAAAAAAAGAAAAATCGGAACCGGACCGATTTTGACTAGTGTTAAGAAAAATAAAATCAGTACTGGACTGAACTAAATTTGGGATTGGACCAATTCCACAGGTTTGGTCTGGTCCTATTCGATTTATCAGTTCACTAGTTTTTCTACACCCCTACTCATGAGTGGAGATAAAGAGTGTGACTGTATTCATATATATATATATATATATATATATCATCATGTACAATCTGATATCTATCTATGAAAAGACTACATATAAGGGAAGAATCCTACACAAAAGATATACAACTAGCAGAAGCTAACAAATGCTATGCTCAACTAAAACACGTGATTTACTCCTATGAATATACACTAGTTGACTAGAGAAGATTGCTGAGAATATTGCAAAGATGGGTTGCTGTGATCGTGTGCTGATTGTGCTGATATCCTTTATTAATGCACAGTTGATTGAGCTTTGATTTCATTCCTTTTATTTCCCCTCAAACTTGGCTGTGGAAGAAAGTAGAGACCAATTTTGTTACGCAGCTGCTTGAATTGAGTCTTGAGTAAAGGCTTTGTGAACATATTCACAAGCTAGGCAAAATATGTAACAAATTTTATTTCTAAGGAACCAAGTGCCACTCTTTCTCTTACATAGTGATAATCAAGTTTTACGTGTTTTGTTCGAGCATGTAGAACTGAATTTATTGTCATAAATAAGGCACTCAGGTTGTCACAATGAAGAATAAGTGTTTTGAAAAGTGGCACCCCAAGGTCTCAAAGTAGAGTGGAAATCCAAGTCAATTTTGCTATTGTGGAAGCACTACAAGAAAAATGCTCATTTTCGACGATATAAGTCGCTAGAAATAATTAATGCCAGCCACTTTTAATTACTACAAACTAGCCGCTACTAGAGAGTTAAGTAAAGTTTTTTCTCTGATGATTTTAAAAATCGACAGAAATATCCATCATTTCTGGCTAAAATAATAACCGCTAATTTGTATAAATCTTGTCGCAAAAAAATGTCAAAAATATGATTATATTTCCGGAGATGTGGTTTTGCCGCAAGTAGTTTTTTTTTCCACTAGAATTACTTCTTATTGTTTTGGAACCAATAAAATGTATTCTTGGTGTGGTAATTTTTTTCCCTGATATTTATTTCTTTTATGACAGGTAATTACTTGCTAATAAATTAAAAAATGCTAGATTTAAAAAAATTTATATTTGCTTGCCAATATTATTCAAATAACTTCAATGTACATATTTGAAATTCACTACTTTTTAATCTTAAGTTTTAAACAATACCATCTAACATATCACAAGGGAATGCAAATTTACAAGTGGAATTAAAAAATGCTAGATTTGGAGAAATTTATATTTGCTTGCCAACATCATTCAAATAATCTCAACGTATATATTTGAATTAATTCACCACTTTTTTGTCTTAAATTTTAAACAATACCATCTAACATATTAGAATGAAATGTAAATTTACAAGTGGAATTCTTTCTTCATGGGTTCAACTTTGATTTCATCTTTGACAGCTTCTGAAACTTTTTGCTATGTATTTCTTGATACCTTGGTTCAATACTGTGAGAAAAAAGAGCGCAAAACAGATCATGAGGTTCTAGATTTATATCAACCACCATAAAACATAACAAAATAGAAGCCAATACTAAGATCCGTGAGTCATTAGACCAATTATTATACCAAATCAAGTAGCTAGCTAGCAATGATTAATTTGCTCTTTTTCTTCTTTCATTGCTTATTCTTCTTGTCTTTTAATTAGAATGATGTTATATGCTTAGAAAAACAAAACAAAACAAAAAAAACATCCAATAATGTCCTATGATCGATCAGACACTCCATACAATATACATATTAATAGAAACCAAATTAGTTTTTGTTTCCCAATATTTATTTTTTAATTAGTTTCCCAATATTTTTTTTTTGTTTTACGAAGAGGACAGGTGCACAGAAAGATTTTTGGGTACACAAATTATCTTAAAACCAAATTAAGTAGCTGATCTAAAACACATTCAAATATTACATTTAACCATTGCCACCTGCCACAAATATTATTATATCTACATAATTATAGTACTCTCAACAAACTCCCTTATAATCCAATCATTCCTACCATATCCTTATAATGTTTTACTTAATTCTCAAATCATGTCCACAGTACATGACCTCACAATCCATGCAGCCTAGTTGTGCTACCCGCACCATACGGTGCGGGGTAGACCCCCCTCCCCCCGCCCCCGCATGGGGCGGATGGGGAAATTTTTCCCTGTCTCCCGCCCTCGGTGTGCGAGGGTGGGGTACCCCATCCCGCATGACAGGGTGCAGATTGGGGGGTAATCCGTCTGCCCCCCTGCACCCCTACTGGGCCTTGGGCCCAGAAGTAATTTCTGGGACAAAAATGGCCTAGAAACCGCAGCAATGAGTAAAAAATGGCCTACAAGCTTTTATTTTTGGCCCAAAAAAGCTTGTAGGCCATTTTTCAGCCCATAAAATTATAAGTAAAAAGAAAAAAAAAATTTAAAAACCAGATTAAAAAAAAAGTGTCTTGGATGGTAATTGATTTTATAGCTAATAAAAGTTACTAGTCTAAGAGTCTAATACCTAATAAACTAATAATAATAACCAATCTATTACAAAATTGAAAGGCTAAACAATTACAAAATTACAAACATAAAAGTGTCCAAGGGACATTGTATCAACATTACAAATCATTGAATACAAAATATGAACAAATAATTAAAAATTGAATATTCTAAAAAGGGACTTAGAGAGCTGTCAGCTGTAGCTTGTCTTTGACTGTGACACTTGGGGTGACCTGGGCTTGAGCACACATTTATGTTATAGAGGTGCTAGACGTTGTCTCATGTGTCACTATAAGAATTAATATTAAAATTAATAACGATGAAATCAAAATGAATATAAATAAATCAAAATAATAAAATAAAAAATAATTATCAGGTGGTCCAAATCCAGATTGATAACCACCCTCATCGGCCTCTTTAAAATCTAAAATATCCGGAACATGAATATCCTTTCCTATTGTCCAACTCTGTATGCATATCAATGCCTCTACAATTGTAGGAGACAATGAAGTACGGAAATGATTCAATATACGACCTCCGGTACTAAAGGCTGACTCTGAGGCAACGGTGCTAATAGGGATGATCAAAATACAGTGGGCAATCTAAAAAATGATGGGATATTTCTTTGAGGCATTCTTCCACCATCCTAATATATCGAAATTATCATCATCATCTTGGACCATATCCGCTGACAAATAGTTGTCTAACTCGGAAACCACCTCTGTTGATTAATGGACTAGTGTGAGATTCTGTGCGAGGGTCTTAGTCTACAGCATTCTGCGCTTCTTTTTAGGAGGCCCGGTCACGGTGTCTGTATAAGGTGTTGGGGTAGGTGTATATGTCTTGGATGCAGTACCACCCTTAATTGCATTAAACTCATCATACAATTTAGTCAGAGTATCTCAGGCCAATTCACCAATAAGTTCAGTCCATGCCTGATCGTGAGCAAGTCCCAACCCATATAACAAGTCTGAAACTTTCAGACGGGGATCAAGAATAACAGCCACATATAACAAAATATTCATTCCAGTCAAATCTCCCAAATACTTGTCATATTTTAGCATCATGGTCACTGCCATCCCCCTCATCCTTTCATTGGAACCCCTACGCATATCTTCTAATTCTTCTTTCACCATACATATTTGTTGATAAAACTCATGGGATGTACGGTATAAAGAACCCGATATATTCAATTTGACATCGTAAAATAATCCGAGAAAATCAACAAAAGTAGAAACTACCACTCAATCATCATCATTAGGCTTTCGTAATCCCCCGTGCTCATCAAAGTATTTGACATATTAGATATCTTCATCACCCAATAATTGAAAGGCTGCCTTATATTCTTGGGCCACCTCCAATATCAAAAAGGTTGAGTTCCATCTGGTAGGAACATCAGTACAAAGACCATTCTTCGATGTTATGCTCGCAACCTTTGCAGCAACTTTAAATTTCTCCAATCTAGAAGGAGAAGACCTCACAAATTTCATAACCATTCTAACTCGTGCAACCGAGTCATCAACATCTTTCAACCCTCAATCACAATTAAATTCAAAATATATACAACACACTAACATGCAAATATTCATCACTCAAGAATGTCTTATTTGCATCTTTAAGATAATTCTTTAGATATCCCAAGGCAACATCATTAGACGACGCATTATCAACCGAAACAGTCAAAATTTTTTCTAACCCACACTCCTTTATTGCGGCTTTCAAGGCCTTCCCAATCGTGTCACCCTTATGATCAGTTATTTGACAAAATTTAATAATCTTTTTGTGAAGAACCTAATCAGAATCAACAAAATGCACAGTCAACGACATTTAATTCATATTTTGGATAGAAGTCCACGTATCGGTAGTGAGATAAACTATCAAACCCGCCAATTAGCCCCTCAAAACATCTTTATCACGGAAGTACATCTTTTTAATATCTTTTACCACAGTGTGACGAGAAGAAAGTACAAATCTCGATTCCAACTCTTGGACAAATTCTTGGAACCCTTTAACCTCCACAAACTGAAAAGGCAGCTCGTCCATGACAATCATACGAGCTAACTTCCTTCTACAGTCATCAGGATTATACTTCGTATACCCCTTCAATGTTGGACCCCAAGCCCCACTAATCCCATCCACCATTTTAATATCATGTCTAGATTGACCATTCTCTACTAAGGATTTTAAAATTAGACTCTTCTTGCATTGTTCCTCTAAATGGACCTATAGCTAGGATGTACCATGTTTCCTATAGTGACATCCATAGATTTTTCTACAGTGATTACATTTAGCTTGTGGGTTGTTAAGGTCACCACCCTCTAATTTGGTAAAGTGTTGCCAAACTATGATACAGGTTTCTTACCCTGTGTGGGTTTCAGGGCAGGGCAAGGTGTACTCCCTGTAGGGTTAGGTTTTGGGGTAGGGGTATTGGCTGGGGCAGGTGAGCTATCACTGAAATCCGAAGATATTCCTGATTGTCCAACATAAAAAAAAAATTTCAAAGTGCAATCCAACACAATCATCAAAAACTGCATACAAATAGTAGACCCACACATCTTTTTAATTTTTTAGGGGTTTCATTGAAACCCCTCAATTAACATGCATGCATTTTGATATATATGTTACAAGCTGCCAATTAACATGCATGCATTTTGATATATATGTCAATTGTCAAATGCATCATCATGTATATGTAAAACATTTTCTTAATGTATTTTTCTCTTAAAAATACTTTTAAAAATTACTCTTAAAAACTGATCAGACAATTTAGTGCCCAATACGGAAATTTTTTGTCATTTATCTCAACGAAGTCCTCCTTAATTTGTTCCTAAGTTACCATGTTTGTTCCTAAATTGATTTAGAGTTTCGGATTGGAACCCTGAATTAAATTAGGGTTCTAATCTGAACCCTAAATTGATTTAGGGGTTTCAATGATTGAAACCCAAAAAAAAAAAAAAAAAAAAAAAAATTAGGGTTTCGGATTGGAACCCTAATTTAAATTAGGGTTCCAATCCGAAACCTGAAGCCTAAATTGATTTAGAGGTTTCATTGATTGAAACCGCTATGAAACCCTTAAATTGATTTAGGGGTTTCAATCAATGTAACCCCCAAAAAAATTAGGATTTCGGATTGGAACCCTAATTTAAATTAGGGTTCAAATCCGAAACCCTAAGGCCTAAATTGATTTAGGGGTTTCATTAATTGAAACCCCTAAATTGAAAAAAATTAGGGTTTCAGATTGGAACCCTAATGTAATTTAGGGTTCCAATCTGAAACCTAAATCAATTTAGGGGTTTCAATCAATGAAACCCCTCAATTATTTTAGGGTTTCGGATTGGAACCCTAATTTAATTTAGGGTTCCAATCCGAAACCCTAAGGCCTAAATTGATTTAGGGGTTTCATGATTGAAACCCCTAAATCAATTTAGGAGTTTTCAATAAAATTAAATTTACAAAAAAAAAATAATCAAATAAAAATGGAATCCAAAACAATCACAGCAAGAAAGCAGTGAACACTGA
This sequence comes from Carya illinoinensis, assembly GCF_018687715.1. Classification (NCBI taxonomy): domain Eukaryota; kingdom Viridiplantae; phylum Streptophyta; class Magnoliopsida; order Fagales; family Juglandaceae; genus Carya; species Carya illinoinensis. The sequence continues at coordinate 27,297,620 of NC_056757.1, forward strand.
ATGCACATGCACAATGATCACGAATCCACAGCACCCAAGTCACAAATTCCCATCCTCCATCACCGATTCAACCATCCTTCCTCTAATCTCCGATCAAAACTAAAAAAAAATAAAAAATAAAAGAAATAAAAAACGACGGAGAAAAAGAATAAAGTGTTCTTACTGTGTACCGTGCGGCGTACGTCCAGCGTCGTGCGAGAGAGATGAGAGAATGAGAGCGACTGCGAGACTGTGAGAGAGAGGAGAGAATGGGGTAGGCCGCTTGGGAATGGGGACTGAGGAGTGCTCTGTGCGACTGAGAGAGAGAGAGACTTCGAGAAGCTGCCGAGGGGAAGGGGGCGACCGCCAGGGGGGGTTAACCTCTTAGGGTTAAAATTTAATGAAACGGTGCCGTTTCATCTATAAAATGTATTTATTATATATAAATATATAATATAATATATATAATGAGGCGGGGTGGGGGAAAATCAGAGCAGGGTCACGGCCCCTCCGTCCCCCGCCTCAGCTGAGGGCTTTCCATACTGGTGGGGTCCCCGTCCTCCACCCTTGCAGTGCGGATGCCCCGCCCTGCATATACGGGGGCCGGGCGAACAGGGCAAAGTAGCGGGGTCCGAGGCCTCGCTTCCCACCCCTAATGCAGCCTCTTTCGTCCTCTAAATTGGTAGAAACCCAAAACCACATGTATATATGTTGTTGATTGATAGCTTTCATGGCTTTCCATCTCATGTCTCCTACTTTAATTTATGATGTTTTCTATTAATACGTACTGCTAATCTTGATTTCTCGTGAGTCTCTTGTCTCATTTCCCATTTATACCCTTCCATTCCCATTTCCTTCGACCTTTCGCTCTCCTCCTGGCCTGTACTCCTGATCTCTTTTCCATCTCTCTGAGCCACATGGAAACCATGGACATTGAGGTAGGCTGATAGTCATGGAGAATGCCAGTAAATCAACCACATGACAGCCTCCACCTCATCTTTCACATAGGTTGACCAACAACAATGAATGGCAAGAAGGAAGAGAAGAAGTTTTACAACCCAGCCTAGAGTACTGACATGTGTACATTACTTAATAAAGAACACTCAAATGCACTCTCCCTCAACCTAGCCTAAAAGCTTCTCCAAAAACCGACTCCTTGGGTTAAAGTAAAACTTATTATTAAGAATGTACACATGTCATACATCTAAAGAATGAGAAAGTTAGATTCGTACAACCATCTAACAAGAACACTAACGAGTGCATAAAAAATATGGGCACCTGCATGTAAAATTTCCAACCCCCCCAAAAAAAAGAATAATCATGAAAGATATATAAAAAGCAAAAATTAAGAAGAAGAAGAAATGAAAAAATACACTTAAGCCATGTACTAATAATCAGATAAAAAAAGACTATGTATGTACTGATAACTTACTTGTTATAACAGTTTGACTGGACATTAAATGACCAATAACTTCCAAGTGACCAGTTGGTGGCAAGATAAACGAACATTGATATAAGCTACAAAATATCCTCAAAACCTAATAATACACTACTTACCCAATACCAGTAAACTGATGAACAAAATCTTATTTAAGTAGGAGACATTTTGTTTTAATATATTACTTTAACCTTCGTCTCCTTACCAAAATTCACAAAAAATTATTTTCTCCAAAATGAATAACTAACTATGCAGGTCCATGAGTCTCTCCCTGGGTCTGCCTCTCTAACTCATATCTCTCCATAAACTTGTCGTATTTGGCTTGTCTCTCCATTAGTAGCGTGACATTCCCTTGTAAGTTATCAAACTAACCCTTATAATCTAAAGTAGTTTTTTCAAACCTTTCTGCACATTTAGTTAATTATGTTATTCAGGCATCAGCTGCTTGTCTAGATGACTTGGGAATAACCATCTCGCCGAGCCCCTTTACATATCCTAATCTGTGGCCCAAAACTTCCTTAAAGATTGTTGCTGCAGCCTCATTAGTCTGCTTTCTCAGGCTCCAACTCTAACATCTTTGTAGCCATCTCCAACTATCAACCATTGGAAAATCACATATGTTAGTAAGGGATATGTACTTATACCACACAAAATTATTTGGCGGTTTTTCTTGAAATTTTCGGGATTTTACTTTAATACTCACATATTTCTCTTGCACAATGGGAGTCACAAATTTGTTCTTCTTATTTGACTACCTCACTTCTTTAAAGAAATCGAACAGATTCTCCTCATTTTCAGACTGCAAATACAAGCAAATTAGATTCAACTTAGACTTAAACTATATCATCTTAAGATATCGTTGATGTGCATCTTGCAACCAAAATTATTGACTTACCCTCATCTCCATTCACCGTACAAATGACCTTCGTCCAGCCATGATTGTTTTGTTGCTTATCTCTATTATCTTTATTTCATTCAGACATCCGCTGCACTCACACGGGACATGATATATATGAGAAAAGTATATGTGTCAAGCTTAACATGTTTTTAATAGCATAACAATGACCACAAGCTTACCGTCCTAACTAACATTTAATACAGTTGACTATTTTAACAAAAAATGCAAGAGCATGTTAATTAAATATTCGACTTCCAACTTACCTTAAAGTCCTCACTTGAATATCGAGCGCATAACTTCACCCAGGTGACTGGTGTCACCAATGGTGTCACATTCACGAGTACTTCTTCATTACTCTCTTATTGCTTGTAGGTTTTATGTAAATCATAGCGAATATGATTAAACCGCTTGAGAGATGTTTTCGTAACCGTATCACGGTGATTCTTTTTGGTCCAATCGAGAATGAAGTCAGCCTAGGGACAAACAACAAACATATTAATTATAATTAGTGCTATGAGTTTTACACTAGCAATGTTGGGATTTCAAATACTCTATTTCATCATGTATGAAATTCTTGCACTTTTACCTAAATGCATGTAATCAATTATTCATTCTCATTAGTTGGAAAGCGTGCCAGCTAGCATGACTCAAGTCCACATGGTGCTTGACCAACCATGTAAACATTGTAGTAAAAATGGTAGTGTTTTCACAACAAGGTGCAGTCTTACCATCCTTTATTTTCAGTGGTATCTTTTCATGCTTTTGTAGCTTTTCAAACTCTGTACTTTTTGCTGCTCCTCACCCACGCTCTTGCCTAGGTGGTACTAATGTTTTCAATTGCCATGTTAGCATCATATATGCCAATGCGACTATTTACGTGCTTTAAATCAAATCCGTATATAACGCAGTACAATGAACTGATTTGGAACGGCCTACATGCATAGTACCTAACATTAACAATTTCGGGTACATTGATGTTGACAAATATTATGTCAATTTTTTAACAACCCTGGTTCTAATATTTAATGTCTAATTTGGCGTTAATTAGCAGAGATTTAGTTGATAAAAATAAAAAATAAAAAGAAGATATTGGGGAGATTTAGGTTAAAAATTCATTTCGACTCATCTCATCATTTAATTATTATAATTTTTACTGATTTTTATATAAAATATAATAAAAATTTTAATTTTTTAAAATTTTAAAACTAATAACATTAAATAATAAAATTAATCAACATGAAACATATAATGTAAAACAATACCAATGAAAGTTAGATTAATACCAAACGAGTTTGTACTTAGTGAATCAACTGCTGGCATGTCATTTGGTTTAGTGCTCGGGAAGCAATCAAGTGGCTTAGTCGAGTCCTCTGAACTTGAAAATGCATCATCTTGGATAGTAAGGGTAGCAATGGGTACTCTATCCTGAACTTCATCATTTCTTTGAGATCTATCTCCACCGTAGCTCACGCCACGTGATCAACCTCTACATCTTCCAGTTATTGACATATCCAAGACTAGACAACTGAAATTATCCCTGCAATTATACTACGTATATACAATTATACCAATAAACTTTGCCAAATTCTTTGAAAAACGGGTGTGGGGATTCCTCAGTTGTTGTTTTAACTTAGTATACCAATAAACTTTGCCAAATTCTTTGAAAAATAACAAACTAATTAATTGTCAAGCAAATCACACAAAATGATACTAAACTGAAATGAATACTTCTATTTGAGAGAAATACATAAAGGGTATGAACACATCCATTCAATGGAAGATTTGATATTCTTGAAGTACCAAGGGCATTCAAACATCAATACAATAAGAAATTTCACACTCGTACTAACCTCCTAACTCCTGCATTAGTAAGAAGAGATGGAAAAGACAGGAGCATAATTAGTGGTGAAATGATATTTAGGATAAGCTAAACACAATGGGCTATATGGAGTCAAAAGGTTATTACCAGCTTTCAAATGACTAGTTCATCTCATCCTCCATTGAGAGAATATCTTCTTCTATGCTACCCTCCAGTTTGGCTTTGTGAGTAGAACTGTCTTTACTGGTATCATCATTGATAAAATCTTGCTCAAAGTGGTCCCAATTAGATCTTTGCATTACCGATATGTCAACATCAATCTACTTCGGCTCAACATTAGGCCTATGCATATCTATTTGCAGTGGGATGTCATTAGCATGGATACTCAGTGTCAATAGAATTATCCTCTTGGTATGCATCAACGTCCGTAGAATCAGATTCATCATCTACAATAAGGGATTCTTGTAGAAGGTCATAGACATTTGTATGTATGACCTTTTGCAAGCCAAAAAAAAAAAAAAATGGATCGTCCTTATAAGTTGTTCGAGACATATTCACACTAGTAAGATATTGTTCCATACCTCTCGTTTGGAATAAGAGATGTCAAACCATTGACATTAGAATAAGTAAACATGACGCCAACTCATGTAGCAGACTTCCAAAATGTCTGTTAGTCTACCAAAGAACTCGAGTTTTCGGATCCTGGTTGTTCACTAATGACCATGACACTTGAGTTTTGGGTGCGACAATGTTCTTCACGATTTTTCGTGTGAAATCTTATACTGTTGGTTATGCAACCAGAATAAGACACACCCTAAGGGTTAGGACCACATGCTAGGACATATAGATCCTCTGAAACTTCTTTGGGATTATCAGCATGCCTACCTTGAATCTATCACAAGTTCAAATAAGGAACCACATAAAGTAAAAAAAACAAACATATGTGGCTCAAGGAAATATGGGTGAACTTCTAAATGGGTTTGCATATGTGTGACTTGAACCAGTTTGGAAATTTTGCAGCATGCATACCATCGACATTATCAAGATACTTTTCACTCACCTGCATGTAGTGCTCACTAGACAAAAGGCCAACACCAGTTAATAAGTATATGTAAGGGATGCAACGTAATCAGTATATTGAGAATGGAAAATTACTAAGTTGGTAAGTAGTTTGGTTACTTACTTAAGGTATTCTCCAATCTCTATGCAATTATTAAGAACATACCATCTAGCTTTTATAAAAATGTCATTGTCTAATTGGTGATGTGATGCAAAACCCATGGGTTGCACCTTCTGTGAAAAAACAGATAGTCCCTCTTGTGCACCCTCTTCTCCTTCATTGACGTTATGTTTGGGAGGATTGAATCTAGTCTCAACGTAATGGAGGTACATGGAACAAAAATTCAAGCATTCAACATGGATATAGGCTTTAGTTATTGAACCTTCCTAGTAGGCCTTATTCTTAACATATCTCTTGAATTTTTCAAGATACCTCTTGAAAGAGTACATTTACCTATATTGAATTGGCCCTGCAAGCAAAGCCTTACATGGCAAATGGTAGGCTAAGTGCACCATTATGTCGAAAAAGGTAGGCAGAAAAACCATCTCAAGCTTGCAAAAAATGACGATGATATCAGCTTGAAGTCGCTCTAAGACATCAACCTTACATGTTTTAGTATACAATTCTTTGAAAAAAGTGCTTAACTCAATTAGTGCCAATCATACATCTTGGCTTACGTATCTAGAAATTGCAATAGGAAGTAATCTTTGTATGAAAATACGTCAATCATGACTTTTCATCTCCAAGATTTTGCAATCACTTACACTAACACATCTAGCGATGTTAGAAGCGAAGCCATCTGGGAATTTCACATCATGCAACTAATTCCAGAAACCAGTCCGCTCAACTCCATACAATGTATAACATGCATGTGGTATACTAATGCATTTTCGATCCTGAATAAGGTGTAACTCCTTCCTTATATTAAGATTTGAAAGGTCACGATGTGCATTAGGATGATCTTTAGTTTTTCCAGAGATATTCATCAAAGTTTCTAAGATGTTGTCACATATGTTCTTCTTAAAATGTATTACATCTAGATTATGTCTAATCTTTATAGTCAACCAATATGGCAATTGAAAGAAGATACTTTTCTTGGTCCAATTGAACTCTTCTGTGTTATGCTTTCTTCTCTTTATGGCTTTGCCAAAATTTGCATCATGAATATTATAGGTAGGTTGCGATGCTTTGCACTGCCATTAAAAATAGTTTCTTTCTTTCTCCAGATGTGGCCCAGTGGCAAGAATTGGCGATGACCCATGTAACAATGCTTTCGGCTATATGGCAACCATATGTAATCTGTTTCTTCTTTGCACGATGGACATGTTATCTTCCCCTTAGTACTCCACCCGGAGAGGTTTCAGGTTTTCATAAGCAATAAAGTCATTGATTATCCATACCAATGCTACATGCAATCGGAAAGTCTCTTTGGCCTTTGCATCATATGTATCAACACTATTATCCCAGAGATCTATCAACTCATCTATCAAAGGCTGAAAATAAATATCAATTTCATTTCTTTGTGATCTTGGTCCAGGAATCAAGAGTGAAGTGATAAAAAATAGATCATTCATGCATAACCTTGGGGGCAAGTTGTAAGGGATAAGAATCACTAGCCATACGCTGTAATGCTTAGTCAAATTATTAAATGGGTTGAAACCGTTGCTAGCTAATCCAAGCCTGACATTTCTTGGATCTTTCGTGAACCAAGCATGCTCTTGATCAAATGTTGTCCACACCTCATAGTCAGTAGGATGAATCAAAATACTCCATTGAATGACGTGCTAGTTCTTGTGCCACTGCATATCAACTGATGTTTTTTATGACATAAACAATCTCTGCAACCTTGGCTTCAATGGAAAATGGCATAGAACCTTTTGAGGAATTCGTCTCTTCTTAGTGCCACTGAATTTTCACTTTGGGAGTTTACATTTCGGGCACTCATCTTTATCTATCTTTTTCCTCCAATAAAGTATGCTGTCATTCGGACAAACATGTATCTTGGTGTAAGTAAAGCCCAGACCTTTTTCAAGTTATGCGACTCTTAATATGAGTTTGGCAAAAGGACATTGGGAAAAGCTGACTTTAGCAAGTGCAAAAGTATGTTGAAAGACTTTACACTCCAACCACCAAGTATTTTAATGTGTAGCAACTTGATAGTGAATGATAGTTTAGAATACTTCCTACAACTTTCATAAAGAGGATGTCGGGAATCAGTCAATAGCTGGTTGAAAGTACGAGATGAATTAATATCGATCAATGGCAAACCCTCAGCATGGAATGACTCAGTTATGGGAGCATTAGGAAATCCCTCAACTCGAATATCTCGTAACATAACATCAACATCATCAATGAAGTCATTCTTTTGTTCAGGATCATGTACATCATCATCATCATCACTTATGATTAAATCTTCTTCCTCGCTATGAAAAATCCATAACGTGTAATTCTTGTTAATACATTTAATGAACAAGTGTCTCTTTACCTAGCTTATAAGTAGGAAGTAATTATTTGAACATCGAACACATGGGCAACAAATTTCCTCACTTGTAGCATAAGTTCAGGACAAGGTAAGGAACTCCTTAACTCCTTTAGAATATTCTCTAGATCCAAATCTATCAGTAATTTGCATCTAACTTTTGTCCATCTAGAAATAAGTAGAGGTGCAAAAGTTGTTTAGTAAGGAATAAATGCAGCACAATGCTACGAAGATAAGAGGTTAAGTCAGTTGGTAAGAACAATAAAAAAAACATAAATGTGAGAAAAGGAAGAAGAGCGAGAGATAGAAATGCTGACTTGTGGAATTGCAACTGATATTTCAATGATTCTACACCCTTTGAGTCCAATAATATGAATTTCAGATTTTTAGAGTTGCTTTGTGTTGGAGATAGCGTGGCTATTTTTGTTGTGGCCTAAATCTTGTTTCACGGACAGTGTTTCTTAATATCTAAGAAACTTGATAAGACCATTATGTCTAGGATTGTAGAGGAAGGTGAGGATGAGTACTACACTAGTCACTATATATAGCTCTATAATAAAATGCCAAACAAAGAAATGCACCATGATAATATTTGGAAGACTTGTTCTAAAGAAATAGAGGATTCACTTGGAGTTATTGAAAAAAAAAAAAAACAATTAGTAAGCAATTTTATATCTCAAACTATTATATATTTAGTGTGAAGTTATTATATATATAGATTGAAAATGCATGAATGCATGAGGAATTTTGCCTTCTTTGTTAATGTTACATATGGTGCATCAACCTCAAGATAGCTAGTTAATTTTTGTCTAAAGTCTAAACCGACAAAGAGTCAATATGGCCACCAATAAAAACTGAATATCCTCAACTCTTCAAGGCTTTAACTACTCTGAAAATTAACAACAATATGTGCATTGTACTCTTCGTACACATACTGTATTAGAATGAGTGTCACAAGCTTGATCTTGAACAACTTGTGATTTTCCTCATTGAGATGGACATTGTGTAAGAGAAGAGCGTAAGTAGTACCGCTATCAAAACAGAAAAGACCAAAGTGTATTAAGCTTAATATAAATTAATTAAAAAGTACATATTAAAACAATAAAGAATAAAAAGAGGACTGGAAGACTGTTTGGCTATGAAGAACTGAAAAATTGTAAGAAATTAGTTTTATGCGCCTAACTTGGTAATTTTTATGTCATCTACTTTGTTGCATTATGTTCATGATTTTCTCTATGGAGGTTTCCAAGGTATTCACGGATACCTAATGTTCTATTTGATGATCCTATTTACCGTCCTTGTCTGCTATGTGGCAGCATCAATCATTTATCTAACGATCCACCATTTATTGATTTTTTTTTTTTTGGGTTAGCATGTGGGAATGTAATCATATTGCAGTTTATTTTCCCTAAAACCTTCTAAAAAGACCAATATATCTAAAGCAATCATTTCAGAAAAAACCACTTCAACTTAAAGCTAAGCATGAGGAATATGCCAGCCTCTCCGATGCAACTAATAAAGAAAATAATAACTTGGTTCCATGCATCAATCAGCAACCACACCTTGATGCACGTTTTGTTGATAGTGCTAATTCATGCTATTAGCGCTTGAATTGAGTGAATTTGTGTAGTGATTTGATTGAGAGCAGTGGATGAATGACATGATATGTATGATAATATTTAGGGGTGGAACCAAAATGTTCTGTGTTTGCGATGGGGGCCACGTACCTAAATACACAGCATTAGAATTTATAGAAATTTAGGAGTGCATAACAACTATAAATTTTTTTTGGTTGGGAGGGCATTTTCTATCTATATTTCCATATAAAACTTTGTAAGGTAGAAGAATTTTCAATTTTGTGGAAGAGGCTGCGGAGGAAATTTTCTTTTTATATAGAAATTATAGAAGCTTTTAGGAGCATATTAGATCTTGACCCTTCTTGGTTTGCTAATAGTCAAACTTATTACCCTGATTCAAGAAGGCTCGCCTCCCCTTAAATTTAAGGCAATGGCATTTCTATTTTCATAAGGATCATTGGTCTCCATGATCTCCATGTAAATTTTTGAAAAGCAAATTGGTTTTTATGAATGCATTAGGTTCTTAAACTTTGAAAGTTTAGGAACTATCATAACAACTAGTATTGGCTGAACTTACTCTATAAACTAGTTCTTGTGTACTATAAAATAAACAAGGAAAATCCTTTTATTTGCTTCAGTTCAGTTTGTAACTTTAGAGTAGTTAAGTCTATAAGATCACATGCAGCCCCTTCACGGGCTTGAACTTATTCTGGCTTTGTCTTCTTTACATCCCATCCCCATATATCTATCTATCTATGCCTATCAACAAACTTGAGGCTATCTATTACCATATTTTCCTCCTCTTGTCCTTTCCCTTTCTTCCACCCAATCGAAAAATATATATAAAATACTTGTTTTCCAATGATGAAAGCAAACTAGATAGAGAAAGAAAGAGAGGCTCAAAAGTAACAGAAGCTAACTATCTTCAAGAGAACAAATGCTCATGAGGCTTTTGAAATTACTTGCTTTTCTATATGTTCCTTTTCAGATTCTTTTCAGAGGTGCTTGAGGGAAACAATGTACAAGCACCTCAATATTTCGCCCATGGTTTTGGTAAATGATCTATAAAGAGTACAAGCTAAGTATCCTACATTTCAATTAATAGTAATTTAATCCACTAGAAACCAACCAAAGAGGACAAACATCGGCGAGAAGATGACGACAGTTACAGAGAGAGAGAGAGAGGTTGATGAAGTCTAAAAGTTTTAAAGAGAAACTCACCAATGGCAAGAAGATGGTGGCGCTAGCAATGAACAGAAACCCCCGTGTAGAATCCAAGAGTGATAGAGAGAGAGTGAGAAAGAGAGGAAAAATGGGAAAAGTGTGGAAAAATACGGCGCAGGAGATAAAGTAAGTATAGAGAACTTATTACAGTGACTACTTTTAAGTCGCTATAATAAATGAAAAGTTTTTGCCATAACAAACATATGTAACGGCAAAAATGTTATTAGGACGATATAGGATTCCCCAATTGGCTTATTCGTGGCCATACTATTTCCGATGCACAAAAAACGCTGGAAATAGTGACTTTTTCCGATGATTTTCTAGATTGACATATATTTTCTCAAAAAAAAAAAAAAAAGGATTTTTTACAACCATAATTATATCGCCAGAAATAAAACTAGCCGCAAATATTGTTTTTTCTTATAGTGAAGCCATGGCCCTGTATTCTACCTTTGCACTGGACCTTGTAACTGTTGGTTACTTTTTTGCACCCCAAGAGATGTAATTGCTACCAAGAAATGTACAATAGCTGGAGGTGGATCTTCTTATGGTTGGACAACCAGCCCAATCTGCATTCGAAAAGCCATATAAATCAAGGCTACTATTTGAGATGATGTGTATGCCTAGTTTAGTTGTGCCTTACAAGTACCTAAGGATCCTTTTGACAAGCTGGAAATGAGTCATAGTAGGTGCTTGTAGGAATTTACAGACATAGTTCACACCAAAGGATAAATCTAGTCTGGTGAAGGTGAGGTACTGCAGACTACCAACAAGACTTCTACAGAGTGTTGGGTCATGAAATTTTTGATTTGAAGCAAATTTATATTGTCCTATGGTTGGCATAGGTGTTGCTAGAGGCTTGCATTCATGCATGTTGGCTCGAGTGAGTAATTCCATGATGTACCTATGTTGATTTAGGAAGAGATCAGTACCAACCTTGTGAACTTCTATCCCTAAAAAATTATGTAGAAATCCCAGGTCTTTGATGGATAATTGAGTGCTCAGTTGAGAGATTAACCATTGAATCCTCTATGGATTATCTCTTGTGACTACCATGTCATCCACATAGAGGAAAAGAATGAGAACTCCATGGTTTAAGTGACAGACAAATAGGCTTGGGTCTGCTGAGCGTGAGAAAAACATCAAGCTACATAAGAAAATCACTCAACCTGTCAAACTAAGCTCGAGGAGCTTGTTTGAGGCCATACAAGGCACGATTGAGCTTGCACATATGCTGTGGATGCTTTGGATCTTCAAATCCTGGTGGCTACTACATGTAAATAGGCGTGTTAAGAAAACTATGTAAAAAAGCATTCTTAACATCTAGTTTGTGAAGTTCCTAGTGTTTAACATTGGCAACAATGAGAACTGTTCTAATACTTGCAAGTTTCACAACTGATGAAAAAGTTCCTAAAAAATCCACCCTATCAACTTGACTGAAACCTTTAGCAACTAGTCTTACTTTAAGTCTCTCAAGAGTACTGTCTGCCTTTAGCTTAGCTTTATATACCCACTTGCAACCAATTCTATTCATACCATCATTTTTAGGAACCAATTCCCAAGTACTAATTTTGGCAAGAGCATCGAGTTCCTCCTCCATTGCAGTAGACCAACCAGAATGTTTTAGTGTAGATTTAATTGACTTTGGTTCAGAAAGTATGGGAACTATGTGATGGAAGTTTGCATATCAAGGGTTAGGTTTGTGAATGCCATATCTAGCCCTGGTTTGTATAGGATGTGGAGTTGGAGTTGGTTGGGCAATAGGTTGAACAGAAACATTTTGTGATGGATGAGGCAAGTAATTTGTCTATGGAGAGGTAGTGGGAGCAATATGAGATGAGGAGGAAATGTTCTCAGTTTGACTTAATGATAAGGAAGGAGGCATATAAGCATAAGGCAGCGGGTGCTTTGCAGACTCCTTAGATAGTACCTTGTCCTATTCTGTGAAGGTTGAAGTTTCCCCCTCAACAGTAGGGGAGTTATAGAGCATAATGGGTTTAGAGTAAGGTAAAACTGACTCATCAAACACCACATGTCTTGAGATAAAGATTCCACTAGTGGGTGGATAAAGGCATTTGTAGCCTTTGTGTTTGTTGCTATAGCCAATAAAAACACATGGCAAAGACTTGGGTTCAAGTTTATTTGACCTATACTCTCCAAGATATGGGAAACATCTTGACCCAAGAGTTCTAAGTATGATATAGTCGAAGTGTTTGGCATAAAGCCTAAAGAAGGGTGATTCCATGTTAAGCACAGGGGTCAATCTGTTCAACAAAAAAACTGTTGTAGAAAAATAGTCTAGCCAGAACCTAGGTGGCAGTTTTGCATGAAACATCATGGTTAGCCCGAAGTTTGTCATGGTCCTATGCTTCATTTCTGCTTTTCCATTTTGTTCAAGAGTTTTGGGACGAGCAGACTGATAAATAATACCATGGTTCTGAAGATATGCAAGCAGTTTTGTATCATTAAACTCCCCTCCACCATTTTGAAAAATTCAAATTTTTGCATCAAATTGCACTTGACAAGCATGTGAAACTTAATAAAGGTTGAGTGTAGATCAAATTTGTGCTTAAGTGGAATCAACCATGTAAAATTGGTAGCTTCATGAACAAAAATGGCATAAAATTTATATTTGTCCCTTGAAAGAGTAGGAGCTGGTCCCCATAAATCACAGTGAATTTTATCAATTCACTGTGACAACTTGTAAAAATTTGTCACATTTGATGAAATTTGTCACAAGAAACTTGTAAAAACTTGTAAAAATTTGTGATGAAATTTGTTTTGACTCAAGAGTAATGAACTTTTTATTACAAAGAAAGTCTAAAATTCTTGAGTTTGGATGTCCAAGCCTTTGATGCCATTGTTCTTTATTTGTGGATTGAAATCTAGAAGAGTAGAAACTCTCTTTATTCTAAAAACTTGAAGTAGAATAAAAAATGTATAGACCCGTCTGATTCTTGCCTATTGCCATTGTCTTATGAGTTACCCTATCCTTTAACACAAAACCATGTCCATCAAACTCAAATTGTAGTGGGTAATCAGTAGTTAACTTGCTAGCAGACAATAAATTCTTCTTGATTTCAGGAACCACTAGCATATCATTTAACAAAATCTGAGAATTAGGAGAGCCAACCATGGCCTGACCAACATGAGTGATAGGTAATACATTTCCATTTTCTACCATTATACCATCATGGCCTTGGTATGGAGTTAGGGAATGAAGAATACCTTTGTTGGCAGTCATGTGATCAGTGGCCCCAGTATCAGGATGCCAAGAAGAGGTCTCAGGATGTTCCTCCATTTTGATTGCTGCAAAACTTTAAGAGAGACTATCATGGGTAAAAGAATGGTTAATCCTTTCAAAACACTTTAAAGCAGTGTGGTTTCTTTTGGTACAAATCTTACAGATGACTTCTTGTCTAATTGTAGATTTTTTATTTGATGGGGAGGCACGATAGTGGTTGCTTGGATTTTGTGCTTGATGAGGAGCAGTTGATTTTGATCCAGTAGATGACCCTTGCACAAAGCCTCAACCTTTGGATATGGAAGATCCATAATTTGCATTGGGTTTCTTGTTTTTGCATGTCTTCAGTCCATAAAAAACCATAGAAGAATTGTTAACATCAAGTTTGTACCTGTCTGTGTAGCTCTCAAATAGAGTTATAACTTCTAAGTAAGCAGGGATAGGAGGCCTGAGCATAGTTGCAGTAAAGGCTTCAAACTCTTTACCAAGACCATTAAGCAGCCACCATGATTTCTTATGTTTTGCTACTGGCTTGCCAATAGCAGCAAGTTCATCGTACATAGTTTTGAACTTTCTCAGATATTCACTTAAGGAGTCAGATTCTTTGGTGATGGATGTATGTCTTTACTTACGAGCAAGACTTCTATTAGAGGAAACTTATGAAAAGGCATGAACCAGAGCATGGCAAACTTCTGAGGCAGTGTTCAAGCCAACAACGATGCCTAACACTTCCTCAGATAAGGTGGTTGTAAGACAACCTTTAACCAATCTATCAGATCTGCGCCACTTGGAATACAGTGGGTTAGGCTGAGATGAATCACCTTAGAGAAATTGATGAGGTGGAGTTTCAATGTCACCTGTTGTGAATCCTTGAAGATCATAACTTTTCAAGATGTTCAACATTTGAGTTTTCCATAGCAAAAAATTGCTGGAAGTCAATTTGAAGGAAATATAGTTGGACATATTTTGTGATACGGGGATAGGGATAAGGGTTAGAGGAACTTGAAGTATGAGAAGTTTTAGAGTTATGGCCATGAGGAAAAAAAAAATTCACACAACTTTATATCAACCCGTAAAGGCTCTTGATACCATGAAAATAATTTGATAAACACTATCTCACGAGTTGAGATAGAGAGTGTAACTGTATATATGTATTCATATATATATATATGTATATATCATCATATACATGTCTTATGTCTATCTATGGAAAGGATACATAAAAGAGAAGAATCCTATACAAAAGATATACAGCTAGCAGAAGCTTAACAGATTCTATATATGCTCAACTAATATACCTGAATTACTCCTATATATGAATATACACTAACCGACTAGAGAAAATTGCTGAAAATATTGCGGAGATGGATTGCTGTGATCGTGTGCTGATTATGCGGATATACTTGATTGATGTACAGCTGATTGAGCGTTGTTTTCAATATTCCTTTTAGATTCGTGCCGGAAGGAGAGTGGGGCTAGCTAGGTTGGAATCTTGCTGGCGATGCTTGCCACGGACACGCCTCTATCCTGTCAAAAGGCGCGTTTCATAACCTGCTTAGCTACATTTCTCTCTTCCCTCCTAGATCAAATTATGTCCTTGTGCCCTTTGCTCGTGATCTCATCCATCTATCCTCAGCAACATTGTGTACTTCTACCCAACACCAACTACTCTAGCTAACACGCGTTAATAGCAGCTAGCTAGCTCCTAATTAATACCGACCCAAACTCTAGCCATCTTTGCAAATGCTCGTTCCTAGCTTATATTTGGAATATCTTTCAAAAAAGCTTATACTTGGAATAGGGTTGGTGGGCTATATATGCCGCTGTAGCATCACATACCTTTTGCATAATTTGCGTTTTTAGCATTCTCATTGTGTGCCCAAATGCAAAAAATAAAATTATTATTAATTTTTTTAAAATTAAATTTTTATAAATTTTACAATTAAAACCCACCAACATAATAATTAACCTGTGCTATCTTAAAATTAATTAAAATCATAAAATAAATTTATAGCCAATATATAAAAAGTTCAGAATATATACATGTAGAAATACTGGTAGAGAGAGAAAGTGGGAGGAGAGAAAAAAAAAAGTAACAAAATAAAGTATGAAAAGTAAACAGTACCCCTGGAATATATAGAATACTGTTTATATTTACATATGAACTAATCCAACGTAGATTGTTATTTGTAGTTGCATTTGGCTTACACCAATACCAATGCTCTACAGTACTCTTTGAGTCCTCGTGTTTAAGAGAACAAAATTTCAAGGGTCCCCCAGATTCTATAGTTGATCAGAAGTAGTTACAGCTAGCGCCTTTAATTACAATGTTACAAAATGGCACATGCACTTCTTTTCCGATTTGACAATACCATGCAGCAGAGAGCAAAGGAAAATTTTCCTCTCTTCATCTCAGAATAGAAACCTGATCAGACTTCTCCCATGGCTCTGCTCTTTGTAAAAATTAGCTATATATATGACTCGCAATAGAAAGACAATGAAGATAGCTACATATATGATCATGATGATCACGAAGCATTAAGAGTCTCTTTCTCGGTGTAGCTAGAATTTAGATCTGTCCATGTAAATTCGTGATGATCATCACCCGGCCCCTAGCTAGTAAATTCCTGTACGTCCAAGCGGCTCGATCGGTGTAGATTATCGAATGAGAGATCAGCTAGGAACGTACGTAAAGGCCAGGCATGAAACAACCAAAAATCTGATCCTAGCTTAATATATGTGATCATGAAGCGCGCAATTGTACTGTCATGACTGCATTCTGATATTTACCCTACTCGATCCATGTGAATGTCTACCAACATGATCACGTTCCATGCACGTGTGTGTCATGCGTATATATAATGACTAATAATTAGCTAGGTAGGTCAAGCTGATAGCTAGCTAGCTAGTTAGCAGCTAGCCTTACACGTACGTAGTACTATCTATCTATTTATCATGTGACATCATGAATTATGTAGCAAACAACATTCTGTAGATCAATTAGGTGATCAGACCAAAGAAACAAACATTCTAGATCATATATATTGTTATTCGTTTAATATTGGTGATCATAGGCAAGATTAGTAGTATGTCTTTTATTAACTCGGGTAGAAACTAAATATTAATAGGCCGGTTGTAGTACTCTTTGAACATCATCTCTTCTAATTTTAGTCTTACTAAAACTGTCTTAGCTAGCTCCACTAATGATAAACAACTCTATAACTAGGGTTGGCAATTAGAAACGGATCAAGCTTTCAAATCCTGATACGTTCCATTTAAATAACAGGTCGTATTGTGTCACCTGTTTTTAGCTGTTTAATAATTAATTAGAAACAAGTCAATACGATACGACTCATTTTAGCTCGTTTCATGTAATGGGTTGAACTAACCTATACAACCTATTTGACATGTTTAACATAATTTTACATAAACTTTAAAATTTTTATTTATTAGTAGCTAAAATATCTAAAAAAAACACAATAAGACTATCCGCTAACAAAAAAATCATTATTTTTCATATTTTAACATAGAATAAAACCAATATTATAAACTTAATAATAATAAATATGAGCATAGGTCTAGAATTACAAACCAACAATAAAAATATAATCATATTGAGAAATACAAATATTACAACCCAACAACAATAAAATTCTAATTTCAAAATAAAATTTAAATAGGTTATTGCACGTTGATCATTTCGGGTTAAGTAGATTAACCTATTTATTAATCATTTCTTAATGGGTCAACCTGATTTGATCCAAATTCATTTATATCAAATCTAAACCCACTAATTTTGTGTTGTATATATTCATGTAGGGCTCACTAGTCGTGTCACATATTAACACTCCTATCAGTAATTAGCATGCTAGGAAGGGAAAAATAAAAGCCAATAACATAAAAGTTGGTTGCAGTAATTAATTAATACATGTTGCAAGAAATTGATCACAGGTACATCCATATATTCGAAATATTTGGGCTATATATATTATGCAGAGATATACTTACAAAGTATATATGTGGTTAAACATAACATCAGCATTGAATAAAATAAATTAATGATGATGGTGATGATGATGATCAGGGAAGACAACATTAATTGCAAAAATATGAAAAATTAGAGCAGAAACGAGAATGCATGTTATTCCTGGGAGGGTTGTAATTTGGGGTGTGTCCAAGAATAACTCAGGAAATTTGAGGCAGATTAATCAGCTAGTTTGCAAATTATAAAAGCTCATGTCATTTAACTGAAGTTACTCATGAACCATTCATGAATAATGACCGATTGAACAATTTGTATTCCTGAAGAATAACCAATGATATGCTGAATATCGATCACTAGCTAGCTGGACCATATATATATAATCGATAACAGATCTATATAAGCTGGCAAAGCTGTTCTCATAACTAATTGCAAATTAATGACCTAGAAGACCTTGCACATGATATTCGATTGATTTAAAGAGACCAGAACACAGGTTGATCCATATAAAAAAATGAGTACTCCAATGGATATATAGTTATAATGAACGGTCCAGATGGAAACTGTAAAATGGGAGGAGTACTGAGGAAAGAATCATAAACACCCACCAGTTACGATGGTGCGAAGCAGCCACCTTTTATGAAAAGGAGGCAGGACATTGATTTTCAGGAAATATGATGGCTTTCCCGGGACTCAACACCACTAGATCAGTCCTGACAGGCAGCCGATCGACAGGCTGAAACCAATCATCATGTCCCGGCGTACGTCCGGCCGGGCTCCTGCAATCTATATATAGTGTACGTACATATAATTAATGGTTAACTAACTATAAAATGCAGCATGATCAGTTGTATCATGAGATGCATGGCTGATGATCAGTTAAGAAATAATATTCGATGATCAGAAAGGGATGGACCACAGCTTTATGACGAGCAATGCTGTAATTAAGCTACATTCAACCCCTCCTTCCTTCCAGCTCAGTGGAGGAAACAAAATGTACCGGAACCAGAGAAAGAGAGAGAGGGGGAGAGATTGTACGCTTTTTCTGAGCAGAGAGAGAGAACGTAAGTTAATATATCACCCCTGCATGTTAATATATACTTTCTTCTCAAACCCTAAGATTACTCTGTAACCAACACCAAATTAATCAAATATATAATATTAAACTCAATTTCAAAGCAATCAAACTTGCGCCGTGTTGCCAATGCAAATATATATACTTAAAAACTAGTAAAAGTAAAACGAAATCGAATCGTACACATGCATGCGTAATTGATCTAGGATTAATTGTGACTAATATATCACTCACGCCGGCCCGTCGTCTCCTCCATGATGCGGATGCATCCCACTACTCCCCGGAGAATCCAAAGCACTAGCACCGACAATCGGCCTATACGCATTGAGTGCGGCAAGAACACCTAAATGGCTGTCCGTTACCGTGCCTCCACCACCACCCACTCCACCGATTCCGGCTCCAAACTGTTGGCCAGGCAATAGAGCCGCCATTGGAGGAGCAAAATTCATAAATTGCAGCCCACTAGACATAGATCCCCTATACGTACCAGCACCAGTACCACCCGAAGGAAATGTCCACATGGGGTCGCCGTTTATCACTTGGGTACTAGGATTCGTCACCATAAAAAACGTCGCCGGATTTTGACTATGAGTACCTGAAATCGATCCCGCAGTACTTGATTGTAACAAATTATAGCTACCCATCTGGCTTTGAGCTAAATATTCTTGCTGCTCCGGCCTTCGCTTTCTGCCTATGCTCCCCTCGGACACAGAGACGTCTAGGCCAGCCTCACGTACCAACTCTTGCCTTCCCTGTAATGTTTCTTCCACATTCCCAGTACCTGAGTTGAAATTCAAAAGCACAGACGAAGTAGTCTGCGATGATGACAACGCTATGCTGGGAAACGTCAAAGCCCTTCGCTGCGAAGCCTCATCCACTGTATTCCTCAAGAGTGGCATAGTCGAAAAGCTAGGGTTGAAATAACTGCCCCTCAAGTGTGAAGGAGCTGACATGGTAGAACCAGAGCTACGAAGAGAGATATTAAGTGACGTGAAGTTTGCGGGAATAGTGCCGGTCCCCGTTGCGGCGATGACTGCTGGCTCGGCTTGTTGGAGAAGCCACTCGATGGTCTCGCCGTCGGACTTGTGGCCTAGCTCTCGAGTGAGCTGGAAAACCCTAGCGGCACAAGCAGCAGGCATGCGGATCCGACGGCCACGGCCTTCGACTTTGGTGTGCCTGTCTTTGGTGGAGGTGCGCTTGGGGGGTGGCTTGCTGTTGTTCTTGGGTGTCTCGGGAGGTAATTGGAGAGCAGTAGTAGTACCGGAGCTGTTTGAGTACTGAGTAGAGCTTGGTTCGCCGGTGGGTATGGAGAGGGAGGGATAGTTGGAGCTGGAGCATGCTTCTTCTTCCTTTTTCTCTAGCAACTGTAATGGGAAATTTGGCCTGCGGATCCCATTTTCACCATCCATGATCATATAGATAGGAAAGTGGGGGAGGCTAGCTATTCTTTCTCTTTTTTTTTTTTTTTAAAAAAAAACTTGTTTTGTTTTTCTTTTGTCCTAGTACTACTACATCGGTAGGTTTTCCTCAAATTGAATCAATTACTTGGTGGCCTTGTGGGTCTCTCTCTTTCAGTCTGATCTTGTGGATCATGGAATTCCTTTCAGATGGGAGCTGGCAGCTAGCTGAGTTGTTCTCTCTTTACAGAGAGAGAGAGAGAGAGAGAGCGATCATGAGAGGATAAGGGAAGATCGGCAAGCTTTAAGCAACAAAAATAATGAGTGGGAATAATGTGCGTGGGCTATGAAAATTGAAAAATCATATGATTTTCTGGTGAAAAAAAAAAAAAAAAACTGTTTTTTGCCCCTTAAAAATGGGGATTTGTTTGTAATTTTGTAACGTTGAGGGTGCTTTTTATGATTACCCTAAAAATAGTTTTTTTTTTTTAAAATACCCCTAAAAAATACTTGGGGTATCCTTTCATTGCCGTTGGACAGACCCTTGATTCAGACTCCACGTGCGGTCCTCTTTATCATTCAATCCACAGAGACAGTGGTGGACCAAGGTGGGGGCCCAATCTCCAAAAGTCAAAAACACTAAGAAACTGACTGGCAAAGGAAAGATAATCGGGTGGCTCCATCTCATTCAAGTAATCATTGCCCTTTTGCCTTTGCACATTTACCCTTTCCCTCCAAGGGCCTCGCTTTCTCCAAATTTCATTTCAACTCCTTTTCCATAACATTCGCTTGCAACTGTTTTTCTAGGCATATAATATTTATTATATATATAATCCGAGATTTTTTTTTTTTTAAAAATTGAGTAAGAGGATCCCTATAATCACTCAAAAAAAAATTTTTTTTTTTATTAAGTCAATGTATAGAGCACACCTAATAATACTAAAAGAAAATTATTTACTTGCTTCCAGTTATATATCTTATTAAAATTTTCTACCAAAATGGTATATTTTCATCATAAATAGTCATTTTTATCACAAATAAATTGTTATAAATGCTCATTTTTCTTATTTAACTTGTTATATGACATAATTTAATTTAGAGTAAAACTCATTATCTATCGTTATAACTCGATCGTCATATATGATATAATTTGATTCGGAAGATAAATTTTAAAATTTATATTTTATAAATCAAATCTTATAATTTAATTGATGTGGATGGTGTGTTCTATATATCGGTTTAAAAATAGAATAACTTATAATCACCCTAATCATTCATGCCTAAACCCAGAAGATTGAATTAAAAAATAAATAAATAAATAAACAGAGGGGGAAAGTTGGTATTAATAAAGTAGTCCCAATCTTACGCTCTCTTGGCCTATAAATTGTTATATATATGAATCAAGAGAGGGCCATCCTGGATGGTTTCCGTTGGAAGTCTATGATCAAGAGGATTGCCTAAGATTTTAACTGCATGCAACGTGAGTGATAGTTGGGGAAAATAAAGTTGCACTAGTTTTGATTCTTTTGAATAAGTTGTAGAAATTGAGGACCATCTCATATTCCAAATGCTTGTATAAGAGAACACGTGCTAGCTCTTAGAATATTAAAAAAGGGAAATAATCTAACCATAAAGTAATTATACAAAAATAATCCTAAAATTGATATAACTTGATGTGGTTTTATATTGTAATTAGATCTAACAGATCAGATGAAGCCATATCAATTTGTGGGGTAATTTTTGTATTATTCTTCTGTAGATATAATAGTACTCATAAAAAAAATCAAAAGATATAGATTCATTGTGCAATGCAGCATCAATCACAAGACCTCCACATGCACTTTTGCTAGGAGAAATATTACGAGAAAGCTACTTATTTGCGACTAGTTATTTCTAATAAAATGATTATTTTCAGTTAAAATAAGTCTGTTTTCATCACAAATAATTCTTTTAGTTGCAAAAAATTGGTCACAAATACCCATTTTTCTTATAGCATGCTAAGAGCTAAAAGGTAAAATAGATGGAGAATGAATTTAGCCAATCAATCGAGTCATATAAATCATTGGGATTATTTCACGAGGGTGATAGTGGTTTGAGAGTAGCAAATTAGGATTATACTTTCAGTTTGCCCTCAGACTGGAGTATATAGTGAAAGTAATACAATTGGCAAGTAGAAAAGGTACGATCAGAGTTTTGTGATCATGAGCATCCAAGGAGCACAAAAAATTATGTCGGCATGCCTAGAGTGGTGTGAGTAACACTAGAAAACCTAGCTAGAGACAGCGGTGCGCATTGAACGAGCATGCAGGAAATTTGCATCGACGATATAAGAAATTAGAATGTGATTAGTTAAATCTTAAAGATATGAGGTCAAAAAATCTGATTAAGCGACATCATGCATGTATAGCTAGCACTAAAAGGCCTAGGATTAGCATCGCACGATCAGTCCCATGTCATGTCACTTTAGCACCGTGTGAGCCACACACACTCATCATCATCAGATTGAGACGTGAATGATCACTTCTTTGTATATTAATGTAGATCATCGACAGCGCGCCTAGGTAGAAATAGTCTAGCTAGTAATGCGATGCGTACGTGTTGCTTGACGATGGCCGGCCAGAAGATCGATGTTTATAATTAAAGGTCATTTTCCACATAGAGAAAAATTCAAACGTATACTTTACAGACATGACTCTTCAGCCTTGACAGAGGAAGTGGGAAGGAGAGGTTAATTAGAAGGAAGGAATATTCAAAGCTCTCTCACCTTAATTGGAGATCGGCACCAAATGTGTGGGGATAAATATTTTTGCTCTTTTTGATGGCAAATGATATATTAGATCACTCAATATTAAGGCTTAATTCTAGTTAATTGCAATATAAAATATCAAAACAAAAGATTTAGTACCTCAAAATACTATTTTTTATTCAATTAATTATTGGCACCCTTTGTATCCATTCGTGAAATATAATAGACCCCTAAATTAGTTTTGAGTGAATAGTACAAAACGTTGATGATTTTTTATTTTTATATTTTTCGTTTGGACGAAATTTGTCGAGTTCATTTCCTTTCAGTCTTCCAAAGTCCAGCCTTTTAGCATCATCGACCCTTTTTTCTTATAGTATTTTCCCAGTTCCTTTAATCTTCATCGTCCCGTTTTTCTTTTCTTCTTCTTTTTTTTTTTTTTTTTTTTTTTCTTTTTATAGTTTTTTTCCCTTCATCGGGTGTTTTTTCCCGTTCATTTCCACTTGGCATTTGTTGTCTTCATTATTTTTGCTAGTTGTAGTTGTCACTGGCATCATCCCTAATTTCGTCACTTTCCACCATAACCCTCAAATCTCAATCTCATCTTGCTATTATCACAGCCTTCCCAGAAAAAAAAAAAAAAAAGGAGAGGAAGTAATGGCTAAATGGAAAGTGAACCATCAAACCAAAGACCACAAATAAGCAACCCCTCAACTCCATAAGGAAGCCAAAACTAACAAGCCAAACCTACAGAGAAGCTCTAGAGCCTCAAGTCCCTCAACTCTCTCCTTCTCAAAGAAACCTTCAAGTGTAGACAACAAATCAAGTCCTTGGAACATGCCAAGAGCCCTTGGAGCCGTGAGAGAGAAGGGCAAGATTGGTGGGTTGGTGAGAGAAGGGTGAGATTGTTTGGTATATATTTTTTTGAAGACCCAAATGGGTGAAATGGATGTTGGGCATGATGGGTTGGTGAGAGAGAAGGGCGAGAATGAGAAAATGAGCTCAAAGAGAGAGAGAGAGAGAGAGTCCGAGATTGGACTTTTTAAGAAAGTGGGTTGTCAGCAATGAGATTGGGTGACGGGGAATTAGCTAAGGTTGGTTTAATTACATAAAATCAAACTATCTTATTTCATCTAATCTCATATAATCATTACAACTTTATCAAATTTTCACACAAAATATAATAAACAATTCAAATCTAAAAACAAAAATAATATTAAAAAATCGTATTATAACAATATTTTATTTAAATTTCAACAAAACATCTCATCTAAACTATGTACTCAAACAAGAGGTCTCTATCTGGAGGGCTTTGGGAAGAGGAGGGAGATCAGAGGGATGGGTATGGCGAAGAGAAAATAAAATTAACTGACGTGGCACAACATAGACGTGCCACAATTAGTTTGTGGAATCCTTTTGTATCTTTAATATTTTCCTAATTAATTAGGCTACCCGTGGTAGGCATGCATTTCAATAATTTGCACCCTCAAACAACTACTTAATTTTCAAATTAATTAAATCCTAAATACTTAAAAATAATAATTTGGTTAGGATTCAATTAGCATGTAATGACCATCGTGTATTAGGCTTCATTTGAATACATAAACAGTTTCATCTCATCTTATTTTATAATTACAATTTTTTCAAACTCCTACACAAAGTATAATAAACAATTCATTTTTTTCAAATTTCAAAACAATAATGTTAATATTAAAAATTAATATTTTAAAAATATTGTATTCAATTTCAACTTTTATCTAAAACTATCTTATCTCATTTTGTTGGGAGCTGTTCTGACACAGAGACGATTATAAATAAAGGAGGAACGAAATTTAACGTGGTTCGGCAATTGCCTACATCCACAGCTGCTGTAATTTCACTATGAAAATAATTTTTACAAAAATCTCTCTCTCACCCACTCTGTTTTTCTCTTATTTCTCTCACACACTCTGTCTGCACACACACGTAGCACACACCTTATTTTCTCTCTGCTGCACTCAGTTCGCACACACACTCACCTCATCACAGCACTTCTATTTATAATATTGATTGGGAGTAGTCGATGAGAAGGTACAGTTGAGAGAAGGTGCAACCGCACCTTTTGAATTTGGTGCATTCGGTGCATTCGGTGTCTTTCGGTGCATTAAACAAACATATGCCACCCACCACTTTTGTCTCCATCCGCAAAAATCTCCCACTTGGAGACAAATGAGTCTACATATCTTCATAGCAACCATCACAGCAACTTCAAGTCACACATTTAAGTACGAAGTCCAACTGAAGCTATACACAGCTTCAGTTTGTCAGCAGTAACTACTTTTGTGAACATGTCTGCTGGGTTCTCTGTTCCTCGAATCTTCTCAAGTATCAGCTGTCCACTATTGAGAAGAGATCGGATAAAATGGTATCGCAACTATATGTGTTTTGTTCTGGAATGAAAGGCTGGATTCTTTGCAAGAAAAATAGCACTCTGACTATCACTGTGCAGAATACCTTTTTCATTCTTCTTTTCCAATTCCTCCAAGAATGACTGCAACCAAACCATTTCCTTCCCTGCTTCAGTTATAGCAACGTATTCCGCTTCTGTAGTTGAGAGAGCAACAATCTTCTGTAACTTAGAAGCCCACGATACAGCTGTACCACCTAGCGTATACACAAATCCAGTAGTACTTTTTCTGCTGTCAACGTCACCTGCTAAATCAGCATCTACATATCCCTATAGTTTTAAACTTGCTTTTGTAAAGCATAGTGACGTATCTGAAGAGTCTTGTAGATATTTTAAAATCCACTTGACTGCTTCCCAATGCTGTTTTCCTGGATTACTCATGTACCTGCTCACAGCTCCCACTGCTTGTGCAATATCTGGCCTTGTACAGACCATGGCGTACATAAGACTACCAATAGCAGATGCATAGGGTATTCTGTTCATGCATTCTTGCTCTTCCTTCGTCTTTGGCGACTGATCCTTAGTTAGTCGAAAGTGACTAGCTAAGGGTGTGCTCACCGGTTTCGCCTTGTCCATGTTAAACCTTCTGAACACCTTCTTCACATACTCCTCCTGCGAGAGCTTGAGAGTATTATTAGACCTGTCTCTAATAATTCTCATACCAAGGATTTGTTTTGCAGCACCCAAATCCTTCATCTCAAACCGCTTTGAGAACTGCTTCTTCAGTTCATTGATTTCCTCGATGCTTGACCCTGCAACGAGCATATCATCCACATACAACAGTAGGATAATATAAGTGTTGTCAAAGTTCTTCATATAGCAACAATGGTCAGCCTGCAGTCTTGTAAATCCATTACTGCACATGAAGTTGTCAAACTTCCGGTACCATTGTCGTGGAGCTTGTTTTAGGCCATACAAGCTCTTCTTTAGTTTGCAAACTAGATTCTCTTTTCCCTTCACTGAGAATCCTTGTGGCTGGTGCATATAGATGTCTTCCTCCAAATCACCATGAAGGAATGCAGTCTTCACATCTAACTGCTCAAGATGTAGATTCTCTGCAGCCATAATTGCCAACACTAGCCTGATCGTTGTCAATTTTACAACTGGAGAGAAAATGTTTGTGTAGTCAACACCTTCCTTTTGTTGAAACCCCTTCATGACCATTCTGGCTTTGTAGCGCTTACTACCATTGTGCTCTTCCTTAATTCTGTACACCCATTTATTGTGCAAAGCCTTCTTGCCTTTTGGAAGCTTAGTTAGCTCCCATGTCTGATTTGATATCAGTGACTCCATCTCATCTTACATGGTTTTCTCCCACTTGATCGAATCTTCAATTCGTAGAGCTTCATCATAACTTTCCGGTTCACCACTATCTGTTAGCAAGATGTAGTATAGAGATGGTGAGAACTGCTGTGGTGGCCTAATTGTTCTTGAAGATCTTCGAATAACAGTGAGTGGTGTACGTTGTTCGATCTGTGTATCATCATTCTCTTGATCCTCGTTCTGATCATTGTTGACTCGAGTAACATCAAAGTCAACGACCTCAGGTTTCTTTGGCTGCTCTTCAGATTCAGCTTGTGACTTAGCTTTGTACAGAATCTGCTCATTAAATATCACATTTCTACTTCTGATGATTTTGCGATTTTTATCATCCCAAAATCGATAGCCAAATTCTTCATCACCATAACCGATGAAAAAACATTTTCTAGATTTGGCTTCTAACTTGTTACGATCAGTAGAATCTATGTGAACATATGATAAACAGCCAAAAAATTTCAAATGGGAAAGATTTACTTTCTTTCCGCTCCAGACTTCCTCTGGTAGATCGAACTTTAAGGGAACTGAAGGTCCCCGATTAATCAAATAGGCTGCAGTGTTAACTGCATCAGCCCAAAAACATTCAGGCAATTCTGAATTCAGCCTCATGCTTCTGGCACGTTCATTGAGAGTTATGTTCATGCGTTCAGCTACGCCATTCTGCTGCAGTGTCCCGGGAATAGTCTTCTGAAATCTAATCCCATTTGCAGCACATAATTCTTTGAACCCTCCGTCGATGTACTCTCCTCCATTGTCTGACCTCAGACATTTTAACTTCAAGCCTGTTTCATTTTCAACCATGGCTCTCCACTTCTTGAAAGTATCAAATGTGTCAGATTTATTTTTCAAAAAATAAACCCATACTTTCCTGCTTGAGTCATCAATAAAGGAAATATAGTACCGCGATCCTCCAAGAGAAGCGACTGGGGATGGCCCCCACAAATCTGTGTGCACCAACTCCAACTTTGTAGATTTTGGAGTTCTACCATTTTTCAGGAAACTAACTTTTTTCTATTTCTCAAAAATGCAACCTTCACACATGTCGAAATCAGTTGATTCCAACTTTGGTAACTTCCCCTTCGATAATAGTACCTTCATTCCTTTCTCACTCATGTGACCAAGCCTTTGATGCCATAGGTTGGCATTTGCGTCAGCAATTGCAACAGTATCTCTAATGCTTGAAGTCATGTATAGAGTACCTTTTTTTGTGCCTCGAGCTACTACCATAGCTCCTTTTGTTATCTTCCACGTGCCACCGGTAAATAGTACCGAATGCCCATCAGCATCAAGTTGTCCTACAGAAATCAGGTCCCTCATGAGCTTAGGAACATGTCGCACCTTCTGTAGCAACCATACACTTCCATTGGGCAGATTGATTGGTACATCTCCCATGCCTTCGATTTCCAACGCTTCACCATCTGCTAAGTACACCTTTCCGAAATCACCAGTGACATAATTCTGCATGATTTTTCGGTGTGCTGTAGTGTGGAACGAGGCTCCTGAATCTAACACCCAAGATTCAATTTGGTTGTCGACTGAAAGAAGTAAGGCATCTTGGAGATCTTCTGTTGTGGCATTAACAGAGTCATGCTCATTCTTCTTCTTTGCTTCCTTGCAATTATTTTTGAAGTGGCCAATCTTGCCACAATTCCAGCACTGTACTTGTTTTCCAGACCTAGATTTATTTCTGCCTCTTCGGGACTTCGATCTGCCCCGATTTGAACTTCTACTAGCTCCTCTACCTCTCGTCTCGAGGTTTAAGGCAGAACTGGAAGTTGATGCTTCTCCTGTATCTCTTCTGTGAACTTTCTCGCTAAGAATATGGTCCCGGATATCTTGATACTTCATCTTTGTTTTGCCATAAGAATTGCTAACAGCTGTTCTCATGGCCTCCCAACTTTTTGGTAATTGAGCTAGAGCAATCAGTGCACGTACTTCATCATCAAATTCAATCCCCACTGAAGCTAATTAATTGATGATGGTGTTGAACTCATTCAGATGCTGAATAACTGGAGTTCCTTCTGCCATTCTCAAGTAAAATAGCTTGTACATCAAATGCACTTTGTTATTGGCTGATGGCTGCTAGTACATGTCTGATAGAGCTTTCATCAAATCTGCTGTGGTCTTTTCCTTTCCCACATTGTGTGCAATTGATCTTGACAGTGTTAGTTGAATGACTCCCAACACTTGTCTATCAAGGAAACTCCAATTTTCATTGCTCATGTCATCTGGCTTTCTTCCTAGGAGTGGAAGATGTAGTTTCTTCCCATAGAGATAATCCTCTATCTGCATTCTCCAGTAGGTAAAGTCTGTACCATCAAATTTCTCGATACCAACACCTTTAGCTTCTTCTCCAGCCATAACTTTACAAATGAGTTCAAATTTAAACAAACAAAGATCACTGTTGCGTCCGAAACACTAGAATTAGCTAGAAACGAGTCCGGAATGATCCAAATAGTTTGTCAGCACTATTTGATCGTCGCGATGGAACTCCAACTGGCGTGATCTAGCCGAAAATGATCTGCAACACGTGGATGGTTCAGATCCAATGTATTGATGCCGAATCTCAAAATTTCGACCGTACGGATGAGTCCAGAATGATCCAAATAGTTGGAAAGCACTATTTGATCGTCGAAATCGGACTCCGAATGACCTTGATTTAGCCGAAAACAGATCTGAAAAATGGACGGTTCTGATCTGTCTGGCGCGTGAGTACACGCGCTGCACAGTGCACGTGGGCAAACGCGTGGGGAAGAGTTCACACGTGAGGGCGTGTAAGGCCCGTGGGGGGCGCGTGTTCTTCACGCGCCTTCAACCTCTGGAGTGCGTGAGGGCGCGTGGGCACGTGTAGTGCACGCGTCTTCAACCTCTGGAGCGCGTGGAGGAGCGTGGGTTGCAGCAGATGCATGCGCCGATCTTCTAGGGGCGCGTGTAGGCTCGTCCGACCTCCGTTTTCGATTCTGTTTGCGGCAACGGATTCGTCTCAACGCGAGGAACACCGTGAAGTTGTCAAGAGTTGATTTTGAACAACTTGAATTTTCAGACAGCTCGAACCAGTGCTCTGATACCAGTTGTTGGGAGCTGTTCTGATACAGAGACGATTCTAAATAAAGGAGGAACGAAATTTAACGTGGTTCGGCAATTGCCTACATCCACAGCTGCTGTAATTTCACTATGAAAATAATTTTTACAGAAATCTCTCTCACTCACTCTGTTTTTCTCTTATTTCTCTCCCACACTCTGTCTGCACACACACGCAGCACACACACTCACCTCATCACAACACTTCTATTTATAATATTGATTGGAAGTAGTCGATGAGAAGGTGCAGTTGAGAGAAGGTGCAGCCGCACCTTTTGAATTTGGTGCATTCGGTGCATTCGGTGTCTTTCGGTGCATTAAACAAACATATGCCACCCACCACTTTTGTCTCCATCCGCAACACATTTCACTATCCAAACTACACCTAAAGAAATTACTGACCCAAATAGAAATAGAATTATTATATTCTTGTCATTTTTGTTTTGTTCTTTCTTATGATCCAGGGTGGATTCCAACGAATTAAGCACCTATTGCATATATATTGTAAAATATATATTTTTTAAAATATATATTTTAAAAAAATAGAATTAAAGATCATGCATGCTGAGGTCCACGAAGTACTATAAATTTTATATTTTTTGCAATAGTACCATTGCCGATCAAGATCGTGTGAAGATCATGTTAAAAAAATAACTATAGTACTATTTTCTCATCTTAAATCTTATTATCTTTAGTTATACTCGTTTAAGTGGCATGTTTTATGATTTCGTGTGCCAACTGGTACTTAATTAAATAAGTACAACTACGTAATTAACATGTGCCAAATCAAAAAATATAATTAAAAAAAAAGATGAAAATTAATATTTTAACAAAAATTATCTATTTGGTAGGTAGTGTTAGCACTTTATAATAAAAATAATTTTATAATATGTCAAATCATTTCAAGTCACGTTAATTTATAAAATTACTTCTATATAATCTCTTTGTGTATAGAATATTTTTTATATACATACATACATACATATATATATATATATATATAAAATACATGTGTGCGTGCGCGTGCACCGTGTGCATATGGTTTCTGGCCTTTAAATCATCAATATCATATATGCAGCTAGCTTAGTACTTAGGGGAACATGCATGCATGCAAAAGATGAAAAGTGAGTTTGTGTTGAAAGATAAAAATTCCGTGTTCCTAAAGGGCACTAATATTAATTGGCAGGGAAATAAAACTCGACAATGACAAATACTGCTACTCTTATATGTATAAGAAGCTGTCGTCCTCTACTACTTTCAATTGATTGCGTTAATTTCATGAGTTGTACTAAACTTGTTAGTCATGTCATGCCCTGCTGATCTTAACTGATCTATCCACTACACACAGGAGGCCAGGAATCTCATGTACTTTTCACCCACCATGAAGAGCCGGAGACCACACATGATTTACCCCCAACAAGCTGTCCTCATCTACATGAGTAGTACGGCACAACCCTGCATGACTTTTGTTTTTCTCTTTCTCGCATATGCGTCGTGTTGAATTAACCAGCAATATTGCCAAGGCGGTTATCTCGAACATTGACACCACAGCTAATTGGCATGATGAGCACGCGGTTACCAGTACCTGCATGTGTAGTACAAGAAAAAGTGGCATTTGGCCTAAATTTATTTCCGACAATTAAAATTTAGTTTCAAAAAGTGATTTTTTTTTTTTTTTTTTTTTTTATTGTACCGGCAATTAAGGTTTGCAATTTATTTCCCGTGACTAAAATTTTATACATTTTTTGGCTATTTAAATTGTCAAAAAAAGCCTATTATTTGCGGCTACCCATCAAAACCGCTAGAAAATGTTTTATTTGACTCAACAAAAGTGACAATGAATTAATTGGCAATCTAAAATTGTCGGAAATGATCAATTCCGATAACTTTTAGTACTCTTTCCGGCTAGCCCTTTTCGGGTAAAAGGGCTATCCGGAAATAGCCATTATTACTGTAATTACCGAAAACCTGACGATTTAATATCATGCTCGCCAATTACAACCCATTCTATGTAAGGATAAGTTTCAACATTTTCTCTCTTACAATCGACAAGAAATTACTACGTCTCGAACTGTGACTTTTGCACTACAAAAAACCAGTCTGTTTGCGAACGTGGAAGGAAAAAATCTTTTAACCATTTGCGACCAAATAAAGTCGCTGCAATTAGTTTTGGTCTTAAAAAGTTAATTTTGTATGTTTCCCTTGTTTCATTGTTTGCGAACAAAATCTCGCCCCTTAAAAAGTTGTCAGCAAAACTATATTACTGCAAAATAATATTTTTACTCTTTTAACGCAACAACAAATCGTCCCAAAAGGTCATAATTGAAAAGAAAAAACAAATACGAAAACGGGGTATTTTTCCAATATTCTCATTCTTTGGATTTGAATTCCTTAACTCTATACGGGCTACCGAGTTATCGATCCACTTAAAATCGATTGGTATTAGGAAAAACATACTCAAATGATCTTTTATATAATGACATTTGAAATTAATCTAGGTCGGGGGGTCACAAAGAAATATAATATGGTAGACATGAATCGAGGCTAAATTTAATTTTGGACTCGCTAGATACATCAATCACATGCGCGCACATGATATATATATATATTAAACATGTGGTCCCAACATTGGTACGTTCCATCAAACATAACAACATTGACAGCTAGCCTGCAGTTGGAAGTGATATAGGTCGATAGGACCCTGCTGCAGGATGAATTCACGATCCAGATTTGCTTGCCAAGATCAGGAAAATCACGTGCATGTCTCTTGACATCATGCCTATTTATGTGTATACATGTGTGTGTGTATATATATATATAGAGAGAGAGAGAGAGGTCAATACATTTAGAACAAATTTGTCGGACTGCTCGTGGTTACAATTAGCATGTAGGTCAATCCCTCGCTAATCCACGCTGATGATCGGAATCGGAACCCGTACGTACGCGCGCGCGCACACACATAGAGAGAGAGAGAGAGAGAGAAGTCAACTAGTGCATATATAATACATACCAATTTAGACAACATGCATGCACTTGAACACTATGAAACCCTTTTAATTCACCCCGATATTGCAACATAAACCTCATAAATTCAAGAATATTATAATTAGTGGGTATTGTTGGAGAAATCAAATCTTATTATTGATTTTATATTAGAGAAACACTACTTAATTTACCTCCCGAAGTGTACCGCTCGTCATTTTAATTTTTTTATTTAATAATTAAGAAAGTGATTTTAATTAATGTATTTGTGAAAAGAAAAATGAGAAGAAAAACTCAAAATGAACTAGCAGTAACAATGAGCGGTGCTGCTCAGGCGGCAGAGTAGCACCGCTTTTTAAATTATTCTGATTTGATTTTCATAATTATCTCATTTTTATATAAGTTCCCTATAAATAGATATCTATATATACTTAATTTGTATTCTATTACAACTGAGTTTAGTAAATATTTAGATCTTAGAGTCTCTCTTCTTTATTCTCCTCGCCCTTCCTCAATCTTCTCCATCTCATTTTCTATTATATATTTATTTTCTATGATAGGAAGCCCTTCATATATACATATATAGGACATATATATTTGGCTCATGGGATTGGAATAGGAATCTCCATTACGAATTCTTGTTCCTTTAGGTGGCAACACAAGATTTCCTGCATAGATCAAAATAAGAGAATAGTTTTTAAAATACCCAAGGTCCAATTTTTTTTTTTTTTTTTCTCAAAACACCAATATTGTACTTTGGTCTTATGGGTGCATGCATAATTGATCTCCCTCAAACTAGGGGCCGGTACTATTTTGACCCCTAGAATCCAATTGATCTGATGAGCTGGGTGGCCGGCCGAGTGCCTACAAGCAATGAGTTTTCCATCCCAAATGGTGACAAATTAACTTGATTATGAAGACAGTCAATCCCATTTTGTGAGATCGAGGGTACGCGCATGCAGGCTGCAATATTAGGAATTTTTTATTCTTGAGTTTGAAAAATAATGGATTTTTTTAAAAGAAAAAATGTTGATCATTCCTCTACTTAATTAGTAATTCGGAATAAAATAAGAATATTTGGAATTAATTACGTGATATTGTAAAGAAAAATAAGGAAGATTGACTAGTAATTGGCTGCATGCACGTTAATCCCAAAACCACAAAGATGGAAGCTGGAATATTTAGGATATATATCCGATGACAAGGGAAATCATGTGATCACCATTACACATCAGCATGACTCTGAGGCAGTATATATATTAGATAGAAGAGTTAGTCTACATATAATCTTCTAAACTGTTCATGCAAGCTCATATAATTATATTTAAAAAAAATTAAAATTACAATAATATCTTTTTTAAAATGATGATTTTTTTCTTTTTATCCCCATTCATTATGAGACTATACATGTAGTTCCTCACTCAAGATTGCAAATACAATTTCTCATTAGTGAAATGATATATACAAATTTCAAAAGCACAAATCGTATGCCCTATCTAATTTATAAATAGTATGCCAACCAATAAAACGAAGCTACTAGCTAGTAGTCTCTTTTACTGGTTGTTTGGATAGTGAGATTATATGAGATGATTTTAAATAAAAGTTGAAAGTTGAATAAAATATTGTTAGAATATTATTTTTTAATTTTATTATTATTTTAAGATTTGAAAGAATTAAATTATTTATTATATTTTATATAAGAATTTAAAAAAAAATTATAATAATAGAATGAGATGAATTGAAAGTATTTTAAATTGCCTATACAAATAATGCAATTTGTGCACCAAATTTAATAATTAATTCTTAACTAGCTAGCTTTGCGATCTCGTTGTTGACCTTAATTTTTAAAAAATGCTGGTTTGTCCCCTCACTTTGACCACTTGTGCATATAATTTTTTTTACTTAATGATTAAAAAAATGAGTTTTAGTATATTAGTATTTTTTTATTTTTAAAAATATTTATATATATTATAAAAATATGTAAAAAATGAGAAAAAAATAAAAATTCACATTTTACCTAGCGGTCAGATTGAGCGGGCTACTCTGTCTCTTAATTTTTAACCTTGTATACATACATGAGCATTCTTATTGGATTGGCCAAATGAGAATATTGACCAAAATTTGAATTATTTGTCTAAAAAAGACTCACATTGGATTGGACAAATCTAAAATATTTTTAACTTTTGTTACAATGATTAGCTAAATATGGAAGACCATTTTTATTTACCAAAAATTAAAATATCACTTTCTCATTCCTACACTTTCATTTTACTAATTAAAATGTTAAAATATTCTATATTTTTATTTCAAATAATGAAATGACTTTCAAAAATATGTTTTTTAATATTAATTTAAGTATAATATAATTATTAATAATTTTAAATTGATAGAATTATAAAATGTGATAAAAATATTTTTTTTAAATATTAATTTAATCATATTTTATTATTATATAAAAAATGAATAGTTAAATTAATTTAAGGATTGAATTTAAATAAAATATTATATATATATATATATATATATATATATATATTTATATGAAAAGAAGTGTTGATGTTGATTAAATAATCAAATCAGTGCGGATACTTTTAGCTGGCTACCTTTGAGCTGTATATGATCTCGATGCTGCTTCGTCGTACCAACAGTTAGCGATAAGGTCTGACAAAAGGGATCGAGACCCATGTGAGACTGCAAACAATGGGAGAGAGAATAGCCCTGAAACTCATCAAACCTCAATAATTGATGTCGCTGAAACATATCGTACATACCACTACTGCCACTACTTATTGTTTTGATACATATTCATCGCTCCTTTTTTTCAGCCACGTACGTACAACCATTTAATTTTGATTAAAACCCACGTACGTACGATCGATACATGTGATATCGTTACGCAGAATTAAACCTAGCTAGCCTATATACCAACCAACTGCTACTTAATTAATTGGTAATTGTAACCTAAACAAGCAGAAATTCTATCCATTTGAAGAAATATATTAAACGTATTTTATATAAGAAATTAGGTACATTTATATATATAATACTCATTCAAGAGCATTAAACGAACAGTTGGAAAATATAATTAATGTTGCGCGCAGGTTGAAATTAAAACATGCATGTTACAGCCCAAGAAATTAGATGGTTCATAGTTTTAGTTAGAGAAAAAATAATATTTGTATTTATAGAGAGGGTAAGCATAATGTATTATTTTTTTAAAATAATAATAAATATAGGCCAATTTATATTAAAAAATTAATATTTAATTATAGATCCTATTCATTTTGAAAAGAAATTTAAAATATTTATATAATTTATAACTATATCTAATATTAATATAATTAAAGTCGCACGTAATTAAAAGGTCAAAACATGCACGTAGGTGGTGGCATGCCACGTAAGAGAAATATTATCAATGAGCATGCCGCAGAAACTAATGATGTTGCATCTGCTTGACCACAAGTAAAAGAAACCGGCCTTTTAGACCCTTTTTTTTTCTCTCTCTCTCTGATCTGATATAGACTTTGCCTGTTGACTTGTGGTAATTAATAAGACCCATCGGATAAAAATAAGATGCAATTTTTTTTTTTTTTGGTTATTGTACGCATGCTAGCTATAGCTGCATGCAGCATGGTGCCATAATACGTACGTACGTACAATTACTAACTACTAAGAATTGACAATTCTGGAAGAGCATCTTAGAAATAATATTATTGTTGGCGCGCAACAATATCATGTTACGACCGGGTATGATCATCGATTGATGAGGCTCAGATGTCAGAGTGATGTTTTGTTCTGTGTCATTTTATTTATAAGATGAGGATCAAAAGTCTAAAAAGAAGGGATGATGAGCAATGCCTTGACAAGGAGGGCATTGGAGCAAATTATAGCCAATAGTAAGTATATTATGTGGGTGGGATCCACAGATCACGACACAGCTCCCTTGATGAAATGTCCTTCTCGAGTCATACTGGCGGAGGAGGTGGTGGTGGGTGAGCTGACAGCGCCACGTTAGACTCAGACTATTGGAATCTTCTTTCCAATCCATATGTATTATCAGAAGTAGTACCCTATCGATCCTCCACTCACTGCATGCCATGTAACCCTCACACCCTGGCTCCCTTCCCATTCCTTCCTTAAAATCTAGGGCTTAGAATAGATCAGAATAATAAATAGTGAAAGAGATAAGTCTATGACATTTAGAAAGATCTACTTCGTTTTAAATTAACCTAGCTAGCTAGCTAGGTTGATGATAATGACGAGCTGGGATTCATCTTTTCATTGTTACGGCCTATTACTATTATTTTCTTATTTTCAGGCTAATTTGTTGAATTTCATTCCTGTGCAACTTCAAAAACTTACAGCTTAAAGCAATAAATTATACAGATTTTTCTAATTATGTACATATATATGTGTGTGTGTATTTTACTAAAAGAATGAGGATGTCAATTAGTCTTAATTAGATGACCATTTTAACTAATATATAATCATTTTGTGGTTTTTTTTATATTGCTTTTATAAGAT
Organism: Carya illinoinensis; assembly: GCF_018687715.1. Lineage (NCBI taxonomy): Eukaryota > Viridiplantae > Streptophyta > Magnoliopsida > Fagales > Juglandaceae > Carya > Carya illinoinensis. The sequence continues at coordinate 27,334,885 of NC_056757.1, forward strand.
GTAAATGAATAGGATCACTAGCATGCATGCGTACTCACAAGTAATTTGAATTTAACTCGGTTCTTGACTCGATTAAATTATTAAATATTTATAAGTTTGATTATTATTATTAAATGATATAAACTCATTTAAACTCGCTTGACTTAGGTATTCATGTTTATGTCCATATATATATAAGTTGGTGTTAATACCTTATATTCCTCCCTGCTCCAAAAACCCAGTACATCAAAAAGATGTACTCTTAGAACTTATTCTACATTGAATCCAATCGATCAATAGACACAGATCCCTACAAGATAGCTATCCGCTATTTTCCCCCCAATTTCCACTGGATCCCGGAGAATTCAGCCAAAAATCTCCAGTTTTATTCCAGTATTCTGATCCATACTGACTCATTAACCATTAAACCCATTTATAATAAAACTTTATCATAGTGCTTATATTCTCAGATTTATCACTGAAGAAGATTGGGGTACACACTCCTCTACTTCCAAAAAACTCTGTGACTCAGAAATTACTTATAATTATTATGATTACATTGATGTCTGATTCAGGTTCATGCTTTTCCAGACACCAGATATATCACATTCATGGTTTTTTAACTTTGATAAGAATTTCAGAGGAAAAATTCCATTGTGGTTCAATAAATGGTGGCACCAATTTGGACTCATTCCTAACATTTTTCCAGAGGAACTCCAACGGGCCTACAAATCCTTTACTCAAGCAATCTCTCCAAAGTTGGATGCATATGAGGCTAAATTTCCATATTGCATTCATTTTAGTAAAAGATTCAAACTTCCATGGATCTTGAAATGGTCCTATGAGAAAAATGGTGATCTATTACACAGGTTTGCCTTTGTTAAATGGTGGGATAGATTTCCCTATATGGCAAACATGATCAATACTATTTCTAAAGAGTTTGGTCAGACTACCCTTAATTTGAAAAACTCTGAAGACTTTCCAGCTATTGACCGATCAACGCCTGAATATCCATTAATCTAGGCATCAACCCAGGCACCAACCAGCTCGACCACTTCAAAGAAGAAAGCAAATATTTCTTCTTCCCAGAAGTCTGTTCAATCCTCAAAGTCCAAGAAGAAGAATATTCCCACAGGACTAACAAAGAAGGATTTAATTCATCTACTCCAACAGTCGCTAAAGGAAGATAGTTCTGACCCAGAATCAGAAGCCTCCTCCGAAGCCTCCTACAGTAACACATTTGGACATGATTCAAAAGACACTCCAAGACTATCTGATGACTGATCCACCATTATTCAGTTAACAGACAAGCTGCCTTGATTCACGGGATTAATACACTGTTGAATCACGAGTAACATGTCTACTGTACCTCTACTCATGATTGTGTATAGTACCATCTACTTTTACTTTCATTGTATCTCTACTTTAATAATTGTATACAGTGCTTCCTTGTTCTATAAAAGGAATACCTGGCTTCAGCATTAGGCACAACTTCTTTTAGAGCTTCTCCCTCGACTCTAGGCACTACACCCAGAGCCTCTCTTCTCCCTCACCTTCATTCTCTTCTTCTTCATCCCTAAACTCTACAGATATTCTTCTGTAATTTTGTTTAAACTTGTTTATTTTAATAAACTTGTTTATTTTTAGTACTTGTTTATATTTTCCATTATTTATTTTTTGCAATCATATTTATTTTTCAGTACTGCATACATGCATTGGTCGGCTGAGCCGCAACATATTCTTGCTCACGTTTAATTCTTGCCATTAATCTTTATGCTTTTCTTCCTATTCTCTTATATTCTTTTTCATCTCTCTTACTTCCGCTTTCTTTTTGGTATCAGAGCCATCTTTTCGGCTCCTGGTAATTGATAGTTCGTAATTACTTCTTACCATTTTTCCTATTTTGTTGTTCTACAAACCAAAGACTGAGCTCCTACTCTGTCTAGTTATCCCCAGACCTGTCAAGAGACCTATAGTCCTGTAAGACCCGTTGCTAGGTGAGCGTAGGGCAACTGGATGCCAGGGTGAGATCAGTTTTGAGAGTACCTGAGACTTCTGAGGTGTGAGGCATTGTTTTGTCTAAGAACAAAGTAAGTAAAATGTATAGATCTAATTCAACTATTAGTTCCAGTTCCAGGATTGAACCCCTTGATATCATTAATGAGGAAGATTTCTCAGTTGAAGAAACTAATTCTTCTGTTAACTGGAATCAATGGACGATTCCACGTATTCAACCCAGTTCCATTTACCAAACAAGTTGGTTTAAGTCAAATCTTAGTTTAATTCAGAATTCAAAGTTAAAACTATTGAACAAACTTGTGAAGTCTCCAATGTCAAGAAAAATATCATCTTTTCACTAAGAAATCCATACAGGAATTCTTGTCAAAAGGTTATAAGTTTCTTCATATTGGATCTGTTCAGATAGCTGTTAAATCATTAACAAGATTAGGAATTAATGCTTCTATTCTTCTATGCTTAAGTGATGCTAGGCACAACCAGTTTGAAACAAGCATTCTTGGTATGATTCAATCTTCTTTGTTTAATGGTCCTGTTTACTTTGATTGCTTTCCTGATTTACCACTTGCTTTGAATGATCCAAATATTTTAAAAGCTTTAACATTAAACATTGCTACCTCTGGTTATGATATGATCAAAGGAAGCAAACCCCTTGCTGTTATTTACCGAATCTATTATAGGGTTTTAAAATCAACTTTAAATCCCAAAATTGTTCTGAAATCCATAAGAGGAAAAACTTTGTTAATCCAAAGTTCTACCCCTGATGCCAATGTGAAGGTTCCAACAACGATTCATTGGAAAGATATTTCTCTTCCTAATGAATGGATCCTAAACCAAGAAGTTCCTCCTGCACCCATCTTAACTGACAAACCTGATCTTGATTATATTCAACAATATCTAGACGGTACTGTCAAAATTAGCTTTGATCCCACTCCAGCGACAAGTTTCAAAAGAAACTCTTTTGCTAGATCTAGATCTTCTTTTAATCCCACAGCAAAAGACCATGAAAGAAGAGATCAAAATCTCAATATCTTTCTTAAGGATTCTGCAAAAGCTGTTCAACCTGTTTTAAATAGTTCTGATCTAAAAATGAAAGGGCTTTCTACGTCCTCTCAAATTACCTCTGCCTTTTATTCAGCCAAAGATGTTGAAACATCTAAAGGCAAATCCATAAAGGAAGAAGCTAATAAGGATGATGAAGATACTTCAGCTTTGTCTCCTACAGGTTCAGATATGGCTACTTCCATTGCTCATTTACCTAGTCAGCTTAATGTCATTAACATAAATTATTTTGAGATAGATTTAATTTATCTGTTTAAAGATTATAATTCAAAAGAAAACCACGATAAGAGAAAAACTTATCATGCGACTTTTTCTAATCTTGAAAAATCACGCGTCAACCGCAAACGGAAAGAAAAGATGAATACCGACCAAAAACATATTCTTTTCTTTGATTTCCTCGAAAACTACTATGTTTCAAAAAATAGTTTGAATGTTCTAAAAACTAATTTTGTCAAGGAAGAAGGAAGGACTATAGTCAAGTCCAGTCATCCTCCTTCATAGGCAATTGTTATTTCCCATTTAGGTGTTGATTTAACTGCTTCACCTTTTAAAGCTTCTAATGCTGAGTCTAATGATCGTGAGATTAACACAGTTTTGTTTGAAACAAAGAAAATTATCCAACAGAATAATTTTTCTAATACCTATCTCCTATCTCCAAACCATAGGACAACAACTGGATAGAATCGAATAAAAGATAGAAAATCCAATTTCTATTCAATCTTCAAAACCTGTTTCTCAGTCTATTGAAAAATCTTTGCTTATTTTACCAGAGAAAAGGCCAGTTTTTTATCCCAAAACAAAACAAGCCCAAACTCTTGATCAAATTAATCAAATGCTAAAAAATATCAAGATAGAAAAACCTTCATCTAGTAAACCTTCTACTAGTGCTTTAACCAACAAAGAGGAAGAAGATGGTTTTGTTCAAACTACAGAAGAAGATTCATCTGAAAGTGACTCTTCAACTGTACGAAACATTGATTTACTTGAAAAGAATTTCCACCATGATGATTTCAAGCTTGCTGGTCTTGAATCCAAACCCAATCCAATGAGTTTCACAAGAAATTGGTATTCAAAACCTACCCCCGCTAATTTACAATTCGAAGAAAAGATTTTCCAATTCCAATCCTCATATTCAGCCGATAAAACTTACGAATGGAATATTGATGGTATGTCTGAACAAGAGATACTAAATACCATGAGTAAAATGTCTTTATTTGCAAATGCTTACATTAATAATAATATTAGAGAACCAGTTATTGTTGTTATTTTAACCACTGGTTTTACTAGAATGATCTGTAACTAGTGGGATAAACACCTTTTTCCAGAGACCAGAGAAGGAATCCAAAATGCTGTCAAAAAAGATGACAATGGACTTCCTCTTTTTGATCCTTCTATTAACTCTACTCCTTTTGATGGTGTTAATACCTTAATCTACACTATTATTAAACATTTCATCGGTACTCCGTCTAATATTACAAATCGTGTTTCTGATTATTTAAATAATCTATGATGCCGTCAGATGTCTAACTACAGATGGTATCAAGATGTTTTTACCTCCAGAGTAATGCTTCGGGGCGACAGTCAGAAGCCATACTGGAAGGAAAAATTCATTGATAGTTTACCCCATCTTTTTGCTCTCAAAGTCAAGGATGAACTTACTGATATCTCAGGATTTCTTAATTATGATAATTTCACTTATGGTGACATTTTCAGTGTGATTAAGAAGCTTGGTATTAGTATGTGCAATGATCAATGAATGCTTCGTCAACAGTTGAAAAATAGTAAGAAAGCCAAGTACGAAATGGGAACATTTTGTAAACAGTATGGCCTTCCTCCGATTGCTCCCTCTAGGCGAAAGCCCAAACAGTTCAAACAGTTTTCCAAAACTCGTGGTGGTTACAAGAGAAAACCCCGTGATGATTTTTATAAAAAAATTACCTAACAAGAAATCCTTTCCTAAAGAGAAGAATTTCCAAAATACTTCAAAAGGAAAATGTTTTAATTGTGGGAAGAAGGGACATTTTGCTGATAAATGCACCCAGAAACCCAACAAGATTAAAAGCAAGCTTAATGCGTTGAATATTAGTGTCATTGATCAAGAAGAGTTTCCAACTCATGGAAATGAACGCTTCTTCCTCTGACATGAATGAATTCAGTTCTAATGATTCAGAATATCACTCAGAATCTGAATCTTCTACTTCTCTCGTTATTAAGCTTGGTTGTAACTGCACTGACTCTTGTTGCAAACTTACAGGAAAAACAATTAATGTTTTATCCAAAGGTGAAGAACAAACACTGACTCATCTTGAGTCAGAGCCTTCTAAACAAAGGATCAATTTTCAAGAAACTTTAGAAAGGTTTCAGAAGAAAAAACCTAAAAAAGTTTCCACCCAAGATTTACAAAATGAAGTAAATCTAATAAAAAAAGAGATTATTGAACTCAAGACTGAGGTCAATAAACTCAAAGATTCAAACTCTGCTTTACAGCAAGAGCTTTTATGTGTTAAAATTGATAAACAATTTGATCATAACATCCCCTCTGACGATGAGCAACCTTCTAGTTCTGAGAAAATTGAAGAGAAATCTCCAGAAAATCAGATTGCTTTAATTCGCCATTCCATTCCCCCTAAATGGTTTTCACGTGTTAATATTGTCATTGCTCATGATTTCAAATTTTCTGTTATTGCTATGATTGATTCTGGATCGGATATGAATTGTATCCAAGAAGAATTAGTTTCCAGTAGATATTATGAAAAATCTACTAAAAATCTGTCAGCAGCAAACAGATCTAAGATGAAGATCAATTATGAGCTAAGCAATGCTCATGTTTGTCAAGATAATGTTTGCTTTAAAATCCCTTCTGTTTTAGTCTGAAATATGTCTGATAAAGTCATATTAGGCATTCCTTTTATCTCTGCTTTATATCCTTTTATTTCTGACAGATGGTATCACTACTGATCCTTTTGAACAGAAAGTGAAATTTACCTTTGCCTCAAAATTTGAAATCGACACAGATAAAAGTTTAAAATCCTTGCTTTTAGCAAAAAACCAACATTTAAATTCCCTTCAACAGGAAATCAAATACAAAAAGATCTCTGAACATTTGTCTAATCATTTGCTTCAATCAAAAATTGCTGATTTTAATCAAAGATTAATCTTTGATGTTTGTTCTGATCTTCCCAATGCTTTTTGGCATAGGAAAAAACATATTATTTATGAATATCTGTCCAGGCAGGAGGATTAGTGTGCAAACGATCAAACAATGGTTTGCATTGTTTTCTCATGTTTTGATAGAATTCAGTAACATAATTGAGAGAACCAAGGAATCTTTGTAATTGATTTTTATCAGTGATGATATCAGGAAATTTGTCAGCAAATTCTATAGCCCGATTGATGAGTCTAATTTTGCTTTCTGAAATATCATAACCAAGGAAACGAATCTTGGTTTAAAACAAATTGATTTTCTTTACAGAAACAACAAGACCATTCAGTCTAATGATATCAAGAAACGATTGCAAATATTTCCAGTGTTCATCAATGGATTTGGAGAAAATGAGAACATCATCAATGTAAACAATGGTAAAATGGGTGAAAGCATTGAAAATCTCATTCATGATATTTTGGAATTCACTAGAGGCATTTTTGAGGCCAAAGGGTATCACGTTCCACTCATAGTGACCAAGGGGAGTAGTGAAAGCAGTTTTGTATCTATCTGACTCACAGATCTGGATTTGCCAAAATCCTGACTTAAGGTCGAATTTGGAGAAGACTACTGCATCGTTCAATCTCTGTATTAAGTCATTTTTGTTAGGGATGGGATACCTAATCCACTCTAAGACTTTGTTCAGAGGCTTGTAATTAATTATTAGACGAGGAGTCCCTCTTTCTATTTCTGCATTTTTCTAGACATAAAAAGCAGTACAAGACCAAGGAGACTTACTAGGTCTAATAATGTTTTTAGCAAGCAAATCTTTGATTTCTTGTTTATAGAATTCTAAGGTTTCACTATTCATCTAAATAGGGCGAGCTTTAGTGGGAATGGAAAATATAAATATGCAATATTAAAAAATAAATATGATTGCAGAAAATAAATAATGGAAAATAGAAACAAGTACTGAAAATAAACAAGTTTAAATAAGATTACAGAAGAATATCTAGAGAGTTTAGGGATGGAGAAGAAGAGAAGGAAGGTGAGGGAGAATAGAGGCTCTGGGTGTAGTACCTAGAGTCGAGGGAGAAGCTCTAAAAGAAGTTATGCCTAATGCTGAAGCCAGGCATTCCTTTTATAGAGCAAGGAAGCACTATATACAATTATTAAAGTAGAGATACAGTGAAAGTAAAAGTAGATGGTACTATATACAATCATGAGTAGAGGTACAGTAAACATGTTACTCGTGATTCAACAGTGTATTAATCCCATGAATTAAGGCAGCTATCTGTCAGCTGAATAGTGGAGCAGTATATTCAATCCCGTGAATCAAGGCAGCTTGTTTGTTAGCTGAATAATGGTGGATCAGTCATCAGATAGTCTTGGAGTGTCTTTTGAATCATGTCCAAATGTGTTACTGTAGGGGCTTCGGAGGAGGCTTCTGATTCTGGGTCAGAGCTATCTTCCTTCAGCGACTGTTGGAGCAGATGAATTAAATCCTTCTTTGTTAGTCCTGTGGGAATATTCTTCTCCTTGGACTTTGAGGATTGAACAGACTTCTGGGAAGAAGAAATATTTGCTTTCTTCTTTGAAGTGGTCGAGCTGGTTGGTGCCTGGGTTGATGCCTGGATTAATGGATATTTAGGCGTTGATCGATCAATAGCTGGAAAGTCTTCAGAGTTTTTCAGATTAAGGGTAGTCTAACCAAACTCTTTAGAAATAGTATTGATCATGTTTGCCATATGGGGAAATCTATCCCATCATTTAACGAAGGCAAACCTGTGTAATAGATCACCATTTTTCTCATAGGAACATTTCAAGATCCATGGAGGTTTGAATCTTTTACTAAAATGAATGCAATATGGAAATTTAGCCTCATATGCATCCAACTTTGGAGAGATTGCTTGAGTAAAGGATTTGTAGGCCCGTTGGAGTTCCTCTGGGAAAATGTCAGGAATGAGTCCAAATTGGTGCCACCATTTATTGAACCACAGTGGAATTTTTCCTCTGAAATTCTTATCAAAGTTAAAAAATCATGAATGTGACATATCTGGTGTCTAGAAAAGCATGAACCTGAACCAGGCATCAATGTAATCATAATAATAATAAGTAATTTCTGAGTCACGGAGTTTTTTGGAAGTAGAGGGGTGTGTACCTCAATCTTCTTCAGTGATGAATCTGAGAATATAAGCACTATGATAAATCAGTTTGGAATCATCTGTTTTTATCATAAATGGGTTTAATGGTTAATGAGTCAGTGTGGATCAGAATATTGAAATAAAACTGGAGATTTTTGGCTGGATTCTCCGGGATCCAATGGAAATTGGGGGGGAAATAACGGGTAGCTATCTTGTAGGGATCTGTGTCTATGGATCGATTGGATTTAATGTAGATATATATATATATATATATATATCTCTATAAAGATTAATGGCAAGAATTAAACATGTGCAGAGTATAAGGAGCCTCAAACTTCCAATGCATGCTATGCTAGAATATGAAATAAGAAAATATTGAATCAAAACTTTCAAATATTATTAATTGAAAGTAAATATTAAACAAAAGACTTACAAGCTTGAAAAATAAAGAAAAAGAAGAGAATGAAGATGAATTTGGGCTTGCAAATCCGTAAAGGAAGAAGTACAAGTAGAAGATGATGCCGAGTCAACATCAATCACAACTTCTTATATGGCTACTCCTATCCATTCTCGTCTAATGGTATTGGATAAAGCACTTGATGATTTAGATTATGAATTACTTGTTATTGATATGATTAATTTGTATGCAGATTTTATGACTAAAGAAAACCATGATAAGTGAAAAACTTATCATAGGATTTACTCAGTTCCTGAGAAACAGAAGATTCGAAAAAAATGGAAGAAAAAGATGTACAAGGATAACAAGCACATCTTATTCTTGACTTTCTTGAGAATCATTATGCTTCAAAGAATGATGATTCAAAGCAGTATTCAAATGTTTTAAAATCAAGTTTTAGTAAAAAAGGAGGCATGAAAGTTGTAAAAACTAGCCACCATTCTTTAGAAACCATCCTTGTTTCAATCAAAGGGAAAGAAGCGAAAGCTTCACCTTTTAAAATCTCGGATCCACTCTGCTCACGTTTAATTCTTGCCATTAATCTTTGAATTCATTTCTCTATATCTTCACTTGATTCCACACTTTATGGGATCAGAGCCACTTTCTGGTTCTGGTTGCTAACAACTTTTCTTTATCTTGACTACTTTCTTATCTTGATAACTTCTGGAAACATTCTGTTCTCCTTAAAAGTTTCCTAGCTATTTTCTCGGTTTTCCTGTTGTACACCACCACAGTCGAATAGATCATTCGTAAGTCTCTGGAGTTCTGTGTTGTCCGTATTAGCCGGGTAGGCGTGTGAAGGACGTTGAAGGGATATAGAGCTGATGCTTTGATTTTGTGGACCTCTGGTATGTGTGAGTCCTGCCACTAGGAAAAGGAAAAGACCTAGGTCTACGATGTACCAAAGAATTTTGTTTCAGTAGTTACCAAGGTGAGTAAGATGTTTAGATCTAGCTCATCTGTTAGTTCCAGGTCAGGTTTGCCTCATGATATTATTAATGAAGAAGATTGTAAGATTTCAGAAAATGATTCAAATGCTTCTGATCAATGGCATATACCAAATATCAAAATTGATTCTCTTTATAATCGCACATGGATTCAATCAAAAATGAAAAGCTTGTTTCAGGTAAAAACCATAGAACAAACTTTTCTTGCTTCCAGAACACATGAACAATGTGTTTAATTTTAAAAGAAAATGATAAAATCTTTTTAAGAAAAAGGTTTTAAATTTATGTATATTGCTTCTGTTTAAGTAGCCATTGTACCTTTAGTCAGAAAAGGTATTGATTCTTGTGTTCTTCGTTGTTTGCGTGATGGCAGATTTAAGAAATTTAATGATAGTGTTCTAGGAGTAATTCAAACTTCTCTAATTGATGAACCTGTTCATTTTAACTGCTATCCTTATTTAACTATTGATTTATTTGATAAAATGTTTTGTCTGTTTTAACTTTAAATGTCCAAAGCTCTGGTTTTGATATGGTTGAAGACAGCAGACCGATGTCTTTAGTTTACCGCATTTATTACAGAGTCTTAAGTACTAGTCTTGAACCAAAGGCTAAGATTAAGTCTCCAAAAAATGAGACTGTTCTGATGTATAGTTCAACTTTGAACTCTAACATCATGACACCCAAGATGCTATTCTGGAAAGATGTAAGTCTTTCGGATGAATGGGTACTCAAGTAGGAACTTCCTCCTATAGAAGTTCCAGCCAAAGACTCAGACCTTAAGTATATTCACCAGTATCTTGACGATACTGTAAAAATAGCTTTTGACCAACTTTTGATCAAAGAAATAAGAAATTCTTTTGCCGATTATAGGTCGTCATTTAGCTCGGACCAAGATCTACGAGATAAAAATCTCGAAAGATACTTGAAGGATCGTGATAATCCAGTTCGTCCAGTGGTAATTAGGGAACTTCACTCAAAAGAAAGACTCTCAGACCAAGACATTAAGTTGGAAGGAATTTTAACTACGTCCTAGGTTACCTCTACTTATTATTCAACCAAAGATGATTTTAAATCCAAAGGTAAATCCGTAAAAGAAGAAGTACAAGTAGAAGATGATGTCAAGTCAACATCTCCCACAGCTTTTGATATGGTTGCTCCTATCCGTTCCAGTCTAATGGTATTGAATAAAGCACTTGATTATTTAGATTGTGAATTACTTGTTATTGATATGATTGATTTATATGCAGATTTTATGTCTAAAGAAAATCATGATAAGCGAAAAACTTATCATAGGATTTACTCAGTTCCTGAGAAACAGAAGATTCAAAAAGAATGGAAGAAAAAGATGTACAAGGATAACAAGCACATCTTATTCTTTGACTTTCTTGAGAATTATTATAATTCAAAGAATGATGATTCAAAGCAGTCTTTAAATGTTTTAAAATCAAGTTTTAGCAAAGAAGAAGGCATGAAAGTTGTAAAAACTAGCCACCCTCCTTTAGAAACCATCCTTGTTTCAGTCAAAGGGAAAGAAGTGAAAGTTTCACCTTTTAAAATCTTGGATCCAGGTCCGAACGAAAATGGTTTAGCTTAAACAAAATAATTTTGTCAACCAGACCCTCCATACAATAGGTCAACAACTCGATCGTATAGAGGATAAAGTTGAAAAACCTGCTTCAACAAGTTTAAAAATAGTTGAAAAACCTTTGATTATTTTGGAGAGACCAATATTATGGCTAAAATTGATCAAATGCTTGCTGAAGTTAAGTAAGAAAATTCCTCTGTTTCAACTATAGACAGAAACAGCCCAGGGGTTAATTTCGATTATTATTTTTCTATGTGTACTTGGAATGATTTTGATGATGATGTTTCTTTGTCTGATAATTCCTTAGTTCAAAAAATTGATTTACTTGAAAAAGATTTTCAGGGTCTTCAAGTTGAAAAATCTGAACTTGCCAGGATATATTCGAGAGACATCAAATCAATAGGTCTCACGAAAAACTGGTATTCTAGACCCACTCCCCCTGATTTACAGTATAAAGAAAGAGGTTTTCAATCTCAATTCTCCGTATCTGCTGACCAAATGTATGAATAGAATAGTGATGGATTCTCTGAGCAAGAAATCCTCAATACTCTGAATCGTATGTCAATGGTTGCTACTGCTTATTACAACAACAAACTTAGCCAGACTGATATTGTTGATATCTTGACCAGTGGATTTTCAGGGATGCTTCGTGCCTGGTGGGATAAACATCTCAATGCAGAAGCAAGAGAAACCATTCGTTCAGCCATCAAAAAGGATGAAGATGGTTTACCCGTTTTAGATACTGAAGGGAACCAAAGGGAAGAAACCCAAGGGTCCCCTGATGGTGTCAATACCCTGATCTATCCCATAGTTAAACATTTTGTTGGAACCCCTTCCAACATCATAAATAGAATTTCTGATTATTTGAATAATTTGTGATGCAATAAAATGTTTGATTATCGTTGGTATAAAGACATTTTTATGCCTCGTGTTATGCTTAGAGATGATTCCCAAAAACCTTACTGGAAAGAGAAATTTATTGATGGATTGCCTCGTTTGTTCGCCATTAAGGTAAATGACTCACTTACTAATATCTTGGGTTATCTGAATTATGATAATTATATTTATGGTGATATTGTAAGTATTATTCAGAAACTTGGTATTAGTATGTGCAATGATCAAATGATGATTGCTTAACAAATGAAGGATAGAAAGAAAGCCAAATACGAGATGAAAAACTTTTGTGAACAATTTGGCCTTCCTCCTATTGCTCCATCCGTGCAGCATAAAAAGAGTTTTAAAAATTTTTCAAAACCTCGTAGGAACTATAACAGACCCCGTGATGAGTTTTACAAAAAAACCTATTTCAAAACCGGTTTCAAGAAAGAAACCATTTTAGAAAAAAGTTTCAAAACCCCCTGCAAAGGGAACATGTTTTAATTGTGGCCAACCTGGATACTATGCGAATAAGTATACAAAGAAGCCACAAGGTTTCAAGAAAAAGCTTAATGAGTTAAATATCAATATCGTTGATCAAGAAGATCTGTTTCGTTTACTCGAACATAGATCTCCTACATTTTCGAATGAGGATGAATTTAGTTCTAGTGGCTTAGATTACCACTCGGACTCTGATCATTCTAACTCACCAAATATTAAACTTGGTTGCAATGATTCTTGTTGTATTTCTAAAGTCAAAACAATCAATGTTTTAGACTGTGAAAGAAGACAAGAACCTGTTCTAAGTAAAGAGCAGGAACATGAAAACATGCTCCTCTCTATCATCTCACAAATTCAAGACCTTGAGGTAAAAGAGAAGTGCCTCAAGAAGCTCAAGGAGACAATGACTCGTAAAGAGCCATCGTCCTCCAAAGGGAAGATTTCTTTTGAAGAAACTTTGGGACGCTTTCAAAAACAAAAACCCAAAGATATTTCATTAAAGGATTTACAGTATGAAGTATCTCTTGTTAAAAAGTTAAGTTTAAACATGAGCATTAACCTATATAAAGATTAATGGCAAGAATTAAACGTGAACAGAGTATGAGGAGTCTCAGACTTCCAATGCATGCTATGCTAGAATATGAATATATAAAATATATATATATATATATATATATATATATATATATATATATATATATAATGGTTTATATATTTATAGTTTATTAGAAAATCACGCCCGCACACATGCATATAAATAGAGTTAATGTGGAAATATTAATATCTTAACTAATTTTGGTTACAACTCTTAAGTGCCTGATTTCCATAGGATTTGGAATATATTTAATAAATCTAGGCTATTAATATTGATTTTGAAATTACATGTATGTTTGAGATTTTAATATTCTATTAAAAAAAATAAAACCAAAATTTAAGATTAATTATATAAATAGGGATAATGCTTCCATGCACTTTAATTTATACTACTCACTTTACTCTCTTGACGTAGCAATGCGGTGAAATGTGGCTTATTAAAATTAAAATTTAAAAATTTAAAAACACAAATATAAAAGGGTAGAGAAAACTTAGGATTCTTAAAAGAAAAAAATTAATAAGTCACATAAACCACATTATAATTCTAAAAAAAGTGAATGGAATAAATTAAGGAGCCATAATAATATTACTCTATAATAAGTGTAAAGGCTGATTTTTACTCTGTTTTGATGAAGAATGGCCAACGTTTGGATATTGAGATCTCATCAAGAGCCCATCCAGCAACGCACGATTGTTGAAGTGCTTAGCGACCTTCTAGTCATGGGCTAACATTACATTAAGGTCCAATGTCATTGGAAAGATGTTATACTGCTTAGAGGCTTGGGGGACTTCGGCCCTCCAAGATTTTCAAAATTGAATAAAAACTTAAATTTTTTAAAGGCGCTTTAATAAGGTAGACTACGGCCTATTTAGACAGAAAGTAAAAATGTTTTATCACGTCTTATTATTATAATTTTTTTAATTTTTTACATAAAATATAATAAATAATTTAAATATTTTCAAATTTTAAAACACTAATAATATTAAAAAAAATAATATTTTAACATTATTTTATTTAACTTTTCACCAGTGCTCTACATTTAGATTTTGCACTCTCTACATTATCATCTAGATTTCGCAAAGATTTTATATGAATTGCCCACCAATAATTTTGGTCTACATCGCAAGCATGAAGAACACATTTAGTGCCCGCTCTATGATTTTCAGCACATTAAGGGGAAATGGAATGGAATAGCTGGAAAATGTCCGGACAGGTTTTGAAGAAAGCGGAAATGCACATTCGAATTTAGAAAAGTTGCTTGACAAGTGATTTGATCAATACCATAATTTTCCGGCGTCATTACAGTACACTTAGCTAGGCCATACAGTTCGGCCAAGAACTTTAGGAGATATCTATCCACTAGAGTGCCACCCGCCTCTATTGGACAGATTTTGTGCAATCATGTCCTACGTCCGTTAGGACAGATGGATGAGACTCATGAACCAAACCATTAATCTTAGGTGGAGAAATCGAAAGATAGCAAATTTTCATAACATTGTTCAAATTTAACAGTGATATCACCTATTCCTAAACATTTTTCCAAATAAACGGTAATATTACCTACATCCCTACATCCAAAACACACCTAAAAAAAGGTATGGACCCCCCCCAAGACAACCTAATAATCTTTGTCCTCAATATATTTACCTCCAACACATCTTAGCCAGCAGAACCAAAAAGGCTCCAGTCGTTAACTTTGAAGGAAGAGACTGCAAGTTTGAAGACCTCAGCCATTGGCATACACCCAGCTTGAGTTGCAGGAATGACAAAACCAGCCCCAACTGCTCTAGCACTTTCACTCAAGGGGCTGCAACCAAAAGAACATAACAGCACTAGTGTCAAAGAAAAAACTTGACAAAGAATCTGTATCTGATCAATTACAACTATAACTCCAACTAGCTTTGAAGATCTCAAATAAAGCAGCCAACTGCTTCCAGACATGTGTTACACAAACTATAATACGAATAAAGATCTTATGCTCAGGTTAGGTTATGAACAGTTTTTCCACCAATGCTTATTTTCAGACTCAGAATGAGAGTCATAGCCTAATTTGGTATTTGACATTTACCAACTTCACTTTTAGCAGCATTACTAGGTATTTGACATAGGTGGTTAAATTATTAGCAAGGCAGGGGAACACACAAAGTATGTTGCTAGCACCACCTAGGAGAATTCCACCATCCTGTCAAAGTACATCAATGGTAAAGTATGTGTAAATGTGTGCCTATGCATATGCCTACATGTGTGTGAGCACAAAAGCACGTGATTTATGTAATCCAGTTAATATGCATTTAGAAAATATTTCAATAACTCCTAGGATTTATCTGATTTACGGCAACTTATTTGTTATACTTACTTTATAACAATAGGATCATATGCAGTAATCAGTACATCTGTACCAACTTCCTTTAGGCGCAGATTTGCCAAATACACCTGCAGGGGGGAAAACCTATTTGAAATTTGGAAACTTCTTAGAGATATGGAGGATACAGACAAAGAACAAGAACAAACTTACCTTAACAATATTTTGCGCTTCGCTTCCTTGCCGTCCCTTAGAAATGGCCTAAACATATCGATTAAGAGTACTTAGATAAAAGAGATGGACAAAAAAACAGAAGAGAAAGAGAGAGTACTTTGATACATTTTATGCAACAATTTTTATATATTTTCTTTTTAAAGAGCCTACTTGCAAATAATTACAGACTATTGGTTATTAAAATTTTCTCTGAGTTTTGTTTTTATCCTAATTATGAAAAAAATTGGTTCCTATTTAAATGTGGTTAAGACTACCAAGCGCCATAAAATTGGAAACCAAAATTTCCCACTTTGCTTATTAAAATTGAAACATTACAATTTTAATAAAAAAAAACTCCAATTGTTAGATTACCAAACGTCATACAATTGGAAATAAAATTGGATAGTGAAAGTGTTTCATCTCATCTCATCTCATCTCATCATACAATTTTTTCAAATTCCAATACAAAATATAATAAACAATTCAACTTTTTCAAATGTCAAAACAATAATAATATTACAAAATAATATTCTAACAATATTCTATGCAACTTTCAACTAAAACAATCTCATCTCATCTCATCTTATTGTCCAAACCACACCTAGTGCCCAAGCACTCTAAACACCATCACACTAGCATAATCATTTTTCAGAGAAGAAGACAAACTACGTTTCCATGCTCATTAAAATTGCTAATTAAACAATTTTTTGGCTAAAAAATTTTTTAACTAATTACAAGAAAAACTTTATGGAGGAAAAGTCCAATCCATATGGACATTTGTTGAAGTTGTAATAATTGAGGATTTCAATACAGAATAGTTGTATCTTTAACCATATGAAGCAAAATCTTCTTCAGCTTTTAGTTGTATCCACTATCAATGACATCTACACATCGTATCGCATTTAAACATTGAAAAGGAAAAAACAATTTGAGTGTCTCATGTCCAGCCAAAATCAAAATAGAACATTTAACTTAACATTTTCCGTATAATCCAGATCCATCAGATCTTATGCAACTAAGTACATTATGCACTCCATCCACAACTTCAGACAGGCTAAAGGCATGTGGATAACAATCAGAGTCCATTTGAATGATGCAGTTTTAAGCAGCAATACATAGATGCTAAACTACCAAAAAAAGCAGATATTTGGTGGGTTGAAGGTGGCAGGAACACAAGAACGGGGAGAATTCATTTACTCGGTATTAGGAGTAGGCCAAGGACTCTAATACCAAGAAAGTTTCAGAGAAAATGATTTTGGCAAAATTATAACAAAACTCTGCTTTCATTAAGTGTTATAGAAAGCAAGTTACACTTGTAGATAAAACAAAAACCTAGTCTGATAAGTTCTAATCTATCAACTACTAGAGTATACAGTTAGAACAACAAACATGATGGGATGAACCTTGTGACAGTTTGGCTGAAGAAGAGTTGTTCAAAATGTCACAATAATTTTAATCTTCTGATGATAACTTGTCTTCATGGCTAAGAAGCATGACTTGGAAGATAAATAGCATATCAGAAAGATGCATCAACTCAGTAACTACATACGCAATGGGAAAGGCATGTACCATCTGGCCAACTGCAGTTGTGACTACAGCAGGTAGGTTTCTGTAACACAATCCAGGGGCCTCGATCACACCAGACTGCTCAATCACCTGAATAAAATTGAAAAATAGAGAGTGCTGGCTGTAACCACTGAACCACTAATCAGTTGCTAAATCAAATTCTAACAGAAGTGATACAAAAAAAGCCTGAGCTTCCTTTTGACGGTGAAAGAAAACATAAAACCCATTCTCAGTACCTCTAAAAAAAAAAACCCTCGATATAGAATTATGTCTCTCTTTAATAGCCAATAACCCAGAAATATTCCGAAAAAGATGCATATTTACCACAGACAGAACTATCCTGGAATTCATACGGCATGTGGATTTATATAGAGTAAGACAAATAACTTGATTGCGATACCATCCACAGAAAAATCAATGGCAATCCAAACCGCATTTTGTGTATGGAAAACATTATAGCAAAACTAACTCAGCCGGATGGGTAATGACACTCAACTAAGAACTTTCAGTGACAAGCACTGATATCAGTCTATAAGAAGACGGTTTTTAATGGGCAGAAAGATTGAATGATTAATTAATTTAGCCAAAAAAACAAAGAGAGAGAATTACCGTGCCTCCTTCAGCTTCTTGTTCGGTGGCAAGGTCTTGAAGGAACCAGATAGCACTACCTTCATCTCCAACTTCATTCCTGTAATCTAAGAGCTCGAATATTAGGCTTTCATCGCGGGCAGGGTCCACAAATACCTCCTACAAACCACCACAGCATGTAATTCCAAGTGAACTTTGAGAATTAGCGACACCCTTAAATAACAGCCTCGATTAGGTCTTTTAAGCAAGTAACCAACCTGATGATCGGGGACTTGCCGGATATTGCTGACATCCTGGGACACATAAGCCAATCAACAGCCCCGGATTATAAATAAGGACAGAACGAAATCCAAATGATATGAATACACAACAACAGAAAGCAATATGTGTGAGTGTGTGTGTGTGTTAAAAAAATAAACACCAACCTGGAATCTATGAGAGAATGTGCTAGATATTGCCCCGCCAAAAAGCGGGCGCTCCGAATAAGAATCTGCAGCCATTTTCGGCGAGAAAACTTTTTGACGAAAGAGTCACAGAGTCGCGATTAAGGAATCCCCAAAATGGGATTCTACTGGCTGTAATAAAGGGATCGAATTTGAACAAGAAATACTTGGGAAAGGGAATTGGGAGAGGAATTGAGTAAGAAGTAGGAAAAAAAAAATGAGCCGGATTTGTAGAGCTGAGAAATCCTCAGGTGACGAACCAAGAGAGAGATAGAGAAGCCTCTAGCATGTTCTGTGGAACAGTGGAAGTTTCTGAAGTGAAACTCGCGGTTTGTGAATTCGTATTTAAAGAAAAAAAATGGTGAAGCCACTTCTGCGTAACAGAAAAGCTAAGTGCCTGTTTGGATACGAATATTTGAGTGTAATACGTACCTGTCAATTGCAGCAATGAAACGATTTTACTCAACATGTTTGATTGGATTTTGAAATAAAAGATTGAAAAAATTAATAACAATATTATATGATTAAAAATTATTTAAATATTATTTCTTATTTTTTATTTTGTTTTAAAATTTGAAAAAGTATTATTAATTTTTATGTTTTATTTGGGAGTTTAGAAAAATTATAATTATTAAATAAAAAAATTAACTATTTGAAATTGAAATTATTTTATATTTAAAATTTTGAGTGATGTTTAAAGATAAAATATCTGAAAATATTTAAAAATAGTTGTATTGCTAAACAATCCTAAAACTGAGCTGACTAACCTTGATGGCTATTCTTTATATTATATGGTGTCAGTGCAATAAGATTAGGACAATGCTAGATCATAATAAATAAATAAATGAAAGAAAAGGTGATTCATGCGTTGTATTGATAATATAAAATGTATTTTTTTTTTCAAACAGTTTTAATCATGAAGTAAAAAAAAAATATCACTTTTAGCCTTAGGGGCACCATTCTCGGTGGCACAAACATTTTTCTTAAAATTATATGTGAAATACACACTCTTCGGCTAATCTAGAATGATTTGATTGACAAGAAAATTTTAAAATTAAAAGTATTTGTAAATCAAATCAGTAAAGATGGTATTTTTTTTTTTTTAAGAGAAATGATTTATATAAATTTTAAATAGTTAAACTTCGTATTAATTCTTATAAAAAAGTGAATCTCACTTAAAAAACAGTATAAAAAATTATTTTTTATTAGTTAAATCCATTTTTTTATAAAAGATTTATACGAAACTTGTCTATTTAAGACTTGTTCCTAACATTTCTTTCATATCAGCTGATAAATAGTATTACTATGGTATAACTTCAATTGGCATAAATCCGTTGATATATTCTGAGCTATCTTTCATTGTATGATCTATCAAGACAAGTTGTATAGTAAGACTCCTTTTCAATTGTCTCTTGTAAATAGTGAGATAGCAAAACTTCTTGTGTTAATTTATTAGCTTTTGCAAAGACTTCTTGAATACTTTGTGAAATAGTGATAGGCATGATCTATTATTGGCTTAGGTTCAGCTAAGACTTTTTGTATAGCATCTATGCATCTTTCAACAGGTATACCCCATGATATGGTACTTGAGATTAATTATTAGCCAGCCTGAATTAATGATTAGAGATATTTGGATACGGCATGGGCAAAATATTAGTCTAATTTCTCAGCTTGGTGGAAATCAACTGAAGGATATGGTTTTGAAATCCAAAGTTCAGATTAAAGAAAAAGAAGATTTGAGAATTTGGAAGCCATCTTACTCTGGTAAATTTTCTGTAAAGTCTGCTTGGAATTTAATTAGAAGTTCATCTGGTATTTTTCCTCTTTCTGCTTGTATATGGAACCATATTCTGCCCCCAAAAATTTTGATTTTTGGATGGAAACTTTTTCGAGTTCCTCTTTGGAACAGTATGTCCTATAAGGAGGAATTATCGGAGACCAATAGAAAAATGACACCTAAGCTGAGCACATGATCTCAGCCTGAACCTGGCTGCACCATAGCAACGGCCAAATCACACTTGACCGAACGAAGAAAGAATTGCTTCAATGAACAGAATTTGTTGCCGCTTCTTCTTCTTCTTCATTTGTTGCCTCTCTCTCTCTCTCTCTCTCTCTCTCTCACGCTTCATTAATTCAGTATTCATCTGTTGCTTCTTTTTTTTTTTTTTTATATTGTCTGATCACCAGTCTTTATATCTTCAAAGACATGAAGCAACGTTCAAAGCACCAACCAGAGATACCACTGTTACTATTTTCTTGCTCTGTGCATTTTTTATGGGATTTTTATTTCAAGCCTTTGGTTTTCTTGTAAACAAGACTAATGGAAAACTTGCAGAGAAGTAGTAGTGCTGAAATTTGTTGTTCAAGCCACTTTATGAACCATTAAAGATTTTTCATTTATCATGGTGGAAATTACCAAATGGTGCAGAAAATTGAAGGAAAAGAAACCAAAGAGAAAATGACGATGGACTCACTTAACCCTGCAACTGCATTGGTGTCACAGGCAACCAAACAAAAGCTGAAACACAAAACAACTCAGCAAATTAAGTTGATATAAAGTCTTCAAATCCAGAGAAAATTGATTAATTGAAGTTGCTAGAGAGAAAGAAGAGAGAAAAGGGTCGAGATCTTGGGGGGAGAGAGAGAGAGAGAGAGAGAGGCTAGGGTTAGACACAGAGAGCTTCGTGAATGTGGGAAGGAGAGAGGGACTGGGTTTCAACAGAGAAGCTTCCGCATTGATCTAGGCAATTTATTTTTTCTTTGCAATGCAGTCTACTATTGGAAAGATGTGGGCTCTACGTGGCAGGCTATCGTTGGTTGCCGTTGTTTGGAGAATAACCGAGACACCTGTGGGAAGATATTCTCAACTTTTTCATAATGTATTCCCAATTGATGTAGCAATACAAGGGTGTGGGATTCCCATGGTTTCCAAGTGTGTCTGCTGCCCAACTTCACCAGAGATAGATCAGTGGATCATTTGTTTGAAAATGGGAGATTAATTACTGAAGTATGGGAAGATTTTGCATTTCTTTTTGGTTACTCTTCTTTGTCAAGCTCTCCATGGAGAACACGTACATTACAATGGTGACAACTTTCTAAAGGGAAAGATCAAGTTGGTATGCTGGCAGCTATGGTACCACCAATGATCATTCTTTGGGAATCGTGGTTGTCAAGAAATAATTGTGTATATATCCATCTCGTTTCACTCTAGAACATACAACTGAGTCCAATGAATACTGTCGATTTCATGATCCAATGATATGCTACCATTTCGTCCTCGTGAACCAAGCAAAGCCTGAGGATTAGCTCACAGTTCAAATCTGTATTGAATTTCTATACCATTAACTCATTGATTGTTGATGATTCCTGAACAATATTCCAATATACTTGACAACCAATAAATAGCACATAACTGGACTAATATGGCCGAATGTAATCCCTCAAATCCAAAAACAACAACCAAAAGAAGTGTCAAGTTATCTCCACAAATCTATTATTAGTTGGAGGACAATACAACAAGCTTCAACAAAACGGCTTTCCCGTAGTTCCTCACAATCCACCCATTAAGTTTTTGCCATTCTTTGAAGCAACCGTGCTTGTCACACCACCATCACTGCAACATATTACCAAACATTCAGAGCTCATAAATGTTAAAAAAAGGACAACGATGAAGAGATTAAAATGCCACACAGAAAAACAATGTCTGAATTGGATCAAAGAACTTGGATTACTTCAAGCAGAAATGCATCTGGTACTTAAATCTGTTGAAGCTACGTCTCAGAAATGAGAATGCGGTTTCCTATGTCAGAGAATGTCTTCACATCAATTCCCCATAGCCTGCTTATTAAGATGAATGGCAATGTTAGGCAAAAATCCAGACAAATTTATTTTTTCACTTCCAAGCTGATGAAAAATAACATCCATATGTCAGTCCTCACGAAGAACTGTTATGCCAGGCAGCCAATTAACTGCAAATATGGGGATCTTGCACCATTATGAATTTTGTATCACAAGTTATGATCGAAACAACTATGAAAGGCGCTTACCAGCAATCAACCCCAATGGCAATGGCCCCAACCTTATCTGCCTTTTGATCATCACCAATGTGTACTGCTTTGCAAGCCTCAGCATTAAGTTGATCTACACCAATAGCACACTGTGACTTGGTCTCAGCTAAAAAGAAAGATGGGGGTGGGGGGCGGTTTACTACCACTTTCAAGATAACAAATTCTAATAATTCCATTCAGGCATCCACTAGAAGCATTTACCGTGTTGTTCAAACTCCAACTGATTTACTAACGTAGAACAATGAATACAAATATTTGACCATTTCTCGTGTTTTCCAAAGAGCTTATATGCATATACAGTGATGACAAAAAGGAAATCTGGGCAACTGCACTGCACATACCTAAAGCAGCTTTAAATATTTTTATGTCAGGTTTTTCATAACCAACCTCTGAAGATATGATAACGGCATCAAACCTGAAAATCAAAGCAAGAAAAATGCTTACATGTAAATATCATGAATGGTCATCGGTATCCCTGTTCCTCTTCTTCATAGTAGCATTCCAACCTTTTCTTTTTCTTCTCTTGTTTGGCTTTTTCCTTTCTTTTTTTTCTTTTTGTTTTTTATTTTTATTTTTTGGACCAAATGTTACAATGTTTCATACTTAAGAAATAGCAAACAGAAGGAAAGGCTAAGACTTACAGATCTAAAACATCAAGTTCCCTCAATAACTTCCTTAGGCGGGTATCAAAATTGGATACAACAGCCACCTTAACTGTATCACAGCTCATCATATTTGGAATAATGAAAGAAGAAAATAATTCAAAAACCATAGACTTCATTAGTACTAGCAAATAACAGATAGAGGAAAATACTTTATGAATATGACCTCCAGCATCCTTGAGAAGGACTATTGTTTCATAAGCTCCATCTGGAAGGCGCCATGCATCACCTTTTGCATAATACTGACAATAGAAACCACTGAGAATAATTCAAATAAAGTCTCAATTAACATCAACCAATGCCTCGTCACTATGCTTAGCACCAGTCATACATTTCTTTTGGAAATATTATATTAGGGCCAGTACCGGCCGAAGAACAAGCACTTTGAACGGGTTGGTCTTAAGAGATATCACCTCATAAACTTCTTCGAAATAATCATCAGCAGCACAACCAGTGGCTTCAGAAACAACCAATTTCCAAAATGGCCTCCCATCTCCCTGTGAATAGGATAAAATCTTCAATCAACACCTTTTCTTTATTTAAGGAAACTGTTTTCTTCATTAAAGAACTGGGCAAAATTAATCCTTTTGGTAGATGGAAGAGGTCTGAATAGATAAAGAACCTAACCCCATTAAGATCATTCCTTGGAAATGGAAATAGTATAAGAGAGGCTCCATATAGGAACTATACAATTCATGTTTTTTCCTCACAGATGGACAGTAAACAAGTCCCACAGAAAATAAAAGATATATACAGCTAATTTCAATGCATCAAATCATTGTCAAAGTATCCTCGTCTCCTATAATGGAAATACTTATATAGTGTGAAGGACCATAGTGATGGTGATATAAATACATGCTCATTTGCATCAGTATCCTATTAATTTAAATCTCCCTACCCCTCATCCTCCACGCCAAAACAAAGGATCCAAGAAACTCTACTGAAAAATGAGCATTACTTGTGGTTGAGTACAGCAGGAAGGCTATCATCAACATCCTTATGCCTCAAAGTATTCATGTCTGGTAAATACAATTAATTTATCAAGTGGTTTCTTGAGAAACGGAAAACTCAGAAAAGGCTAATTTGAGAGACAGAACTTACTAGAGAATCTGAAAAGGTATCAAAGGCAAACTGGGAGAGCACAATACACGCACAACTAATTATAAGTATAAGAAAAATGCAGAACTCTCACTGGAAAATTAAACTTAATAAGATAGTTTTTTTTTTCCTTTTTTTGGGTGTTCTTTTTTTCTTATGAAGCATATACAATTTTTTTTTTTTTTGGTAAGTAAGAAGTAAATTTTATTGAAGTGAATGAAGATAGGCAAAGCCTATGTGCACAGGAAGTTTACAGAAGAAATGCCTAAGTACATTCTAATAGTGCTAAGTTAAAGATATAAAGCATATACAAATTAAGCGTATACCTTTAAAAAGTTACAGAACAGACCTGGTAACGAAGCTTCTCAGGCCATGGAGCAGCAAAAGCTCTCCTAAATCCTTGCTTTATTTCAGCTGATGTCGTTGATAAACCTGAAAATGTTTCAAAAGAATGATTTATAGCTCACAACAGAATAGTGCATGAGCCAGGATTACACTAGAGAAAATAATGAAACAGAAAGAAATAACATCATAAACAACAAACTATAGTATGGCTATCTAAGTAAGAAAAACTAGTTATCACATACCCAAAAAAAAAAAAAAAGTAAGATAACGTTCAAATGCATCACATTCAAAGAAAGGGCCAACCAATCACCCACTCAGTAAAGCAATCCCTAGTCACAACATTGACTAATATGATTTACCAATACTACAGTTTCCAAATGCAGTTTGCTTCGTAGCTTGGAAGTCTTGGAAGATAGCGGCACTCATAGAAACTAACGTACTCCAACCTCTCATGCACAGTCTATTATCTAAATGGATTATTTGTTGAAATTTAACATGAAATCTACAAGTATAGAAAGTTATGCAATTACATGTAAGATAAGGCTTCCGCCAATAACTTGCACTCGAAATATCGCTATATACTACCAAGCACAAACACTAACCGTATTTACTGCCGATGGTTGCATAAGTCTCTTCGACTGGCTTTGCCAACTGCAAAAGGGTACCTCCCGCATCCAACAATAATGCATCGTATGCTCTCTTAACCGACCTTCCTCCATCTACCCAGAGAGGAAAAAAAAAAGACATATAACAAGAAAGACCCACTATATAGAACACCCCAAGGTTAGAATTGTGCTATAAAGTTATAAAGGGTCTGCATCGTGAAGGCCAATATACGAAATGCCCATGTCATCCTTATTCATTTTAAATCATAATTGGGTCAGTAAAATGACAAATTCTTTAGGTAGAAAACACGGGGAAAAATTCTAACGAGATAAAGGTATAATTCGCGCGCGCGCGCGCGTGAGAGAGAGAGAGAGAGAGAGAGAGAGAGAGAGAAGGCGATCTAACCAGTGTGGAGGGCCATGGAGGAGAAACGAAGGGAGTTGGGAAGCTTCAAATTTCGAGGAGGTTTGAGGGCTCTGAAAAGAGCAATTCCTCCATGAGAACATCTCATCAAACACGTTTCCATTGCAGAGCTCCCTCACTGTGTCGGATATTCCTATGCGAAAGTCTTTTTCTGTTGGTAAAATGTAATGTATGTATGCCTTCCCTTTGCCCCGTCACGACCGTCGTTTAGTTCACTCACTCGATTTTAGGTGTGGACAAAACTCAAAAACGAATTTCAGTTGTATTTTTAAAAAAATTTATTCAAGTGGACAAAATTCGAAGACTGAACTCAAATCTTTATCAACAACATAACCTGGCAACATATTTTTATTCCTTTTGAAATTTATATATAATAAAAAATAAAAAATTATTTTCTTACGTCTAATTGGCAGTCCTTTTTTTTTTTCCCCCTCATAACATAAGTTGAGCCAAGAAGGCAACTCAAATCTCTTGAACCAAGCTCATGCAGTATGATCATCGCCAGCAAAACCACCATAAAAATTTTAATTTTTGTAATGACTAGTGCTAGATCTAGTTTTAGTTTTGAAGTGTTCATACCTCAAGCACTCTTTTATAAGAAAAAGTAAAGTCTACCGTCAAAAAATGATTTTTTATGTGGATATCAAATTTAACTACTTTTAAAAATGTGCAAGATTTGTATATTTTTAAGATTATAAATATCATTTCTCTTTTATTATGGTTACATCCTGTTATCTCCCCATTACCCTTCAATGTCACGGGAATCTTCATGTTGAGTATACAAGCGTGAAAAGAGAGTTACAAGTCCTAAATTTCTCATCAAATAAGTATAAATTATTAGCCTAACAATTGGACCCAAAATCAGTTTAACTTCTGGATTGAGTGGCGTCCATATGCTCAATGAAAGGTCTCCTATAATTGTTATTTTTTTTCCCTTCTGACAGCGGCATTGGAGCCAATGCAACTATAACATAATTGTGAGGATTCATCTTCAGGATTTAGAAGATGGGTCTAAGGTGTAGCTTAGATGGTGAGATGAGATAAGATGAGATAGTTTTTTATAAAAGTAAAAAGTTGAATAAAATATTGTTAGAATATTATTTTTTAATATTATTATTTTTTGAAATTTTAAAAAGTTGAATTGTTATTTATATTTTGTGTAAAAATTTAAAAAAATTGTAAAAATGAGATAAGATAAAACCGTTTTTGTATCCAAACTAATAAATCGGAATATAAACTGATCCAACTTAGACCCATCGATCAAGCACTCACAAGTCACAATTATATGGAAAATTATCAAGTGCTTAAACGAGTATAGACATGATACTCTCCTCCAATCAAAATAATACCATGTTATTAAAGTTGCTTACATTTTTAATGACACGTCATACTTTAATAGCATAGAAGTACCTCATATTCTAAAATTACTCAATTTTTACTCCAATTATGTTGGCTAGACGAAAAAATGAATGTCCTAATGTACCCATCTGGCCGTCTCGACCATACACCATGTAAAAAACTCCCGTATATTGCCCGGTCTATGTTGATTACAGAGAGGCTCTCCAACTTCTTGCACTCCCTAAAGGTCACCATTTTTCACAAGATTATTGGATGAAGGTAATGAATGTGGTTCCTATACAATGAAATAAAGCAATTGCATGCTTCTAGACATCTTAAATTGAAACAAGCTTAGTGCGTTTGGATATTTCACCAGCTAGCTGGTTTTGGCAATATAGTTCGTTGATAACATGTGAACTGAAATCTCAAAACAATCATTAACTGAAACTACAAGAAGTCCACCCGACCAATGGGAGAACCAACAGATTATGGCTTAGTTCTGGTTCAGCTTGCAACATAGTTCTTTCTGGAAAGTGAGGAAGAGGGGGGAGCTATAGCAAGCTTCAAACCCATTACCTTCAAGCTCATTGCTACATAACTTGGATGTGGGATGTGCCAGCAACCACGTTTTACAAGATTGGCTCTTATGTAGTGAAATAATGGGATTGCATGATTCTAGGCATCTTCTTTGAGCACTTTCATCTCACTGTTCATATCTGCTTTTGAATGGCATATGATTTCAATGTTCTGATTTAACATAAGAGAGCAAGCAAGTGCACAAATGAGATCCTCAAAATCAAACAAACCATACAACACCCCTCACAAACTAGACTCAGTTTGTCACATTGCTAGAATTTCGTCAAGAAATCTACAGGTCTCAGGTAAATGCAATTGACTTAAACATGCCAATCATGATATCCAACTCAAGGCATCCTATTTATACAACAGAGCAGGGTGATAATCACTGTTTGCTGCGCTGCTTTCACATAGTGGGGGTGTATGGTTAAAAGGTCCCATAATCGTACTCATGAGATGGGGGGTAACATACAGCAAAAGAGATCCAGGTTGGACTTTCCATTACCAACCAAGTTTGAGCAACCCAACCTATAAGAATATGGTGGCAAGTTAGAATCCATTCTAAAGATAATACTTGAGACTTCACCAAAATCCACTGTGCTGATTCCTAGTGTGGGTTTAAAATAATTTTGCTTGTTCATTCATAGAGGTTGCTAATAACATAACTGAAATACAAAACTTTCAATGGCATTTGAAGGCGATCAAGATGAGGCAACTAATGAAAATATGAACAGAATAAATCAGAATAACAAAAAGAAATGGAAATCAACTCAAACTTACCAAGTATAAACCTTAAACTAATCTCAATTGACCAAAGAAGCAAGTGGAGGAGATGGCACAGCCCTGTGCCGAAATAGCTTTGTGAGAGCTCTGCGCTCACAGTCCTGCATACGTAAGAAAAGGGCATGACATACCAAGCGCAATTTTTGAATAATTACACCTTCATGAAAACACATTGAAGCAACTAGTTTAAAGGAGCTAATCATATAAACAATGTGATCATCCGGATTTTGCTCAGTTCCAACAACCAAGCAAAATCAACACGATCAATTGTACAATTTTAGTGACTTCTGAAACCATTTTGGAAATAGCTCCAAAAGAATAAATCAATTAGTTGTAATGATACACAGACAAATACAACGAAATCACTAACTGATAAGTATATTGAGATTTTCTTGAGAGAGACTATTACCTTAAACATATTTAAGTAAAATGGTCTTGTGGGATTCATTCTTCTCAGTTTCAAATAAGTATATGCAAAGCTTAGCTGATCACGTGAGGTGAATCGGTTGACTTCATTGAACCAAAGACAAGAAAACAAATTTGACATTGGTGTATGTGCCCGTACTATAAAGGAACCTTCAGGAACAACTGCAAGGTAAATGACACATCACATTAGCACATGGGGTTCATGGAGACATGAACTGCAGATGAAAAGACAA
This sequence comes from Carya illinoinensis, assembly GCF_018687715.1. Taxonomy (NCBI): domain Eukaryota; kingdom Viridiplantae; phylum Streptophyta; class Magnoliopsida; order Fagales; family Juglandaceae; genus Carya; species Carya illinoinensis. The sequence continues at coordinate 27,363,858 of NC_056757.1, forward strand.
TCTCCATAACGAACAGAGATGCCAATGACACGCACAACTTGGAAGAGGAGTATTTGGGTCTGAAGGATCAAACTTGGTGAGACCATCAGACTGATAAAAAGTAAACTGTTCATCAATGGCCGTGTGATTGTACTTATTTAGACGCTTATTTTGGAGTACCTCCTCCCAGACACAGTGGCGATCATAATGATTTGAAATGGCATATTCTGATTTTGTTCGCCACAAAAAGTACTCAATAATCAACATGGGATCACTCTGAAGTCGCATCTTGCTGTCAAGCCAAATCGAGTACCTTCAAACAACCACTGCATGTAAGATAAAATTTTTGATTTTCAACTAGAAGGGCCAAGACTCAATGGCTAGAATATTATGTATAATTACCTAGATGAAGGGAAGAGGCGATGTGGCAAAAACTTTGGCACCTTTCCAGTTTTACGCATGTCCTTATATGGCAAGTTCCTCACAACAATGATTTTCCATAAGCCGACATATCCGTCATCATCAGGAGTATTACCTTCTAATGACAGTTTTAATAATGTTTGCTCATCGACAAACATAACAAAACAAACATTTTTCTTGGAATATTCACTGATCTGCAGCAAACAAGAATATTTGAACATCACTGATTGATCCACATATATCATGATGACATATATATTCAGAACGTAATTCCTCAGAACAAAATATTCTAAAGTTATTGAATACATGCAGGCATATAAAATCATTAAAGCTCAAATAGATAGGAGATAACTAAAGATTTCATTGTGCACACAGGTGGATACAGCAAAGGTATTAGAGCCATAAACAAATCAAGTATAAAGAGAACCATACATATTAATTTCATATATTAAAATCAAATGACCACGAAAATAGAAATTTCAAGTTAAATGAACTTTCCATTTCCTTACTTCATGCAAAATCCTCTCTTTACTCCACCAGCTATCCATCATGTAATTCTTTGGAATGGCATTTTGTAAAAGGTTTAGACTAAGTACATCTTCAACTTTAGATCTTCTATTTATTTTCTCTAAGAAGACGAAGGGATAAACTAAACAAGACAACAGATACATGAAACTACATGAAAGCCTATTCCATTGCTTACTACACAAAATAGAACCCAAAATGCAAGAAATTCATAGCTTCAATTGTAACATTATGAAAAAGCAGTTGTTGTTTGCATTTCAAGCAGACGTTATTCTCTATAACTATTTCAAAAGATTGAGTATAATGCTGAAACATGAAAACCAAAATTTTGTGAGTATCAAACAGCTATATAAAGACACTTCTATAATAGGTTTCATGATATTAGGAAAGTAAAATACTCTCCTTTGTTTTAATAAAGAAGGGGGATGAAAAGAAAAAAAGAACTCATCTCAATATTTCAGTAGATCCATAGGTTACCATTTTAAATTTTCACATAATAAAAATGTGATGCCATATCTTGCAAGAACCAAACATTCATTTTTCCATTTTTATTTTTATTTTCTTTAAAGCAGTTTCAAAGTTGAAGATACCGCTCTGCTAATTGAATGTTTGCAGGAAAAGTGGAGATAAGTGTGTGTGCCTCCCATAAAATGCTGGGAGTGTCTGATATTCGAACAGAAAGGTCAGACATGAAGATTATTCTTGGTCAATAAAATTATATGAAGGGGTATGCTTATATAGAGTCAGAATGATGATGCATCCTCAAATTTACTTCCACTACTATTTACATCAAGGAATTCTTTTTTTCCAGTCATATTTGAAGATAATAATCTTTCATGAATGAAAATCTGAATAGAGTATAACAATTGCCAAAGTGAAGGTTCAGTCTTATTTCTTATGAAGTCGTTATGTTCATGAAAAAGAAAAGAAGTGTAAAGTTGGGTATTTACAATTGCAAGACTTAGTTACTTATCCCCAAAAAAAAATAATAATAATTGCAAGACTTAGTGCTGGTAGTTGTGATACCAGAGTTTATTTTATAAGATAACATTTTATTAGAAAGAGGGTGTGACTCCAGTAACACAGGAAGTATACAAAAGACCCACCCAACTAGTAGAAGGAGAAAGTGCTAGAACTTCATGAAAGGTAGAAATAGAAAATGCTACACTATTGCAGACTGCTATCCAACAATAAAGGGAAGTAAGGAAGGATGACTGGAGCTCCAATACCAATTTTTCACCATCTTTGAAGAGGTTGAATCTTAGAAGCTACGTTCATTTCTTTCCCTCAAATTACACCACAACAAACAGGCCGGTATCATCTTTCACAATAGTGCACACCAATGGCTCTTAAACTGTCCTTTCCAACATGCTAGGAGATCCACTACTAGGGAAGGCATAACCCACTCTATCCTAAATAGACCAAAAACTATGTTTCATAAAGCACTAGCTTTATATAATCATGCGGAGTATATACTTGATGCTCAGTTGAATGAAATATATATGAAGTAAAATTTCTTACACAGCAACCAGCTACTAATGAAACATAAGCTATTAACCACATAAGCAAAAGGTGATGGTTATAATGTTATCAGCATGACAGACAAATGATTATGTAAGGAATAGAGCTCATTTACCAGTCTGCGTGTGGGCCTCCTCAAAAAGTCGGAGCTCCCAAAAATGCAAGAAGATACTACAACCTTACATGTATACATGTATGCCTTGTCTTTCTCATTTAAATCAAATCCTATGCTCGAATATCCAGGTGGTCCATTTACGAAACCACAATGAAGTGTCTGATTTCTAGCATAGAAGGATTTCTCTCTTTCTGGGAGAGTCTGATGTCCTCCAAATCTAGGTTCAAAATAATTATCGGGTAATATTTCCTCTTTTTCAATGTACTCTAGTGAAAACTGGGTGAATTTCATAAGATCCTTGGGTTCAACAAGATTATCCACGGATTTGACAAGCCCAACTTCGCAAGGAGAATCTGAAGGGTGAAGACATGGAAGAAAAGGCACAAGGACTGAGTCAAAAATTGGAAATTATTTACAGAAGACAGAAAAGCATAAACTGAAACAGTATCCAAATAATCCAATGAATGTTTAGTCAATATATATTCAGTGGAAAAACGCAAGGAAGCATCAGCTCCAAACCTTATATTGGGTCCGTAGATGATAACACCATTAGTTTCTTTTGCAATAAATTGAAGCCTTATAATAACAAAAGAACATTTACTAATATGATGCAATACAAGTTCCAATGCGAATACAGAGTTTTCCATTTTCAGGAGAAATTTAAATTCAAGGAAGTCACAGGATTTACTGCAAAGGGGTTTACCATTAGGCTTATCATGCTGCAAAGTTTGGCTAATTTTCTTAGGAAACTTATCAAAAAAAATTTCTTAGGAAGCTAGGGAGTAGCTGGACACTTTTAGACATGAACATGAAGTGTAATATCAAGCTCCATGTTAGGTTAACTGGCCTACTTGACACATTCTGGTGCTACATATTGTCAGAAATACTACTCTTTTTGTTTCTTCAACCTAAATTTTGTATTCTTCGTCACACTTCTTAGGAGATGATTGGGGAATGAGATGAGATGAGAATTTTGTGAATAGTAGTAAGATGGTTTGTAAATAGTAGTAAGATAGTTTGAGTTAAATATTTATTAGGTTTGGGGAAAGGAGAGAGAAAATGTTGAATAAAAATTATTATGAAGTTAAAATATTGTCAAAATATCATTTTTTAATATTATTTTTGTTTTGGGATTTGAAAAACCTGAATTGATTTTTGTTTTTTGTTTGAAAGTTTAGGAAAGTTGTAATGATTGGTTCGAATGTGTTTGTGTTTAAATGATGTTTGGGAAAGAGATGAGATGAGATGGAAATTGTTTCCAAACATCCCCTTAATGTGGCACATGTTAAGTCATTGTTATTTAAACGATTGACACAAAACCATATAAAACTTGACACAACAACAAATGTGACTAAGGATGATAAAATTTACAATGAAGAATAGCATTGTTCTATTTATTATTGCACACTAACTCAACACAATTTTGGCATTTCCCAAAACCTGATCGCCACCCACTAACCAACAGAAGGAAAAGAAACTATATGCTTGATAAAAGCTCAAAATTTCTTGGTCTTAACTCTGGACCTCAACATCAACTATTTGTAAATTGTTGGAATTAGAGCAACAAAACCAATAAGCACTGAAAACTACTTCTTTTGGTTCTCACAATGTTCAACACTTCATTCAACTTCTATTAGAGAAGTCTTCAAGTGATAGCTCAATATCTAACTTTTGTTTGAAAATCACCTTAACACAAACTCAAAAAAGGCTTTGGATGAACACCATAAACTTGATGTAACTTATTGGCAAACGGTCTTAACCCAACTTTTCAGCAATTGAAAACAAGATTCATAGATCTTAATATACTCATAAGATTAGTGCAAGCTAAATATCCTTACGCTGCCTACGATTCTTGCTTTTCGGAGGTTTTGGAGCATTATACCCTAAAAGTTGTTCTTGTACTTCTTGTGACAATGAAATGCTATCTTCCAAATTATCTGCGATGAGAAATAAGTACTTCTTTTACATTTAACCATAGAAGAAGCACAAAATTAAAAACAAGAAGAAGCTAAATCATACATGGAAACATGAAAGTTACAACGAAAAATTAGATTCACTGAACCGGGATCACTAACTAACACTAATATAACACAAAATGCCAACGTAATTAAAAATAAATAAAAATATCTTTTCTGAATATTTTCCCTGGTTCCATTGCTACACTGTACTTCACACAATCGATGGGATTGTATAGCTAATATTTCAACACAACATACATACATCGAAAGAATTTTGGTGACCCACCGAAGCACGAAAGCCATGATCTTTCAGAAAAAGAACTCCTATTCAAAGAATGCTTAACCGCATATATAAATTAGTCTGACTTACTTTGTGCCTTTTGCCTAATGGGAAATGGGTCAGATTCTATGGGATCAAACCTATGGGACTTAAGGAATGATGGAAGCAAATTTTTAAAATATATATATATATATATATATATGAGAGGGATAAATCATAAAAAAATAATCAAATAAAATATAGTAAAAGAGAGCTGTATCTCACCATGAAATAGCATTTGTACGCCAGAAACGACAAAATAAATTAGGAAGAGCAATGCAAGCACAAAGACCCAGCGCGAGAGTCTTTGTCTAGTTATCCGACAAAGCCTTCTTCCTCTACGAACAACCCGAAAACCATGCTCACTTTGATCAAGAGACTTAAAAATCATGCCAAGTATACCTCTTCTCTCCGTTAACATGTCGCTACTGTGCCTATAAAAGGCCATCATAGAGCGCCCTCCGAACTTTGGGGAAAAAACAAGCTCATCTATGGAACATTTGTAACATTTCAAAATAAAATAAAAAGTCAGTGGCGTACAATTAATGAAGCATACTGGCATATTATGTAGCCATTGACAGACTTCTATAGAATACTATCCCCAATCATACGGCACGAAACATCTAAAACTGAACTAGCAATAAAATTCTTAAATCTAAATTGATACGATTACACAAAAAAAAACATGTACGAAACAACTCAGCTTACCCTAGAATTAGTTACCGTACGTTTATTGAGGCTTATATGCCGACTGGCGAGGCAAGATTTTGCAAAGAAAATTCAAATTCCATCGTAGGAAAAATTAGAGAACAACTTATAACACGACATTGTATGGATTTAAGATCCATTGTTTCAGCAGTCAGCAGGATCTAAGGAATAAGAGAGATTTACGTGGGAAATGGAAATCCTACGAATTAAAATCCCAGGTTGAGATATACCGAAGATAACAGAGAACTACAATTATAGAATAGCTGAACGGGGGACACTGGGGATTTACCTGGATCTCACGGGCAGGTCCCAAGCAGTAGCAGCGGTGAACCGCGAAAACAAGAATACGAAAGGTGGAGACTATCTAAAACAGAGATACTAGGAGAGACCGTGGGATGCCTGCCCCGTACAAAAACTTCGTTACAGTAACCGCAATGTCGGAGGGAGAGGAGAGAGAATAAAAAATAAACGGACAATCAACCATAGGTTTGGGCCTACGTCCTTTGCTTTTAGCTAAAAGGGCATTCTCACGAGCGTAAAAAGTCAAATTTAAAAGTTAATTAAAGTCACATGTTTTATCGTCCGTTGTTTATATCTATTAGATAAAATAATAAAAAAAATATTTTATAATATTTTATTTAATTTATTTATCTCATATTTTAAAATCTATTATAAATTGTATGAATCCAATCACCTATATATATAAAAATAATAATTAGTAGTGCAACTATTATATAGCAACAAAATGAGAGATTAATATAAATTATTCAATAAAGGGTGAATAGTAATCTTATAAATATAGAGAGTTACTATAACTAGCAAACAAAATATTTGTCTTTTGCATCTTCCAATATAGCCCATGTCAAAGAATTATTAGCCAAATTTTAGTTTGTATTTACATTGGACTAAGCCAATGAATGTTCTAAGGATGAGATTGCAAAAGGGAGTTTGATATAATCAAATAAGTTGATTGATTGGTTGTGGCATTAAACCACAATCAATAGAAAGATAATACGGTTAACTATTCTGGTGTGTTTTATAAAAGAACTCATCACTTATATTTCTTTCATATTCTCATTCGGGAAAATATATAAACGTGGATAACTAGAGACGAAAGATTATGATCGCTAACAACACTGAATGAGGATCGACCACTATATTGATGTGTGGACCCACAAGTTGGCAGGAATGGGTTGGGCCAAAGAATATGTTGATATCACACGTGTAGTCCTCGAAGTGTGGGAGCAACGATGGCAAGTGTGGTTCACACACGATTTGGGAGACACATAAGCCTCACGCATTGGCTAGACATTGGCGTTTCTTAGCCCATATTGAAGATCGGCGTCTAGGGAGTGCAGTGGCGTGGCTCTTTTACGCATTTGATGTTCGAAAGGGAATGCATCAAGCATTTTTTGACGCAGTAGAGAATAAATGTAAGAAATAAGGAGAAAATACTATGAACATGAAGAAAATAAAATGAGATAGAAGAGTACAGGGAGGAAGGGAAGGCTCCTCCCTCTCCCAAACCTGAGATGTTGGAGTATAGATTTACAAATTGAGCAAATGGAATTAAAGTCTAGAGAAGCACAGGTTAAAGTAGGAAAAGATATAAAAAGTTAGTTATTTTTCTATTATTTTCTTTTATCTCTATAAATACATTCTGTAAGTTGTATTAAATCATCAATTCAATAACGTGAAAGTCTTTCTCTTCATCTCCTCTGTTTCTATCTTGTATTCACTGAGTCTTACCTTCAAGTGTTCATCAGAAACTTGACATGGTATCAGATTGAAAACATTATTGTTTCCACAAATTCATCTTCTTATCTTTCATTTTTTTTCTTCTTGAAATCTGCATTACAAAATTCTGCTCAAGAATTTTTGTAGTGATCCTTCTTGCACTTTCTTGCATTTTCTTGCTCTTTCTTGGATAGATTTCTGAAATGGATTCTTCTAAAAATTCTGCAAATTCTTCAAATTCTGTCATATATCCCTCTGATGATTCCTCTAGTCCCTATTATCTACATCCAAGTGACAATCCTGGTGCTCTTCTAGTCTCATAAATCTTTATTGGAGATAATTACATAGCATGGAGTCGATCAATCATCATAGCATTGACTGTTAAGAACAAGGTGGCATTTATCAATGGTTTGATTACTGCTCCTCCTGCTACTCAACAAGTTCTTCATACTGCTTGGTTGCGTGCCAACAATTTGGTACTTTCTTGGTTAATGAATTCCATCTCCAAAGAAATAAGGAATAGTTTGCTTTATGTTATCTCAACTGTTGATCTTTGGAATGAGTTGAAAACTAGATACTTAAAAAGTGATGGTTCAAGAGTTTTTCATCTTGAAAAAGCTCTTAGTTCTATAACTCAAGGTTCTTTATCAATCACTGAATACTTCAATGCTTTCAAAACCTTATGGAATGAATATGTTAGCTACAGACCATTCCCAACTTGCACTTGTGGAAAGATGGCATCATGTACATGCAATCTTTTTGACTTCTTACTTCTTCGACAGCAATTTGATTATGTATTAAAGTTCTTGGTTGGGTTAAACGATTCCTATGCTTCAGTCAGGAGTCAATTACTTCTTGTTTTTCCATTACCAAGCATGGCCAAAGTCTTTTCATTACTACTTCAAGAGGAAAGCCAACGACAACTAACCAATTTTGTAGGCCATGAAACTCATGTCTTGTTAGTAAAACAGAATAATCAGTCATTGGTTCAGTCAAAGTTTTCCAAAGACAAGCAGAAGAAGTCTTCTTTGTACTGCACTCATTGTGGATATCATGGACATACAGTGGAAAAATGTTTCCAAGTTCATGGTTACCCTCCTGGTTGGACTGGACCTAAAGGAAGGCGAAATCTCCCTACTGCCCATGCTGCCATTTCAACTGGAGAGGTCTACATTCAAAATAGTAATGAGAATCAATTTTTTTTTTTTAACTTCTGAGGAATTTACTAAACTGCTAGCACTTGCAAATTCAAATCCATCTCCTACACCAGATGTGAATCTTGTAACTACTCAATTTTCTGGTAAACCACTGCTACTACCTATAGAGTTTTCTTCTTGTTATTCAGTTTCTTCAACTTCACAACATAAATTTTCATGGATCTTGGATACTGGTGCAACAGATCACATGATCTGTTCACCCCTCCTCTACTCTTCCACACCTAAACCAATTAATACTTCTATTAATCTACCCAATGGCAACTCTGTCCCAACTACTCATATTGGTACTATATGCCTCTCGAACACATTATTTCTACATAATGTGTTGTGTTCCAAGCTTTTCATTCAATTTGCTATCTGTTTCCAAACTTACAAAAGAATCTAATCTCTCTGTATCCTTTTTTGATTCTCACTGCCTTTTACAGGACCAATCAGCCAAGAAGATGATTGGAATTACATTTGAGAAACATGGACTTTACCACTTATCTCAAGCTACTACAAAAGCTTACCTGCAATCAACCCCAGTTTAATTCTCCATCCTTTGCTTCAATCATTACTCAAACTCAATTAGATCTTTGGCACTATAGATTAGGCCATGTTTCTAACTCCAGATTACCTTCTCTTAAACAATTAGAATCATCCATATCTCTTGTTTCTACAAATGTTTGTGATATATGTCATTTAGCAAAGCAAAGAAAACTTTCTTTTCCTGTATCTGAAACTGCTTCTAATTAAATGTTTGAATTGATTCATTGTGACATATGGGGTCCCTTTGGTATTATTTCATATTCTGGTTTTAGATTCTTTCTCATTATAGTTGATGACTTCACACAATGCACTTAGGTTTATATGCTCAAAACAAAATCTGAAGTCTCTTCTATACTTAAAAGTTTCTATAAAATGGTAGAAACACAATTCAGTGTTCCTATCAAAACAATAAGGACAGACAATGGACCAGAATTCTTTTTAACTCAATTCTATGATAGTCATGGCATTATACATCAAAGGAGTTGTGTGGAAACTCCACAACAAAATGAAGTTGTGGAGAGGAAGCATCAACACTTGTTAAACACTGCCAGAGCCTTAATATTTCAAGCAAATATACCTTTAACTTTTTGGAGTGATTGTGTGTTGACTGCTGCCCACATCATAAACAGAATTCCTACCCCCCTTCTCAAAAATAAAACACCATTTGAAATGCTTTTTAAAAAAGCACCTAACCTCTCCCATCTTAAAGTTTTTGGTTGTCTTTGCTTTGCTTCAACACTTACAAATCACATACATAAATTTGATCCAAGAGCCACAAAATGTCTTTTCTTAGGTTACCCCTCTGATATAAAAGGCTATAAGCTGATGGACCTTAATACAAACAAAATATTCATTTCGAGAAATGTAGATTTCTATGAAAACAGTTTTCCCTTTAAAGCTCTTTCACCTATTTCATATTCTGAGACACACTCCTTTCTATTTCCTCCAACCAACTCTACTTTAGAATTCTTTCATGATCAAACCAGAAAAGATCATAATCCCTCTACTATCATTCAGTCAGATCAGAATCTAGCCTCTTTGCCTAATGAACCAATTCTACATTCTGACTCACCTTCTTTGCCTAATGCTCAGGAGATTTCCAATACTAATGAATCTGACCAATCTGCCTCAAACATACAACAACTCAGAAAATCTTCAAGAATTAAACAACAACCAGTATTCTTGCAGGATTATTATTGTGGTAATGTTTCTACTGTTCCAAGTACAAATCAATCATCTACTTCTGCTGGTTGTTCTGATAATTCAGGTACTCTCCTATTTGTTCCAAGTGCAAATCAATCATCTACTTCTGCTAGTTGTTCTGATAATTCAAGTACTCTCTATCCTATTTCTGCTTTTCTCTTTGCAAATCGATTATCCACATCTCATAAAGCCTTTCTAGCATCCATTTCAGCCAGACAAGAACCCAAAACCTACAAACAAGCTGCCAAAATATCTAAATGGCAAGTTGCTATGCAAAATGAATTAAATGCCTTAGAGTTAAACAAAACTTGGGAACTTGTTACTCTTCCTCAACACAAACAGACCATAGGTTGCAAATGGGTATTTCGAATTAAGTACAAGGCAGATGGCACTATAGAAAGGCACAAAGCTAGATTAGTAGCTAAAGGCTACACTCAACAAGAAGGCTTAGACTTCTTTGACACATTCTCTCCAGTAGCCAAGATCACATCTATTCGGTTAATTCTTGCTATAGCAGCAGTTAAAAACTGGCGCATTTATCAACTAGATGTGAATAATGCCTTTTTACATGGAGATCTACATGAAGAGGTTTATATGGAATTGCCCCTTGGATTGGCTGTCAAAGGTGACAACAAAGTTTGTAAACTTCTCAAAAGCCTTTATGGTTTAAAATAAGCCTCTAGGCAATGGTTTGCAAAACTGTCCACTGCTTTACTTGATTATGGTTTTACTCAAGGAAATTCAGATTGTTCTTTATTCATTAAGAAATCTGAATCCTCTTTTATAGCACTCCTAGTCTATGTAGATGATATTCTACTGGCTAGTGACAGTTTGATAGAGATTGAATTGCTTAAAAAGTTATTACATGACAAGTTCACAATTAAAGATTTGGGGGAACTCAAATACTTCCTTGGCTTGGAAGTGGCAAGGTCTAAAAATGGCATTTCAATCTGTCAAAGAAAGTATGCCTTAGACATACTTCAAGATACTGGAATTCTTGGTGCTAAGCCTTCTGCCTTTCCAATGGAGTCGAATCTTAAACTTACTGCAATAGATTCTGATCTCTATGAAGATCCTTCAACTTATAGAAGAATGGTTGGAAGGTTATTGTATCTAACAATTACTAAACCTGACCTTGCATATTCAGTTTAAGTTCTGAGTCAATTCCTTGCCAAACCAGCTGTTAGTTATCACCAAGCAGCTGTTAGAGTACTTAGATATCTCAAAGCTACACCAGGGCAAGGCTTATTCTTCTCCTCTTCATCAGAATTAGAATTAAAGGCATTCTCAGACAGTGATTGGGCAGGGTGTGTTGACACTCGAAGGAGTGTAACAGGCTTTGCTATTTTTCTAGGCAACTCATTGATTTCATGGAAAAGTAAAAAGCAGGCTACCATTAGCATATCTTCTGCAAAATCAGAATACCGAGCCCTTGCTTCAACAACCTGTGAGGTCCAGTGGCTCCTTTATGCCTTGCAAGACTTAAACATCAGCCATCATCAACCAACACTACTCTATACAGACAGTAAATCAGCATTGTCCATTGCTACCAATCCAGTTCATCGAAGGGAAATCACCCGTTTGTCCAGATCTGCGACCACCGTCACTTTATGTTTCTGATTCAAAAGCATGAGTTTAGGTTCTCTTTTATATAGCTCATATATCGTTGGTTGTTGTATTTTTGTATACTTAAAATATATATATATATGTATATATATTGTTGTTGTTGTATTCCCTGGCTTGGCAAACATTTGAATTTAGTGTTTTTATCAAAGTTCTATTTGTTATTGTTTATCTAGCTCTTTCTACACTGGTTTTTCACATGGAACCATAGATTATTGTTGAGGACCCAGTGGTGAGGCGTGGTTACTAATTTTTTTAAAAAAACCAATTTGTATGTAATTTTTGGTTTATGAGGCTATGCTGTTGAGGCAAGGTTGCTGTTTTTTTTTTTTTTTTTTTTGTGCCCATTAGCTATTTGATGGAAGTCCTAAACCAGTTTCTAGTATTTTTTTCTATTTTGTGCCCATCAGCCTATTTTGTGCCCTCTTGTATATTGTAATTGTGGACTTGTAAATCAGTGTAGGGATGCTAAAATATGCACTTTATGTTTAAAAATAGATTATTTTTTAGCAAGGCAAGATTGAATAAGAGTGACGTGATTCATCTAGCTTGTTAGGTCAATTTTTTAGTGAGCATCATGAGGCCTTCCTATATTTTCAGATGATTTATAGGGATGCTAAAAGTACATATATAGATATCACTCCATACCGATTAAAAAAAGTTTATATATATGAAAGTTTAAAAATGTACATATATGGCTTTGCTATTTGCTATTTTCTCAACTTAATCAACAACATGTGTCGTTGATGGCTTTGCTTTTCAATTTGCAGGGTCAACCTTCTCATGTGAAATTTTAAACAAATGTGCAGGGAGAAGCAAGATGCGAGTTCTTTCTAGGAGCAGATATCCCTCAACTGATAGAGAACATTCGGAGAATAAATAATGCAGTTCGAAAGAGAGATGATGATGTATTACTGCACTAGAATGAAGCTCGGAAAAGAGAAGATAAACTTAGAGATAGAGAGACAAACATTGACATGGTTGAGGTTGAACTTCGAAAGTGGAGGGTCGAAAATGTTGACATGTTGTAACTATTGCAATAGTTTCTACTTGGTTTGGAAAAAATATAGGGCACATGTAAATAGTTGGATATTTTTTCTATGGTTTTTGTATGGATCATATGTAATGTTCTACCATTTCTCAGTTTTGAAAATTTCTCATTAGTCCCAAACAATGAGAAATAACGTCACTTTCCAATAAAAATTTGTAGCTTGTGCGGAATATATGAGAATCTGAAAAAGTGAAAGATCTTATAGTAGAAATGGTTTTAGTTGTTCGTGTGTAGCTCATCCTAATTTTGTCATGAAGAAACTTGCACTAAACATTATCGAAATAGTGCACATGTTTGGAATGTTTGTATTTACATCCTGCAAGTCCATCGATCAGCTATACATGTTCTAGAAATTGCATGCACTTCCAAAAATTGCTTTCTAACTTCTAAAATATATAGCATGCACTTCTAGAAATTAAAATATCTATTTTAGTCCAAAATACAAACCACAACGAGATATAAACTACATGTATATTCCTTCAAATGTTACTTCCAAAAATTACAATATTTGTTCCAGTCCAAAATACAAACCACAACAAGATACAAGCTACATGTATATTCCTCCAAATGTCACTTCCAAAAATTACAACATGTGTTCCAGCCCAAAATACCTATCACAACAAGATACAAGCTACATGTATATTCTTCCAAATGTCACTTCCAAAAATTACAATATATGAGTTCCAGCCCAAAATACCTATCACAACAAGATACAAACTACAACATCTTCAAGCTACAAACTTGTGATTCCAATTTCTACAAACTACTCCACAATACATTATCTAAGCAAGTCCAAATCTCCATGGAATTACACAGCATCAATATGGTCACATCTCTGAAACAACACAAATAAAAGTCAAATAACATATTAATACTTGCTTCAAAATAATTATACAAAAAAGCAAAGCCTCACACCTCCTCATTGCTCAATGGCGTCGATTGTGTGACAATTCTATTTTGGGTTCCAACGCCAAAACCATCAACAGTAGCACCAAGTTAAGATTTCAGGAGCTCAGCCAATTGTGATTTGTCATCAAAGATTTTTCTGCAAGTCTAAATTCCAGTATAAAAATACACATCTATTAGAAAGAAATATACACATATTTACTATATACAATTAATACAAAAAAATTAATACATGTTTATTCTTTCTCTTAGTTGCAACCTTCTCTACAAGCAAAACCTTTCGTTTTATTGGGGGTCTCCATTTCCCCCTGACAACATGGGGGCTTAATATTTTCTTACCCTTGTTCTTGCAAACGTTTTCTTTCATCTTGGTTGAACCGAACTTTGACTCAAGTGTTAAGCCTTCAAATTTATGCTCAAAGTCATCTAAATGGCATAGGAATGCATTGACATGGTCATCACTTGAGGATACACGCGTAGCTAATTTCAAACATCATTAAACCACAACCTCATACCTCTGTGCGTCTGCATTGTTGTGCAAGTCATTGTAGCTACTTTTCACGAGTGTGTATCTCCTCTTTAAATCCTTTCTCCATTGATCCAATACTTATTTTCAGGTAGCACATTAAGTTTTTTCATATGACATACTCTGAAAACATGCCTATAGATAATGCCCCTCATCTCAAATAATGCACACATGCATTTAACTTCACATTCCTCTTCATTATAGTAAACTAAGTAATGAACCATTTTCACATGGTCATCAATGGAAATTTCATCCAAAACATCATAAGTAGAAATGCAACCCTGCGTGCTGACAAGTGTGCAATTACATAAAATCATCCATAATACCTCTCTTTGGACCTCTTTAAATTTTGCATTTGTATACACCGATTGAAACTGCTTCTCAATGGCAAATGAGGATACACTTGGGATTGTTTGGTTGGAGGAGTTGAAATCAGCTATCGCCTCGACCTCCACCTTTTTTCTCAAAGCATTGTCAAATCGATCGACAAATTCTTTTAACGTCGTACCAGAATGCACAAACCCGTCGAAAAATGCATTCATGCTTTTATACCGTTGTGTAGTGCTCATACCAGCCCAAAATACACTCTTCAAGTAAACTGGTACCCAAAAAGACCTCTCATCATACAACCCTTGTAGCCATGCATTAGAACCAAATTCGTACTTCTGAAGTAGTTTCCCCCACTTCTCCTCAAATTTTGCCCAAGTCTGTGAATCATATAGAGCACTCTGAATGGAAGTCCGCAGCCCTAAATTGAATTGGGAGTGGGACCCCAATTTTTCTGAGAGTTTCCACATGATATGCCACAAACAATATCTATGGTGACTGTTTGGAAATATAATGGCAATAACAGCTTTCATTGCCCGATCTTGGTTTGTTATGATGGCTTTAGGAGCCCGACCATTTATGCACTTCAACCATACTCGAAATAACCACACAAAAGTACTTGTGTCCTCGCTTGAAATCAAGCCAGCCCCTAACAGTATGAACTGTCCATGATGATTGACACTAACAAATGAAGCAAAAGGCATACCGTACCTATTTGTTAAATATGTTGTATCCGAAATACTCATATGCTGCTCGACTTCATGCGTCAACCCAAAACACATTTCTTACTCTAAACTCATCATCCATATCCATGACAGAAATAAAGCCATCATTAATCTCTCTCATTCTCTCAAAGTAGTCACTAATTGCTTCGCCACCTCCTTTACCCAGCCTTAAGTGTCTGGCTTTATCAATAAAATTCTGACAATCTTTCTTTGCAAACTCAAGATACTCAAACCCCCTTGCTTCAACAACAAGTGAATTGAAATTCTTGTTCATTCGAATACCTACTCTGTCATTCAAATCAAGCATCCTTTGACTATATTCATCTAAACACTTGTGAGATCTAAAAAATCTAGACTTCTGTGGGCTTACAGTATGATTGTGAGCAATCTCAACAATGGTCAAAACCCACACTCCACTAACCAAGTGAGAATTTACCTTCGGCTTATAGTCTGCTTTAATTGTTGGTCGTGGCCTCGCAACATTACTACTGCTAGGATAGTACTTGCCACCACATGCACACCCAATTGTTACATACTTCACACTCTCATCTACCTCTCGCTTCGTCCTTTGTGTCCTTACACCAAAAGCCGCTTGCTTGGCATATCGTTTGTAATAAGCTAAAAGCTCTTTCTCAGTGGCAAACTCCATACTAGATTTTGGTTCATCAACTTGTTCATCATCACCTGATACTTCATTAGTCCCCTCTGCATCTTTATTTATGTCGGATGTTGTTTCTAAAAATGCAAGAAAATGATTGGGATTAGCATTTTGATTGTATACACTGATTTTGAAATTATCGGGTTAAAAGTGTAATATCGTTAATAATATGAGGGCTTTCATCAGTTGTGTGATATACCTCCAATATTCTTCTCACTTTTGGTACTATTACGCACGGTTGATGACTCACTTAGGCGTTGGGGGGTCTCTTCAAATCTTATCAACTCCTCTGGATTGTTGAACGAAGTGTAGGGTATAGTTGGTCTAAGAGCTGGCATTGACGCATGCTATAATAATCACACATCATGAGAATATTTTTCCAAATTAACATAAGCACAAATTTTTTAACAAAGTCATCTACCTGGCTACTCAATGGGTACGGAAATGACATTGGATATGTATTTGAAGGAATCATAAATGGTGGGTAGTATGGATTGATGGCCGGATATCCCTATAATATGCAAATAAACACTACATTAACTAAATGGAAATATCGAACACAAAGACGCATCCAAATTACCAATGTGTATCATACTTGGTTTGATGACATCAATGTAGAAGGCCTGGGTGGCGTTCTATCTTCCTCTTTGTCCATCATGTTATTGCAACTGAAAATGCAATAGTTTAGAAATTTGCAACCATGGTACAAAGTCCAAACAGTGTCTCCAAAGCTTTTTATTTTGTTTTCCAACATTTCCTAAACATGTACGTCCAATAAAAGGAAATCTAAAGTAATATTGGTAAAGATTATGGTAAAAATAATCTAAAGTAGTTCAAGACTTGGTTTTTTCCATGTTAAAATAGTCAAAACAATCCTACACAGGTATATTACATAAATATAATGGAAAAAACTTAAATTTTTCCATGTTAAAATAGTCAACACAGTCCAAGTAAGAAATATTACAAAAAGATAATAGATTTTTCCATGTTAAAATGGTCAAAACAATCATACACATGTATATTACATAAATATAATGAAAAAACTAAAAAGCTTGAATTTTTCCATGTTAAAACAGTCAACACAGTCCAAGTCAGAAATATTACACAAAGATAATAGCTTTTTTCATGTCGTTCAAAAAAGAAAAAGTAAAGCAAAAACTGGAAAATAAAATGACAAGTAAAAAATGTAGATCTCTTCAACAAGAAAACAAGAATTACGGTATGAATGTCTAAAGCAAATGAGCTTTTTTTTTTTTTTTTTTTGAAATACTGATCTCATTAACCATGAAATAATGGGATACAACTCTCTATGGTCCAAAGTGACATAGGTCCACTCGGCTATATCATCTCCCTGTGTACAATATGGAAAACACAGCTCGGGCATCTCTCAAGCTCATAGACATCTTCTACCATCTCTGTAGCCACTTTTTGCAAGTTGGTGTGCTGCCATATCTGCCTCTCTATGGACATGGGAGGCTGTCCAATTGACACTTGAATTCAATACCCTTTTCGCATCTTCAATCAGGCACCCCCCTAAGCTCCAGTCCATTGCTTTGCTCTGCAAACCATCCACCACCCGCTTTGCATCACCCTCCAAACAGACTTGTTGCAACCCCAGATCTCTGCTAAAATCAGCTGCAACCAACAGACCATAAGCCTCAGCATCGAAAGGAGTCCCTCTTAAAGGTCTTTGAGCTCTTACAGTGCCAACTACCTGTCCTTGGAAGTCTCTGACTATCACACCTATCCCAACTCTTCCCTCCTTTGCTCTAACAGCTGCATCCCAATTGAGCTTGTAGGAGTTCTACATTGGTTTGGCCCACCTAAGTCCTGCTGATCCAGCCTGTTTCTTTGTTCCTTGGTCTGTTACAAGGGATTCTCTGAAAATGGATACTTCTTCTATGGCCTGTTGATACAACTTAGTGGGATGGGTGAATCCTTTCCCATGATACATCTCGTTTCTTCTAGACCAAATCCTTTTCAGTACCACTGCAGTATCTTCTAGTTCAGTAGCATCCAAGTTCTCTACTAGCAAGGACCAGATATCAAAAAAGAGGTCACTATGGCAGGACATCTTTTGGACCTTTTTACAACTTTGTTTCCACGCATCCTGAGCCGCAACACAGCTCCACAAGCAAATGAGCTTTTAAAAGCTACACAAAGTTTACACAAAAAAAGCTATGGAGAGGATGCATAGACCTTTTTTTATCAGATCTTCAACCCAAAACTAGTCCTTCATGAGCTACGACTTTAGAGAGTGGTGGATGAGAGAATGTGGTGGGTGGCTGGTAACTGGTTGGTGGGAGAGGGAAACAAATCGATTAGGAGAATTGGGTCAAGAAGGAAAATGTGCATATTCAAAATGAAGAAGAAAAACGTGTGTAAAAATAAATTGGATAAAAAGCAAAACATACATTTTATTGTAGGAAAAAAAAAATTCCACAGTGGCAATAAGTGTGCGGTGTGAAGAGCCTTACGGCTTCTGTGTAGACTTACTCAATCCCAAATGCACAAATTGTGCATAAACTTTTTATAAAAAGATGAGCCCCACAAAAAAGTGAGTTTTTTACATTTTTACAGTGGAATCCACTTTTTAATAAAAGATTTGTGCGAGATTTGTTCATTTGAAACTTGTATATATCATCATCCTTGTTGGGAAATATGAAAACTTACTCCAAGTTTCTTTTTAGTAGAACAATCTCGGATTGCTTTAAAATGTCTAACTATGTCTGAGACAGTGGGTAAAAATTAAAATGAAAAATTTTTAATATAGATAAAAGATTTTATTATTATATGATAGTGTCACACATACACCGAATTTTTTTATGAAAACGAGGCATTTAGGACAATGATAACTAGATTTTCACGAGGGTGGTGACGGGTAGGAAGTAGACAAAAATGTTATTTGCAATTGGAGTGGGGAACCCCATGACATCGCATTTGACATGGCAAAATAGAAACATCGTTGTTTCTATTTTGCCAGCCAACCAATTGATAGGGTCCTCGGTCGAGATCCTAGACACCAAGCTGCCACACCCCTTCTTGCTCCTTGATGACCGATGTGAACTGTCACTTGCTTGACCGTGATGGTTATGGGTGGTGTTGGCTGAATTTGTATGATTGTTTAGTGGCTGATGGTGGGCGTGATTCTAGTGACTGGGCGTGCATGCATGCATATGTAGTAGCTGAATGGGTTAAAACGATTTGAGTAGGATCAGGCAGTTAAGTGACTGGCTGACCAAGTCAGGTACACGTGGCTCCTGCTGGTGGCTGACCAAGTTAGGCACACAGGTGTCTCTTGATGGTGGGCTGACCAAGTCAAGCACATGTGTCGCTTACTTGGAGGCTGACCAAGTCACGCACAGGTGTCTTCTGATGATGAAGCACACGTGGCTAGGGGTGGTATTAATAGGTTGGCTGAGTGGGTGATGGCTGAGTGGTTTAAGGGATGGTTGGTTACTCCCTACAAAGTAAGAGAGCGGTTATGGCTAGACAGGTGGCAAGGCCTGGGCGTGTAGCTTGGCTGGTGGGTGGTAACTGTCAGATTGTCTCTGACCTTGCTCTAGATTTGACCAGGGTGGCCTGGTGCAGACCAGATATCCTTCAATGGCAACTCGTGGCTGCCTTACACGATGCCCCCCTCGAACAGTTCAAAATGATCAACAAGTAAATGCGAATGTGATACAATAGACACAATCCAAAATGCTTAAATACCTTAACAATGCATTAATCAAAGGAAAACAATTAAATGAATAGGTTATCCTGATTCACAAATTGCATTCAATGGAGCCTAAGTGACAAAGCACCAATGTGTCTATGGGGCTTATAAGCTAAATTCTTCCAAATGTTCAAAGATAAACATAACTAATGGCCTAGTGCCTAACTTATACTAGAAAGTAAATAAAATAATTATAAAGGAAAATGGTTCTGGGTCCACACCTCCTGGTGAAGGCCTCATGCTGTCAATGGCCCATGGGTGGCCAGGATGACTCACAGCATAGGCTGCATGCTTGTGCGAGTGGGTCTTCAGGTTGGCCTGCCGAGTTAGCCTTGACTGGTCCATGGTCCTTGCATGTGTGGCCCAGGTTGTGTGGGTTGGGTGTCATTGGTGAGTCGCTGGATTGGACTGTGGTAGGGTTGAGCATGGCAGGCTGCTGCATGGCCCAGGCTAGTGGGGCCTGGGCGTTGATCAGCATGGCCCTGGTCAAGACCAAGGCGTTGAGCAGCAAGGCATCGACCAAGGCTAGGGCATTGAGCGGCATGCCAGCATGCGTGGGCCTACTGGGTAGCTGCACCGTTAATTCCAATGTGGGTGTGCATGTGTGCGCTACGTGGGTGCCTAGGTCATGCTTGGGCCTTGTGCCTACGCACGGCCCATGCATGCACGCAGTGTGTGCGCATAGCCCATGTGTGCCCGCTGTGCACGTGCACTAGGCATGCGTGCAGTCTAGCCGTGCGGTGAGCGTGGTGTGACAACCTCGCTTGCGTGCGCGTGCTAGTTAAGGCATAGCCCGTGGCCTCCTGCCTTGGGGTTTTGACATTCCCCATCCGTTTTAGCATATCCTTTCCCTCAAGGATCAATTGGGGATACTTCTTCTCCAGCCCATCATAGTCCTCCCACGTTGCCTTGTCCCTTGATAATCCTTCCCACAGGATCAATGCTTGTCACACCCTGGGTCTCCCTCGGCCCCTCCGATGTAGCCTATATCCGAGTACTTCCTTTAGCTTCATAAGGATCATTCCCTCTTGATCCACTGTGGGTAACTCCTCCCCAATGAGACTCGGATCTCCAACCTTCTTCTTGAGTAAGGAAACATGAAATACTGGGTGCAACTGTGAAGTTGGTGGAAGCTGAAGCTTGTATGCCACACTGCCCAGTTTCTCCAACACTCTATAAGGCCTATAGAACTTCTGGTTCAGCTTTGCACTCGCGTTTTTCCTCATGGTCTTCTACCCAAATTGCCTAAGCTTCAAATAGACATAGTCGCCTACTTTGAAGGACACGGCACGTCACCCCTGATCATGATACTTCTTCATTCGAGTCTGGTCCTTCTTGAGCTCTCTTTTAACTTTGGCCAATACCTCGTCCCTATCAATCAGCTCTTGCTCCATTATTACTGGTTGAGCCCTTTTCATAGCTGACCAAGAGTGGCGGTGGTCTGCCATATACAACTTCAAAAGGGCTTTTTTCAATAGAAAAGTGATAAGAGGTATTATACCAAAATTCTGCCCATGGAAGGTAATCTGCCCATCTCCTTTGCTCTTCATGACAGAAGCACCTCAAATATTGTTCCAAAGTCCTATTGACCACCTCGGATTGGTCATCCATTTGTGGGTGATAGGAGGAACTCGTCTTAAGCTTGCTGCCTTGTAATTCAAATAGCTACCTCCAAAATGAACTCATAAAGACCCTGTCTCGATCTGATACTATGGTCCTTGGAAATCCATGCAACTTGGCAATGTTGCTGACAAAGGCTTTAGCCACTGACTTGGCTGTGTAAGGGTGATATAGAGGGATAAAGTGGGCATACTTGCTTAGTCGGTCTACTACTACTATAATCACTTCATGTCCTCCACTAATGGGTAGTCCCTCTATGAAATCCATTGCCAAGTCCTCCCAAATTCTGTTTGGAATTGACAATGGTTGGAGAAGTCCCGCTTCTGGCCTAGTGTCGTACTTAGCCTTTTGACAGATGTCACAACTGGCCACAAGCCTCTTGACATCACCCTTGATTCCTTCCCAATGGAAGAAGTGCTTCAACCGGATGTATGTTCTCAACCATCCAGATTGACCACCTTCCTTGCTGTTATGGAAGTGATCTAGAATCTCCTTCCTGAGATTCGGAACGTTCGGCACATAAACATAGTTCTTGTAGAAAATCAATCGTCTCTCACTTTGTAGCTTACAACTCCCTGCCCTTGGGCATCCAAGAGCTCAATGATCTCAAGTGCCCTTGCATCCAATTTGGTAGCCTCTCTGATCTTGTCCCATACTAGCCATTTTGCCCCGCTTAGTGCCAAGTTGGATGACCCTTCGTCCTCTCCTACTACCTCAAGTAGTTGGCTGCCTTCCCTTCGGCTTAAGGCATCGGCCACCTTATTTTCTTTGCCCAGTTGATAGACTATGTCGTACTCAAAGTCTAGCAACTTGACATGTTCCGGGGTGACAATTTTCTCCTGCAATAGATGCCTTAAGGCCTGCTGCTTTGTGATGATGGTAAACTTGCGCCCCAAGAGATATGGGCGCCACACCTTGACAGCATGCACTACTACCAATAGCTCTCGGGCATAGGTACTCCATGCTTTCTTCATAGGCCCGAGTGCCTTGAAAATGAAGGCCAAAGGCTTTCAGTCTTGGACCAACACAGCCCTGATGCCCTCGCTGCTTGCATCTGTATAAACTTCAAACGATCTCTCAAAATTGGGAATTGCCAACACAGGTGTCTTGGTCATGGCTCGCTTCAGTTCTTCAAAGGCTTCCCTAGCCTTGGTTGTCCACTCGAAACTGTCCTTCTTGAGCATTGCTGTGAGTGGCTTGGCTATGAGCCCATAGCCTTTGACAAACCTCCTATAATAACCCGTAAGCCCCAAAAATCCTCTCAAGGCCGAGATGTCCTTAGGTAGAGGACAATCCACCAGGGTCTCTATCTTTCTGTGATCAACTTTGACACCATCTCCTGAGATAAAGTGGTCCAAGTACTTCAACTCCTTCTCCATGAAGGCACACTTGGTGGCCTTACTGAAAAAATGATGCTCCTCCAGAATTGTTAGCACCTTTTCCAAGTGTTGCTTATGTTCTTCGATGGTCTTAGAGTAGACCAAAATTTCATCGAAGAAGACAAGCACAAACTTCCAAAGTAGTGGCTTGAAGATGCTATTCATTGCAGCTTGAAACGTTGAGGGTGCATTGCACAAACCGAAAGGCATCACCAGGTATTCATAATGACCTAAGTGAGTCCTAAAGGCTGTCTTATGGATGTCTTCCTCATTCATCCGAATCTGATGGTAGCCAGCCCTTAGATCCAACTTTGAAAACACTGTAGCCCCATGCAGCTCATCCAACATCTCATTGACTATAGGAATTGGGAATCTGTCCTTGACTGTAGCTTCATTCAGAGCCTTGTAATCAGTACAGAATCTCCATGTGCCATCCTTCTTCCTCACCAACAGTACCGGTGAAGAAAAGGGATTGGTGCTAGGATAGATTAGACCACTCTTCAACATCTCATCTACCTGCCATTCAATCTCTCCCTTCTGAAAGTGGACGTATCTATAGGGTGGCACATTGATCGGTTTTGCTTCATCCACTAGTCGAATTCTGTGATCAAACTCTCTAGGAGGTGGAAGTGCAGTGGGCACCTCGAGTACCCCCTGAGGGCTCCTAAGACTGGCTTGACCTCCTTAGGTAGTAGCTCTAATTCATCATGGGTGATCTCCTGACCCTTGTTCTCGACTTGCCTCAATACATCCTCTCTGGCCACTACTATGGAGAAGCAATGTGCCCCGCCTTTGCTTTGCAAAGCTTCTCAAACATAATAGTTTCGCATGATTTGATCTCCTTACTGGCAATGGCTGTCCACAGTCGCTTTTTAGAGCCAAGTTTAAACTTCATCGTCATGTTGTGATAGTCATGGACGACCCTACCAAGGCTCTTCAGCCAAGCATTCCCCAAGACTAAGTCAAGGCCGACCAAGGGCAGCACATGCAAGCCTGCCATAATCCAGACCCCCTGAACATTCATCTTCACTTCATGGTGAGAGCCTCACATTGCAGCTTTTCTCCACTTGCTACCTTTACTTCAAATGGTGAAATAGAGCTCAGTTTAAGTCCAACCTTGCCCACAATGCTGGAATTAATGAAGTTGTGAGTGGAGCTGCTATCTACCAGCAAAGTCACTTCATGCTTGCCCACCCATGCCATCAACCTCATGGACGTGGGCTTAGAAATGCCAGCCATGGCATTCAATGATAGCTCAGCCTCCTCTAGTGTGCCACCATATTCGGTTTCCTCCTCCTGGCAGGCTTCTTCTTGGCTGCCTTCCGACTCATAATCACTTGACTCGTCCTCAAACATAAACAAGACCTGAGCTGCCTTGCACTTGTAACCGGGGCCCCATTTGTCTCCGCACTTAAAACATAGCCCCTATTGATGCACTCTTGCACCTCTTCACTAGATAGCTTCTTGATCTCATATCTCTGTTTAGAGGTGGTGGCTGATGTGTCCCTTCCCTTCCAAGAGACCTTGGTTTGCACAGTCTTGAAAGACTTGCTCCTCATGTCTTTGGTTGGGCGCCGCTCACTAGAATGGCTTTCCTCAAAAATTTCAGTCATCTTCATCACCTCAGGTAGCCTTGTGGGCTGTCTAAGTTTGATTTCCTTGGCAAGCCAAGGTCTCAAACCATTGATGAACATGCCTATCAAGGCTTCCTCCGACCAGCCCCTAACCAGAGGTGCCTTAGCTTGGCTAGCTGCCCATGGTGATTGACAACTGGTGATGGCCCGAACTGACTGAGGAGCTCCTTCTCAAAGGATGTCCACTCCAGTCTCATGTGATCCTTGTCGTACTGGTCCCTTATCCAACGCCACCATTTTCCAACCCTACCTTCATGATAAAAGCAGACTATCGACACCCTCTCATGGCGTGGGATATCATAAGTCAGAAAATAGTGGTGGACCTTATCTAACCACTCATAGGGGTCACCACCGCTATACTTCGAGAAGTCGACCTTAGGCTGCTTGGGTCCCCAATCCTGATGCCAGTTTTCCCTTCTATCTTCATAGTCGTCCCTCTCAAATTGTGGCCCATGATAGCCAGGACCTAGTTGTCTTCTCCATGCCCTGGGTTGTTCAAGCTGGTAAGGCTCCTCAAAACCTTGCTCATGCTCAAATTCGTGGTGCTCATGGTGAATACTAGGGCTCTAACCGGATAGTTAGCCAATGGCTCCTCTCTCTCAAAGAATTCATTCGGAATCCACCTCTCATGGTAACTCTGGCAGTTCTCTACACGACCACCATGCCTCAAATCTTGCCTTGGGGCCGCATGCATGGACTCGATCACACTGGCTTCCAGTCCATCAGCATAGGCATCGGCCCCATGAGGTGGTGTCCTAGGACGGTTCTCAGCTAGTCTCCTCTCTAGCCGCTCCAATGTTGTGTTCATCTCTCTCCTTATATTTTTCATGGCCCTCTGGTTATCCTTATTAGAGGTCTTCATGGCCACACGCAGCTCGGCTAAGTTGTTGGTGACACCGTCAAGAATTGAAGTAATCTTGTTGGTGTGATCATCTAGAACTTCTAGTCGGGCTCTATTAGAAATGCCCGTGGGCTCCTTCACATATTGTCTCTCTTGCATGTTGATTCACTCTTAATATTATATCACGGTTGAGTGGCTTGCAAACTGACCCACACAGATGGTTTAGGCTTGCAAACTGTTAGTCACAAGGGATGAAAAACGGGCTGATGGTGCAGGTTCGTGGTTCCAACCTTGGGTCCTTCATCTTCAAGAGTGACCGACCCCAACCACAAATTGAGTCCAAATTGAGTCCAACCTTGGGTTGTTCACGTTCTAGCGTGGCAACCGCTCCAAACCTATCTACTCCTTCCTCTACCACAACCCCTGAACTTCACAATGCAACAATAACAACAGAAAAGAAAAATGAAGCAACGTCGGGATCCTCCCCAAACAAAATCACAAAGATGAGTGATGGGTTGCCTACCTC
Source organism: Carya illinoinensis (assembly GCF_018687715.1). Taxonomy (NCBI): domain Eukaryota; kingdom Viridiplantae; phylum Streptophyta; class Magnoliopsida; order Fagales; family Juglandaceae; genus Carya; species Carya illinoinensis. The sequence continues at coordinate 27,389,622 of NC_056757.1, forward strand.
AACAGAGAAGTGAGAACCTCTCTTGAACCTTCAAGTACATGGTTGCTCTCAATGAAAGCACCAAATTGGTTATAGGGTCCTTGGTCGAGATCCTAGACACCAAGCTGCCGCGCCCCTTCTTGCTCCTTGATGACCGATGTGAACTGCCACTTGCTTGACCATGATGGTTATGGGTGGTGTTGGCTGAGTTCGTATGATTGTTCAGTGGCTGATGGTGGGCGTGATTCTAGTGACTGGGCGTGCATGCATGCATGTACAGTAGCTGAATGGACTAAAACGGTTTGAGTGGGATCAGGCGGTTAAGTGGCTGGCTGACCAAGTCAAGCACATGTGGCTCCTGCTGGTGGCTGACCAAGTCAGGCACACAGGTGTCTCCTGATGGTGGGCTAACCAAGTCAAGCACATGTGTCGCTTGCTTGAGGGTTGACCAAGTCATGAACATGTGTCTTCTGATGATGAAGCACATGTGGTTAGGGGTGGTTTTAGTAGGTTGACCGAGTGGGTGATGGCTGAGCGGTTTAAGGGATGGTTGGTTACTCCTTACAAACTAGGGGAGCGGTTATGGCTAGACAGGTAGCAAGGGCTGGGCGTGTGGCTTGGCTGGTGGGTGGTAACTGTCAGCTTGTCCCTGACCTTGCTCCAGATTCAACCAGGGTGGCCTAGTGCAGACCAGATGCCCTTCAATGGCAACTCGTGGCTGCCTTACGCGATGCCCCACTCGAACAGTTCAAAATGATCAGCAAGCAAATGCGAATGCGATGCAATAGACACAATTCAAAATACTGAAATACCTCAACAATGCATTAATCAATGGAAAACAATGAAATGAATAGGTTACCTTGATTCATGAATTGAACAGGGTCAGCCTTCTCCTTTGGGATTCACGGATTGCACCCAATGGAGCCTAATTGACAAAGCACCAATGTGTCTATGAGGCTTACAAACCAAATTCGTCCAAATGTTTAAAGATAAACATAACTGATGGCCTAGTGCCTAACTTATACTAGAAAGAAAATAAAATGATTACAAAGGAAAATGGTTCTAGGTCCACGCCTCCTAGTGAAGGCCTCATGCTGTCAGTGGTCTATGGGTGGCCAGAATGACTCACAGCATAGGCTGCATGCTTGTGCGAGTGGGTCTTCAGGTTGGCCTGCCGGGCTAGCCTTGGCTGGTCTATGGTCCTTGTATGTGTGGCCCAGGTTGTGTGGGCTAGGCGTCATTGGTGAGTCGCTGGGTTGGATAGTGGTGGGCTTGAGCATGTCAGGCTGCTGCATGGCCCATGCCAGTGGGGCCTGGGTGTTGATCAGCAAGGCCCCAACCAAGGCCAGGGCGTTGAGCGGCATGCTAGCATGTGTGGGCCTGCTGGGCAGCCGCATCGTCAATTCCAATGTGGGCGTGCATACATGCGCTGCGCGGGTGCTTAGGCCATGCATGGGCCTTGTGTCTACGCACGGCCCATGCATGCGCGCAATGTGTGCGCATAGCCCATGCGTACCCGCTGTGCAAGCGCAGTAGGCGTGCGTACAGTCTAATCGTGCAGTGAGCGTGGTGTGACAACCTCGCTTGCGTGCACGCGCTGACTGTTCGTTGTCTGATGGAGGGTGACCGTGGCCTAGCATTCACCAAGGGCTCGGTCTATGGGCAATCAAGAGACGCTAACAGTGCTGCTGGCATGCTGTCCTGGCCCAGGCGGGTGCTAGTCAAAGCATGGCCCGTGGCCTCCTGCCTTGGGGTTTTGACACCAATCCCCCTGATGTGTTTCAAACAAAGACAAGTAATTTGAAATTCATAATGGTGTATCTCATCTTCTCCATCCCCACGAAGTAAAGTTCATTTTGGTCTTCGTCTTCTCCATCCTCACGAAGTCTTCTCTTTCGTCTTTCCCAAGAGAGCTCAGGAGAAAATTTGAAAGTAAAATAGAGCTTGAGATTGAAAGTGGAGGAAATCGTAATGGTAGAGATCTGTACCTCGGTCCTCAAAGAGTAAGCATCTTTACAAAGACCTTCTCTTCTTCCATGAAGCCTTTCATTTCCCCTTCTCCTTATCCCCTGCTCCTTCACCTGCTCCTTCTCACCCTTCCTCTCTTTGCAAGATCTGGTTCCTTCCCCCTTCTCTGAAATCCTAACCCTAACCCCTTTATCCCGAATCTCTAACCTAGCCCATGGTTGTCTTCGTGGGTGCCTAGAGGTCCTTCGTGGGTGTCTTCGTGGTATGTTCATCTCACAATTATTTTCTCATTTTTTATTTCTTTATATTTTGCATCTTGTACCAATATTTTACAACCATCACTTTTACAATTTTTTTTTAAGAAAAAAATTCCTTGGTGCAGATGTGGGAATTGAGTTTGAATATCATTACTTAATTTGTTTGGAAAGGTTGAAATGTGGGAATTGAGTTTGAATATGATTTGGCATGTTGTTGAAAAACCCAAAACCCAAGTCTACATCATTAATTAATCTCTTAAGAACAAGCAAACCTCCATCAATATATATCATATTCTTTAATTTGTTTCCTTTTTATTATATCGGGATGCTTGGAGGGAGAATTAATATGGGTTGCAAATTAAAAGATTTGGAATAATCTAGAAGCAATGATTGTCAAAAGTAGTTGTGTGCTTGATAAATATTTCCTTTTTCTCTCTAATGAAATATGTTTGGGAAGATCATTTGCTTTTGGGTTCCCTAACTTCTTATATGTATAATAAGCAGTAATCATGCAACTTTACATAAGGAAAACACAAGCTCCAAGTTAATGAATGACTAATTCTTTTGTTTACATACATTAACTTCGTGAATTATTTAATTGCTCTATGCATTTTTGAGATGTAAGTTGTGAGCAGCTGTTTGTAATAATATTTTCTCATAAATCATAACACAAATTTCTATCTGGTAAGATATTTGGGGGCAGGTATGCAAGTTTTGATCCCTTGGTGATTTTCAGTACTTTTTTTGCATAGTTGGATTATCCTATTTAGATGATTGGATACTTGGATCAATTATTAGTTGGATTGTTCTATTTAGATGATTTAATAGTTGGATCAATGATTAGTTGGATTAGTTGGATTGCCATATATGCTCTCATTGATTGGGTGCTTACACTGTTTAAGTGTTTGTGTTAATTTGAGTAGTGTTTGTTTCACTTGGATTCTCACAGTGGGTTCATGAAGACAAGTAGGGGGAGTTTGGTCTTGTCCTGTCCCAGCGGATTTTGTGGACCAGATCGGACCTATTCGATTTAGGATTTTTTCACCCTGGACTAGACCGAACTCCCTAAAGATGGGGCAGGTCCGGTCCCATTCTGGACAGTCCAGTCCATTCGGTCCACCCTAAACCTTCTTTCTTTTTCTTTCTTTGTTTTAATCAAAAGGTATTTTGTTTAATACTTATGTAATTATATTGTGATATATTTAATATATATACATATAGTATACTATTATATATATTAGTAATACACTAATACTATTAGTCTATTAGAATATAGTAAATTAGTAATAATTATTAACTTATTTACTATAACTAATAATACACTAGTACCAATACTATAACTAATAACTATATGTAATATACTAATATTACTATATCTCTTCAAACCTCACACATTTATTAATACTCTATGTAATACTATATTAAATAATAATAATAATACTCTTATTACTAATACTCTATATAATTATATTAAATACTATATTACTAATACTCTATGTAGTTATAGTAATTTAATATTAACATATTACTTATTAAATTAATTATACTAATACTATTATAACTTTTTACATATATGATATATTATAAAGTATTCTATAACTCTTATAATATGTTAATATATTAATATATACTAGTACTATATATTATAGTTAATAGTTATACATTAAAGAATATAATAATACATTGATACTAAATATATATAGTTATAGACTTATAATGATTTAGTTATTATAAATTTATGATTAATATAACTATATAATAGTATTAGTATTAGATTATTAGTAATTTAGTATAGTTCTATTATATTAGTAATATTAGTCGTGTTGAATCGGTCAGTTAGTATAACTATATTCTACATTATTAGTATTAATATAAATATTAGTATTAATTATAGTTATATAGCCTATATTAGAATTGTGAGTCTTAGACTATATAATAGCCTAACAATATAAATATATTGTATAATATATTTATACAACTGTATAAATATATTGTATAATATATATTAGTATTAATTATAGTGATTAGTATAACTATATAATAGTATAGTAAACTATTAGTATATCTATATTAGTATTAGTTATACTATTATAGTGATTTAGTATATTATAATTTATACTATAACTCTTAATATGTTAATATATTAATATACACCAGCACTATATACTATAATTATACATTAAAGAATATAATAATACATTCATACTATGATTTAGTTATTAACTTATTATGATTAGTATAACTATATAAATTACAATAGCATTAGACTATTAATATAGCTATATATTAGTAATATTATTTATGGTGAATCAGTGATTTAGTATAACTATATAAGTATTAATTATAGTGATAAGTATATTGTATAGCTATACATAATATTAATTATAGTGATTAGTATAACTATATAAATTATATAATAGTATATTAGTATTAATAGTAGACTATTAGTATAGCTATATATTAGTATTAGTTATAGTGATTTAGTATAATTAATTGTATAAGTATAATTACAGTCTATATTAGACTATTAGTATTTTTTATATCATATATAATTATATACAACTATTATATAAATAATATATTTTTTTTTTAATTTCCATTTCGTCCGGTTCAAGGTGAAAAACCTCCATATCGGGACCAGACCAAATGAGTTCGGTCTCTTGAAAATTGGGCTGGTCCGGTCCGGTAAAAATATGACCGGTCCAGTCGGTTTCTCCGATCCGAACCAGTCGATTCTTAACCCTAAAGACAAGCTTGTCACACTGTCTAACATTTAATCTATTTGAAAGATATTCATATAGATGCAAAGATTTACTAGCACAGATTATGTATATTGCAATGTGTATGGGAGTATTTGATAGTCATATAGCAAATATTTATTTTATTATTAATCTGTTTAGATTCTTTCATTGTATACTGCAATATTTGTGTCAATTTGCAATAATGTTTGTTTCACTTTGATTCTCACAATGGGTTCATGAAGACAAGCTTGTCACGTTGTCTAACATTTAATTTGTTTGAAAGATATTCATATAGATCCAAAGATTTGCGAGCTCAAATTATATATATTGTAGTGTGTATGGGTGTATGAGTGTATTTGATAATCTGTTGTTCAGATTATGTTTTTCTGTTGTTTGATTTTTTGTGGCTGCATTTTGAATGTGGTTTATGTTAGAATGTCATCATCATCAATGTCTTCTCCATCCCTTGCAGAACGTACTTTGAGTCAACCATTATGCTTCTATGAGATTGAAGCCACATTGAGATACTCAAATACTGCAATAAATCCAGGACGACATTTTTTAGAGTGTCCAAAGTACAACACAAAGGTAATGTTCCTAATTTGTAAAATATTTAATATATGTGTTCATAGTCCCACAACTTAACTTTACGTACATTTAACATTTTTTAAATATTTATAAAATGATCGGGGATTACCATACTGCAAGTATTTCAAGTAGGCAGATAGTAATCAATATCTGGATGAAGAACTTCAAGTAAGGGAAAATGAATTGTTAAAGAAGAAGGAAGAGCTCAATAAGTTACTCAATGATATCAAGAAGAAAAAGATTGAGCTCCGAAAGATATTGAATGAGATCGAGAAGAGAGAGATGGTGTTATCTAATAGAAATGTGATATCTCATATGATAAGGATAAGGGTAAGTGGTGTATAGGATCCCACATTGCTTGGAACTAAGAAGTTCTTGCTCTTTATAATGTCCCAAATGGGCCCCTATTATATTATTGACTAGTTCTTTTAGAGTATAGGTTATATGGTTAGAACCTTCCATTGGGGCGTTACAATGACATAAGAGCCTATCCCAATTAGAAATGTGGGACTTAAGCCGTGTCACCTACGATGGACTAACCCGACGAGGATATCAGGAATTTAAAGGGAGTAGATTGTGATACTCCATATGACAAGGATACGAGTAGATGGCGTATGAGATCCAACATTACTTGAAAATGAGAAGTTCTTGCTCTTTATAAGGTTTCAATAGGGCTCTAATTGTATTATTGACTAGTCCTTTTAAAGTATAGGTCATATGATTTAAACATTCCATTGAAGTGTTACAAGAAATGAGGAGGTTGTGAAGAAGGAGTTTGTGCTTCTTGAACAAAAAGTTAAAATAAGGCGTTCACGTACGTTACTCTGGATGTATTGAACTTTTGCCATTATTGTTTCATGTTACTTGGTAGTATGTAAGTGATTTAGAACTAGCATTGATAGTATGTACTTTAAGTTAATCAGATTGTGTATATTGCATTGTGTATAGGTGTATGTACTTTAATTTTAGTCAGTCAAATTGTGTATTTCCCCTGTTGTTCTAAGTGTAACCTCACCTAACTTTGGTATCTATTACCATCTCAAAATAGTTAATTTTGGTGTAACTTTTTTTTTTCTTTTTTTCTTTTTTCCATTTTTTCAATTCGGGGTGCTAGACTTTTCAAATTGCAAGGAAAGAAAAGGAGGAAAGAAAATGAGGAAAGGAGAGAGAGAGAGAGAGAGAGAGAGAGAGAGAGAGAGAGAGAGAGAGAGAGATTCTGGACTTCCACACGAAACAAATAAAAAAAAAAAGTTCTCGACTGCCTATTTTTCCAGCATTATTGTACTTAAAAGACCACAACTTTTCTGTGTACTCTCACAGACTGCATTACTTTTTCCTCCATTACAACAAGTTGAGGGAGTCGAAGTTCAACCTGAATCTTTTGGAGATTATGGTTCATCCTATAAAAGTTCAACCTGAAACTTTTGGAGATTATGGAACCAACATCCTATTTCCACATATAAAAAAGTCTCATACCATCGAAAAATAACTACAAATGAAAAGCTATCCATCCAAAAATACAAATAATTGTCCAATATAATACACCCATTGGTTCCAATAGCTTTTGAAGTTCCAATACACAATACACAAAAATGTGTTCTATCATGTGTCCATGAATTAAATTCAATGCACGCAAATAATTTTTGAAAAATTAAAATTAAACTATCTCATTGCGCCGGTTGTGATCCATCCAATCCAAATTACATCTGTAACGAATAATATTCAAATATGAATGATGATATCGATATTACTATTCAAATACTTTAAATTTGAACTTACACTTTCTTGACTCACAATCACTGTTTCTTGGAGCTAGATTCCATTGATGTCAAAAGCTAAGCTGTCTAGAACAGACTGGTGATAAATATTAAATACTCGTCAGAAAACGAGAGAATATTGTTGATCAAATATAAATATATAAGTGTTAATATACCTACACGCTACCAACATTGGACATATCTATCTCTGAATGGCCAATTAATTTCTTCAAGTATCCCACGACTAGTGTATTCATGCATCTCGCTAATAATCAAGTAACAAATAACAAAACACATTAGGCATATTTGCATTAATAAAATATAAATAAACATGTAATATTAAAAATGTGCACCTGTTTACGTTTCCCCTTAACTGATGTTTTATTCGTCTTCGCTTTAACTTTTTGTATGTCTTTCTCCCTAAATGCTCTCCTCAAAGATGAGGGTTTGCCTTTCCCTCTCACAACATATAGACTAAGTACTTGCTTTGAACTACCAACCGTAATTGTGTCCTTTGTCGTACAACCAACATTAGAACCCGTTAAGATTATCGACGGGGGTTATTGGTTATCACGATATAAGTCAATCATCTCATATAACTTTTTAGTTGCATCCTCAGTATGCTCTTTTGAACCCGCTGCATGAGTAATCATCTGATAGCAGATATTCAATAAACTTGAATATCTATTTGCATCTGCCCGCTGACCCCCTGCGTCATAACTGCTATGGATTAACATGTATCTCCTTTTGATGTCCTTCCGCCATCGGTCTAAAATGTACCTATCTGGCAATGATTTTATCCCGTTACACTTGAATACAGCCAAAATGTGTCTACATAATATCCCCCTCATTTGAAATAACCCACATGAACACTTTGCAATTGCATCTTCCTCACTAAAGTCCACAGAATGTGTAACCAGCTTAGTGTATTCTTCCACACGAACTTCATCCTCTACCAGATAGGTCTTTACTCCACCATCCCTCTTAAGTAAAGCTGGATCCATATCGATAATGCCAGTAAGTTGTTGCTGAAATTCCCTAAATTTTGCATTTGTGTACAATTCTTGAAATCTCTTTTCTATTGGAGATCTAGATATGCAGGGAATTGTGGAGTTGAATGAGTTAAAGTCTGCCCTATTTTCATTCTCTATTTTCTTTTTCAACGTGTTATCAAATTGGTCGACAAACTCTTTCAAAGTTGTTTCAGAATGCACATAACCGTCAAAAAAGGCATTCATGCTCTCACTCCGCTGGGTTGTACTTATGCCAGCCCAAAAAAACTCTTTCAAGAATGCCGGTACCCAATACTCACGCTCAGCGAATAAACTTTGCAGCCAGGCATTCTCATGTAAGTTGTACGTGGTGATTAACTCGTCCCAACAATTCTCAAACTCTTCAATAGTTTGGGTGTCATACACACATTTCATCAATGCATTTTTCAATCCACTTTTGTAGGAACTATGGGAGCCAAGCTTTTCAGGGACTTTTTTCAATATATGCCACAGGCAAAATCTATGTCGGCTTTCTGGAAAGACAATAGCAATTGCATTTTTCATCGCTTTGTCTTGATCTGTGATAATAGCTTTCGGAGCTACACCATCCATGCACTGTAACCAGGTCTGAAATAACCATACAAAGGTCTTAGTATCCTCACTAGAAATCAATCCTGCTCCCAACAGAATTGACTGCCCATGGTGGTTTACACCGACAAATGGTGCAAAGGGTATCTCATATCTATTTGTCAGGTATGTGGTATCGAATGTGACCACATCACCGAAATATTGGTAAGCTGCCCTACTACGAGGGTCTGCCCAGAAGACATTTTTTAACCTTCCGTCATCATCTAAATCCATCAATGTAAAAAACCCAGGATTTTTGTACTACATCCTAACAAAATGCTCTCGAAGCGCTCCAGCACCACCTTTCCCAAGTCATATATGTCTTGCATTGTCGATGTAATTACGACAATACTTTTCCACATACGGAAAGTTCTCGAATCCACCAGCGCCAACAACAAGAGATTCAAATCTCTTATTCATTCATATGTTAGCCAAATCGTTTGTATCTAGAACTCTTTTTACGATCTCACTCACTTCTCTATTACATCGAAAGAAACGGGATTTCTGTGGACTGAGGCAGTGATTATGGATATTATGAACTGTTGTCAATCGCACTTTTCCCTCAACTTTTAAAGCATTAATCTTTGCCTTACATTCCGTCTTTGCTGTCGGACGTGGTTTGGCGACATTCAGCGTCCTATTCCGAGCCTTTCCACCACGGGCACATGCAAGGGTGATATATCTAACAGTCTCGTCCTCTCCCCTCTCACTCCTTTTTGTCATCACTCCAAACCCGCATTTCTTAGCATATTGCTTGTAATAGCTCATTAATTCTTCAAAAGAATCAAACTCCATCCCCGACTTTGGCTCTTCAATCATATCATCACCATCCATTTGGACATGATTAGGTGTCCCAGCACTGCTATCCTGGGTTTCCCGTGCCTCTGGTCCATCTTCTTTACTTTCCTCATCAACTCTAGAAGAAATACATGACGCTTTAGTTTTCCTACAATCGGGTGTATCCTCCATATGAACTCTTGAGCTCGTTGCAGAGCTTGTATTGACAAGAGGTATCAGAGGTCCCATCCCATACTGAAATTGGTAACCAAAATTTTGCTTAAAACACCAAAACGAAAGCAATTAAACTTTCAGAAAAAGCAAAGTTATAAAATAATAATAATAATAATAATAATAATAATAATAATAATAATAAAAGACACAAATGGAGTTGCATCACCACCTGAATGTTGCTTGGATGTTGGTTGCCATCTAGATATGGCATAAAAGCCGGTGAACATGCAGGCATTGGTCCATGCCAACCTTGTATGCATGTCGAACTTGGAGCAGTTTTTGGTATGTCCTAACATAAAAAATAATAATGATAATTAGCAAGCACAAGGTTGATGTATTCAGCCAATAAACATCAACTCAACACATTCCAACAAATTTTTAAAATAATATAACATACTGCGCTTGGAAGATTTGAGCTAGATGGTGTTAGCGGAGATGAGTGTTCTTTTCCTTTTTCCATGTAGACAATCCTAAGGAGACCTATATATACGCGCTTCACTAAAGTCTAGTGGATTTTGGTGATGACAGATATACCCTGAAAAATAATAGATTCAACACAACGTAGAAAACAATTCAAACAAGAAATAAGACAAGACTGACATAAATTCTAACCACACCCATCAAATAAATTCTGGGAAGGGTTTTTGTTGAAAGATAAGCAGAAAAGGCAGAGAGAATATTGGAAAGTCAGGAAAATTTCGGGCATGTTTTGGTAACGGGAATGTTGCCCAGTCTCTGCTCTCGACCTACCTCACTCCTAAAGAAATAAATTCTCTGTAGTTGACCTTTGAGGAATATTGCAAAAGGGGGTGTACACATTCAATGACTCAAATATAAATGTTCAAAGTGATAAAAATTTAATGTGCATTTATGGATTAATATACTGACTATTGTGTTTGATTAATGTAAAAATTCCTAAATGATGGTGGGAAGCCGTTTGGAAAGGAATCTGACAATTGGAGTTTAGCACTCGCAAGGAAATATAGACTTTTTTTCCTGTAACTGGAGCATACGGACATGTAGACATGTCTTAAATAACTACTCATTTTGCCACACAAATATCTTATCTAATCTTGTGTGCTGATTCATGTGCTTTTTAGGCTTTATAAATGGCTCATTATGTTGAACTTGAACCCAAAAACAGTTTTAGAACGGAGAGCTAAGAGCAAAATTATGACAGTTTAAAAACTGTTAATAATATAATATAAAACACCATTTATCTATTTCACAAAAACACGTCTGCGATAAAGGTGTTTAATAAAATCTATGACATTTTCACTTTGTTGGCCCAAATTTTCAAAGTTCTTAATCTCCACAAATAAGATTTTTATGCAGTATCTATACAAATAAGATTTTTTTCTTCCCAATGGAAATAACCCAGGCCAATTGAAGTCTCAACAAATTCATACAATACTACCTGGGAAACTCAATGACTCCAACAAACTTTAGAGTCGTCACCTGCTGTCTGTCTCAATAGTTTCCAACATCCAGAGTTTGCTGTGCATGATAGTTTTGGCTCTATATTCAAAAGATTTAGTGGGTGTTGAAGATGAAGTTAGATGACTATAGGAAGGAGAAGCCTAACTAAGAAGTGGGGTGTTGAATGTTGATGTTTAGAAAGCTGATTTTTTTAGGTTTGCAGCTCAACCCATGAAACTATTATTGCTCTCTTTTAATTTGATTATCAACTATTCCTATTTCTGCTACCCTTTGTAGAGTCAGTGAAATAATGGATTGAGCGAAACGGCAAGAGAGAATCATGTTCTCCGGCTCCCTCTTTTGTATTATGGGAGTTCGCCAAATTGAAACTCTATTTTCGTGTACCTCAAAGGGTTTGGCCCATTTCTACTTTCATTTATTTTATTTTTAATTTTCTTGCATTCGTCGAAAGAGCGGAATGCTCATGGGGTTTCTTCCACTTCTTCTTCGGGTACAGTGAAGGTATTCTATAGTTTGGGAGAACTCAGGGAACTTTTCCCAGCACTTGAAAATAAAATCTCACCACACTTATATTCACCAGTAAATTATATATATTAAACAGGGAATTGGTAACTTACTACGAAATATAACAGATCTTTACAAAAACATCCAAAATACAAATGATAAAGAGAAACAGAATGCAAGGCAGGTGGACCCTAAGGAATTCAAGAATCATGCAAAGGAATCTTTTATATGGAATGTAAAAATTAAAATCATGCAGAGGAATCAAAAATCGAAAGTAGATGGACGAGATCTACCACTTGTTCCCGCGAAGACGAGCAGAGATGGACGAGACACCCACACGAAGACGACGGCGGCGGCGGCGGCGATCTCTTCTTTCTTCTAGACCCAAAATCGCAGTTTTTATTCCCAGACCCACGCGATCAGCAACTGAAACCTGAATTTTCCCTCTTCTCCTTTTCCTCCGGTTTTTCATCCTTTTTATTTATTTATTTATTTATTTTTAATATATCGGCTGACGTGGCATAATCGTCAGCCGATTTCCCCACGGTTCCGCGCCAAGGTTGCCTGTAGCAGTACTGGGAAGTAGAGCGTGCAACGGCGTCTTATTTTAGGGCGGTCGAGCTTCGCCGTGTCTGCGCGAACTGCAGAGAAGAAAATCAATGGCGAACGAACTGGAGGAATTAGTGGGCTTTCTCTCCTCCCCCTCTCCTCAAGTGAGTTTCCTGCTCTTTCTCAACAGTCTCCTTTTGTTTTCTGAGAAACTTACAGGAAAGCTACTTGCCAAAAATTGGCCGTTGCAAAGATTTCAATTTCTCTCCACGAATCTCTGGATTCACTTACCAAAGAGTCTATACCGAGTACATTATTGAGGATTATTTGATATTAGCTTTTTGTTCTTTTTTCTCTTTTTAAATCTATAGGTTACACAGGCGGCTGTGGATATTGTTCGGGGATTAACGGGCTCTGAGGATGGCTTGCAATCTCTTGCCAAAGACGCGAAGATCGTTCTTCCGTCACTATCTCGACTCTTAAGGGCACCAAAGGTGCTCCCTCAAATTCAATCTAGCCCAACTTTTGAGTGTAAATAGACAAGAGGCTTATTCACCATCCATGTAAACAAAACTAATCAAGAATTGATAGGGCTTGGAAAAATAAAAATGAAAAGGGACCGTTTACATGATTGCTATTATCATACGACATTGTTTTAATCTTATATTATGCTCGACGGCTGTTGAACTTGGGATTATGATTTAACACAAACTTGCTGACTCTTTAGCATTCTATATCAAGTATAAAGTGGAGCAGCATAATAGTTAGTTAAACGTTTATAGGAGGTGTCAGGACCTGCAGCGGAAGCTCTTGTAAATCTTTCACAGAATTCGGATCTCGCAGCAAAGATGGTTGAGATGGGAATGATCAAAATGGCCATGGAAAACCTATATAAGCCAGACTCTGGCAATGGGCGATTACTCGTTATGCTTCTAGTCAATCTCACGCAGTTGGATGCTGGGATTGCTTCATTGCTACAGGTGTGATAATCTGCTTCTTTCTATAATCATTAGTTTTCTTTGCAGTCTATCAAAACGCATGCACACACACACATATTATATACATATATATATATATATATATATATATCAATTGCAATCAATTAAGCCATTTCTGGTTTCTTTGTTTCCTATTATCTTTTGATTGAATTGTAGATAAGTTTTCTTGTTATTATTGTTATTATTATTATTATTATTTTGATAAGTAGTTTTCTTGTTATTATTTGTTAGGTCAAGTTAGTAATACATGATTTTATTGTTCTATGTCATATCGTATTGATACTTCAGTTAGCTAATTTAGGCGTTTCTCATGTATGCTCTCTGTGTACTTGGGCTTTGCCTACTTTTATGAATAAAACTTCTTGATTACCTGTAAAAAAAAGAAAGTATTGATACTTCAGTTAGTTATGGTGGAATTTTTCTTGTTGTAGACTGAAGACGAGAAGATGCACGGACTGTATGTTATGAAGCTTGTGAGATCATTTTGTAGAACCTCCAGTGAAAGTAGTGGTGTGTTTTTCTTCTGTTGAACTCAAGTTTGCTTCCATACATATAATATATGACAATACTGGAATTTAGGTTGTTCAGGACCACTGTAGATCGGTGATTCAACCCAATTTTCTCTCTACACTGTCATAAAATCTTTGGCATAATTTCCTAACCTAATTAATGGGCTTCATTGGTCATGAGTCATGACTATATTTCTACTTGAAGACTGCATGATTGTTAAAATTTTATTTTTGGTGAGTATAGATTGTTTTTGCCTGAGAAACTTATAATCTGGGACTGAAAAATTGGGAAAACAGCTATTGCTAATTTAAAAGCTCTTTTTCATTAGTGTATGCTTTTTGTATGTTATTATTCTTGTATATTCTGGTTTTCCAATGTCTTGTTCAGTGTGTTCATCCAACAATGTTGTTCTGAGATTCTTTACCGCACACATCTACCAGATGATCCATTTGAACATGTCGGTTCAATACTTGTAAACATCTCAAAGCTGGAAGCAGGAAGGAAACTTTTACTGGACCCTAAACGAGGGCTTCTGAAGCAGATTATTAGACAGTTTGATTCAAGTAGTCCACTGAGAAAGAGGGGGGTATGTTCAATAGATTGGATTACCTAAAAGGACCATATTCTTATTTTCAAATGGAATGTTGTTTACTCTACCCGTCTACCGTGTATTGGGATGTATATATTTCGAAGAATTTCTGTTATTCTTCACCGTTAATAAAAGAAAGCACAAACAAGAAGTGAAGGTCCTTGAGTTTTTTAGACAGATGACTTATAAAAAAAAAAAAATAGACAGACTTGGATCATGGGTTTCTCTATGCATATAATAATTGCAGCAAATGATAGCCCAGAATTGTACATTGTATAAGCAAACCTATCTTCTTTATATCTTGTGAAAGACATGGGATTGGTTATGCCTCTTTCAGTCATGTCGAATTGGACCCTTTATGGATCCCTTCTATGTTGTTTTAAAGCATACTAATGAATTCGATGCATTTTTTGAGTAATATTGCAGAGAAAGCCCCCTTAATTTTGTATGTGTAATCAAACTTGTAACGGTCCAAGGAAAGCATCAGTCATATCTACGTTTATACTCCAAAAGTACTTGTCAAGGTTACAATTGAAGGGCATTGAAATGATTATAAAGCTTTGTTTCACATGGTAGAGAATAATTTACCCACCCAATGTGGAGCTAAACAATTCAGGGTATTACAATCTTGCCTACTCGGATCGTTGATAAGGAAAACAGTAGTTACATCTGTGCTTATACTCAAAAAATACCAGTTAAAATTAGAATTGGAGCTCCTTGGAATAAAGTTGAGTTAAAGAACCAATGTGGGACTTGGCACTCATGCACCTATATCATTACTCTATTCTAGTCCACCCACATAATATGGGACTTAGCCAATTCAGAGTGTTACAGAACTCTTTCTGAGTTAAAATAATTAGAGGAAATTGTCCTAACATTTTATGATGATAGAAGACTATGTTTAGCTATATACAGATATGCTGAACTCACAAATTCTATGATTTAGGAGTCATTTTCTTATGCAACATCAAAGTCTTGGTCTAACTGGTACAACTTAATACAAAAGAGCTGAAATGTAAAATTTTATCCGAGCCATCTCTCATGAGATTGTCCTTTGGTTGGACCAACATGATTAATGACCCAAGTTAAAGATTCTAGAGGGCTTTGAAGCAGGGTAGCCATATCATACTGTCTGTTTCTGGATGACCTGAACTGGCTTATTAAGAGCCTTATGCACCAAGCTAAACTTAAGCAGAGGTTGGTCTTTTAACAGTGCGACAGATAATTCCAATGCAATAGTCTTTCTTAAAAAAATGATTATTGACAGATTATATAAACCTGCTAAGTTATGACAGGTAATTGTATGACCTTCAGGTGTGTATTGGATGGGCCAATTAGTGAGCTTGGTTTAGCTTCTGAAGCTTGAAAAGCATATGTAATAAAGGTTGCTATGGTCATGCTAAAGTGGCCAATATCAATACCAATGCCACCAAATTAGGCTTTATAGTTATCTTCTTAGCTCTGTGTGTGTGTGGTTAGAGGATATTTTTTTGGCATGCAGGTTTCTGGAACAATTCGGAATTGTTGTTTTGAAGCTGAGAGTCAGCTACAGAATTTGCTTTTGATATCAGAGTTTCTTTGGCCAGCTTTACTTCTACCAGTCGCCGGTAACAAGGTACTTTGCTTTTTCTTTTTTCGCTTTTCTTAACCCTTTAAAGCATTTGTATTTTATTAAATTGGTTGGGAAGGGCTTGACTCTTTAGTTAACTACCAGAAAATTAGGCCCAACTTTCTAAGTTCAATTTTTCTGTGGTACGTTATAGGTTGCTCCTGTCCTATCAAAAAAAGTTATAGGTTGCTCCCTTATTAAAATATTCATTTTCCATGGAACTAGTTCCATTCGCAGGTACAGAAAGGAGGCCGTAGTAACTAAATGCTGTTTTATTCTTTGTATTTTAGGCATGCTAATTACTCAAATCAAAATTTAAAATCAACCAAGATCATGGTTGATTGTTTAGATACCTGCAGATTTTGTAGTAAAAAACATAGAGAAGATAGTATTTGGAATGATAACAATATGGTTATTCAATGAGGTTCTTTTATTTGCTGCTGTTAGTTCTTTTAGAATTTCTTTTTTTTTTTTCCTTTTTTGATAAGTTTAATTTTCATTGAAGTTTTGCAGAAAACGTCTTCATTTTGCAGTTACAAACTGTATATGGTGTTCATTGTTTTTTTCACTTGCAATCTCAATATATGATTTCAACTTTCTTTTCTCAATTGCATAAGGTAATGTTTGGAATTCTTTTCTGTTGACTGGGTGACTTGTGTCCAGATTTATAATAAACAGGACACATCAAAAATGCCACTTGAGCTTGCAAGTGCACTCTCGATTGAGCGTGAACCTGTTACCGATCCTGAAATACGAGTACAAGCACTGGAGGCTGTTTACTTGATCTCATTACAGGTCAAATAAGTACCAAAAATTTTCATTTTTAGATTAGTTGTGCCGTTTTGATTAATCTAATTATACTTTACCAGCATGTAAATTGATTGAGACCATCTTTAAAAATATAACTCAGAACATTTATAAGAAAAATGTGCTTTCTTTAACAAATTGTCTTATAAGAACATGCAGAACTTTTCTCTTCTTGTTAGACAACAAAGAGTTGCAAGCTTGTTCCCTGCATCTGTGCGTGAACTAAGGAAATTTACCACTAGCCTTTGTAGCCATGCCCCCCCTCTTTAAAAGAGGGAGTTCCAGGTTCAACTCATGAAAGGAGAGGGCTTTGAGGTGGAAGAAGACTAGCCATGTTATGTAGCCTACTCCTTCCATTAGTCGAAAATTTTAGTGTTTTTTCTCTTCCAACTAAGCTGGACTGAGGACTTGAGCACCCTTGGCTTCTGAGCCCTATGGAAGACTAAGCACTTTTCCTAAAGCTGTGGATAATATTTAGTAGGGTACTTGTGCTGTTGCATGGAGAGTGCATTTGTGCATTGGTTTTCATACGATGTTATGTCTGTTGACAGAAGCAGAATAAATTAATTATTCTCTTTATGCCAATAATTGTGGGCGTTCTCCTTATTTGGAGTATCTGGATGCTTCAAAAAATATATATATATATATATTATTATTATTATATTTATCCTTCCAACTTCAAGCTTGTTACCCCTAACTGGAAAATGGTATACTGCTTCTTAAGCCATACTTCCATATTCTTTCAGGAGGCAGGTCAAAGAGCTTTTTGGTCTGTCAATGGACCAAGAATACTTCAAGTGGGGTATGAGACTGAGGAAGATACAAAAGTAATGGAAGCATATGAACGGGTTGGCTCCTTGGTATGCAAAAACCCATCTTCTGACCTATTATTTTCCTTCTTTCATTGTAATTTGTAGTGGCTTCTTTCATCTTGTGCATTTCTCTGTTGCTAACTTGCTACAAATATCAACTCTCGTATTGTTTACCAGCTGATTCACAACAGTGACACAGAGGAACCATCCACAGAGACATCAAGTTAGCAGTTCTGTATGTGTTCTTTCAATCCCACATGAATTTAATGCTGGGTTTGAAGGTCAATGCAAGTCATACCTTTTGTTCATTTATGGATGTAGGTTTCATGATTCCCAGTTTACTTTCTCAGCATAACAGTTGGGAAAGTTGTTCTCAACATGTAATTTAGATCGTATCCCATAAAAAGGTTGGGGCCGAAGGGCTGGATGGGAGGAATTTTCGCATTCGTTGGTTGTATCCTTCAAAATCAAAGGTAGAGCTTAAAAGGTACAAGCCATGACCAGTGTTCTTTTTGGCTTGTAGAGTAATGTAGACAGTAATATTTAAAAGCTTGTGAGCCACGTGCATTTTTATTGGTCTGGGGTGACATTTGGTTTGTTATGTGTCATTTCACAACCATATGTACGTCTTACCTCAGAACTTTTACCCCCAATTGAACAGCTCAGATTGGTATGAAGAATTGTACCCGAAAGGGAATAATTAAACCATTTGCTTCATCCAAACCCTGAATTGGATCCATTTAGTTGGTTCATTAAGAAACCTCTTTCTAGGGTTGGCTTGTTTGGGCAAGGCACTGATCATTCTATGGGATAATCCTAAATAAATATTTTGAACAACAACAAAATAATGATATTCATATTGAATAAGCTGATCAAGCTATGCCACCTGGTTACAATACCGTTTATAGCTAATTAACTTGTATACCTGAGCTCAGCCCTCGAGTGAGGGACAGTTTGATATCCGAGACCTGCTTGCGTTTTTGCACATAATGACATTAAAAACAAACAATTTGAAAAGTGACCAGGTAAAGCAGAGATTTTACAAAAATTATAAATTGATATTGTTTAACATGATATATCGAATGTGCTTTATAAAAAAATTTATATTTACAATCTAAGTATCATATCAAGCTGTACAAATTTAATAGACAATTGAATCAAGACCCTAGGATATTGGCTAGGACCATTTAGTTCGCTTTGACTAGGGATGTAATTGGTCCGATTTGGTCTGATTTTGAACAAAATTTAAGATCGAACCAGTAATACCGGTTTTGCATTTTATAAAATCAATTACGCACCGGTTACCTCCTTAAACCAGTACTTCTGGTTTTATTAGTTCCGATCCATTTCAGCTCGGTTTTTCAATTTTAATATATTAAATATATTAGTATTGCTGATATATTTATCAAAAGAAATATATTAGAATTTATTAGGCAATAAAATGTATTTGATATATATATTTTATATTTAAAACATATAATCAAATTAATATTTATGTTTAAAATTAAAATGTTATATTATAAATTCTAAAATATTATTTCATACATAATTATATATAAAAAATTATATATAATATAAAATATATTATATACAATATTAAAAATTAATAAAATATATATAATATGTGAACCGGTCCGGTATTGGAAAATGTAAAATCGATTCCAAATCAGATTTGGCTGGTTTTTAAAATGAAGGTATCACTTCCGAATCAAGACAGTCAAAAATTGAATCGAATCAAGTCCAGACCGATTTTTCGGTTTATTTTTACACCCTTAACTTTGACAACACTTTCTTAAAAAAGATATTATATACTATATCATTATTCTATTTTTACCTATTATGATAATTGAATACTATCTATTTTTTTTTTGAGTTTGTTATTTTAAAAAACAAAAGTTAATCTATTGTTTGATAGATATCTATCATGTCTTTTAGCCATTAGAACATGCTGCTAGATGTACCGAAGAGTGTACCATGAGTGCATTTCCTTTGTCATTTTTTTTTTTATTATTTAAAAAAACACAGGAAATGCACCCATTGGTGTACTCTCTACGTATAATCTCTCGATCTGTTTAGCATTATTCATTATGAAAAATATACTTTTAGCATCCATTGGTGTGCTGCTGCAGTTCTACACCACACGTGTTGAGAAAAAAAAATAAAAATTCACATCAACAAATGTAGTATAAAGTTGTTGAATAGAAAAACTCTATTCAAGATATATAGGGGACATTTTATTATAAAAAATGCTATACGCAACCGGCCTGGGACCCCGGCGCGGCCTCGGCTTATGCCACGTCAGCCTATTTAATTTAATTTAATTTATTTTAAAAAATTAAATTTTTCTTTTCTTGTTTGGGGGGAAGGGAATACAATGGGATCAAAAGTTCCTGAAAACACAAGGTTCTTCTTCCTTCGAACCTTTGAAACCCCATCCAGAATGTTGTCCACCGTCCACCATCTTCCCTCATCTTGCCCCATCACGAAACAGAGTCCACCGTCCACCATCGGCTTCGGGCCATCAAAATCCCAAAACCCCCATCCCGGAATGATCCCCGGCGTGACCTTCGAAACTCCCAATCTGTTTCTCCCATTCGAAAACCCATACCGACACAGAAGAGTCACCGTTTGATGCTTCGCCCCATCGGCTTCGAGCCATAAAAATCGTCGTCGTCGTGGTCAGCCAACAAAAACCCCCATCCCGGCAGTCCCAATCTACTCCCCATCAAAACCCCCAATCTATTCCTCCCCTTCGAAAACCCATACGGACACATCGTCACCGTTTGATGCTTCGCCCCATCGTCTTCGAGCACTCATCTGAGTCGTCGTGTTCAGCCAAGAAAGACCCCCATCCCGGCCTTGTGATGTACTCCCCATCGAACACCCACGAGCCCTAGAACACCCACGGCCTTGTGATGTACTCCCCATCGAACACCCACAAACCCTAGAAGAACCCGGAACCCTAGAACACCCACGGCTTTGTGATGTACTCCCCATCGAACACCCACAAACCCTAGAACACACACGAACCCTCTCAGAACCCGGAACCCTAGAACACCCACGAACACCCCCCCGTTTCGATTTTTTTTTTCTTTTTTTCCGTTGGCCTGTGGGACCAAGGAACCAAAGAACTTGTGGGAGCGGCAGATTTGAAGCTCAGATTCGATAAATTTCTGTGGTACCCTTTTCTATACTGCATATTTAGAAATTAGATTTTATCGGGTATAGTTTTCGAAGGGTACCCTCTTGAGTTCTGTTCTGTATTGTTTATTGCATAGGAAAATAAAACTTACTTGTTTAGTATAACCCGGCTTTGCAGGGGCCTCAGTATTCTCGGTGAAAATCATCTAAATGCTATCTTTGTTTGTTTGTAATCTGGTTTGCATCTTGAAAGTGGTAGCTAATTGCTGATTGTAACAAACTGGTAGCTAATTTTGTTTCGATTTTGTTTTCTTATCCAAGTAAATTTAGTTAGTTCAAATGGATGCCCTGTACTAATTGACCCTCCCTGTTCCGAGTCTTCACTGTATTCGAGTTTGTAGAAATTGTTTGGCTTTGTAAACAAAAACCATGGACACCCATTTCCATTTTCTTGACTGGGTTAATTGTTTAGTATGCTTTCTATATATCTGCTCAGGCTTGGATGAAAACAAAAGGAACTAAAGCACTTCAGACAAAGCTTTTATAAACTTAGTATTTAGATCAATTGATTGATAATTTGTGAAACATATTTGAATAGAAGTATAACCATCACTTATTGAATGCCTCTATTAATGTTGAAGTAGATATTATTCGAGCAACACATGGTTGGGAGATTGACAATTTTGGCCTCTTTTTCTGTCGAGTTATATTTTGTTGTGGGTTATGAAATGATTTTTTGGGATTGTATAAATCTTCTAATTCTGTTTCTATGTTTTTTGCATTTCTCTCATCATGTACTCACTGACAAGTACATGCACAGAAAACTCTTTTGAAAACTCTCTCCAAGTTAACTACTTTGTGATTTTGGGGGATCTAACAATGTCAGCATCATCAATTTCTTCCGCATCCTCTACTAAATGTTACTGTGAGGTTGAAGCCACGATGAGATATGCAAATATTGCAAGAAATCCAGGACGACCCTTCTTAGGGTGTCCAAAGTACAATACACAGGTAATCCATTTAAATTTCTACACAAGATACATTTTTTTAACATGGAAATTCTGTCTGAACTGAATCATCTAACATTTTTGGGCATTTGCTGCATTTGAGTAGGGATTACCATATTGCAAGTTTTTCAAATGGGTAGATAGAGATCAGATGGGAGAGCTTGAACTTCGAGCAATGACCATCCAAGCATTATTAAGGAAGCTGAAAGAACTTGAGAAGAAATTGCTTGATGTCGAGAAGAGGGAGATTGAGCTAGAAGGGAGGGTGGTTGAGATTGAAAATAGAGAAGCTGAGATCAGGCTCAGACGCACACAGCTTCCCCTTAGTGTTTGGGCATTTGCATTTTTTGTTGCATTCTATCTTGTAGTATCCAAGTAATTATTAACTAGTGTTTGTAAACCATCACTTATGTTGGCTTTGTGGCTTTGTACTCGACTTTTGCACTTGTATTGGACGTGCACTTCACGTAATATGAAGTGTTTGTAGTCAGTTTGTAGTCAACCGAAGTATTGGATGTAGAACTTAGTAGATAATGTATAAATCGCCCTTCTATTTGTGTCATTGAACTGATTGTTGACAAACTGGTCCACACACTTAATTGTATGTTAAACGAATTTCAAACGAGAATGTCCTGAAATATTCCATATGAATGTTCCAAACTAATTCATAACATTTCATATTGAAATATTAACAAGAATTTTTCCAAGATAATGCCATTAACAATATTCATAACATTTCATATTGACATAGCAAAAAACCATATCTAGAAAAACTCCATCCCCCGATACAGTTTGGCATAACTGTAACCAAAACATTAATAACTCAATAACATCAACTAAAAATACTCCACTAAATGTCCTGAGTTTACATGTGGCTAAGTTTACATATGAACTCAATCTACCTACATGCATTAAATCCACAAAATGTTTTCCATCCAACTCTCTCATCCAAGCCACATAATATTTTCCATCCACAAGAATCTGCCCACATTCCCATACAAACGTCATGGATTACATTCAATCTTAAGAAATCTATTAACCCAAAGCCACATTTCTTACCATATTGCTTATAATAACTCAATAAATCTTCAAAGGAATTAAACTCCATCCCCTTGCTTGGCTCCTCAACCATATCATTCTCATCCATTACCACATTATGAGATGTCCCAGCACTACAATCTACCTCTGTTTCCCGTGTATTCAGGTAATCCTCAGTACTTTCTTCAACTCTTGGAGAATCACATTGCACTTCAGTTTCCCCACCATCAGGGCTATTATCTTTGTACCTTTATAGTTGCTTGTAGCAAAGCTTGTACTGATGTGAGGAGTCGAACTTTCCATGCCATCTTGAAATGGGTATTGGTTGCCAACATTATATGGTAGAAAAGCCGGTGACCACGCAGGCACCGATCCAAAGTACCCAGGCATGTCATTTAGAATGTTTGGACTAGTTGATGGTATGCCCTAACATATGAATACAACATCTTGTTAATGACGTAACTTTCTAATAAATAAAAACTCATTAAAATCCAAATATTTTTCTATTGATATATACCGCAAATGAGGTGTTTGAGCTGCCAGGTGTAAGGGAGGGTGGTTGTTCTTTCTCGTTTCCCATGCTGAAAAGAAGACAAATGCAACTCAATTTATATCTTATCATAGAATAAGAGTATCAATACATTCAAGCCACAAAAATTAATACAATTTTTATAAATTTTGGTACAAGTTAAAAATTGTAACACACATATATTTGTTACAAAATATGTTGGTAGGCTGGTAAATATATGCATACAAGATATTAGATATGAAATATCAGTACATATGAAAAAATTGGCCATTAACATATGGGTATTTTATAAAAGTAATAAATATAAAATAAAATCATCCGTATATTGTATTACTATAAATATTCTAATTTATATTTATTATCTCATTTACACTTAACTCAAACAAAATAATCCAACCCAGTAAATACTTATCCATAAATAATACTTCATCAATATCTTGATTCCTTTGGGAAATTAAATTTCATTTTTCAAGTTTCCTAACCAATCTGTTTTTTTTTTTTTTTTTCTTTTAAGTAAAATAGAGTTTTCAAAACCCCCAGTTCAAAAGCAACCAATTCATTCTCCTTTCTTCATCATGAGAGGTCCAGCATATGATGTCAAACACTCCTGAAAAAGTCCACATTAGGAAATTATAAATGGAAGGACGTTGAGTTAGGCCAATTCAGACTATTATACCTCTTAAAATAGGTTCAACATATTCATTGAAGTTGGAAATCCATTACTAAATCAACCAGGCAAAGTAAATGCACTTGACTGATTGTCAGATAGGAATTTCCTATAAATGGAGTCTTTATGTTTTAACTCAAATTGTTGGCCATAGCGTTTTTGTTTTGGAATATTCACACTTAATTAACTCAAACACAAGGAAACAAACCCAGTACAACATACACAATAATCCAACTAGGTCTGATAAATTCGTGTAAATAGAAATCCAACATGTCTATCCAACGCAGTGATAAATTAGTGTTATAATAATTGAACACTACAAAAACCACAAACAGAGCCACCCACCAGCCACAAACGTGGACTTTGTATGAACTTATCACTATAACAAAATTGCCATGAATTCAAGACAAAATCACAGAACAAACCAACGGCAAGCACAGATGCCGCCGACAACCAAAAACAGAGAAGGCCGACAACCAAAACATAAGGCTGACCGTCGATGGTTGAACACCTAAGTTACTTACACGACGACGACAGATCTAGAAGCTGGGAGGCGTTTACGGCATGAACCACGGCGACCAAAGCCGGCTGAAGACGGCGACGAAATACGGCTTTGCTCGGCGACCGAACTCGGGGGAATCTCAGATCTCCTCTAACGTTGACTGATTTCTCTCCTCTCCTCCGGTCCAAAATGCTCAAAATGCCACTCGTACTCGTTTCCCCCCTCTTTCTGTTCTGCTTTTTTTTCTTTTTCTTTTCTTTTCTTTTTTTTTACTTGCTCAGCTGACGTGGCATATGCCACGTCAGCCGGGGACGCAACCCCGGTGGTACCTAGAAGAACTGTTTTATTATTATTATTGTAAGCTGAAAAAACAAACAAACGGGTTCTGTTGATTAGCCCAAGCCCATTTTAATTTTAAAATTAAAAGTTCGTTGTTAATTGTGTAATTATTAGTGGAAACATCCGCCGCAGGCCCACATATAATTCCCGCGGAAACCTTTTGTCAGTTTGCGCGCGCGGAATTATTCAAAAATAGGAAAAGAAAAATTGAAGATCAAATACGTATTCCCGCCAACTCCTACAGTTAGTTTGCCTAATCTCTCTCGGTTATCTTCACATGCAAAACCTCCGTTCCCCTCTCCCTACCCGATAAACCCGTAGACCCCCCGATTTGTTGAAAATGGACCTCTCGGAGGTAGTCAAAAAGTTGGGCCTGTCTGAGTCCAAGCACTTGATCCGGAAAGCCGCAGAGCTCCGTCGCCTCTGTGACGTCCAGTTCGACTCCTCCATTATCGGCGTCGTGAGTTTCATTACAATCTTCATTCAAGTACATTTTTAAAAATATATGGAAATGGGCAAATGAATATTTAGTGATAATTGAATATTGGGTTGTTACTTGTAGGGAGAGGTTTGTAAAGCTATAATCTGCTTAGAAATCGCCGCGACAAGGTACTGATCTTATTGCTTAATCGATGAAAACTTCGTTTTTCTTTTTGGATAAGGGTGTTATCGTTCCGATTATTGGATTCAATGATTATAGGTTAGGGGTTTTATTTGATCGGCAAAGTGCTATAAGGCTGAGTGGCATGTCGGAGAAGGCTTATAGCAGGTCTTTCAATTCGTTGCAGAACGGACTTGGCGTCAAGTGCGTGCCTTTTTGCTCGTTTTACTTATAACGTTTGAGTTTTATTCTATTGGTATGGGTGGTGAAATGGGGCTTAGATTGGATTGGAGTGTTGCAATGCTGTGATGTTTTAATTTGCAGGAACAACCTGGATGTAAGGGAGTTGGCGATTCAGTTCGGATGTGTGAGGCTCATCCCTTTTGTGAAAAAGGGCTTATCTCTGTAAGACTCATTTACTTTCACAATGTCAGCATTTCCGAGTATGAAATTTATTACTTTTGCAAAATGCTAAATGTTTCACAATGTTGGTGGTCATTTTAGTTTAGGTATTTTGGTTAATGTGTTTTTTTCTTTTTCTTTTGGATTTCAAAGTGTTTGAAGTCTATAGTCGCTGGCCCTTTTCCGATTTTGTTGAGATGCTATATGTGAACGTTTGTTAAAATGTTTGCTTTTCAGTTATAAGGAACGGTTTCTGGCTTCATTGCCAGCTTCTCGGCGGGCGAGTGCTGACTTCACTCGCCCCTTGTTTACTTCTGTGGCGTTCTATTTGTGTGCTAAAAAGCATAAGGTACCTCATTAATAGCCTATATCTCTACTTATTAAAATAATAATGATTCATGTCTCTTCTTCACCATACATAGGAAGGGGAATGAGTTCCCTTATAGTGTTTTGACCTAATTATGATATTTTCCTGCTTATTTTACAGCTAAAGGTAGACAAGCTCAAGTTGATCGAGCTCTGTGGTGCATTTGAACCTGAATTCTCTAATGTAAGACAGGCGACTTCGAATTATGCATGATTGTTATGTGTAGCCAGCTATAACTTTCGTTCTTGGCTTTTAATATGTCTGATAACGATTAGTGTTTCCTTCTGCAGGTTTCTACATCCATGAAGGACTTGTGCCATGATGTTTTTGGAGTTGCAAAGGAGAAGAAGGATGCCGGAGATGTAAAGGGGAATCGAGGTATGTCCCTATAGATGCTTAGATTGTCACTTTGTAGCGTTATGTTTGAGTCAGTCAATGTTGCTAAGCACCTTATATCTTCCTTCCTTTTCAGAACTTTTGGACGTATTACCTGGAAAAAGGAAAATGGAGGATGGTGGTTATTTATCTGATGATGAACCAGAGGTACTATAACAGCATGACAAATTGTTGTCCAGTTTTTTTCTTTTCTTTTCTTTTCTTCAGGTAACGTGAGTCACTCTTGTTTGGCTCTAGATAAGATCAAATGTAGAGATGTATCCAGTCCTCTCAGCTCTGATACTCATTTTGGCCATTAGCCTTAGCATTACTGTATTGACTTTCATATTGACCTCTTGATCTCGTTTTGGAATTTAATATGGCTGCAATGTTTTTCCTCTTGCTCCAGTTTTTAAAATGGATCACATTATCTAGAGGGCTGCAGGTTACCCATCTTTAGAGGGTGCAAACTCTAGTTTATTCAATTTTTAGAGAGATTGTTAAGGCCTGCATTTCTCTGCTTCAAGTCAGCACATTTTAGTTTCCCAGATTTGTACGAGTTGGGTTATTTTCTGAATTCTTGTATAAAATTTGCGTGCTTATGTTCCTAATAATCTCACCGGGGCACCGCTAGATTATTGTCGTAAAGTGTAGAGGCAGCATACTAATATAGTTCATAATAATATGAAAATACTATATATTATACTCTTATCATATTCTTATCTTACTATAATGATGTGGCATTATCCATCAAATCTTCAATTTGTCATTTTAAAAATCAAGAATTGATATAAAATGGTTGATGGGTATTGTCACGTCAACACAGTAGGATAGAAGTGAGATGAGTGCTTAGCATATATCGTAACTTAACAATAATATGTACGAAATATGAAATCAGCACTTAATGAGTGGTAAATAATAAATTTCACCAAATAGAGGGAGTATGTGTTCCCACTGATCAGTTCGAGCTCAATGGACTGTGATGACATGTAGTTGGGATCCGATTCTAGAAGGCTCTGGCACTGGCCTTAGTTGATTTGTAGGGTGTTAGACGAGATTTCTAATTAATAGATTCACTTTTTGTTGTATGACCAGATAGATGCTCTTGGAAATGTCAGTGTTTTACATCTGAATTGAGCTTTATATGCAAGTATGAGCCAAGATAGAAAATAGGGGACAGTGAATCACTGCAAAAATCCCACTACCACCCATTTATTGAGGCTGTCATTGTGCTTTGCTATATAGCGTAGTCATCTTGCCTTATCCAATATTATGGTGTGAAGCGTTGTGTTCACCTTGAAGATTTATCTGCTATGGCGATTAAAGTCAAACTCCTGAAATAAGTTTTATGTTCTGTCTAATGAAATCGATATAATGCACCTGCAGTTTTCAAGTTACAAGAAGATCAAAAGAACCGAAAAACATGCTTATTTGTAGTGGAAATCTTCTGTCGTTGCATCTAACAACCAAAACAACACCAAAGGTTTTGACAAACACTTCCCTTCTCGGTTTTTGCAGTGCCACATCACACATCAAAGAATGTCACCCTTACTAATTTTGTTTATCTATTTGCATTTTTCAGTTCTTTGCAAGCGGACCAAGCAAAGTGGACTCTTAACTTTACAAAGTTGCAGAGACATAACAGTTGGGAGGAGGCTATGTAAGAGAAATTTCTGGTAATGCTGTGATGGAAATTCACGTGGGAAGAAAAGCTCAAGACATGGTTTTGGTCATGTAAGGTGTCAAGCTTGGTTCCTTATACGTGTTAATCATGATCTGCTCAATTATTATTTTATGATGTGATATTAAATGATTGGAAGGGTATTTATTAAATTTTATTTATCTACCAATCACTTAATATCACATTATTTTTTTTTTTCTTAGCCAATAAGGCATTTATAGATAAACTAGCGAATACAATTTACAATTTACAAATTAGCTAACATGCATTCAACACAAAAACAAAAGAACAAATGGGGTAATCGGAGTAAAAATAAATTGGCTCCCACCCAATTTCCACAAGGGGGGACTCTTTAGCAACAACTTTTAAATAATTTGATGAACAAAATATAAAACTGTAGTTAGAAGCTGAAGTACAAAGGGGTGTACTGCAACGTGCTGGTCTAGACTGACTGGAAGGAATTGTCACATCCACTTTTACTCTATCCTTGGTTAGGAAAAGTGGGAATATAGTGTAGCAATTGAAAATTGTGATGAATCGTTGGCGAGGGGCGTTACTAACAGTGGCGACACATGCAGACCGCGCGTCACAATTGGATATCACATTAATTAATATTAAGAAAATAATTTAATAGTAGATTTTTTTAATGCATAGAGATTCCGTTTCATGTGCCCTATCAGTTTGGATCATAAAGGGAAATGACTGACTGGCATACATTATTGCAACAACTCATTTTATACAAAGCGGCAAGCATTAGCATTATTGTCTGCTTTAAAAATGGGCCTTAAAGACTGGCTGAAAAAAGAAATAGACAAAGCCAACTCTAGCAGCCACCCTATATGGCAAAACGCATCAATGAACCTCAGAAAAGGGTTGTTACTTGTAACTTGTAATACTAGGAAGGGAGCATGGAAAAAACACCATTGCAGAGAATCTGATACGTAGCTCCATTTTTTAACCTAAATTTGCCGTGGATTTAGCTCATTCATGAACGTTGATCTCCAGCTGTCTTGGGATCGTTTGGTTACCGTTGATTTTTATGTCCATTAATAAACAAATTTAATCTTAAAGTGTGGGTGATTTGCAGGGATTTCAAGGAGAAATACTTACTAGGAATATGAAATGCAAATCTACAATTTCTAACCAGTCCACTGAATATTTTGAATTTTAATGTAAGAAAATGCTAAATGTACTTAAGAAAAACTTAAATATTATAGCCAGAATTAAATATTGGATGGATGATAATCCAAATCCGTTTATGGTTGATCCAAATGGATTCCCGATTAACATGAATTTTGACTTTTTTGTATGGCCCCCCCCCCAGATTTTTAGGGTTTAGGGTAAATATTAGGATGTGGGGGTCTACACAATTTGTCTCGACTGATTTTTTTTTTTTTAAGGAATATTTTTTAATAATGTGAATTTTTTAATGATTAAATTTTTTTTTTTTTATGTGAATTTTTTTCTAAAAAATATTTGGGTAATGAAATATTTTGAGAATACTCTACTACTATTTATTATTTTATCATTATTTTTTACATATTTTTCATTACTTTTTACTACTATTAACTATTATTTAATAGAACAATGCTACATACAATTTTAGAATATGCAAGCTTTATGTACTATTTCTTAAAAAAATACAATTCACTATTTAAAAAAATAATTTTTTATATAAATTTTATATTTACTTATTTTTTTCAAAATGAATATGCCAAACCTGCATATTTAAGTATTACAAATATCATTTCTTTATTTCATATTTATAATATCTGAGATCATTTCTATAATTTTAATACATGAAAAAAGTAAAAAAAAAAAAAAAAAGTAAAATACACTTATCAAGACAACGTGTGGTAGGTGTAGTACCACTCTGAATATTATATATATATATTCAAATATATTCATACCCATAAGAGGGTAACTGAAAACATTCAAATATATTCATTTAATAACTCTTAAAGCGATCCTCAATAAATGGGAAAAAAATTATGTTAGCGCGCAACACGTGAGCTATAAAATAATAAAAAAAAATCTAATTACAGGGATAATTATGTATTAATATATACATTAATTTATTTTGATTGGTTAAAAATTAGATTTTATTAAAAATAGTATTAATTTAAATTTTAAATACGAATAAATTAATATTAGTATGCAGATTAGTACGCGACTTTACTTGTATATAACAAAATTTTAAAATAATTTGAATTGTGCAACAGAATGGCATTTATGTAATTTCAGAGGTAACATGTATTTATTTATTTAATACTTGTATAGTTGTTTGGTGACAACCTCCATTCGGCAGTCCTAGAAACCAAACAAAGCTAATTAAACAGGTCAAAGTGAAAATTTGGCATCTCCCTGCGAGTGTTCGCTGAAAAAAAATCCATAGAAAATACAGCCATCCCTTG
The DNA here is from genome assembly GCF_018687715.1 of Carya illinoinensis. NCBI lineage: Eukaryota > Viridiplantae > Streptophyta > Magnoliopsida > Fagales > Juglandaceae > Carya > Carya illinoinensis. Next base: position 27,420,423 of record NC_056757.1, read on the forward strand.
TAGTAATAAAGTTGGTACCAAAACAACAACGACGGCAAAAAAGCAAAGCAACATTGACATTATATTATAAGCAACGACATAATAATAACTGTAGTTTTAATAATATCAATAACAATAATTATATAGTCAGCTAAAAGTTTTTTTTGGATGATAAAAAAATGTTATTCATTATTTTTTTAATCATCATCTTTTTAGCATTTCTTGATGTAATATTAGATAATTGGTTAATAAGTAAAATATAACAAACAATTTTTCAATTATTTAATATTATTTTATGAGATGATGAGAGGATGGTAATAATGAGCAACCCTACGGTGGCTCTAGAGCCACCCTTGGTTCCTTATATTTATGGGAGAAGTACTATAAATATATATAATTTATTCATACCCACCTCGACTCGTTAGTTTAACTTGATTAGAGATAGTCCATAAATCATTAAATATATATATATATATATATATATATAATTTATTTCTATATGTTAGTATTCTTACACACACACATATGCTTCTATATATATATATATATTAAATTTAGTAACATAAGCGTAGTTACCTTTATAATTAAATATGTAGTATGTAACCTAATTACTTATCGATAGTCATTTACACCTATATATTAAATATAGTTCATAATTATATGTTAGTTAATTAAGTACTTAAGTGATCAATTATAATATATATTTTATAATGTGCAATAGTTAGCATATAGGACTTGGTAGTTTCATTATATACTACAATGTAAAACCACCTAAGAAATGTATTCATAAAAATGTTATAATTTTATTGTAAAACTTTTATTAGATTTAATATTTTATTTTGCAATTTGGTATTTTTAATTATTTAGTTCATTCAAAATTCATATATAAGAGTATAAACAAAACTCGAGTAATAACTTGACTCAGCTCAACTTGATTCAAGCTCGTTAAAGAATACAAACAAAGATCGATAAATTACCCGACTTGAGCTCGAAGTCGGCTCAACTCGACAAGCTTGAGCTTGAATTATTTGAGTCTAGTTCGACGAAATAACTCCAAAGCTCAACTTGGCTCGGAGTGATTACAACCTAATGGACTTTAAAACCCAAACTTAATGATGAAATAATTGTGGACAACCATCCACCTATAAATATACTTATTAGGTAGCATATTTTTAGCTATTGATATATATAAACTCATTTCAAAATAGGAAAATGCTTGTGCGTCCCACGAATTTGTTATTTTATTTTAACGGCTCATGTATTTTAACTTTTATTATTATTATTATTTTATACTTAATAATTAAAAAAGTGAATATTAGTATATTGATGTATTTTTTTATTTTTTAAAAATATTTAAATATTTTTAAAAAATATGGAGAAGATAAAAGAAAAAAAAAATTAAAAAGTAGTATTTAACCTATTGGGCACACATTACCCTTCAAAATATACTATATCAATTAATTCATTTATCCGAAACAACCAGACTTTAATCTCTCAGAATAATTTTAGAAAATATCTTTCACAAATAAGGCAAAATAAAGGCAGAATAAGTAAATAGTTTCAATTTGTAGCGTTTTTAAAAAAATAATACGGAAAAATAGTAAGAAAAATAGTCGATGTTTCTTAGGATTTGATTCCAAATCACATAAATATAAAACCCAGTGCCATCGAGAATATCGTGAATTCCAGCCCATTGATGTGTGTCACGTGTGCTCAATCAAAGAGGGCGGCTACCTTGGGTTACAAGCAACGTTGCCAAGTCCGCGCGCATCTTTGTTTACTTTTTCTGCCTACCATCCCTCAGATATTCAAAAGTCAGTCATTGTCAGTCAAAACCAGTGCGTTTTTATCGTCCACAGAATCAAAACGCACGCCGAAAATAAATAAATTAATAAATAAATCAGGACGGATTAATCTCCATGGCTTTATTTGCCAATCATTCTATACCCTTCATCTACGTCTCTGTAACCCACAAATTGCCACGTACTGAGTCCATCAATTTTAATATAAAATCGGCCTCACCCAGCTAGCTACCTCCCACCCCCGGCCCCCTTCTTCGCCATCCGGAGAAGAGACCCGCTTTGATTTTTTTGGGTCTCCATCCTCTATACGTAAAACCTACCTACGGGTCTTCTCTCTACTCTCTCTCCCCCCTATGATTCCAATTTCTAGAGAGTCCCTTCGGATCGGGTTGCCTTATTTTTCGAACCCTAATTTGATTCCATCATCCACCCGTATTAATCTATAAATTTTGGTTTCTTTTCGGAATATATTTCCCCACCAATCGTTTTCGGGAATACTATCGTTCACAAAAAACCAATTCCAACGTAGACCGAAAAGCAACCAGGGAAGGTCAGTTCCCTCTTTCCCCTTATAGTGGCGTGGGGCTTCCAATTCCGACATTTGATTGTTCTGTTCTTGTGGGGTTTTCGATTCTAATGCAAATTTCGCGACCTTTGCTCACTTTCTAATACTTCTGTAACTTGAAAACTTCTCCACGTTTTAGAAGATGGGTATTTCGATTTCGGACGAGTTGTTAGGCACTTTTGCACCAATCGTGGTGTATTGGGTTTATTCCGGGATATATGTTTTGTTGGGATACTTTGAGAATTACCGGCTGCACTCTAAGAAAGACGAGGACGAAAAGAACTTGGTGTCCAAGGGTACCGTGGTCAAAGGGGTCCTTCTTCAACAGATTGTTCAGGCTATTGTCGCAATCCTATTGTTCACGGTGAGTGTATTTAGAAGTTCGTCTATTTTTTGGGTGGCTAACTTTGGATTGAGTTTTGCCCTTTTCTTTTAGGAACGAATTTTGGATCAATTAGGCCAAAAATATGGGACCGATAGGTTATAGATGGGACATTCGATTCAGTTATCTGAAAAGTTATTTTTTTATTCGTGTTTAATGTTTCCTTTTTTATAGACAATTTGGTTTCGGATTTTACACGCATGATCCTTGACTCCGTGATTGTCATGCTTGATCAGTCAGATGTAGTGGTACAATACTAGTTTATTCCTTTAATAGTTGTTTTGCTTTCTATAATATTTTATAACTGCAAGATTTTATAGCGTGGTTTGATGCCATCTTGAATATAACATTTGGTTAGAGTTATTATCTTTTCTACCTTTTTCGTCTTTCTTTATTATTTATTTATTTATTTATTTTTATTGTAAGCCTATATTCTTAATTTCACTTTTCAAGAAAACTTATTGACTTTATGAATGTGTGTCCCCGGAGCAGAATGCACTGATACCGTGATACGTGGTAGTATAGGTCTTTTTCCAATTTCAGATCCTTTTCATCTGTTTGAGGCATGTCCACAACTTGATATGTCAGCCATAATTCCTTGAGTTAGGAATTACTAATACATCTGTGCCTTTCCTTTTTTAAACATTTGGCATGAGGTGGTTTTGGTGAAATTTTGATTTGAAATGTGTCTCTCTTTAGAAATATCTTTGATGGACAGTTTTAGTTGCATCGCTTCCATGTTGACACGATTTAGTTCAAACCATCGATTTATGGTGGGTGGGTATGGGTGTAATCCAGTGCAAACAAGAAAAATGGTTATGGCTTACCATTGGTCTACATGTGGTCATAAATATTGCATTTGGTCTAGTTTTGTCTAATGAGGGTGCAAAATTTTCTGACTAGTCACTACATGATTGCATGATCTGGCGTAGGGCCACTTTGGGGGTGCCCTGTTGTCCAACTAACCTCCAGATTTGTCCCGTGTAACTTTTAGATCATAAAGTACCAGTTGAAAAGTGTGTTGTGCATCCCTATGCGTATGTTGTTGTATGGTATGTGAATAAATGAGTAATAATTAAATTTTATTAATTGAAATGGAGAAGGCATTCATATCATGAAGTAACATGGGCAAAGTAATCATGGAAACTGCCGTCAGTGTGAAATATTTTAGATGATTTTGACGTTGAAATTGGTTGGGAATATGGTGACTAAGACCATGATTAAAGTTGAAGTTATGCTCACATGGATACTTTTGCTTGTGTGGAATTTGTGTTTGCTTTTTACAGCCTTTCCAAGTCTATATTTTTTGGTTTTCGTTGAGCTATTTTATCATTCTCCTTCTCCTGTCATTTTTCTTCCTATGATATTGATGACTGTTAAGCCAGTAAGTCCATATCTTTCTAGCAGCTATTGGGCTCTAACTCCCAGCTGATATGTTTTATACAGTAGATATGCTTAGACCCTGCTATCAATATATAATGTATGGATGTTATGTAGGTGACAGGAGATGAAGTAGGGGCTGTTGATGGTCCAAGGTCTTCCTTATTCGTTTTAGCTAGACAGTTCATAACTGCTATGTTGGTCTTGGATACTTGGCAATACTTTATGCACAGATACATGCATCACAACAAGTTCTTGTACAAGCATATTCATTCTCAACATCATCGTCTTGTTGTGCCCTATGCATTTGGAGCTCTGTACAATCACCCGTTGGAGGGGCTTCTCCTTGACACAATTGGTGGGGCCCTATCTTTTCTTCTCTCTGGTATGTCCCCTCGAGCCTCGATCTTCTTCTTCTCCTTTGCTACCATCAAAACGGTAGATGACCATTGCGGATTATGGCTTCCTGGGAATCTCTTTCACACGTTCTTTCAAAACAATACTGCTTATCATGATGTCCACCATCAGCTTTATGGCAACAAGTACAACTTCTCACAGCCATTCTTCATAATGTGGGATAGAATTCTTGGTACGTATATGCCTTACTCGTTAGAGAAAAGAGCAGCTGGTGGCTTTGAGGCACGGCCTACTAGAGACTACAAGGATGATTAATTGTTGAGTGATAAACATTCATCGTTTGTACGATTATGATTTTTTCCTTTAAAGAGCCACCTTTCCTATGTTATTATTTGTATGTACATATATTATTGTGCTTTATACGTCTATTTCTTTTTGTTAATATAGTTTGGAAGCTCTTATGAATCCAAGGAACGGTGTACCGCCAGATAAATCTATTTTGAAATTCAAGGTTTTTTTGGGCATCCATAACCTTAATCATGAGGCTGAGAAGCATGCTTCCTTGCCCGGAAGTTCCTAAAGATGCATCGATGCAAACACATTTTCATTATTAACATCAATGCACACAACTGGGGTAGAGATGTCAGGTTAGCAACATTCTTTAGAGATGCTCTGATTACAAGTCCTGAATTTTACAAGAGATTTGTCCCTCTGACTGGAATTATGGAGTAAGGCGTCAAACTAAATTGTAATAATTATGGAAAAAAATTGATATCTTAAAAAAATTTCAAATTAAACTAGTACTCCCACTGCGTCTCTCAGGTTTAGAGGCAGGTTAGATGGTTCTTCATCTAGAACATGTTGAAACAATGAATTATTCAGAAATTGATTTGTTAGAAGTTCAAGTGGGGACCATTAGGTCCCCATCATATTTCTCTGAGGAATACATAATTTAATTCTTGAGTCATGAAGATATCGAACATTAGGAAATGACGGTTATAAATATGTTTCAGGCCTTGATTTTCCTTCTTTTTTGGTTTTTTCTCAAATCCGTTAAGAAAGTTGGGAGGACGGTTGTAAATATATCTCTGGTCGAATTTTCCATGCATGTTCTTCAAATCGTTAGGTAGTTGAATGGCTCATCTTCCCTCCACGTATGGCGTTAGTAACCTAACTGATGCATTAAGTGCCGTCTTGTGCAGTGGTCCAACACATGAACCTCATCTTATGTTGCAGATAGATACCTAACAGTTTTATTACCGTCTATTCTGAATATTCTGGTTTCAGATTACCCTTTGCATAGTCCGCCAGGCTTCACCACAAAATGGTCTACCCCAGCTAGCTATCAGTTCTGCGGAAATAGATTTTCTTTTTTGTATCAATTTTGTCCATTTTATATCATTAAAGTCTCACCCACTTTTGTTTTCTATTATTACTTCTGGACCCCATCATGTGCAGGGCTGCCTTCTCAGCCAGTTTCTCCCAACTGTTCTTCATTTTCTTGGTAAGATAGGCTCTATACCGCGACTGTTGCAAAAATAGAATATCTGAGAAAACCTCTTCATTCTAGGCTCCTTGATTTTACAAGACAGACATATTTTCAACGGTATGCTGCCACAAAACCCCTTGACAATTAGATCCCATTCCCATTTGGTATTAGGAGTAGTGAAGCTGTTTTAAAATGTAGTAGAGATATTGCATCGCTGGCTTCTTATTTTGCAGTCTACTCTTAATGTAAAACAGCAGCAGTTATTACTCTGTCCTTCATTAAGATTGTCTTGTTCAGGATTTGTATCAAATCCAAATGATTTCTGGCACTGACTAAAGCGAATATGCTTAGACAATTTACTGGGTTAGGATTTTCATGAAATAGGATAAGATCATGGACCACCTTATTTATAAGGTGGTTATCAAAATTGATTTGAGCAGCCAGTATTTGTTTGAAGTATAGAATAGTTTGGCAAGTTGGTTGTCATTTTACAGGACATTCCTTGTGCTTTTGAATAGAACTTGATGTTCTCCAACCGACATTCCTTTCTTGAAAATTGAAAATTCATCACCAAACAGCTGGACAGAAAATGGTCCTTCACCACCCTTTATTTATACACGTAGTAGAAAGTCTGACATTCATTCAGGGACACATGGAACCTCTTGTGACCCCTCTTATGGGCATGAAGCACTTGTCTTGTAATTAGTGAGTGATATGTAAGTGCAGAAGAGAAGAGAACTAAATACGGTAATCAGTAAGCAGAGTTTTCACCTTTCACAAAATACAGTTATGCGGCCTTTTTGTATTTAGTTTCACATGATTTTGCAGGGTAAAAACTAAAGTCAAAACATTTCTCTACTGACTGAAAGTGCTTTTTTATTCATTTATGTATTTTGTGTCGGTCACTTTTATCGGAGTTGAAAGCACCGTTTCAGCCGGGAACTCGATGGAAGTAGTGAAGAGTCCCGGATCTTTTCTCATGTTTCCTACTGATGGCCCGCACTCAAAATATCGACAAAGGCATGAGAGTAGATTGTTGCAATCCTTACGTTTAGATCCACAAAGATAATAAAACCAAAAAAGAAAAGAAAAAAAAAAAGGTTTACTCCATAAACCTCTACACACACCACAGAATTTATCACTAATGGTACGAGATTCGTGCACAGTACAAAACATATAATTAAAGCATACTTGTGAAAAAACAGAAGAACTAGATCACTGAATCTACGAAGGATGTGAAGCGCGAGGCGACTGTGACCGGGGGAGTGAGTGTGCCGCAAAGGCAGGTTGCCCTGACTAGGAGTTGGAATTAAAACTGTTCGACTTACTCTCAGCTTGAAACCTTGTCACAGGAATGAAGGAATCTGACCTGCCACTTATTTGTGGGTAAACATGATCTGCATTTTCATGATTTGTCCTGTAGACATCTCCAGCAACTCTCACAGCTTTGTGACTCTTGCAACCAGACAAGATACCTGAACGGCGGCGCTGTATCTCTTTGTTAGCATTAGTTTTGGCATTAGGAACTGTTGAAATCGGTTTTCTTGGACTTTTCATGGTCGTTGACCTCAGCTCTTCACAATCTGACATCGCCGAGAAATCTGCAGCACTGGCTGTGACTACACTCCACTCTATGCTTGCCTCGCTTGGTGCATAACAGTTTGTAGGGGTGACACAGCCCGACGTGGCATCTGAAGGTTGTCTTGCAAGAAATGGGTTGGCTTTTCCTGTGATGCTTTCTAGCTCAAACAAGTCTGAACTTGCATCACTCTCGCTATCATTGTACAAGGTTCCACCCGATCGTGCAGGAAATTCGATTTCTTCCATTCTTGGAGTGGCATCCCAAGACAACATTGTTAGCCTCCTTTCAATGCGTAATGACTTGTTTCTCTTTCCCATTACGGGGGAACCAAACACGTCTATTGACTTTCGCTGCTTTTCTTCTTCTGCTTGTGGAAATTGCAACTTTGTAGGTAGAGTTCTCGCCCCGGAATTTGAAGTTGGGAAGCTAAAACAGTTTTCTCTGCTCGATCCAGCTCCCAACTTATCCAATTTCGGGCAATGAATATCTTCTTTGACCTTATAGTCCAGGAGAGATTTTTGTGCTCGAGCTGCTTCAACAAGGTCTAGGCCAGTTTTCCTGGGCTCTTTTTTGCTTAGTACTTTGCCTTGGACTGCATCAGAGGTAGCACTTTTGTTGAAGCTGATTTCTCCAACACGTTCTTTAATTTCGACAGAATCTTTATCAGAACATGTAGAGCAGCCAAGACCTGCAAGAATCTTCTTTCCACGTGCCTTGTTCGTGTTAGCCCTTGAAGGATTTCTTACACCACTCTGCAGGAACGCGCTTTGGCTGTTCCAACTTGATTCAGACTGAACACTCGGAGTTCCAGGCTGAACTCTGCACTTCTTGGTGTCTAGATTAACATGTTCATCGTTCTTGTATTGGTACTTCCTTGCACTCATGCTGGTAGTTATTGGGGTATCCTCATCCATTCCTCCTTTGAAGTACTTCTCGGCACCAAATACTCCAATTTCTTCCTCATCCTCCTTTGTTCTTCCAACGTGAGTTTTCTGATCTTCAGTGGTCATGATAGGCCCCAGATTTCCACTTGACACGGTAAGTTTACGAACAAATGTTTCCTCTACACCGTTCAGATATGAAGAAAACGAGGCGTCACGGAGATTCCCGTTGTTGTTTCCGGATGACAAAGTTTGCGAAAGACTGGTATTGCAAGCTGAGGTTAAGGTAAAAATAGCCATAGCTCTATCACTAAAGAAAATACTTCTGCAGGACAAAACCAACAAGAAGAGTAGATGACCACACAAGAGTTTCAAAAGTGGTCGAAAAACTTAGAAAGAAACCACAAAAGTGCAAAAAGAAAAGAAGAAAGAACCAACGCTACAAAATTTTGTAGCAGAAGATTCAAGTGCAGAGCCTGGGAAAATATAAAAGAGCTACTTCCTTGAGACAAGTACTTGGACTCGAAGAAGCCAGAGGGTCCCCCTATAATACCTATACGAAAGAAACTAAACCTGAAAAGGGTTTGATGCAGTTATCAAAACAAGATCAGGGAGATGAAGAATTGGAAAGAAGAAGATCATTAGGGTTTGAATTGATCAGAATTAGCTCTTACAGCCTCTTGCCTCATTGATAACTCGTACTATAAGTAGGCATGTGAGCATGCAAGATGTTAATAATGTAGGGCCATATGCTTTGAGGCCAAACCGACCAAATTGGTGATACTTAACAAGAAAGATGTGAAATTTTCCATTCAAGTTTCTTTAGTACTTTTATACTTTAAATTATAACAATCCTTACATATGGCATTTTTTTCCCCATATTAGCCGATATGAGATCATTTTGACCTTCTTGTTCTTCAATCTCTAGTGGTAAGAAACTAATTGAAAATTTGTATGGATATTGACAACATCAATACCATCTTGATTGGATAATATATATTTGTAGTAAATTCTAAAGTTTGCTATTTTGACAAGCTGATGGAGAGGAAAGTATGGAATGGATGGTCCACATGATTGATTTAATACGTGATTTCCCCCTGGACATTAATCATCGGTCTCATACATCCTTATAGCATGCGCAACACCAATAATTATATATTATTGGGTTGGTAATTTTCATATGGGTTATCACAAAAAACAGAACTTCATGAAAGGATGATTATCATATGGATTGAAGATTACGTAATTTATATACATATACATAGTTATATAACTGATGTTGCAGTCAATCATATTAATAGAGTATGTAAGGAGTATGCAAAAGTGGTTGTACATAGAATTTTTGATATATATAAGATGGGGTATGTGCAGTCACCATCACAATTCCAATAATATATGAGTAATGCCAAATATAAATTTAGGGTGTGCAAATCTCGTATAACTTTTAATTATAAAAAGTGAATTTTTAATTAGAGAAATGATATTTATAATTGTGGAGTGCGTAAGCGTTGTACAATCATTTTGAAAAAAATGAGTAAATACAGAATTCACATAAAAAAATTTAATTTTTTAATAATAGACCCTACTTTAAAAAAAAAATAATTATAAGGTATTTAAACACTTCACGACTTTATATAGTATTACTCTAACGTTGGAGTTGTATATATGATACGGTTTGGTTACACAAGCAAAACTTTAAAATGCTAATCATGTGATCCTCATAGATCCATGTAGTCCCATATAGACTAATCAACGACGGTCTTTTTTTATCCAATTGAAAGATTACAGACAAGCTGCTAGAGTGTGTTTAAATTGCCTCTCTTTTTGGCAAGATACACTGGTTCCACAGTACCTATATCAACAAAGACATTAATAAAGAAGAAAAATACTATTTACAATTATATTGACTATTATCATTTCATCATTTTTTCTTTATATGGCATCAAATGATTGATAGATAAATAAAAAAATAGCAACTTATTTTCTAATCAGAATGTGATTAAATCAGCAAATAATAAAAAAATAGTTAAAAAGATAATAAATAGCATTACTCGTAGATAAAAAAATATGGCGGCGAGAATATTACAGTAGACATGCATTGAATTCATGCTGGCTCACATAATTGAAACCTTTCCAATGTCCCATCTCCATCTCGATCGACCAATATCTCACAAATCTACCAGCTTGTGCTTTGTGCATCTTTTAATTAAAGAGATAATTGATCTAATCTAATCCGCACAAAAAACTCACCCTACCTGCATGCACAGAACCAAGCTGCCTCTCAAAATTTTAAGACAGGCAATTAATGGATTAAAACACATCAGTTTAATAGGATCGACAACATTCCCAGTGTGCGGCTCAACTCTCAACTATATATGTTAATGGGGTTTTGTTTTCTGACTCAATGGGACCTGAGTAGGTCGGACGTACGTACGTGGGATCTGAGTGTCAAATAAGAGTTGTCGGTGAATGGCTTAGAAGGTGGTCTGTTCTAGACAGGCCTTGGTTGGCTTAGGTGCTATATATAACATATACTGATTATTCTACATCTGCCATAAATATTCGTTTAAACGATTAATCAATTTCTCGTCCTTCCTTCCATGCAGGGTAGGAGCTGGGGGATGTACGTAGACAGTATGCTTCTATGGTGTTGGTGATGCAATGATGCATGCATGGTTTCCCTTCAAAATTTGTGGTCTTGGAGAAGAGAACGTAAAGAAAAGGAAGAGAAGTGATTGAAGAAAGATAAGGGAGAGAAGTGATTGACGAACAAAAGTTTACAACCACTCCTAGGGCCGCTCACAATATCTCACGGGGCATTTATCTCAGTTAGACATTAGGTGATGGTAATAATTCATTGTGTACGACAACATCATACATTACTTTAACATTCGACAAAAGAGGAACAATGCCAGAAACCTTACAAACACAGCTTTGTAGCTTGTCTGTTGATAAATTACTGCAAAAGAAACATTGGGCAAGGTCAAGATTAGTGAAACATGAATCTTGTGCAGCTGGCGTGCCCATCGTAAAATGAACAAATTTGTGTCAGGATTTGTATAATAAAGAGCATTGCCGGCATAAACCTCGCCAATGAGTCCGATTTTCCTTCAGAGTATTCATTCATTGCGTGGATGTGTAGTTTCCACCTGCAACCCAATATTGCTTCACAGCAATCAATATCTTCTCAGGAACGAGGGGGCCATCCTCATGGTCCACCATTTTAGTATCCCATCTCATCCCTCCAACTATTTTCTTCACCTTGATCAGCACGTCGACCTCGTCCCGGAATATGACTGCTCCTTCAGGTCGCAAAATCCTGTCCATCTCCAGGAGAATGTCTTCAGCATTGCATCTGCATTTGTTTTGCAGTACATACAGGTTACATAAGTGACTCTAAGATCAGATCAAATCTGGAACTAAAATAGTTGATTCTACAAAGACCAAGTACTACTCATCTGCATACGGAAAAAAGGAAATCAATGATCATCATTGAGATTTTTTAGGTGCCAGAAGTTGAGCAGGAAAATTCAGTGTCATCATAATTAATTCTTTAAATGGTTCTTTATCGAAGCGCAGACATAGATGAAAATGTTGAGCTATATGGCATCTATAAAAAACACTACTACAGCCCCAAACTGGAGATATGCACTAAGCACAATGTTGCTAGGAAGCAGCCCACCTTCAGCTCAATTAAGGTCCCATTTGGTTTCACAGATGGTCTTAACCCATCTCATCTCAACATCTGAACATCATTCAAACACAAATACTTTTCAATTTTATATTTTTAACTTTTTCATCTAATCATTACTTACAACTTTCCTGAACTTCCAAACAAAACATAAAAACAATTCAAATTTTCAAATCCCTCAAAACAAAAATAATATTAAAAAAATAATATTTTAACAATATTTAACTTTATAATATTTTTATTCAATTTTTCCTCTCTCATTTCCCAAAGCCCCATAAAGCATCTTAACTAATCAAACCATTTCACTATTATTCACAAACTATTCACAAATTTTTCATCTCATTTATGTAACTAAACGAGGCCTAAGAGACTCATCTAGACGGGAAAATCATTTGTGCTAACTATAAATGAGCCAAGTATTTCATCATTCTAATAGAATGAATGTAACGGTCTAATGGAAAATCCAAACCACATGGTCTATGCTCCAAAATGACTAGTCAATGATACAATTGGAACCCCATTGAAACATTATAAAGAGCAAGGATTTCTTATTTCCCAACAATGTGGGGATCCCATACACCACCTATTATTATCAGAATGGGGTATCACAATCTTCTCTCTTATATTCTCGATATCCTCATCGGGTCAATCTATCGTAGGTGGGCACGGCTCAAGTTCCACATTTCTAATTGGAATTGGCTCTGATACCATTTGTAGCACTCCAATGGAAGGCTTGAACCACATGGCCTATACTTAAAAAACACTAATTAATGATACAATTAGAGTTTCATTTAAATATTATATAAAGAGCAAGAACTTCTCTTTTCCAAGCAATGTGGGATCCCATACATCGTCTATCCTTATCATAATGGGGAATCATTCACAATGAAGGTCGGAATGACACCTTGAGAGAACACCCCCCCACGGCGTACAAAGAAAAGAAGAAGACTTGGATATAGGATTCAAATGAACAAATATGTGAAGAATTTGTGAAGAATTACATACTTGTCCTTGTACAAATGGAAGACGCCATGTGCATGAATGAGGTCATATGTCCTTGGGTATGTGGAGAAAGCTTCACACCTGAACCAGGATGATGATTAAAAGATAGTAGTAATCATTAGAAGGACATAAAATAAAGAAATAAGAGAAACAAAATTCAGCTGTGGTTGGACAACTCTGCAACACTGGGTACATATCAGTGGATTAGAATCCCAACACAAGATGGCCCAAAATGAACACGTAGTAAAATAAACCCCCATAAGCGACTAAGCAGTTTCTAGTGAGTACTCTAAAAGGAATCTACTTTAGAGCAAAAGAAAAGATATTAGAACAAGAAGTGCGTCCATTTTTTACAAAATCAGTAAGCAGGCTAAAATAATGATTCACAGCTGAAATGATAGAACTGGACCAGAAAGCAGAGAAAGTTGTACCAGTCGTGATATATGCCAATCAATCCTCGCTCATAAATGACACCCAATGTGTTTTTCTCAGCAATAGTAGGCACAACATTCATGACCCACAATTTGGGAGATACAAGGGCAGCGGCAAAACCTCCCAAACCAGCATTCATATCCATAATGTTGCGATACCTTCCAGAGTCAATAAGTTTATTGATCCTTTTATAAGCATTCACATGCTTCTTCCATTTACTATTCTCCTCCTGGTATGTCTCAACGGAAACTCCAGGAATAGATCCACTAGTAATTCTAGGAGGAACAGAATAAACCCTTTCTGGAAAAGATTTTATTTCTCCACCAGCAACTTCATCTGGACTACTGACATCAGGATATGGAGTTATGCATGGTTCCATTTTCTTGTACCTATTAATTGCCAAAGAGAGTTTTAGAAAATAATGTATGTATGTCAAAAACATCAGAATGGCTCAGGTTAAAGATTTCTGTTCAACTTCCGAATGACCAAGCAAAAGTTCAAAATTACTAATGTTCAGAAACTTAATTTCAGAAAAAGTTAAATGATATTTGCTAGGAATAATCCAGACAGCATTGTTTGGGTAATGGGAAACCTGGGTTACCGTCATTTTTTTTTTTTTTTGAGCATTTTTCTGAAGGCATGCATGTCAGACATCATCTACTTCAGCAGTATAATCTTTATAATTTCAGTCTGTTTCAAGTTGGTCCCTAAAATCATAAAATTTAAAAATCAAATCCTTTCTATTTAAAAATTATTATAACGTTATGCTTTGCTCCACTGAACTTGAGGCTGGGACAATTTTTTATTTTTTTTCCCGCAAATCTGACTGTCAAAACAGTAGAAAAAGGGCAATGAAACACAATCTTGACTGTTGGATCTTAATGAAGGGTGCCATTTGACAACAGGTGATAGTTTGTGGGTATAATGTGTAAGTTTTGATAGTTTGAGGTGTAAGTATAAAACACACGATAAGTTCTAGGTAACATTTTATATTTAAAACATTTTCATTAGTTACTGCCAAAGCCACATAGCCATAATTTTTTCATACAACATAAGCTTCTATTGAGGTGTCAACAGAAATCATGCCACATCAGTAAGCTTTGTTGACCCAAGGATGACATTGCAATTATTTTTAAATGTTAAGGATTTGATTATTGTAAACCTTGGGGACTAAGAACCAACTAGCCATAAACTATAGAGACCATAAATGTCTCTTTCTTAAATCTGAGGCCATTAGTTTGGCTTATATTGAGACCTGAGTTACTGCCAAAATTATTTGTAAGATTAACATGGATGCGTTGCAAAATTTATTCTCTAAACACATGCTTACCAGACATCATCTCCTTCAACAGATTTGCAAAAAGTAGCCTGTGAATCGTCTTGTCTGCCAGGACATGAATAAGCATTTAATCTCTTTCTCCAGATGGCAATTTCACCCTTCTCATACTTCTTTTCCCAGCAAAGTAGTTTGGCAGTCTCTTCTATCCTTCTTTGTTCCTCCTGAAGTTCCTCCTTTGGACGTTGCCATGCTTTATAGTTATTCTTCCAATTAATTGGAGGACCTGAAAGGACCCAGTAACCACCAGGCCTAAGAACTCGATCAACTTCCATCAAATATATTCCATCTGCAAAGAGAGAGAGAAATATCAGATCCAATTTCAGACAGCTGCTATCATTCTTCTGTACATTATAGAGGTGGCCATGTAGGACAGGATGCAGGGAAAAAGGGAACACAAATTGGAAAAACTGCAAGTCATTTCTAGTAAAACTCAATGCTCCATAAAGTCTTTTGTAACATATAATTCTCACCATTTGCCCCCCATGGAATTAAGCAACGGGAACAATGAGCCATGTCAAAGGCCCTAGATGGATACGGTAGCTTTATGGTACCTAAAACCCCAATTACTGCAGGTACACCCCTTTCAAGAGCAAATTGAACCTGTGCTTCATGTGAATCTCTTGGTGCAAATGACATGGCAATAACATCTCTACTCAGAAGGTATGCCCCCCAACTGGCAACCTGAGCAAAATAAACCATTGCTGGAATCTTAGAAATCACACAGTTAAACATGAAAAGTTGATCTGCGTTCCAGGAAACAGAGAAAAAGATGTAATGGTTGACACAATGAATAGAAATTTGAGAACTTAACATACCCCACAACCAGTATCCAATGCAGTTCTAACTGTTCCATTCTCAATTGGTATTACAGAAGCTAGCTGATCAATATATTTATCTGCTCCATGGGGGAACTGTGTCCCTCCTCCAGGAAACCTGAATACATTTCCCTCGTACTGAATCCAGTTCTGAACAGCCTTCTCAACTGTCAAGCTCTTATACGGTGCATTGGCAAAGGGTACATAGTCACGACTCTTTGGCCAGGGGAATGGAGTTACATACCCCTTGGGTGCTGGGATTAGGCAATGCAACTTCTCTTGCTCAGGAGGACAATGTCTTTCTCGATAAATCATATTTTCCCTGGGGAAAGTCATGGCACGCATCTGATCTTGGCAGGGCGTGTAATCAGTGTGACGAGGATCACATGGCTCAAAAACTTTGAGTTTTGATTCAGATTCATCAACACTCCCAGCTTCACCACCATGATGAGTCTCAAAATTTAAATTTGGGACTATATTGCAATCTGCCCCACCTTTAGTGATTTCCATAGCTATACCATCTCCCTTCCCGAAACCACTCCTCTGCCATGCACCCAGAATATAGAAAAAACAGCATAAACCCACTACAATAAAAATCTGTATAGAGCTCCTAGTCCTACCATCAGTAGAATTTGCTTTCATTGCCATATAGATCCTGAAACAGTGCCCACATTGTTTTAGTACCATAGAAAATGAAAAGTCCCCACAAAGTTTAATGCTAATTCGAAACAGCACAACCAGACACCCACATGAAGGTAAATATGCATGTCTTCCAGACACAAAAAGCTTGCAAATGTGTGCTAGCAATTATTTCTTTTACCACAAAGAATTAAGAACTATTAGAAACCATTGACAGGTAAAAATAAAATCCACAAGAGAGGACTTATATTCAATAATAATACTCCCAAAAGCACGGAAATGACCATGAAATTAAAACTACTTATTTCAAGACCAATGCACTAAAAAAAGATGAGTAAACTGCCAATTTAATCAGTGAACCGTCAGCTAGGTGCAATAAACCTTGAAACAGCAGATATCTCAGAGAACATCAATAATTTCTAATCATCCCTAATTATTGGTGTAAAGCAAGTGTTCCGAAAAACACAAACAGATGAAACAAAAAGATAGCTTTAGATCTACTGTCTCAGATGGCGCAAAGAGAAAAAAAAAAAAAAAAAAAAAAAAAAAAAAGCCGCCCCGGGGGGGGGGGGGGGGGTGTGTGGGTTTGTGATGAAGGGGGAGGACCAGCATAAAAAATCGTTGAGTTGCTGATAAACGAGAAGAGGGAAGTGGTCCAAGTTTGACTGTTTGAGCAACGTTAGATACTCTGTTTTAGCGTTCCTTTTGGCTCCAAAATAAACATCCATGTTTTACATTAATGAAGATACCTTTTGGTTTCGGATATTATATGGTACAGGAAATTACGATTCTCAAACGTTTCGATTCTAAAAATCTATCCACCAATGAAGAACCGAAAAACAAAAAAAAAAAAAAAACAGAACCAAAACCCTCTACTCCATTCAGCTTAACAATACATCAAAAATAATTTTGTTCAGAGTTAGCATCCAAAACTAGCAAATTTATAGAATTATGAAAAGAAAAAAAAAAAACGAATCAGAGAAGCTTCTCTATCCCTTTACAATATCATAACACCAGGAAGTAGATCCGACTCTTATTCAACAAAAAGAAAGTGCAGCATAAAAGGAAAACAAAAAAAATGGCGCCAAAATAAAAATGGAGATCTCTTACCAATAGCATGAAGAGACGAAAAAGCAGGGAAAGATCTGGCAGACCTATCAGAGACGACAAAGAAGGAGATTGGAAAAAAAAAAAAACAAAACAAAACAAAACAAAATCTCGCTGCCACTTTTTTTCGGTTGCTTTTGCGGAGCAACAACAATGATAAAGAGTGGGGGATGCAATGACTGTGGGACGTGTTGATAAAACCCCAGCAAACCCTATAAACAGCTTCCAAAAATCAATATATTGCAGACGAACTTCGTACGTGGATGGATTTGGAGGAAGCGTCTACGAGAGATCACGCACTCTCTCTTTTCACAGTTACGATCATGCACCGTAAATTAAAGCATAGAAGACACCCCCACAGACACACAGTACGAGACGAGGATCTCCGTTTTTCGTAGTTCCACGACAAGTAGGTAATTAACATGGGTTGCCTTTATAGTCATGATATATATATATATACTGCGTATGTCCGTCCTGCTGCTTAATGCAACCCAACTGGGTTTCGGCTGGACCCACGCGCAATGGGAGTGACTTAGCTGGGAGCCCCCGCTGCGTGTGGGTCCCATCCCAAAGACCATGGGGCTGCTCACTGGCCAGTGCCCGTGGTGATGGAGGGTCGTGGATCTCATTGACCGGGATACTTCAGCTTGCGGTGGATCGGTTGAAGGCGCATGCAACGATGGTGCGGTCTGGTCTATTGAGGCTTGTGTGACGTTAGCTCCATCTATATACAGTGCTATTAATTAAAGGAATATGATGGTGCGATTATCCAATGGGTTCAATTGTGTATTTCAATGTCTTTCAATTTTTTCAGTAATAAAAAAGGTGACTATTAATAAATTTTTATTTTTTATTTATTTATTTAATAATTAAAAATTTTTAAAAGAAAAAAAAATCTATTTTTACTGATGTGCATATTTGGAATACATATTTAAACAGAATTGCTACATGTACCTGGAGTTGTGTACCTTTGGGAGAATCGGCTGATGTGAGCAGATATATTAAAAAAAACAAAAAAAAACCCAACCTAGAAAACAACTAGCGTCAGTGGTGTCGAAGATTTTTTTCTGAGAGAGAGAGTGTCGTTTGGGTCTAGAAGAAATTTCAACAATCCACAAACTTGAAGTTCCCTCTTCAACAATCCAAAGGTATTACGTCTTCAAAAATACCTCATAGTAACTTCCTCAAACTTGAAGTTTTAGATTTGGTAAGAATAGTTCAGAACATAAATATCTTTCCCTTCGATAAGCGGCAGCACTAATCACTGAAAAGCATACAATTTAGCAAGTTACAAGTTTTTTCTTTTGCTCATATGGGCTAGATACAATTTTATATGCTATCACCATCAACATCACCAATTTCAGATACAGAGAAGATCTCCGCGCTGAAACCCACTTCCCAAATATCAAAATCCACGAAAGAACCCCCTTAGGGGGAAGATTCAAAAGATATGCTTGTCTTGTTGAAAAATGGAAAGAAAATGACAGATAATTGGAGAGCTTATGCCCAAGGATTGGAAAGACAAGGAAAAAGACTAACATCGATCCATAGCTTTATCCCAGGTATATCGGATGGAGAGGCAAACACTCTCTATTATCATTAAGAAAATAATGAAAGTTGTATCCGAAACATAACTACGTCTCTTCTGTCTAGGAAGTTTGATGGTTTAGAATATAAGACTTTCTCGAGAAAAATGACGGTTTGGAATATAAGACTTTCCCGAGAAAAATGAGGGAAAGCACCAAAGTTGTTTCTTTCTTAATGAGGAAGCACCAAATTGGGAAGCTCAATTACAGCTACGAGATGGTTAGAGAGAAAGATGGAGTTGAGAAGGACTCGAGAGAAAAAAGCACCCACACGTCCAAATTTGAAACGCACCGTTTTATTATTGTATATTTGGAGGGACAGTACGCCGGGGTTCCCCAACCCCGGGTACAAGTAGACTTTTTCATATTTAAATAGCATCGTGACATTATCCTTAATTTTAAACCGTTTCGGAACATGTACACACGATACTCTAACTTATCATAAGGTGTTATGTTATTCAAAATTAATATTTATACAAACAATTTTAATATCATAGCATGTTATGGTAGATTGAAATTACTATATAATTGTACTTCAAGATAATTTAATAATTTTCTTTTTTTAAATAGTTTGAATTAGATTTAAGAGAGTTTAGGTATAAATAGATACATAAAAGTTATTATATATAGAGATATGAAAAGATTATATAAAAACAAATTTATAAATTGATGTATTAATGTGATGCGTTAAATTCTGTCACGTGCATAGAATGTAATGTAAAGACTTCTAAATATGATTATTTATCTATTTTACCATTTTTACTATTTGACGTATCTCATCAAGATACCGTTATAACTTTATAAGTTTTCTCTCGTTTTATAGATCAATCATTTTTTATTATTTATAGCGTCAGAGTAAATTTGTCAAAAAACATTAAATACCTAATAAATTATATATATAACCGACTCACTTCAAATGTCTATTTTGAGTTTAATTCAAACGGATTGAGATGGCCCGAGAAATAGACAAATTAAGTCTTCATTCACAAAAAAAAAAAAGAAAAAGAAAAATCATACTTATAATGTGTGATGGATATCAATTAAATAATTATGAATAAAGCCATAAGATATAACTTAAAAATATTATATTTTAAGATGAAAAAAGTCATGAATAACCGATTATAAATATAAGGTTTGTCAATTTAACTTTAGTAACTTCAAATACAAACAAGTTTAAAGATTTAAATGACATAATCTTAACATAATTAAGCAACTAATTATAAATACGAATTTTAGCAAAAAGACATAAGTGTTCACTGTTCAGTAATGATATTTCCTTTATTTTGAAGAAAAATAAATTAATCAAATAACTTCGTGAATAAATCTTTTAAACTCATTCAAAATTAAAAATAAATAAATTATAGTATATATAAAATATAGCTCGAAAATGGGTTGAAACTCAATTAGTAGTTTTTTAAAAAAACAACAAATTAACCAACTCAAGAGTAATGCTGAATATAGTTATAGAGTACGTAAGCGCCGTGTAATTTTTTTAAAAAAGAATAAAATTTGTTATTAAAAAATTAAATTTTTATCATATAAGTCTTGCATTCACTCATTTTTTTTAAAAAAATTATGTGATATTTATGCATTACACGATTATAAATATCATTCAAATACTAATTAGCACTGCTGATCAATTAGATTCAACTCTAATTACACCAACCCCAACAACCAGATTATTTATTTAGTCAATATAAAAAATAGTTGCTTAATGATGAAATTGAATGACCCAATCAAATTTTTTTTTAAAAACAAATTGAAAAATAAAAAGAAGAAAATAGAGGAATCCTCCAACCAGCACTACTTGCCGACAAGGCGGCAAGATCATGGTGGGTTCACTTGAAAGAATATTGACGAAATCTCACTTTCAGCATGGATCAAGGATTAATTGATGGCCCTTCTGTCCCACAAATAAATAAATAATTAAATTAAAAAATAATTATATATAATATATCAAAAGACTTTGGAAGGCTCGGCTCCCCATTATGTTGAATGGTTTTTTAACGTTGTCTGTCTTGGAACATAAATGCAACTTCATGGATGGACCATTTCCCATCACGATTTATTATTCAATGGTCTTTGTACACACCAAACTAATGAAGATGGACCAACAACATTAATTTAATGTATAGTTTAATTCCTCTAAGCCTCTCATAATTAATATAATGTTAATCACTTGGATTTGAAAATCCGCAGGTTTTTGGATCAGATCAGTGTGGATTTAAATAAAAGGGTCAGCTTTCTACAACTTTAATTAATTGAACCAACGTGACAAGGTTTGTACTAGGGGATAAATTATTAGCTAGCTTTTCCATCATTTTGTGTGCCATTCATGTACGTTCTTTGGTTGACAAAGGGCATAAAGCTAGCCGGCTATATATCTTTTGGATCCAACATTAATTGGGCAAGGTCTAGTTAATAGGACAGAAATAGATATTGGCCCACATATGGCCCATCGTAGCCCATTGCCATTCATGTACATTATTGTGCTAGCTTCTCAGAATCTCAATAATATATTATTCGTAACCCTCATTAGCTAGCACGCAAACAAGAAGATTTGGGCCGTGCTTGAAAACTTAGGGCTTTGAGAAAGTAAAGTTTTCCTGCAATGGGCCCACCCATCTGCTCAACAATATCTGATAAAATATGTTTTCTGAAATAATTTAAAAATAAAGAGATGACATAAAAATAAATTTATAAATTGATGTGATTTGAAATAGCATGGTAAGTTTTAAAGCTCATTTCTCCTTTCTTCTTTTATATATATATATATATATATATATATTAAACTGAAGTGCAAATATAGTGAGGTAGGTTAATTAGATGCATATATGGTAAAGTACCGTTCAAATAAAAAAAAAAAGAAAAAAAAAAAAGACCAGCCAATATCATATATAGATTCATAGCATGTGAAGTAGTGTGTTCAGAGACGATACCCAGCAATATGCTACATAAAGGTGACAAATATATAAATATATATATATAGGAGGCAAATTAAGAAAGGAGAAGGAGCCCGCTGCTTATAGACATAAAATAGAATAATCTATATATAATTTGCTGATTGGAAAGACAAAAGTAAAAATGAAATCCCCGATTCATTGTCACAAGAAGTGACATAAATTGCTTTAGATTTTGTTTAAAGGCCTGCCAATGTGAATTTGGATTCATATTATTAGATCTTTTATGGGTTTTTGTTGTCATCTAATTGTATGTGTTTTCTTTGTAAGAAGAAGATTAGAGACTTGACCCATGATTATATTGTTGAGATATAATTTAACTAATAAAAAATCTATCTCTTTTTAACAGTTCTTACTTTTAGAATAAATGGTGATTTCATATGGTATCAAAGTAGAATTTTTTTCTGTTCGAATCTTGACTCTATACTCTATTACATTTAATTAAATATTCTTTGTTTTGGACCCACTCATTAAGAAGAGCTTAACCCACACATGATAAGAAATGTTAAGATATAAGTATATAATAAAAATATATCTCTTCCAATACTGAATTTGCAAGTAAAAGGATTAAAAACGCTGCAACAAAGCGAGCCCCACGCATCTTTTTAATCGATTGAAAGTCCTCACGTTAGCCCATTCCTTTGATCACTTCCTCTCCATAGTCGCAAAATCCACCTTTCTATATATTTTGTTGTCCAGATGACTAACACAAGAGGGGGGTGAATTGAGTTGTATTAAAAAAAATAACAATTATAAATTAAATATATAATATAAAATATAAACAAAATATGAAATAACAATAAATATAAAGAGTAAGGGTAAGAGAGAAGCAAACTCAGTATGTTAACGAGATTCGGCCCCACTGCCTACGTCCTCGCCTCAAGCTACCCCTTGAGGATTCCCAAATTCACTATTCAACCTCGTTTAGGTGGAGATAGAAACCTATTACACCTTTGAACAACAACGCTACAAAGGATCCGTGTAGAACACCCTCTACACTTGCAATCACCTTACAAGTGGTGATTCAACTATTTCCCGTATAGAATACTTTCTACATGTACAAGGGTTATACACACCATTTTTCTGATACAAAAACTGATAGTGGGTAGGTTATCAGAAAACACTCCTCAATGAGTGAAATAAGAACAATACAGCACAAACTATATCTCTCAAAATGAATAAGGATTAAGGCTCAATGCTTAGAGAAGAGAGAATGAAAGCTTTGAATGAATGTTGTATGCTCTGGATGTTGTGAATGTGAAGCTCTCAAATGATCTATTTATAGCCATATGAGACTTCATATTCAAATTTAAAAAGATTCACATGTCAAAGACAACATCATTCACTTTTCAAAAAAATTCAAATAAAAGGTTATTCTTTTTCAATTGTCAAAGACAACATCATTCACTTTTTCAAAAAATTCAAATAAAAGGTTCTTCTTTTTCAATTGTCAAAGATAACATCATTCACTTTTTCAAAAAAATCAAACCTAATCTTTTACTTTTGGCATATGACAAAATGAGCACACTTTCCTTTTCAAAAAATTCAAATCTAATCTTTTACTTTTTGCATATGACAAAATGAGCACACTTTACTTTTCAAATATTTCAAACAAAATCATCTACCTTTTGTATAAGTCTAAAAAAGCATCAATCACTTTTGAAAATATTCAAATAAAACATGCACATATGAAAGATGACAATCAATCATCTTTAATATTTTCAAAGTTCAACCCTTTAATCAAGGCATGCACATGCAAAAGATGACAATCAATCATCTTTCAAAATTTTCAAATTTAATTTTCAAAAATATTCATGCACATGTGGAAAATGTATTTTAATGCTTTATGATAAAATATTAATTTTGAGCATTAATCCTAATTTCGAATTTTAAGAGATTTACAACATTACTCTATGACTTTAGTGTGAACTTGTTTCCTTCTTGCTCATGCTTGGTTCTTTGATGTGCTTGATTCCATTGTGTGAACAACTTGAGCTTGAAACTCCTTTATTCTTTGAATTCATTTGTTATCATCAAAATCCATGTGTAGATTTATAATCACATGAAACTTGAAACCTTGAGTTCAACAATCTCCCCCTTTTTGATGATGACAAATACTTGATAGAACTTGAAACCTGTATTAATACTTAAGCTCCCCCTGAAAATATGCGTTAGTTTTTCAAGCAAAAATATAAATATAATTTCAAGCATATATAACAAGTTTAACAATTTAAACAACGTTAATGTTCTAGTCTAAAACTTCTCCCCCTTTTGGCATCATTAAAAAGGATCCGCAACAAGTAAATAGACTGAATAAAACGGTGCGTTAGTAGATACTATAAATAGTTGAAAAAATGGAGCCGTCCGTGACTCGACAAGTGCTGCAAAGCCTCGAGGCCTAACTCTATGAATTTAATACGGCTGAAGATTTAAACAATCGCCTGATGTTGTTGACAAACGGGATTGAAGGCTCCGAGTTTCTATAAAAAATGATCATTTTCATCTATCGGATGCCAAAAAAATAATCGCTTCTTGACCTGAGTTCTGTTTTTCCACAACGATAGAATGGTTGAGTAATTCTCTTCCACTAATGTTCCAGACTTGAATCAGGAACCATTGACGCATCAATCATCAATCTTCTCTCCTGAGGCCGTCAATACCATGATAGGAGCAGTGAACCATTTTTCTAGTAAGGCTGATTCTGAAATTATTGCAGAATCAAGAATGCTCAGTAGTCAATATGCTGCCTCTGTTACGATCATGTCTCGGAGGTTAATGGCGAGGGTGAGTGAGATTGATCATCTTAACATGCAAATATTTGAGTTACGACAGAAGCTTGCTAATAAGGATAGTGAGAATAAAAGGCTAAAGCAAGAAAACCAAGAGTTGAAAAATTTTACAGATTGGTATGCTCATGATCTGCAACCACGAATAGAGGAGCTGGAACGAGAAAGGGTTCAGATACAAGGTCAACATCGGCATATAACAGCAGAGGTTCATCGTTTACTAGAAAAATATGGACAATCTACTGTTAATCTCGCTGGCTTAGTAAGAAAACTTTTGACAATGTGTGTCCAGCATATCTTGTATTTCTTTTGACTAAATAAGATTTGAAGAGACAATAGTTTGTCTTATTCTTTATGCTATATCTATAAAATCAATCATGAAGTTTATCCAATCCGCATCAAGTTTTCATCTCATCTCTATAACTCATCTGCATTCTTTCAGCATTCTCGTTTTAAGCCTTCTATTCTTTTCTCAATGGCTCATTCTTCTAACATTTCTCTAGATCCATCCATGAGGCATTCTGCACCTCAACCTCCTGTCCTTTCTGCAGCTGCCATTGGTGCCATGTTGCAGCAAGAAAATAATAATCTGACTAATAAGTCAGATTCTGATGCTATTTATGACTTGGTGAGTCTTGGGACTCGCTACTCTTCCTCTATTGTTGCTTTCTCTCAGCGGCTACAAGCCAAAAATCACGAAGTTGAAAAGCTCAAAGAACAAATTGTTGTATTTCAACAAATTGTTCAAGAGTCTCACACAAGGGAAGGAATCATTCGGCAGAAGAATAAACAGTTGAAATCTTTATTAGATTCTTCATTCCGCTTGCCGGTTCCCATGGATAAGAACGACATGATATTGTATGAAGAGAATGAGCGTCTCAAACATGAGGCTAAGAATCTCAAGTTTATGTAAAAGTATTAAAAAATCTATCTCTATTTTTATTGACTCTAGTCTATCTTTTAAGAGATATTCATAACATGCATCATACCTATTTCTCTTCTGATCATACATAATCTATCTTCTGGTAAAGGCTTTGTGAAAATATCTGCTAACTGATCGTGTGTGTTTGTGAATTCTAGTACTATATCGCCTTTCTGCACATGATCTCGAAGAAAATGATATCTTATTTCAATATGCTTAGTTCTAGAATGTTGTATTGGGTTCTTTGAAAGATTTATAGCACTTGTATTATCACATTTGATTGGAATGTGATTATACTTGAGTTTAAAATCTTCAAGTTGTTGCTTCATGTAGAGAACTTGAGCACAACAACTACCCGCAGCAACATATTCTGCCTCAGTAGTAGATAGTGCAACAAAATTTTGTTTTTTATTAAACCAGGAAACTAATGCATGACCTAAGAAATGGCATGCTCCACTAGTGCTTTTTCGATCTATTTTACAGCCAACATAATCTGCATCTGTGTAGCTGATTAGATCGAAAGATGTGTGCTTAGGGTACCATAACCCTAAGTTAATTGTACCACTAAGATATCTAAGAATGCGCTTAACTGCAATTAAATGTGATTCTTTTGAAGATGATTGAAAGCGTGCACATAAGCACACACTAAACATAATATCTGGTCTACTGGCTGTTAAATATAATAAGCTACCAATTATACCTCGATATATCTTCGAGTCAACTGACTTACCGGATTCATCTTTATCAAGTTTAGTTGATGGGCTCATTGGTGTTCCAATTTCCTTAGCATTTTCCATCCCAAACTTTTTCAGTAATTCCTTAATATATTTTGATTGATTGATGAATGTCCCACTTTTTGTTTGCTTAATTTGCAATCCGAGAAAGAATGTAAGTTCTCCCATCATGCTCATCTCAAATTCTTCCTGCATAGTCTTAGCAAAAACTTGACACATATTTTCATTAGTAGCACCGAATATTATATCATCAACATAAATCTGAATAAAAAAAATATCATCATTTTCATATTTAATGAAAAGAGTTGTGTCGATTTTTCCTTTTGAAAAACCTTTTTCAATCAAGAAACCACTAAGTCTTTCGTACCAAGCTCTAGGAGCTTGTTTAAGTCCATATAGTGCTTTTGTGAGTTTGAAAACATGATTTGGGGAAATATGATTTTCAAAACCTGGAGGTTGCTCAACATATACCTCTTCATTTATAAAACTATTTAAGAAAGCACTTTTAACATCCATTTGAAAAAGTTTGAAATCTTTATAACAAGCATATGCAAGTAGCATTCGAATAGTTTCTAATCTTGCGACAGGTGCATATGTCTCATCATAATCGATTCCTTCTTCTTGATTAAAACCTTGGGTTACAAGTCGAGCCTTATTTCTAGTAATGACTCCGGACTCATCTTTCTTGTTTCTAAAAACCCATTTTGTTGCAATAATAGTATGATTTTTGGGTCTAGGAACAAGTGCCCAAATATCATTTCTTTCAAATTGATTCAACTCTTCTTGCATAGCTAGAATCCAAGATTCATCAAGAAGTGCGTCATCAATATTTTTGGGTTCATTTTGAGATAGAAAAGCAGTATGATTGCAAATATTTCTAAGAGATGATCGAGTACTTACACCTTGTGAAGGTTCTCCCAAAATTTGTTCCACTGGATGATCTTTCACAAATTTCCACTGTTTGGTTGCATCTTGTATTAAATTTTGATGATCTTTCCTGATAACTCCATGTTGAACTTCCTCTATTGTTTTCTCTTTGTTGAGATTGAGACTTTCCGTATTATTTATACCTCCTGTTTCTTCATCAATAGATTTCTTGGAGAGTGAAAAATTAGATTCATCAAATACTACATGCATAGATTCTTGTACAGTCAAAGTCTTTTTATTGAATACTCTATAAGTTTTACTATTAGTAGAATACCCGAGAAAGATACATTCATCAGATTTTGCATCAAATTTGCCTAAATTATCTCTGTCATTCAAAATAAAACATTTGCATCCAAATACATGAAAGTAACCAATATTGGGCTTTTTCTCATTCCAAAACTCATAGGGGGTTTTATCTAACTTAAACCTTAGCATAATTCTATTTATAGCATAACATGCAGTACTTACCGCTTCGGCCCAAAAATAACTAGGCAAGTTGTTCTCATTGAGCATTGTTCTTGCCATCTCTTGAAGAGATCTATTTTTTCCTCTCTACTACCCCATTTTGTTGAGGAGTTCGACGAGCAGAAAAATTATGCACAAAACCGTTTTCATCACAAAATGTTTCAATATTTTTATTAACAAACTCTTTTCCCCTATCACTTCGGATACTTGAAATAGTATAACCATTTTCATTTTGAATTCTCTTGCATAACTTGGTAAAGGCATTATGTGCCTCATCTTTATGAGCAAGAAAGATGATCCAAGTATATCTAGAGAAATCATCAACAATAACAAATGCATAATATTTTCCTCCTAGACTTGCAACTCTATTTGGTCCAAAAAGATCCATGTGTATCAGTTGCAATGGTCTAGTAGTGGAAATATGTTTCTTAGTTTTAAAAGAAGTTTTTGTTTGTTTACCAAATTGACATGCATCACAAATTTTGTCTTTAAGAAAATTTGTTTTTGGTAAACCTCTCACAAGATCATTTTTTGAAAGCTTGGAAATAAGTTCCATATTGGCATGACCTAATCTTCTATGCCATAGCCAACTAGTTTCATTTGATCTGAAAAGCAAATAGCATATTGTGAGGTAATTTCTTCAAAATCGATTGTATAAACATTATTGTTTCTAAAAGCAATAAAACAAATATTACAATCATGATCATTCAAAATAATGCATTTATCCATTTTGAAAGTAACTGTAAATCCTTTATCACATAATTGACTTATGCTCAAAAGATTATGTTTTAAACCTTCAACAAGTAGAACATCTTCAATTATGAGAGAAGATTCATTACCAATTTTACCTATTCCCACGATCTTCCCTTTCGAGTTGTCTCCAAATGTCACGTGTCCTTCTTCTTTAGATTTAAGATCAAAGAACTTAGTCTTATCTCTCGTCATGTGTCTTGAACATCCACTATCTAAAAACCATTTGTTTTTACTTGTGGAAGACTTCATGCATACTTATAAAAATAATTAAAATGATTTTTCTTAGTACTCAAGTTCTTTGGGTCATTTATTTATTAGTATTAGAAGAAACAAGATTTTTAGGTACCCATATGGCCCTAATAGTCATTGTATGATTTCTTCTAATAGGACAAGTATGATAATTATGACCATTTCTATTACAAAAATTGCAAATAGCATGTGACATATATGAAAAACTTGAATGATTATAATAATATCCTTTTTTGACAAAATTATTTTTATGAAAAGAATTTTGAATATTAGTTTTTGATGTAGAATGATTATCAAAGAAATTTTTATAAGGTTTGTATTTTTGTTTTGGCATATATCTCAAACATGCCTTGTCAAAAACACATCTTTGACTACCAAGAAGTTTTTCAAAATTTCTTTTTCCATTCGTAAAGTTTTCAACAATATTTTCTAAATCGGTTTTCTTCTTATTCAATTCAAGATTTTCATTTTTCAAAATGATACTTTCTTTTCTTAAAATTTCAATTTCATTTGTTAAAGAAGAATTTTTCTTTTTCAAAGCAGTATACTTGATACCTAATTTTTCAAATTCCTCATATACCTCTTCTAAAACATTTTGCAATTCTTCATATGAAGGATTTTCAATATTATCAAGATTTGTTACCTCAATGTCATCTTTAGCCATAAGACAAAGATTTGCTGATTTTTTATTGCTTGCTTCACTATCTGAGCTACTTGAATCATCATCCCATGTAGCTTTCATTGTTTTCTTGCCCTTGTTTCGATCTTTCTTTAGCAGAGGACAATCTGGTTTGATATGACCAGGTTTATTGCATTTATAACAAATTAAAGTATCATTTTTACCTGAATCTTTTTTGGAAAACTTTTTGAAGGATTTCCTCGGAGGAGTTCTATTTTTCTTCAAGAACCTCTGAATTCTTCTTGTTATCATCTCAACTTCTTCATCTTTATCTTCATTTTCCTCATCTTCATTACTTTCACTTTCATGAGGAACAGCTTTAAGTGCTAAGCTCTTCTTTGGCTTTCCTTCTTCTTCTCCTCTTTTCAATGTGTACTCATGGGTGATAAGTGACCCGATGAGTTCATTGACTTCGAGCTTCTTGAGGTCTCTAGCTTCAAGAATCGCTGTAACTTTTGATTCCCAACGTTTTGGTAAAGAGTTGAGAATTTTTCTTACTATCTCCACCTTGGAATAAACTTTGCCAAGAGCTGTTAAGCTGTTTATGATGTTAGTAAAACGAGTGTGTATACTAGAAATTGATTCATCATCATTCATCTTAAACATTTCATATTCATGAGTAAGAATATAAATTTTTGATTCCTTGACTTGCGAAGTTCCTTCATAAGTTACTTCCAAGTTATCCCAAATTTCCTTTGCCGTAGCGCAATTCATTATTCTATTAAACTCATTTCCATTAAGAGCATTATATAATAAATTCATAGCAGTTAAATTTAAAGTATAAAGTCTATCGTCTTCACGATCAAACTCTTCTTCTTCCTTTTTGACCTTTACTCCATCAACCACTTTTGTTGGAATATAAGGTCCATTTACAATACATTTCCAGATTTCTCTACCTTGAGCTTAAAGAAATATTCTCATTCTAATTTTCCAGAATGAGTAATTATCTCCACAAAAGAGTGGAGGCCGACTGCTAGATTGACTTTCACCAAATGAAACTGCAATGTTAGCCATAAGATCTTAACTCAAAAGATAGTTAATCTTATAATAGAGCTTTTAGCTCTGATACCAATTGTTACTGATCATAGGCCGCACCTATGTCACCTAACAATTGTACCTACCAGACTAGCTGGCCACCGTCTCTACCGGTGCACCGTCACTCATGGTCGGAGAGTCTTGCTTCGGTGACACAGTCACAAGCGAGAGTTCCCATGAGTGATCTGCCTGTATGAACAGTACAGGTCAACTAGCTCTGATACCAATTGTTACCCAGATGACTAACACAAGAAGGGGGTGAATTGAGTTGTATTAAAAAAAATAACAATTATAAATCAAATATATAATATAAAATATAAACAAAATATGAAATAACAATAAATATAAAGAGTAAGGGTAAGAGAGAAGCAAACTTAGTATGTTAACGAGGTTCGGCCCCACTGCCTACGTTCTCGCCTCAAGCTACCCCTTGAGGATTCCCAAATTCACTATTCAACCTCGTTCAGGTGGAGATAGAAACCTATTACACCTTTGAACAACAACGCTACAAAGGATCCGTGTAGAACACCCTCTACACTTGCAATCACCTTACAAGTGGTGATTCAACTATTTCCCGTATAGAATACTTTCTACACGTACAAGAGTTATACACACCATTTTTCTGATACAAAAACTGATAGTGGGTAGGTTATCAGAAAACACTCCTCAATAAGTGAAATAAGAACAATACAGCACAAACTATATCTCTCAAAATGAATAAGGATTAAGGCTCAATACTTAGAGAAGAGAGAATGAAAGCTTTAAATGAATGTTGTATGCTCTGGATGTTGTGAATGTGAAGCTCTCAAATGATCTATTTATAGGCATATGAGACTTCATATTCAAATTTAAAAAGATTCACATGTCAAAGACAACATCATTCACTTTTTCAAAAAAATTCAAATAAAAGGTTATTTTTTTTAATTGTCAAAGACAACATCATTCACTTTTTCAAAGAATTCAAATAAAAGATTCTTCTTTTTCAATTGTCAAAGACAACATCATTCACTTTTTCAAAAAAATCAAACCTAATCTTTTACTTTTGGCATATGACAAAATGAGCACATTTTCCTTTTCAAAAAATTCAAACCTAATCTTTTACTTTTTGCATATGACAAAATGAGCACACTTTACTTTTCAAATATTTCAAACAAAATCATCTACCTTTTGTATAAGTCTAAAAAAGTATCAATCACTTTTGAAAATATTCAAATAAAACATGCACATATGAAAGATGACAATCAATCATCTTTAATATTTTCAAAGTTCAACCCTTTAATCAAGGCATGCACATGCAAAAGATGACAATCAATCATCTTTCAAAATTTTCAAATTTAATTTTCAAAAATATTCATGCACATGTGGAAAATGTATTTTAATGCTTTATGATAAAATATTAATTTTGAGCATTAATCCTAATTTCGAATTTTAAGAGATTTACAACATTACTCTATGACTTTAGTGTGAACTTGTTTCTTTCTTATTCATGCTTGGTTCTTTGATGTGCTTGATTTCATTGTGTGAATAACTTGAGCTTGAAACTCTTTTATTCTTTGAATTCATTTGTTATCATCAGAATTTATATGTAGATTTATAATTACATAAAATTTAAAATCTTGAATTCAACATATTTGATTTCTTCTATAGTATTCATCATGAAAACCAACCTGCATGCATGCACGCTAGCTATTTGCTAATTATGAAAAACGTACAAGAAATGTGAGACCGATCAGACGTCCTATCAAGCTAGAGACTATCATGTATGTATAATGTGGTACGTACCCCAAGTAACTGATATTTGATTTAAATTGTGTAGGTCTATTTAATTAATCAGCTTCCACGTGTTTAATTATTTAGAGCTAGTTCATCACGATTTTGGAAAAAGGCAAGCATTGAAGGTTGAGCTAGCACGAAGTGTTTGACTCATTTTTAAACTTTGGTTGCACGCTTGCATGGGAAGCAAAAACCTAGGTCAAGCAAGGAACAGACAGAAAGGGTTCCAACCGAGGGCCGGCCTGGGGCTAGGTTTTGGGGAGTTTCACTGATTTTGGAGTCCCAAGTTTTAATTTGCTTTTGACTCGGTGAATTAATTGCCAGCATTGATTACATCGTACTTCTCTTGCTATCCAACCAGTAGACATTTCTAGCAAATTGTATTATAAAAAGTTGGACGTAATTAATTAGGATAATTAATTGGAGTTTTGGAGGAAAAATTCAAATATTTATAATAATTTGGTTCACTAAAAGCAAGAATTGAGGAATTCCATACCACTTTTGGGTTTTCCGAAGCCTACAAAATGAGAGGACTTTGACATACCTGTGCCTTAAAAAAGGAGAAAAAACCCTAGCTTCAATGTCTCCTTTCACATGCACTTGGCTCGTGTGATCTCTATGTGGGAAATAATTATATTAGAGTTTTGCTATATACAAGCACAGTCGTGTATTAATCTGTGTATCAATATTGATTCATTTATATTTAAAATTTAAATTAATACTGTTTTCAATAAAATCTATTTTTTGACCAATCACATCATATTAGTGTACAGATTAGTGTACAATTGTACTTGCAACTATATTTTTTCATTATATTATGTCCTATATATATATGACTTTTCCATCTTAATCCCAATTTTTAAAGTTACAAAAACTAGCTTAGGAACATTATTATTATTTATTATTTTGTTTTTTAAGTGGTAAATGCTTAGGTGTAATATTTTGACATATTTCATCACACGTTTGTAGGCTATGACCGATGACGTGGCAGTGCCCACACCTCATGGCTTGCCTAGCTTGAGGAATTTGGATAGAAGGAATTGATCATTAATTAGCATTGGTTTATCTACATGCATATGCAAAATTACATATTTTAGAGATTGACTTTACCATTTAAGAAAAACCTCCATATTGAATTATGTATCTTTAAATCAAAATAATAATAAAATTTTATTATTATTAATAAAATATTAGATTATGGGACCGGATTCAAACCACTCCACCAAAGTCTATGACCCAAGACTTGGTGGGCCGGGAGATAATATGAAAGAAGCCCAAGCTGGCCCAAGCAAGAAGAGAGATGATTGATCGCATTAAATGTGATGTTGAATGGTCGACACCAAAGTCAAGTCCCTGCTATTGATAGGAACGACTGCATTAAATGCAAAGCTATGCCGTCCAGAACATAGAGTGATCATTATACTGATAGAGGGTTGGGGATTTTTAGAATTTAATATGAATTGCAAAAGGCTGGTAACGGAAGGAGGTCAATCACTCTATGAACTCTCTAAGCTTTTCCCTTTTTATTCTATGTGAAAAACATGTTTTGACTTTGATATCAAAGATATCACAAGCACATCCGACCACCACTTCTTACTCCTTTAAAGGCACTCGGAGCGTCATCGGAGCTTATGGTTACAAAACAAGCTGTATGAAAAGTATAATTCTACCTAGCCCTTCAATTGCGTACGTACCGCACTCCGTTTTATTTTTCAAACTTCTTTTTCACATTCATTTTGTAGTTAGAAAAAAGATATACAACCTCTTAGTACTATTTACACAATTTTCACACATCACTTTTTTTTTTTTAATTTTTTTAATTTTTTCTTTCATTAAATATTTAATATATGGACGATGAATAGAAGAATTTAATTAATTTAAGAAGAATAAACTCAAAGCAAAATTTTAAAAAAATATTAAAAAATTAAAAATATATGGTGTAGGGAGGTTGGGTGGTTATATAGCTAGCATTGCTCTCTCTGTTTTTTTTTTTTTTTTCCTCCCTTTTTTTGTTTTGACTTTTTCCCATTTTGAAGATGTTTTTGAATCAGAAAAAAGTAGCTAGCTAGATATATAACTGATCATTTGTATTGATAAGCATCTACGTACGAGAAAAGAGCGGTAATTAAGGGGCTAAGTAGCATTTTCATAATCATCATGGTAACGTACACGTAATAATAAAGACTATAGGGAGGGCTATCTTTTGCAATTAAAGTAATTATAACGACATTATTGAAATTTCTAGTTCTCTGGAAAATAAAAAATAAAATAAAATTGCCAAACTGAACGCAATGTTGAAGAGCCATAGCCACTAGGGTCAATATATAATAGCCAGAGAGTCAATTCTTTTACTCAGATTTTTTTTACCGCTGTGAAAGCTGATAGGGTACTGGAGAATCTGGAGACCACCGGCCTTCGAAATTAAGGTCAAACAAGAACTTACAGGCACTGCTATATATTTTCTAATAATGGTAAGTGGTCCCTTTTACCCTTTAGACACCGTCATCATCATCAAGTACACGTTCGTTTGGAGGAATCTGCCCATTACTTTGGCTCAAAAATATATAGCTTGGGTCTGACAAAGTCAGTGGAATAGAAGCTCTGGGGAATGGAATAGAAACTGGATTTTCGGATTCTGAGAAGCTTAAAGACAATAAAATATAAGTCTAAGCTACTAGCTTTGTGTGTCATGGGATGTTAATCTAGATCATTTGAATATAAATTTGAGCCATGTGTTGGAACTTGGTTCAGGTCTACTTACGTACTTACATTTCCAAATAATAGCGTTCAAAGACTGACAATATAAAATTACTAATTCCTTGGAAGTTTGCTTTGTCTTGATTTGCAGTGAAAATATCAGAACTTTCATGAAATTAAGATGATAATTGGGAAATTAAACATGGACCCATGATCCCTAGAAGCTCCAGATTTTGTGGTTTCTTGAGATTCCTCGATTTGGATTAAACTAAAATGAGGTTCATTAAGGCAGGCACAAGTAAATTACTAGAATTAAATTAGACCTTGACAAAATCCATTTTCTTGTCTTGGGGCTTTCTTGGTAGTTGTTCTGTCTAAGAGCTTTGTTATTTGCTTCTCTGTGAGCCAGCGCAGCCTCGCAAAACACACACTCCTTTAAGTCATCGCCAGAAAAGACGGCTTAACCTTCGGAGGCAGACCCCTTTCCAGGAAGCATATAATGGCTTCAAACTAAGTGAGCTTCGTCAAGTAGTTGGTGCTTTTGTGTTGCTTCTTTGAGCTAGCTGGTGATCATTATCTTGGGGTTTGCTTCACAGGAGCAAGAAAGCAGCTTTTGTTCCAAAGTTTCAGTTTGGTTAGTTTTGCAGAAACTTTCTTAATCCACAAGTTCTTTTCTGTTAAAGATAGGAAGACACGTTGAGGCTGAAAGTTTCTCATTAGTCCATTTCGAACGGGAAATAATTTAAAAAAAAATCCGTAGATAGCGTTTCGATCTCTAGCTAGTCTTTTTCTTTCTAGTGTAGTCACCAAGAAAAAAATTAGGGTTCAGAAAGTAGGGAGAGGAAGATATGGATGGGAGTAGTACTGACGCTGAACATAAACTAGACGAAATATTGCTTCCGGGGTTTCGATTCCATCCAACTGACGAGGAGCTTGTTGGGTTTTATCTGAAGAGAAAGATTCAGCAACGGCATCTCCCCATCGAGCTTATCAAGCAGCTCGATATCTATAAATATGATCCTTGGGATCTTCCAAGTAAGAAAGTCTTTCAAGCTTATGTAAATTACTATTATGCATGACTCGTTGTAGCTTTTCATACCCTAGCTAGCTAGCAAGCAAAGATAAATTTTACTGCAACTTTGAGTCTGTTTCTGTGTTCCAGCTCAGTGGCTAATAGTTTTTGCTACTAATTTTTCGTGTAGAGTTGGGGACTACTGGGGAAAAAGAGTGGTATTTCTTCTGCCCTAGGGACAGGAAATACAGAAACAGTGCGCGGCCTAACCGGGTAACTGGAGCTGGGTTTTGGAAAGCCACGGGAACTGACCGGCCGATCTACTCTTCCCAAGGTTCCAAGTGCATTGGCTTGAAGAAATCCCTTGTTTTCTACAGAGGTAGAGCCGCCAAAGGAGTCAAAACTGATTGGATGATGCATGAGTTTCGGTTACCTTCACTCACCGACTCATTACCATCAAAGAGATTCGTGGACAAAAACATTCCTGCCAATGTAGGTATCTCCGAACTAAGGTGTATTCTTTCAATATTTTGCCTATATTTGAATTATAGATATTAATCATGATTATCTGTGCTTTATGTGCAGGATTCGTGGGCAATATGCAGGATATTCAAGAAAACGAATTCCACAACCCAGAGAACTTTCTCACAGTACTCTTGGGTCTCTCCAATACTACCGGAAACTAATTTCAGTCAATTATTCAGTTCGGAGAACACGTCATTATTAAGTACATCAAAAACCAGTACTTGTTCGGCCGTTGATCAGTTCCCTATCAACAATGATATGGCTACATTTTCTCCCGTAGATTTTCCATCGTACCAGTCATTAAACCAGAAAATAGTAGATAAACCTCCTCAACTGCCCGTACTCTCAACTGGAGAACACCACCCAAGCTTTCTTTTTTCGCCTCTAGAAACTTCAGTACCGGCAAAATGCAGCTTGGACATGCTGTTGAACATGCCGCCTTCAATGTTTGGTGATTTTGGGAACAAGCTGGCCGGCATTGAGAGCATAGTCGACGACTATGGTACCGGCCCACAAGAACATTGCAATGGCTTCTCTATAAATTTACTTCAAGACATGCAAGGTGGGAAGGTCGATGGATCAGGAGGTGATGAACATGACAATGTTTCAATGAAGTTTAATATTCCTAATACCGATGATCAGTGGGAGACAGTCCGGTCCATCGGATTTCCATTCAGTTTGCCTTTGAATAGTACGTCTAGCACTAATGCTTGGAAGCCGAACTTGGTCATGTGGGATTCTTCACCATGTCCTAGTGAAATGCCCACACGTTTTTCTACAACCAAGAGCTATACCTAAAAACTCAAAAACTAGATTAGTAGTCAAAGTCAATTCATGTTTTATAGCTTTTAGTCGACGCTAGCGCTGTCGAGTGCTAGTACTTGAGTCCATCATGATTTTATAAAATCTTTTTGTAGGCCCTATGAATGTTAATTTTCAAGATTGAAATAGAATCATGTGACCGCACGCACGCGTTTATAAGGACGTGAAGAAAGTTAATTTGACATTGACAACCATCGTTCGTCGATCTGATCTCATCGTTAGAGACAAAAATACATACACTAGCAAACACGCCAATCATGGGGGAGTTGGTCTGGTCTCAATATCATGATAACTGTATAAGAGTTTTATTTAAACTCTATGTTCCACGTATCCATCTTAATAGAATTTAAAATAGCTCAAGTTTATCAGATTAAAGATGAGTGATAACGGGATAACAGAAATCTTAAGAGATAAGATTAAAACTCTATCTCTAATTATAGTCAGATACAAACTCTTAGATTTCTTGATGGTCAGAAATCTATAAATAGCACTGAGGGATTAAAGGGTTCTCACCTACAACATTAGAGTGCCTTTTGCTATCGTGAGACACTTGTGAGGCAAAGTTGCTAGGGTGATCCTTCTCTCATAGTCAGATTTAATTCTTCATCAAACTGATGGAGAAAGGTATGCATTTATTTATTACTGTTTATTATTGTGGATCATATGAAATCGAAGATCCGTTTATTAATGTTCATGTTAAAATATTTAACATGTGGTATCGGAGCTTTAGGTTATAGATTTTTTATGATCTCAATATAATATTACACATGCCGTATATCTCTTTAATATTTCTTTCGGTCGTGAAAGATAAAAATATACTGCTTATATTATGCATCAACGCCACACATGCATGAAATTATAATTTTGATTCTGTGTAATATTACCACAGTGATATTCATAATCTGTATATGAAATATATATATATATATAGATATATATGTAAAATTGCATATGTGAATTTCTGTATATTTATGCATATGAAATTGTTTCAATTTTAGAAATTCTAAACTGTTCTGTGATTAAACCGAATGATATTGTTTTCGGGTTTAATAAATAAATAAATAAATAAAAAACACTTTTCTACTCGCTGGGTCT
Source organism: Carya illinoinensis (assembly GCF_018687715.1). Taxonomy (NCBI): domain Eukaryota; kingdom Viridiplantae; phylum Streptophyta; class Magnoliopsida; order Fagales; family Juglandaceae; genus Carya; species Carya illinoinensis. The sequence goes on from NC_056757.1 coordinate 27,458,885, forward strand.
AGTTTTGCCACAGTGTGTGTGGTGGCTGTGGCTCTCATCGGCTGAGGGAGGTCAAGCGCCAGGAGGAGGTCGTTCTCCTCCTCGACGACGTACCTGTAACGGCGGCAGAGGGCTCTAAAGCCCAATGCTGCAGTGGTTCCGTGGTTTTTTAATAAAAAAAAAAAAAAAAAGGGGAGGTTGGACCTCGGCGGCGGGTGGGGCTGGGGATGCCTTGCCGTTCTCCTCCTCGCTGGCGAGAACCACCGTGAATTGCCATCAGTAGATGTGCTGCGTACTTGAGGGGAGAAGAACTCCCTGCTGCGGCACTGGTTCTTATCTGAGGAGCAGATCTGTTTTAACACTTTAGGTTTTCATGTTATAGACTAAAGGCTGTGGGCTGTGGGCTGTGGGCTGAGGCCCAATATATTCATTAAACTGTTTTATGTTATAAGACTTTCTATTTGGGTTGTGGGTCAACTGGGCTTGACCCAGTCCAAGATAAAAGAAAACAAACGGGCCAATAGGTGGCCCAGCCCAATAATAGAACAAAAAAAAAAAAAAAAAGGTGAGACGGGCCTGTACAGTATCTCTGGCCCAAGTCAACATATCCAATTGACTTGGTCTCGGACCGGATTGCTGAACCGGTCCGGTTCAGACCCGGACCGGACCGGTCAGATTAAAATATTAAAATATTATTATTTTAATATTAAAAAAAATCCGAATTTTATTTATTTATTTATATATACATGTTATTATTGTTATTTACATGTATGAAAATTTTATTATTGATAAATTTATATGCATGTTATTATTATTAAATACATGTATTAAATTTTATTAAATGTTATATGCATGTTATTATTGTTAAGTACATGTATTAATTTTTTTTTTCTTTTTAAATGTCATGTGCATGTTATTATTACATACATAAAATACATGTATGAATTGGCTCTTTTTTATCATGCTATATAATTATTTATCCAATATGGATAAGTGATTTTCATCAAAATTAAAGAAAAACTTGGTTGCCCAAAGGTACAAGATTTTCTTCAATTTAGGTGAACAATCATTAAATTCCATAGTAAGGTGGATATGATAGAGTGAACAATCTTGGGTGTCAAGATCTACTCCCAAAGGAGAATCTTGATGATACTACTAGTTCATCTATCAAATTAAGGTTGGAGTGAACACTTTGTGTGTCAAGATCTACTCCCAAAGGAGGGTTTTGATGACACTACTAGTTCATCCATCAAAAGAAAAGTTGGAGGGAACAATTTGTATGTCAGAGTTTATTCCCAAAGGAGAATTCTGATGATACACTTAGTTCATCCACAGAATTTAATATTGGTGAGAGCACTTTGTGTATTAAGATCTACTCTCAAAGGAGGGTTTTGATGACACTACTAGTTCATCCATAATTATTTAAATTCTGATTATTATTTATAAGTGTCTAACTCAAAGCATTATGTGACGAATATTTTCTTGCAGTAAATGTACCGACTTCATTACATTCACAAACTTCATCAGTTCTTGTTTTGAATGGCTCTAATTTTTCTGAGTGGGTTGAGCGAGTCAGATTCATCTTAGGGGTCCTTGACCTGGACTTATCCCTTACAAGTCCAAAACCACCACCCATCACTGAAGAGAGTAACAGGGATGAAAAAGAGTCATTTAAACAGTGGGAGAGATCAAACAGGTTGAGTCTAATGTTCATGAAAATGACCATATCTGAAAATATTAAAAATTCACTCCCTAGTGTTGAGGATGCCCAAAGTTTTTTGAAAAATACTGAGGAGAGATTTAAGTCTGCAGATAAATCTTTAGCAGGAACACTGATGACTAGACTTACCACCATGAAATATGATGGAGCCAAAGGAATGCAAGAGCATATCCTTGAAATGACAAATATTGCCGCTAGATTACAAACCCTGGGAATGAAGGTAGAGGAGTCCTTTATTGTTCAGTTTGTTCTGAACTCATTGCCACCTCAGTATGGTCCATTCCAGATGCATTATAATTCTATTAAGAATAAATGGAATGTGAATGAGCTGGCAAGTATGGTAATTCAGGAGGAAGTAAGACTGAAACAACAAGGGCATTACTCTGCTAATTTTGTGACCAAAGAAGCTGGAAAGAAAAAGCACCATTATAGTAAAAAGAAACGAATTGGACCACCAAGAGGTAAGGAGCCTGGAAATGTTAATCAGGTTCAACATAGTAGTACCAAATGCTACTGGTGTGGGAAAAATGGACACATGAAATTTGAGTGTCAGAAACGTAAGGCTTGGTTTGAAAAGAAGGGTAAGCCTCTTGCCCTTGTATGTTTTGAATCAAACCTTGTAAATGTTCCTACTAATTCTTGGTGGCTAGATTCAGGTGCTAATGTTCATGTTTCTATAACCATGCAGGGATACCTTACAAGCCAAACACCAAGCCCCAGTGAGCGATTTATTTTTATGGGAAATGAGAATAAGGCTGAAGTTTTGGCCATAGGGACTTTTCGTTTAGTTTTGAGTACTGGTCATTGTTTAGACCTTCATAACACAGTTTTTGTGCCTTCTGTGAGGCGTAATTTAATTTCCCTTTCTAGATTGGACTCTGATGGTTATTCCTTTTCATTTCACAATGGTAGTTTCAATTTGTTCAGAGACTCTTTATCTATTGGTTCTGGGTTTCTTTCCGATGGTCTTTATCTACTTTGTCTCGATAATACATTTATTCATAATACCTATACCCATAACCATGAAATGTGTATTGGAACTAAAAGAAACATGATGAATGAACATTCTTATGACTTGTGGCATAAGAGATTGTGGCACATCTCCAAAGAAAGGTTAGAGAGATTAGTAAAAGAATGGATACTTCCGCATTTAGATTTTACTAATCTTGAAGTATGTGTGGATTGCATTAAAGGAAAGCAAACCAAACATACTAAGAAAGGTGCCACAAGAAGTAAAGAGCTTCTTGAAATAATTCACACAGATATATGTGGACCATTCTCCACTGAATGTTTTGGTGGAGAAAAGTATTTTATCACCTTTATAGATGATTTTTCACGGTTTGGATATATCTATCTGCTACATGAGAAATCTCAAGCTGTTTCAATACTTGAGGTATTTCTCATGGAGGTGGAAAGGCAGTTAGATAGAAAGGTGAAAATCATCAGGTCGGATCGAGGTGGAGAATACTATGGAAAGTATGACGAACGGGTCATAACCCTGGCCCATTCGCCAAACTTCTAGAACAACGTGGCATTGTTGCACAGTACACGATGCCAGGGACGCCACAGCAGAACGGTGTTGCTGAAAGGCGTAATCGGACTTTATTGGATATGGTCAGAAGTATGGTAAGCAATTCTACCTTACCCAAATCATTGTGGGGTGAAGCCATTAAGACGGCAACTTATATCTTAAACCAGGTTCCTAGTAAGTCAGTTCCAAAAACTCATTTCGAGCTATGGACTGGTAGGACACCAAATTTAAGACACATGCATGTTTGGGGTTGCCCAGCAGAAGCGAGACTTTACAACCCATATGAAAAGAAATTGGATCCCAGAACAGTAAGTGGGTACTTTATTGGCTACCCAGAGAGATCCAAAGGGATAGGTTTTACTATCCTAATCACAGTCCGAGAATAGTGGAAACAGGGAATGCCAAATTCATTGAACTTGGCGAAATCAGTGGGAAAATAGAACCTAGAGATGTGATCATTGAGGAAGTACGAGTAGATGTCCCCATACCTACATCCTCAGAAAAGATAATGGTTCTTCTAATTGATCATCACAATGATACATTGGAACAAGAAAATGATCACCCATCTCAGAATGATAATATCACTGATGAACCAAGTTCGGAGTTACCAGAACAGATAGTCTTACGTAGATCTCAGAGAGATCGGAGACCTGCTATTTCAGCAGACTATGTGGTATATCTCCAAGAATCTGAATTTGACATTGGGACAAGTGAAGATCCACTAACGTTTTCACAAGCTATAGAGAGATGTGATTCTAGTAAATGGATCGATGCCATGAAAGAAGAGTTGAAATCCATGGATCAAAATCAAGTTTGGGATCTCGTTGAGTTGCCTAAAGGATGTAAAAGAGTCGGTGTAAATGGGTCTTTAAGACCAAACTCGACTTTAAAGGCAACGTCGAACGACATAAGGTCAGACTTGTTGCTAAGGGTTTCACCCAGAAAGAATGCATTGATTACAAAGAGACCTTTTCTCCAGTATCTAGAAAGGACTCATTCAGAATCATTATGGCATTGGTGGCTCATTTTGATTTAGAGTTACACCAGATGGATGTGAAAACAGCTTTTCTAAATGGAAGTTTGGATGAAGTGGTCTACATGGAGCAGCCAGAGGGCTACTCAGAAAAGGGCAAAGATCACCTAGTATGTAAGCTTAAGAAATCAATATACGGGCTTAAACAAGCTTCCCGACAGTGGTACTTAAAGTTCAATGATACCATTACTGCCTTTGGATTTAAAGAAAACATCGTTGATCGATGTATATACCTAAAGGTCAGTGGGAGCAAGTTTATATTTTTGATCTTATATGTTGATGATATCTTGTTGGCTAGTAGTGATCTTGGCTTACTTTATGAAACCAAGGGTTTTCTATCTAAGAACTTTGAAATGAAAGATATGGGTGAGGCATCCTTTGTGATCGGAATTGAAATCCTCTGGGATCGAAAACAAGGACTGTTGGGATTGTCTCAGAAAAATTACATAGAAAGAGTTCTTGAGAGATTTGGCATGAAAAGTTGCTCATCACTTGATACTCCGATATCAAAAGGTGATAAGTTTAGCCTATCACAATGTCCTAAAACTGAGTGGGAGCGTAAAGAGATGGCAAAAATCTCCTATGCTTCAGTTGTGGGAGCTTGATATATGCACAGATTTGCACGAGACCAGACATCATTTTTGCAGTTGGCATACTTGGGCGTTACCAGAGTAACCCAGGGATGTCTCATTGGAAAGCAGCAAAGAGGGTATTGCGATATCTGCAAGGAACTAAGGATTACCAGCTTACCTTTAGGAGAACTGACAACTTAGAGGTAATTGGATACTCAGACTCTGATTTTGCCGGTTGTTCTGATAGTAGGAAATCTACTTCTGGATATGTTTTCCTACTAGCCGGTGGAGCGATCTCATGGAAAAGTATGAAGCAAACTATCACTGCTTCATCAACAATGGAGGCTGAGTTTGTGGCATGCTTTGAGGCCACAGTGCATAGTTTATGGCTGAGGAACTTTATCTTAGGGCTTGGAGTTGTTGACTCTATAGAAAGGCCGCTGAGAATTTATTGTGATAATTCCTCTGCAGTATTTTTCTCCAAAAATGATAGGTATTCTAAAGGTGCTAAACACATGGAGCTCAAATACCTAAGTGTCAAGGAGGAAGTACAGAAACAAACAGTGTCCATAGAACATATTAGTACTACGCTTATGATAGCAGACCCATTAACAAAGGGTCTAGTAGCGAAACAGTTTAAAGAACATGTTGACAGAATGAGTCTTATGATGTAAACATGTTATTGAGCTCGTAAATCTTTTATTTTGTTTTGGACACTTAATGATATCTATTATGGTTGTTTTGTTTCTATTTTATTGTCTTTCCAATTCTTTGTACATTGAATGGTTTGGAAGAATGGTGACAAGATAATGTCTGCAACAGACATGAATTGGAACCCAAGGCATTACGGTATTAGCCTTAATTATCCCAATTAAAGATCATGTAAAATTGGTTGCTGGTGTTGTGGTACATGGAAGGGAATTTGTTGATTATATAACAAAGGACCGCCATGACTCGCATCAGTAGTTGATTTAACATTGATATTACAGAACTCATGTAACATACTTTGAGCTATGAAAGGTTCAGGAAATGAATTTGCGCAGTATGGTTAATTTCCTGTAATAAACCCATGAACGGAAAATATTATTTTATGGGCGTATGGGCCAAGTGGGAGAATGTAAGAGTTTTATTTAAACTCTATATCCCACACACCCATCTTAATAGAATTTGAAATAGCTCAAGTTTATCAGATTAAAGATGAGTGATAACGGGATAACAGAAATCCTAAGAGATAAGATTAAAACTCTATCTCTAATTATAGTCAGATACAAACTCTTAGATTTCTTGATGGTCAGAAATCTATAAATAGCACTGAGGGATTAAAGGGTTCTCACTTACAACATTAGAGTGTCTTTTGCCATCGTGAGACACTTGTGAGGCAAAGTTGCTAGAGTGATCCTTCTCTCATAGTCAGATTTAATTCTTCATCAAACTGATGGAGAAATGTACGCATTTATTTATTACTGTTTATTATTGTGGATCATATGAAATCGAAGATCCGTTTATTAATGTTCATGTTAAAATATTTAACAAACTGTTCACATATATGGTCGGCGAACGGATCACTAACAGAGAAAACTAGGAAATTAAACCCTCATGTACTGCTCCGGCTTTAGCTGATCTGATTCTTCTTCTTTTCATTCCTTTTTACTGGCGGGCATGGCGTGCACTGCATAAAGTATAACGTACTTAAAACATCAAGTACCATATGCTAGGCTTTAGAAAAATAAACATGAAAATTATATATCCTAGCTAGGGGTGTGCATAAAAGGCCTTGGGCCGGTCTGTCCGCAGCAACCGAAGTAAGCTCACCCGACAAATATCAGGTTATTCAGATCCAACTCTCTTACGGGTTGAGATACGCTAACATCGGTCGAAACCGATTGATCCGCAATCTTCATTTCACACTCTTCCTATGGTTTTACAAACCCTAGCCACCAGTTCGTTGTCCAAACCAGTAAGTATTTTTGTTAAACGCATTTCCCCCGAACTGAATGATCGCTTCTCAAATCCCTTACTTTGTCGCCGACGACAAGGACCTCGATGACGCAGCTATGTGGGTCATAATCGATACCGTCGCAGCCTCTCGCTCATCCTCCAAATCTCGCAAGCCTCTCGTAATCAAATATCCCAAATTTTTCTTGTTTTTATTTTCTGGGTAGAGATTTTCATTCCGTTCGGTTTGTTCTAGTTTTATTTTTCTTTTGGACAACATTAGTTTTGATTTCTATTGGTTGGTCGGCTTCTTCATATTTTTCTTGCTTTTATTTTTGCTCTTTTGGACGTAGCGTCGTCTTTATTGTTCAGTTTCTCAAAAATCAGATTGAGTCCTAGGGATGTGCATAAAAGGCCTCGGGTCGGTCCGTGGGCGTAGTCCGCTTCTCGTGGTCAGGAATGTGCAGCGCATGCCCACCACGCCTGCGTATTTGTCTCCTGAAGCACATTTGTCCTCGGATATCGAAAGGTTCGACGTGAAGGAGGAGGATGAAGATGGCCTGAGCTTTGGTTTAGGCCATGGAGAGAGAGGGAGGTGTTGGTGTGAATGATGAAAAAGAAGAAGAAGAAGAAGAAGAAGAAGAAGAAAGAAAGAAAGAAGCGACCGATCCATCTGTACAGACCCGCATGCACGGATGGGTCGGGTCGGGTTGGCACGTCTTGCCTATGGATGATCAGTAGGATTACCTCCAATGAACGATTGAATGGAGTATATATATTCTGAGTCCCCCGACAAACGGATTTCTTTAAATCAATAGACAAAAACAAACGTATACATTAAGAAATTAAGGCTTTGATATTGACAAGACATGCAAGTGACTCGATCGGAGAGAAACTCCAAGTACACTTCAAGCAAAAACACTTGTGACCGATACTGATCTATATACTGTCTCTTTGCAATTGATCTGATCAAAGGCAATGATCTCCAACTCTTCTCCAATTCTTTTCATATTTTATTTTTTCTCATAGCCAATTCATCTGCATTCGATAGTGATCACTACAATAGATTTTATTTATTGTGATGGACGAAACCATTACAAAAAATAAGCAAACCGTCACATAAATATTTTTGTGACTTTTTAAAATCGTCTCCATTATTGTCACCAAAAAAACATTACAGAAAGTATTTTGTGATAGTTTATTGTACAACCGTCATTGACAAAATTTTTGTGACGGTTGAAAGTCAGCCATGAGTTGCAATGTTCGAATGTGAAGAGATTTTGTGAAAGTTGAATTCCATCACAAAAAGTACGTTCGAACATTGATAATAACGTTTGAATGTTCACCCGATCGATTAGCATTCGAACAATAAATATCTAGTGTTCGATATTTTTCATTCGCAGGTTCGATTTTTAAGTTCGAACGTTTGAATTTTACATTTGCACATTATTGGGCAATTGCTCGAACGTCAAAGATTAAACGTTTGAACAATATAATCGCAAAATAAATCTCACAAATCACAATATAATCCCATAAATTGTAATATAATCACAAAATAAATTACAACATAATCACAATAGAACCCCAAAAATCACAATATAATTAGTCACAAAATAAATCAAAACATAATCACAATATAATCCCGCAAATCACAACATAATCATAACATAATGCCATAAATCACAAAAATCACAATATAATCATACAATAAGTTTAGAAATATACCTAGCTAAAATCAATAAAATATTAGTTCAAAATATACATAATAAATAAATAGACAACAAATATTCCTTTAAAATAAACAAATTAGAATAAATACAAAATAAACACAACAATTACCTTCATGCATAACCTTTATCTCTCCATGCTCTCTCTCTCTCTCTCTCTCTCTCTCTCTCTCCCTCTATCCCTCTCTCACGCCATCTCTCTTTCTCACTCACTCTCTCTCACAAGCACCCTCTCTCTCTCTCTAACTTCTACTCACTCTCTCTCTGGCTCCACTCTCTCTCGATCACTTCCTCTTGCTGAAATGGGGAATAAACAACATTCCCTATTTCTTAAACACGACCCAGACTTGTATGAGTTATATTTTTTTTTTTCAAAATTTTTCAAAATTTCAAAATTTTTAAACGATATTCTATTTAGCATATGATACTTTTGCGGTGACTTTTTAAATGCAAAGTAGTCGCATCAAAGTGTAGTAACGTTCGAACAAACGTTTTCAAAAATTTTTCAATCCCGCTAAGTGTCCCACCAAGTTTGATCTACATAATGTAACGTTCAAATCGAACATTGTTGACATGAAAACGTAGATGAAATTGGGTTCCCTGTATATGCTATAGAGTTAACGCGGGAAAGGTCCTACCAATTTTTTAAAAAAATTTGAATTTCATTATTTCAGGTTCCAACAAAACAAAGTACATTTGAATGTAATACTATTAACCTCGAACATAGATGAAATTAGGTTCATCGTATATACCATATAATCAACATGGAAAAGTCCTGCTAATTTTTTTACAAACATTCAAACTTTATTATTTCACGTTCGATGTAACAAAATAACATTTGAACATAACACTATTGACATGCGAATGCAGATGAAATTAGATTTCCTGTATACGCTATAGAATCAACGCGGGAAAGTTCCTGTCAATTTAAAAAAAAATAACTTTCAAACGTAATTTTGTTGACATTTGAACGTAGTCTAAATTAAGTTTCTCGTATATCGCATAGAATCAATGCAAGAAAGTTTCCGCCACTTTTAATGAATATTCAAATGTTCATTATAAAATTTCAACATAATTCCTACAATGTTCGAACGTTTATTCACTGTTCAAACATGGTTTATAAATTAATATTCAATACTATAATTAATAATAAATTATATAGTTATAGAGTATTGTAATCTATATTTATATAGTATATAAAATATAATTATATAGTATTGTAATGTATAAATACAGTATATGTAGTAATCTAGTATATAGCATATATAGTTTATATAGTATATATTATATATATGGTTATATGGTATAGAAATATGAGAGTTGCTACAGGGAAGCCCCTTGTATAGCACGAAACAGCACGAATTGTGCCAAGTGTATAAGTACAGGAAAAATAAAATAAAAAAATAAAAATAATAATAAAATGTCAAATCTCTTCATACCTAAAGTTGTTGGAAAGACAATTGTGTTTGCTACGAAAAGCTGCTCTAGCTCTTATGTCTCCCTTATCTGGTTCACTACTGACTTCTTTGGGTTAACCCCCACCCTGCAGCTCCCTATTTGATGCGCCGAACATAGAGGAGTTGAAAGCCCTTTCAACCGCCTTGAACTTTCCTCTTTCACAAACTTCTTAAATTCATGTGAACTAGCATTTTTCACATTTAAGGTATTTCCTTTGTAGTTATGGGTTCCTATTTCTTCAGCTCTGGTAGCTGCCAATATCCTCAGTACCTTCTCTAGCTCTTTCTTTAGGTTCTCTTCATCACTTTTTTCCATTTAGTAATTGATTGAATTTGTTGAAAGCACTCTTTGCATTTTATCTTGATTTGTATGCTTATTTAGTGATTTTTAACTAAATTGATAGCATCTATTTTATCTGCATTTGTATGTGTATACTTTAGCCTTCTACAATTTTAAAAAACAATTGAAAAAAAAATGTAGAGCACTAGACATGGTCAAGATTTGCATTGTTTTTTTTTTTTCCTTAAAGAAATCATTTTTATGTACAACCTCAAATTTTTCTTAAATATTTACACTATTGAATAAAAGTTATGCATGCGCACAGGAAGACAAAATAAGAAAATGATCTGTGTTATTATCAACGACATGTAGTTGGAGACAAAAGCTTCACACCGACTTTCCTAGCTTTTAATTAGTGTGCAAAGGGATTCTTTTATGAAGGGTAAAATGGAATTTTCAGACTTTCGTGCTTCCTACCTTTAGTGCATCCTAGCATTTTTCTAGAAATATATGTAGTATATAATATATGCTTATATAGTATAGTAATATGCATAGTTAGCATAGAAACTTATATTACTATTACTATATGTATTACTATAGATATTACTATATAATGTCTTACCTTACATAAAAAAAACAAAAAAAATTCAATCCTTTTATGTTTGAAGGTTTACAACTAACGTTCGGATGATATGGGAAATAATGTAACGTTCGAATGTATTAGTTATAACGTTCGAATCACTACAAGAAAAAACCGTTTTTACGGCCAAAACAACTTGCGGTGAGCAGCAATTGGACGGTAGAAATATCAAATTTACTGTAGCCGTGTTTTTCTTCTGGAGAGCTAGGGAAGCATCGCTAAAAAGACTATTTGAAGCGATAATGTGTTGTTGCAAATAGAGTTGCAGAAACATACTACGTTATTGGTCTTTGACGGCTACGTTCACTATATTTGCGGCGAGTAATGACCGCTCCAAAATGTCATCATAAAATCCTCCCAGTTAAGTTATTTCGCCCCGTTTCCTTTCCCCTGTTTCTTTTCTTTCTCCCCCTTTTCTCTTTTCCCCCAGCTCGAGACTCCCTCTATATTCTCTCTGAGTTTGTTGCTGCCTTTCCCAAGCCGTGCCATCGCCATCTCGTCGAGGAGGTGAGTCTCTTAATCCTCCATCTGTTTCTTTCTCTATCTTCGTCTCTGTGCGCATCTCTCTCTCTCTCTCTCTCTCTCTCTCTCTCTCTCTCTCTCTCTCTCTCTCTCTCCCTCTCCTTTATCTCTTTTCGTCCGTTTCTCCCACTTTGTATTTCGCCCTAATTTTCTCTCTCTCAATGGGGTTGGCTCTGGCTTTTTCTTTATATTATTTTGGGATCAGGATCCGTAGAAAGAGAAGATTTGATCAACGTATGGAAGCGGTGACGGAAGAGAACTAGGTATTTGTTTTCCAGAACAAGTTATTTTATTTATTTATTTATATTTCATTTTCTATATTTTTCTTTGTTCTTCATTTTTCCTATTCTGTCTATTGAAGTTTCTCTGTTTTGCATTCCTTTTTTCCATGTTAGTCATGTTAAAAATGACTGAGCGTAAATGTATTCGAGATTTGCAAGTTTTGTTTCTTCGCGGTCAATATTATGTTTTGACTTCATTGTGAATCTATACAAAGGGCATTTTCATTTTTTCTTTAGACTTCTCTGTTTGTTTTATTTGTGTTGTTAATTTATTTGGTTTCTAAACTACTGGGTGTTAGTCCCTGAAATGTCAAGCATTGGAAGCAGTCAACTAAAGGGTGATAGTTGATAGAAATGTAAAATGTATCGAGATGCAAAATTCTACTTTCTTTTTTGTTGGCTGACAATTTTTTATGATGGTTTTTTGGGGTTTGATGCAAGTATTACAAAAGGAGATACAAGATTCAAGCTCCCTACTGCAATGAGATCTATCCGTGTCGCCATTGTCACAACGAGTATTGGTTACTCTAGTATTACAAAAGTATTTGTTACTATTTCTATATATTACACGATATATGTTCACATAATCACATTAATTCTTGGTTTTGCAAACTTGTTTCCACGCCATGCATTTTGCTCTTGTGATTCTCTTCATCTGGGTGTTGGTTAGTTGTTATGTATTTGATTTACTAGAGCATGTTGAGCAACCAATTTGATTTATAAACATTTATGTGCATCTAGTAGGAGTTTGTGTTGTTGTTTTAAGTTCTTAATTGTTTGTGACACGGGAAGTCTGCATGTGTTTCTAAGTAATGTTGTGTAAAGCTTTCAGATTCTTCATTAGAAATATCTTAACTGGTTTCAACTACCTGAATGGGGAAAATAAGAAATTTATTTATTTTATTTATATCCAAAAAAATTAGATTACATTGGGTTGATAGAGAGTTTTGGGAGTATATAGTGCTAATATTTGTATTTGTTATTATGCTTTTACAAGAAAAGCTTGTTTGCCTTATATTAATTTACAATGTATATGTTTGCCTTGTGATTATGCAGGGTTGGATGCTCTGATTTTGGTTCTAAAATCGATCTTGATCCTCTCTACATATGTTTGCCTTGTGATCCTCTCTGATTTTGGTTCTTGATGACCTGAATGATAGATATATATCTTGGTGGTAGTAGAAGCTCAACATTTTGAAGATGACATCAGTGATGTTAGTATAAACTTTCTTCACTTGTCCTTCTTGATGGTGAAGAAGGTTAAGTGAGGTGTACACTTTATACACACTTAAGTAGATTGGAACTTGATGTTTTTCCTCCTGTAACTTTTGATGAACATTAGTGAGGTAGATGTTTTGTCTCCTATGCTTCACATATCATTATTGATTAAGCCTCTGTGATATTACCTATGTGACATTAGAATCATGTATGCCACGTAAATTAAGCATGTTTTGTCTCCTATGCTTCAATCTTGCTTTTTTTTTTTTTTTATTCATCTTTAACTTTTATATGATCTTTACCTTCTAGAGGATATTTATTTCCTATTTTTTTGGTTAGTTTCTCTTTTGCTTGGATTTTTATTGATTTTCCTTGAAATATATGGTTTTTATTGATCTCAGATTTGTTGGCTTGGATTTTTACTAATTGGTTTTATGCTTTTATTTTTTTTTTGCATAGTCAAACATCATTTGTTGTGATTTAGGATTTTGTGTCTTTTTTTTTAAATGCTGAACATTATTTGCGGCGAGACCTTCTCCTTGCAAATAATAATTTCCTGAGAACCAGCCTCACGGCAACAGAGTTTGTACCTCATGTGAAACTATAATTTGCGACAAAATGGCTTCGTGGCAAAAGATATTACATCTGATGCAATGCAGAGGTCACCGAAATTGATCAATCCAGATGTATTACTCCCGACCAATTTACCACGAACCAATTTTGGTCGGGTGCCTTTTTTTGTGGCGAGAAGTAGACTTTTTGTGGCGAAATTACATGGCCGCAAAAGATCTTAATTTTTGTTGTGAATGTTACTAGTATATATGCAATGTGTCGGAATGTCAAATGACATTTCTAATCACATCCAAAATTTGAACTGTTGCACTTAGCCATTGAATCCGTCACATCCCGCTGTCAATCACCACCACAACCATCACAAAAAATATTAGTTTCCATCTCTTCCTTTTATATTTTTTTCTTTTAACCTTTTTAGAGAGTTTCGGTATGAACTGAAACATATTTGGAGTCAAATTTGTAATTTGATTTTTCAGCCGCCCATGAGTGGCCAATGGCCACCATAGATGACGCACTCAGTGTATACTTCATTTTTATGGTAGCCATTATAAGATTAATGTCATATTTGAAAAAATTGGAATTGGTTGGGTCGACTAAGCCATTTCTGGGTTTGAACATCAAAATGTCCCATTGGCAACGTTTGAACGATCATATGTACTCAAAACGTATGTTAACTTACATTCAAATGTATTGTTATGTTCAAACATATATATAATCAAACGTTTGAATGTAACGTTTTGACTCCTAAAGTTCGAACGCAACATTTCTATAGTTTGAGCGTTTAGATATACATTCAAATTGTATATCTCAAACGTTTGAATGTAACATCTCATGGGTTGTTTTAGTCCTACTGCTCGAATGTAGGACTGCAATAGTTTGAACGTTCAATCAAATACGTTCGAATACACTAGCACATTCGAACGTATTTACATGAAACGTTCAAATGTAACATTTTGTGGGTCTTTCAACTCTTAACATTCGAGCGTGAATACCTATACGTTTGAATGTTAAGTATAGTCCTACTGTTTGAACATAGGACTGCAATAGTTTGAACGTTCAGTCAAATACGTTCGAATACACTAGCATGTTCGAACGTATTTACATGAAACGTTCGAATGTAACATTTTGTGGGTCTTTTGACTCCTAACATTCAAATGTACCTATATGTTATCATTTTACATTTAAACATTATGTTTGAACATATTTCAAAACAATTTTAATTTGTTTCTAATTATATATATGTATGCTCATGTTTTTTCTTTTTGTAGGATATGGCTCATCCTTTGACAACTAGAAAATAGGGTAGAGAAAGAACCCAAAACACTTTTTAGATAGACTATAGAACTATTATGGCCAAACGTGAAGTGTATATCAACGAGTTTGACAAGTTGACATGGGAGGAGAATAGTTTGGGGTCCCCGTCTTTATTTCCAAAGGCTGGACTAACATCTGCACACTGAGAGGGAGGATACACCCCTCTATGGTTTGCGAGCTTTATATGGAGATATCATCCATGCCTCAGGATGTATTTAGGGCTATAAATGAATCAGTATGTTTGAAAGACTACCTGATACTCACTTGGTTAAACTCGAATCGAATTCGACTCGTTAAAAAAAAAAAAAAAAAGCTTGTTCATGAAAGCAGATACGTACTCAATTTGTAAATGACACATACTTGATTAAACTTGACTCGACCAGGTTAAAGCTTGTTAAAGCTTGCTCGTTTATACTATACTTGACTCGATTAAAACTCATTCATACATATGTTTATGTGTGTGTGTGTATGTGTGTGTGTATATATATATATATATCAACTTTTATACTTAAATATATAATATGTAACCTAATTATTTATACCTATTCACCTATGCATATATATTGAATATACTATATATATATTATTTAGTTTAGCACTTAAGACTTCTTAAGCCATTAAATTATAATTTATACAATAGTTAATCGGTATGACTTAATAATTTAATATAGGAGATGTTATTATGTAACGTATGTAATATGAGCCACATACCATGATGCTAATACACACACACACACACACACACACACACACACATATATATATGTACATATAGTTATATATCTATATATATAGATATATGTAACTAGTTAACATTTGTTCATGACAATTATAAATTATATGTTTACATAAATTAAAAATTAGTTATATGTTATAATTATATCTTGTATAAAATGTTTATGACATAGTTTATAGCCGGTAGTTAAATATTATTAACTCTATCTAGGATATATTTAATAAGTTTAGTTATATAATTATTTTTTCTTAAATTATTAACTCATAATATATTTTAAAAAATTATATTATTTATTATATTATTATAATATACTTTCCTTTATGCTTAATTGTTATATAAGGCAATTGAAATGTTGGATTTCCAATGTCATGCGCTCTTTTTTTTTTTTTTTAATAGAACATATAAACTTTATTCAACTCAAATAATCCAATGGATGAATACATGAGGGAATGTCCCCCAAAATAATACTCTCCTCAGAGAGTTTAATTGCATCCTTGGCTAAGACATGAACCAAATTATTACAAACTCATGACACATGTACTACTGACCACCTATCAAAATGAAGCAATAAGGTTTTGACATCTGATAAGATCATTCCTGCTGAAGTCCCTTTCTGGTTTGGGTTATTAAGATCCTCTACAACCTGTTGTGCATCACCCTAAAAAATAACATGTTTAATACCCAACTGTTGACACAAAATAACTGCTTTCAATACTCCATAAGATTCTGCTAGATGAGCATCAGGAAAAAAAATTTTTGGTGAACTCAGAGAAGCCACCATTCTGCCCTCCCAATCCCTAATCACAACACCAGCACCTATCTTGCTTCTTCCTCTATCAACAGCCGCATCCCAGTTGGCTTTGAATGTATTCAATGGTGGAGGACTCCATCTAGGAATAATGTGACTAGTTTCTACCTAAACAGCTTCACAGGTTTCATTAGCTTTCTTGAAATCTGATACAGCAGTTCTGGCTACCTCAACTGCCTTCCCTGGATCCCAAAATTTGTTTTCAAAAACTAAGCTATTTCTCTCTTCCAAATCTGGTAAACTATTGCAGCAAACTCATCAAGCTCCTCATTTTCTAGAACAGAAATTAAGTGAATCCACAGCTCCTTTAACATACTTTCCATAACTGCACCTTTCTGCAATTTCCTAAGACTTATATCCTACACATCTTGAACTGAGCTACACGACCACAAAGCATGCATGACAGACTCTGGCTCCTGTTGAAAAACTGGACACAGAGGAGAGTCCACTATCCTTTTCATGAGAAGATTAAGTTTTGTGGCCAATGACTCATGACAGGCCCTCCAAAGTAGCATTCTATTGGCATTAGTGACTCCTAGTTTCCAAATATGAGACCAGGTTTTGTTCTTTTGGACAACATATGAAGACTGACCCTGATCCTTTGTCTCCATCGTACCTAATAAATGATAGGCACTTCTTACAGAAAATTTCCCATCACTAGTGCATCGCCAAGTCATTAAATCACTTGCATTAGTAATGCTCAAGGGTATTCGACTTATAACTGCAACCTCTTCTGGATCAAAAACTTCCTGCAATAAGGTCACTTCCATTCACCTCCTTGCTGGTCAGTTAGACAACTAACTTTAGAATTTTCATCCAGGACCTTTCTTGAAGATTGGACTTTATATGAAGTTGGTCTTGGAACCCATCTATCATGCCATATTCTAACTGAGTCAACATTTCCAATATACCAGAATATTCCTTTCCTTAAAACCTCTCTACCTGCAATGAAACTCCTCCATAAGTAAGAAGGATTGCTGCCCACTTTTGCCTTCATAAACTCTGCTATGTGAAAATATTTTGCCTTCAAAACTCTAGCAGCTAGTGAGTCTAGACGTTTCATGAGCCTCCACTCTTGCTTAGCTAGGAGGGCAACATTGAACTTCTCAAAGTCTCTGTAACAAAGACCTCCATCTTCTTTTGATATACCTAGAGTTTTCCAAGAGATCCATTTTACTTTAGATTTGTGCCCTTTCATCCCCCACCAGAATTTCTGCATTAATGAATTAATAGCAGTCAAAATTATTTTGGGAAGTTTGAATATGCTCATACAGTAGGTTGGAATAGCTTGCACAACAGATTTCAACAAAACCTCCTTGCTTGCCTGAGATAAGAACCTCACTGTCTAGTTTTACATTTTTGCCCTTATGCTATCCAAGATAGGTTTAAAGGCATTTAATTTTTATTTTCCCACATAGGCTGGAAGTCCTAGATATTTTTCAAAGGACTTTGCTTCCACCAGGCCTGCAGCTGCCAATATAGCATCCTTTGCTTCAATCCTTATGTTACAACTAAAATAAATAGTTGTTTTGTCCATATTAAGCCTTTGTCCAGAAGCATTTTCATAAGCTTTGAGAATACCACAGAGCCTGCTCCACTCCAATGCATTGGCTTTACAAAAAAGCAAACTATCATCTGCAAAAAAGAGGTTATTAACTAATAAACTTCCTCTAGCAAAAGGAAAGCTTGCAATAAAACCCTTCATTTCAACTTGGTCTAGCATCTTTCCAAGCACCTCAGAACAAAGAATAAATAGGTATGGGGATAAGGGATCCCCTTGTCTTAGACCCCTCATAGGATTAAATCTTGGCTGAGGTCTTCCATTAAGCAAAATGGAATAATTAACAGTGCTTACACACTACATGACCAAGGCAGTCCATTCCTCACTGAAACCCAATTTTAGTAAAATAGCTTCCAAAAAAGCCCACTCAATCTTGTCATAGGCCTTACTCATATCTAGTTTTAAGGCCATATACCCTTCCTTCTTACCCCTCATCCTATTTTTTAAGGCCATATGTCATGCGCTCTTATCCCTTATTTAATTGGATTTACTATGTCAAATTTTTCTCTTCTTCTTCTTCTTCTTCTTTTAATTTTTTTTTTTTTTCTAAATGTAAATAACTGTTTTTCTTTTGTGGTTTTCTTTGAAGGCCCTTTTGTATATTTCTAAATTACTAGCATTAGCTCGTTTATTGATTCTTTAAATTGCAAATGGATACAATGCAAAAAAATTAAGTTATCTTACATGCATTTTTTATTTCTCTAATACTTTATTTTATTAATTTATATAAATTAAAATTTAAAAAAACAAAAAAAACAAAACTCGAGTCGAGCCGACTTGGTTCGAGCTCCTTTTTGTGTTGAAGATCAAGCTTGAGCTCGAGCTTGATCTGGAAGCTTGAATTATTGAGCCGAGCTTGAGTAGAAAAAAAATAAATTTTTAGTTGAGTCGAGGTTGACAATTCAAAAATCAACTCGGCTCGATTACAACCTTAGATGCATCATCTCACACTGTAATTGTAAGAGGCTTTTAGTGTGAGATATCGAAAGATGTCATTGCCGAACTACTTAGGATTCGTTGCGTATCTGAGGCATCGACTATAGTGGATGTTCAAGTTGATGATGCACTAGATGTAGGTACATTTGCATCATCTACTAGACATTGGCATGCAGATTGGTTGAAGGGTGAGGGGATTGGTTAGCCTTAGGATGACGACCACTATGAGGATTCTTCATTCTCACTAAGAGATACTACACACCATTCAATAAGAAGAGCACGTTCTCCCAAATGTTGATGCTACTATTTTTCCATATGTTGTATCTCATAATTGCAACAAACATAGATCCTGTGGCACATAAGGCCACATTCAGTTAAACTCGCATATAGTTTCTTCTACGAGTGGCACGTGGAGAACCTATCGACTTGTCATTGTGCATATTTGAGAGCATCTGTTATGAGACAAGCATCATCTCCACTAACAGCCTACCATATGGGATAATTATTACTCGGCTATTACTATAGCAGAGAGTGGCACCCCAAGCATAGGAGTGGTTGACTGAGCAGATAAACTCCCTAGACGTGACCTCACATTGTTGGAGCATTGGACAAGGAAAGAGGCGTGCTTGCTGTGAGCTTGGCCTACACCAGATGCAATGATTTGTAGGGGATGTGTACCCTGCTTGGCTCGATGCAATGGTCTTGATTATTATTGCGCACATCGACTAACAAAGCGCGTCATTATAGCAGAGTGTCACTGAGGTTGGCCATCGCTTAGATATCCTAAACGAAAAGGTCAACACATTGACTAAGGAATTTCATGCATTTGTAAACAACTCGTTCTGGGCTTTGCTACACTTTTATCGTATTTTGTATTTTTATTTTAATATATTTTTTCTATACTTTATGTAAGAAACAATATCATTTAATATATATAGTGTTTTTGTATTTCAGTTCCCAATCTTTTTTAATTTGGAATTCCATATTTAATTTTAAATCAATTCACTTTCAAACTTTAATGAAGATCATTCGAACATAAACTAAATCGTTTAAACTATAAGACAAAATGCTCGAACAAATAATCTACACATTCTAACGTTCGAACGAATAACTTACAAGTTTGCACGTAAGTGGGCTTAATGTTTAAACATACATGAATCGTTCGAACGTAATATTTTATATGTTTGCACATATTCATTTAAAAAGGACATCTTCTGAGTTACGTTTGAACGAATTAACACTATTTTAAGTCAACTATATAAACATTTCTCGTCCAATGACGGTTTCCTTCAACAGTCACAGAAAATAATTTTTGGTGACTATTTCAGTACTGTCACAAATTCAAAACCGTCACAAAAACTCAATTGTGTTGTAATGAGTATTGATGCGACTTCTTGATCAATATATATCTATTCTAATTAATTTGTAGTACTGTTTTTTTTTTTTTAATCTTTTTCCAAAAGTACTCTAGATGTGATCATGGCCGGTGAGCACATGCAATAGCATATGTACCCCTTCAAGAGAAAGATTGCCGGTGTTCTCTTACAATAAAGAGAAAGATTGTGCATACCCTTTTACTTTGTATATTTTTAAAGTAATTTCCTTCGTAATTCATCCGATAATATATATATATATATATATATATATATAAAAGGTCACGATAGTATATATCCTGCTGCATGTATCTCCTTAGTTTGTCGTTCTTAATTCTATGGCATGCATGAGTTATTTATTTATTTAGTTTTTAGTTTTATAGGCCTAGCTGTCGGCATGACTTTTGTTACAAGTCATTGAACAATTATATATATATGGTACTGATGTTTTGTGTGAAGCAAAAGAACCAAGTATATATATACGAGACATGGTATTGAGTACAAGTCACATAATTAACTTGAAGATGCCCATACTCGTACAAAAGTCGCGAACGACTTATTGTCACCGGCCTAGCCCCCTTCATGATCTTAGTTTCATGCCTACCTCCTATATACCTAGCATTTCTATACATATATACACATACATATATTCGATCCATATATATTATAGTATTTTTTTTTATACATTTGAGGAAAGGGTTTCGAACTCCAGACTTTTATTTTAGAGACTGAAGGTATTTAATTAATATTGATACCAATACTGAACATGCAATTATGTTCACAACGATATTAATGGAGATGATCACTCTATGTATTTGCAACACTAGCCATCAATGGTAGGGCGAGTATATATATATGCAAGCATGCATGCGAGTAATCATCATGAATTTATTTTATCTTTTGCTTTTAAATTGAGTACATAATTAAATTTTCAATTATGTATATTTATTTTTAATTAATTGAGAAGTGAATATTTGAAATTCAAGTTGGCCTCTAACACGTAGTAATTATTAGATAGGCTGGTTTAATATAGAAATGTAATTCATCATTCTTTCATCATCCGTTAGTATGATATTATTAAATAATTAAAATTTTATTTTTTATTTTTTACTTATTCATCAATTGCCAAATAAGATAGCGGAAGGATAATAATTAAAATGATTATAAATAATATTTTTTTAACTACTTTAATATGTGAGTAATGTTATACATAATTATAAAATACGTAAGCACTGTATAATTATTTTAAAAAAGAATAAAATTTATTATTAAAATTTATTTTTTTCATATAAATTTAATATTTATTTATCCTTTTTAAAATAATTATACGATAGTTAGATATTTATAAAATTATAACTGTAAGTGCATTTCTTTTAATACGTAAAAGGCTTTGTTGTTTTGTCAAGAACGCCATTAATATTGTATATTGATCTCAGTGTAAGCCCACTCTGAGACAACATAATTTCAATTGGCCCAAAGTATTGAGTGGATAAACGATCGCGTTTCTTTTGACCCAAGAAGGCGAAGCTTCGCTGGTTTACTTACACAACTTTTCATCGAATGTATGGTTATTGTATACCATAAAATCAATCACTTACCACGGTTACTTACGATGTTTTGGAATAAAATGATATAAGAAATTTGTGAATAATAAAAAATAATTTGAGTTATGATGTTTTATAAAGTTTTAAAAAATGAAAAATAAAAAATTGAAGAAAATATTGTAAAGTTAAAATATTGTTATAATATAATTTTTTAATTTTAATTTTATTTTAAGATTTGAAAAAATTCAATTATTTTTTATGTTTTGTTTGAAAGTTTAAAAAATTGTAATGATTAGATGAAAAAATTAAAAATTAAAAATTAAAAAGTGTATATTTAAATGGTATTTGAATATTGAAATGTGATTATATAAAATAAGATGAGAAAAGATGAGATAAATATAAAAACATCTCAATATCCAAACAACCTAAATAGGCTTCAACACAAATGAGATTTGCCCCCTTCAATTCTCCAAAGGAAATTAATCGTAATGTCTGAGATACTTCTCCCCTGTCAATCTAAACAAAGGAATGTCAGATACTTCTCCACTGGCAAGCTTAGCCAAACGAAAAACATGTGAGCTCTTAGTTCTGGTTTGGTTATAAAGTTCAAACCATCTCATCTGATATAATCATTATAATTTTTTCAAATTTTTATACAAAATATAATAAACAAGTCAATTTTTTCAAATTTTAAAATAAAAATTATATTATAATAATATTTTATTCAAATTTTAACTTTTACCTCATTTTATCTCATCTCATATGAGTAATCAAACGATGTATTTCAAGATGGGCAGCACAGTTTGCACCCCATAAACCTTTCAACTGTGATTATTTACAAAAATGTAGGAAGAAAATTTGCAACTGTTCAAAAAATACTTTTTATTTTTATTTTTATTTTTCCTTTTGGTAAAAAAAATATAGGATTGAATAATATAAGAAGTGATGGGAAGAGACGTGGCTTACTCTCTTTTTCTCTCTAACAGAAATTTCTACTAAGGCCAGTTTCTCACCCCTTCACTAGGTGAAGGGGGTTCGGAACTTTGGCTCCATCCACCTCCTCCCTTAGCCAGCCTCATTGGCTTTTCCCATTTGTCTATTTTTCTTAATTTTTCTCTCCGTAGCGCCGATTCTCACTAATCTCCTTATTTTTGGCAACATCCAACCAATACGCACTGCCTTTTCATTGTCTACGGTGGCTGATCTTCATGCTTGAGAAAGAAAATCGTGATTCCACTTAGAGCATGGCCCTTGCTATGCACATTTTCCACCCACAGTAGCGTCTTGGCACTGCTTTTGAGCCCACGAGTGACCCTGCTGGCTTTAGAGGCCTCAGATCCTTCGGATCTGCCCATCCGTTCACCTCCTTAGGTGGCGTGTGTCTTGCATGCGCCACTACTACTTGTGTTGCCCTTTACCCTTGACTCGACTTAAAGTCCGACTACTATCCTATGTTACCGCTTTTCCTAACCCACGATCTTGCAAGGTGAATCATGAATCTTTCTAAAAATCATCTCAAGATAACAAGTGACAGTATACCCGCCATCTTCATCACTTCGAGTAGAGGTTCCACCACCCCCCCAACGATAGTTGCATTGTTTGCATTTATACGCACACATTTTTTTCGTCTTTTTATAAGACGGCATCATATTGTAGGACATGAGTGGGGATCAAAAAATTGGTTCCAAATAAACTTGATTTTTTTCTTTTTTCAATCACTTTGCATGTTTTGGGGCATTTGTTGGGGAACTCCACCTCATCTTCACGTATAATCTTTTTAATTTAATGAAGTTAAGCTTGCTTAGGAGAAAAAAAAAAAAAAAAAAGGAAAAAAAGAAAGAAAGAAAAGAAGTAATGGGAATTGGGGAAATAGCTAAGGGAGTTGGGAGTATCTGATCCTTGCATTTTTAGGACAAACCAAACTATCCTATCTCATATTATATAATCATTACAACTTTCTTAAATTCCTACATATATAAAATGTAATAAACAATTTAATTTTTTTCAAATCCAAAAACAAAACTAATATTATAACTATTTTTATTCAACTTTTAATAAAATATCTCATCTCATCTCATTTCTTGTTCACGAACAAGAAAGCAATGAGGGATGCGTGTGGGTGGGGTTGGGTTGGCCCAAGTTAGACTTCTCTCCAAGCTAAACTCGATCTAGTAGTCTTCCTCTTACAAATTGTTAATATTACCTCCAATTTTATAATCGAGAGGACTTTATCAAGATTGACTAAACAAGATGATGACTCTCACCAAACACCAAAAGCCAACACAAGAAATCCCACAGATGAAGCTGATCTACAAATGCCCCAAAACTGCATGGCAGCTATGCATTAGAGACAGAGACGACAATGGAGAAACAAAATGAGGTTGTGGTGTTTGGGACATGGTCCAGCGGCTACTGCAAGAGAGTTGAGATAGCCCTTGCACTCAAGGGCATACCTTACGAGTACAAAGAGGAAGATCTGACAAATAAGAGTGAGTCGCTTTTGTACTACAATCCTGTTCACAAGAAGGTACCTGTTCTTGTTCATAATGGGAAATCCATTGCCGAGTCACTTGTTATTCTCGAGTACATCGATGATTGCTGGAAACACGCACCAAAACTACTGCCAGAGGATCCTTACCTGAGGGCCAAACTTCGCTTTTGGGCCAACTTCTATGATCAGAACGTGGGTATATCATAACAAGAGAAACGTTGTTTTTTATCTTAAATTTTACTATTTCCAATTATACTGATGTATAGATATGACAGATTTTAATTGGCTTTGTATTTAAACAATTAACTTATTAAACTACTTTAAATATGTCATATCACCATGTATGACCAAAGATAATAAAATACCATGTATGACCAAAGATAATAAAATCTAAGACGAAGAATATAGTATTACTCTAGCTTAAGATATTTATTTGTCCAAATTTATGATCTCCATCCATTTGTCCTAATGACTTTCTTATATTTAGCAGTTTATGGCAAGTACCACACAGATCATCATGTCAAGAGGCGAAGAGAGAGAACGAGCAGTCAAAGATTTCGGCGAGGTGCTTAAGGTGTTTGAGGATGGAGTCAAAAAGGATTTTCCTGCAGAATTTCCTTGTTTTGACGGCAAGAACTTGGGGTTTCTCGATATTGTTGTGGGCACGATTGCTTGCAACTACGAAGCTTTTCATGAAGCGTGGTAGCAGTGATTTTCAGCCCTGAAACGAGCCCAACATTTTGGTCGTGGCTAACTGCTCTGAAGAACCACCCATTGATGAAAGAGATGCTCCCACCTCATGACAAGTTGGTTGCCAAGATGAGACAAAAGTATTTCCAGTCTGCTTGAGTTTGATCCTTGTGCTGCCTTTCAGAAATCTTATTGAATAAACCAAGATTTGTGTTCTTTGGTACCATTGACTAATTGCCTATAAATAAAGTCGTTTCGATTGGCATCCTTTACCTTTTTTTTTTATTTAGAAAAAAATGGAGTGTGTATTAGATGCTAAATGAGTAATGTTAAATATAAGTCCGTTTGATATATTTTAGTATTTTATCTCATTTCATCATTACATTTTTTTTAAAATTTTTATATAAAATATTATAAAAAATTCATTTTTTTCAATTTTAAAACAATAATATTATTAATAAAAGAATATTTTTTTCAATTTTCAACTTTCATCTCATCTGAACTTATTATCCAAACCATACCATAGTTTTAGAGTGTGCAACTCTTGCACTCTCTTTGAAATAAAATGGGGTCCACTATTAAAAAAATAATTTTTCTATATAAGTCATAGATTTATTCATTTTTTTTAAAGGTATGCATGCATACCTCAAGACTATAATTATTATTTCTCAAGTAATGTTATATACAATTATGGAATGTGCAATCCAAACATACTCCCTTTGAAAAAAAAAAAGGAGGGTTGGGGGTCACCATTAAAAAATAATTTGATACATGCCTAGCATTTCTATATATATACATACATACATATATATATTTGATCCATATATATTATAGTATTTTTTTTTTTTATACATTTGAGGGAGAGGGTTTCGAACTCCAAACTTTTATTTTAGAGGCTGAAGGTATTTAATTAATATTGATGCCAATACTGAACATACAATTATGTTCACAACGATATTAATAGAGATGATCACTCTATGTATTTGCAACACTAGCCATTAGGGTTGTGCAAAAAAATCACAGATCCGGTCCGTCTGAATGGCTCGACCCTACGACCTGAATGCTAAATACGGTTTAAACTAATGTTCAGGTCGAACCCGTGAAATACCGGTTTCAACCCAAGCAACCCGCCTAAAGTCATTTCTACGAGGAAGAGATCAAAGATGGTGGCCTCAACACTTTTTAACAATTTTTTTCTCTGATTTCACACAAAGAAACGTCTAATGATTTCCTTCAGAAGCTCAGCCTCAAAACTTTTTAATGATTTTTTTCTTTGATTTCGCACAAAAAAGCGTGGGTTCTGATGATTTCGTTCAAAAGCTCAACCTCAACACTTTTTAACGATTTTTTTCTCTGATTTCGCACAAAGAAGCATGGGTTCTGATGATTTCCTTCAGAAGCTCAGCCTCAACACTTTTTAATGATTTTTTTTCTTTGATTTCGCACAAAGAAGCGTGGGTTCTGATTTTTAACGATTTTCATTTCTGTTTCTCTAACCATTTTGCTGATTCTCTGGTTACAGGCTCGCACGGGACTTTCTGTACATGCGCAATACCTTAAAATCAAGCACAAATCCAAATGACGATAACACATACTGAAATGCAACGATCAGCAATTGCTGATAGCACGCCGGCCAAGGTATTCTATACAGACTTTTCAGGAAATGTTTGCAAAAGAGTTCCCTACAATTGGCAGCAAGTCGCGAGGTCCATTTCCTTGGATTATGATGCCAGGCACCTCACAACCCAATTGCAGCTTCAGAGTCGGACAAATCCAAAATGTAATACTAACCTAACGTATGCCCATCACCGTAGAAGCAAATGGTCGTAGCCGCCACTGAAGAAGAGAAACAACATCTGATGCTTGATGGGCATGGGAAGTCAGGTTGACCACCCGACCCGAAATGGTCGGAGCTGAATTGATGTTTCTTGTTGACGGGTTGGGTCGGATCGGGTCCAAACCCAGTACGGGTTGATCGGGTTGCAGCCCTAGACTAGCCATCAATGGTAGGGCGAGTATATATGCAATCATGCATGCAAGTAATCATCATGTATTTATTTTATTTTTTGCTTTTGTACATAATTACATTTTCAATTATATATATTTATTTTTAATTAATTGAGAAGTGAATATTTGAAATTCAAGTTGGCCTCTAACATGTAGTAATTATTAGATAGGCTGGTTTAATATAGAAACGTAATTCAACATTCTTTCATCATCCGTTAGTATGATGTTATTAAATAATTAAAAAAAATTATTTTTATTTTTTACTTATTCATCAATTGCTAAATAAGATAGCAAAAGAATAATAATTAAAATGATTATAAATAATATTTTTTAACTACTTTAATACGTAAATAATGTTATATATAGTTGTAGAGTATGCAAGTATCGGGTAATTATTTTGAAAAAAAAAATAAAATCTGTTATTAAAAAAATAAATTTTTTTATATAAATTTTATATTTATTTATTTTTTTAAAAATAATTGTATGATAGTTACATATTTATAACTACAATTGTCATTTCTTTTAATACGAAAAAGGCTTTGTTGTTTTGTCAAGAAGGCCATTAATATTGTATATTGATCTCGGTGTAAGCCCACTCTGAGACAACTTAATTTCAGTTGGCCCAAAGTAATGAGTGGATAAACGATCGCTTTCACCTTTCTTTTGACCCAAGAAAGCGAAGTGACCAGTGTAAAATTGTAAGTGCACAGTATCATAGTTTTATAATAAAGTGATAAGAAGAGTATCATCCTCAAGGATTAGTACCTTACTTTTGCCAAATATCAAAATTATACTAATCTCGATTTTATCTAGATGAATCACTAAAATTTTTGTAGTTGCAAATTAAACTAAGATCAACTCAAAGAGTAATACGCAATTGAAATAAAACTGAGGTTCGAAAATCAAATTAATGAGAAAGAAAACTTCTAGGAAATCGATTTTACCTAATTCTTCACTATACTTTTCTCATCCAGCTAATTTAATTTAATTCTTTTTGTTCATTAGCAAATATCTAATTCATCCAACAGTCTCTTTCGATAGTCAATTGGAAATTATTCTTGTTTATCAATTTGCACAAGAATATGCAAATTAAATAATTAAGAAAGTAATAAGACCAATGATTTAATTACTACATAGGTTCATACAAATCTTTCGATCTCTATACTTACCTATGCTGAAATATTCAAGATCTACCCTATGATTCCCTCTTTCGATAGCAAATCACAAGATTAAATATCATCTAATCAATGGCCAGTTAATTAGAATCAATAAACTCAGAATAAATCAGATAAACAAAGAGAGAATTGCCTTCAATTAGTATAGACAATCAAGCATAGTTCGAAACTAGGTTACATCGTTTTCTTAGAATAAATAAAATTTAGCTCATGAAATGAAATTCAACATAAACGAATTCACCATAATTGTTATGAGAATATTAGAAGAAAATAAACGCTGAAAAATATTCCTCGCAGCCGCAACTCGTCTTCAAAAACTCAAGGAAATTATTCAATGCTTTTCTCCCGTCTGTGCTCGTGTATGATTCCAACGTACGTACAATATATGGAATTTCCTCTACAAAACAGATGATTTTAATCCTTCTAACTGTCTTTTTCTATCCCAAAAAATGTTCTACAGTCTAAAGGTACGGTCATAGTGTGAAAAATCACTTTTATATAGTGTGACGGTAGAAGACCCTAGATCTGTCAAAATACGATGTTCGCTCGAGCGGGGTGTCGAACGCACATTGAGCGTTCGACTCTGCCTGATTTCGCTCGAGCGGCCAATGTCTCCGCTCGAGCGATCTTTGTTTTCCAGCAACCTGCTCGAGCTCACTGTCGAGCGGCAGTCGAGCGTTTGAATCTGTCTGAATTCGCTCGAGCGGACAAAAGCCTTTGCTCGATCGATCTTGTAAAATCTGCAATACGAAATTTTGCAAGTCATCACGAAACTTTGCTAGTTTACTTACAGACCTTTTCATCGAATGTTTAGTTATTGTATACTATAAAATCCATTATGTACCCTCGGTTACTTGGGATGTTTTGGAATAAAATGATATAAGAAATTTGTGAATAATAAAAAAATAATTTGAGTTGTAATGTTTTATGAAGTTTTGAAAAAGGAAAGATAAAAAATTGAAGAAAAATATTATAAAGTTAAAATATTGTTATAATATAATTTTTTAATTTTAATTTTATTTTAAGATTTTTAATTTTTAATTATTTTTTATGTTTTGTTTGAAAGTTTAAAAAAATAATAATGATTAGGTAATGATTAGATAAAAAAATTAAAAATTAAAAATTAAAAAGTATATGTTTAAATTGTATTTGAATATTGAAATGTGATTATATAAAATACGATGAGAAGATATGAGATAAAGATAAAAACATCTCAATATCCAAACAATCTAAACAGGCTTCAACACACATGAGATTTTCCCCCTTCAATTCTCCAAAGAAAATTAATCGTAATGTCTAAGATACTTCTCCCCTATCAATCTAAACAAAGAACGTCAGATACTTCTCCTCTGTCAAGCTTAATTAACCAAACGAAAAATATGTGAGCTTTTAGTCCTTGTTTGGTTAAAAAGTTCAAACCATCTCATTTGATATAATCATTACAATTTTTTCAAACTTCCATATAAAATATAATAAAGAAATCAATCTTTTTAAATTTTAAAATAAAAATTATATTATAATATATTTTATTCAATTTTTAACTTTTACCTTATTTTATCTCATTTCATATGGGTAATCAAACGAGATATTTCAAGATGGGCAGCACAGTTTGCACCCCAGAAACCTTTCAATTGTGATTATTTACATTTGGAAGAGAATTTGCAATTGTTCAAAAAATACTTTTTATTTTTATTTTTCCTTTTGGTGAAAAATTACAAGATTAAATAATAGAAGAAGCAATGGGGAGATAAGTGGCCTCTCTCTCTCTCTCTCTCTCTCTCTCTCTCTCTCTCTCTCTCCAACAGACATTTCTAGTAATGTCGGTTTCCAGGGTTCTCACCCATTCACTGGGTGGAAGGGGTTCAGAGCTTCTACTTTGTCCACCTCTTCCCTTAGCCAGCTCTAATAGCTTTTCTGGTTTGATGCTTTCCTATTTGTCTATTTTTCCTAATTTTTTTCTTTAGTTTTCTCTCTATAGCGTCGACCCTCACCGATCTCCTACTTTCCGGCAACATCCGACCAACATGTGCCACCTTTTCAGCCTCTACGGTGGCCGATCTTCATGCTCGAGAAAGAAAATCGTGATTCCGCTCGAAGCGAGGCCCTTGCAGTGTGTGTTTTCCACGTGCAGCCGCATTCTGGCGTTGCTTTTGTGCCCATGCGCGGCCCTGCAGGCTTCAGACCCTTCACTAGTGGCTCGACTCAAACTTCGACTGTTATCCTATGTTACTACTTTCCCTAACTCGTGATCTCGTAAGAGGGATCGTTGACATTTCTAAAAATCATCTCAATACAACAAGTGAAAGTATGTCCGCCATCTTCACTGCTTCTAGCAGAGGTTCCACTACCCCCAGCGGTGGTTCCATTGTTTGCATTTATACGAATACTTCTTTTTTTTTTTTTGTCTTTTTATAAGACGACGTCCTATTGTATGAAATGGATATGGATTAAGAAATTGGTCCCAAATAAACTTTTCTTTTTTTTTCTTTTTTCCACCACTTTGCATGCTTTGGGGTGTTGTAGGGGAACCCCACCTATTTTTCATGTTTTATCTTTTTAATTTAATGCGGTTAAGCTTGCTTTAAAAAAATAATAATAAAAAAAAAAAAAAAAAAGGTGATGGGAACTGGGGAAACAGCTAAGGAGTTGGGAGTATCTATCCTTGCCTTTTTAGGATAAACAAAACTATCTCATTTTATTATATAATTATTATAATTTTTTAAAATTTTTACATAAAATATAATAAATAATTTAATTTTTTTCAAATTCTAAAACAAAACTAATATTAAAAAAATTTATATTATAATAATATTTTATTTAATTTTTAATAAAATTTCACATCTTTTCTCATCTAATCTAAACTATGTAATCAATGGACGTCTTAATTGGCAAGAGAAATTGGGGAAACGAGAGGTCAGCCTTTCCGAACGAGAAAGCGATGAAGGATGCGTGTGGGGTGGGTTGGGTTGGGTTGGCCCGAGTTAAACTTCTTCCCCAAGCTAAACTGATCTAGTAGTCTTCCTCTTACAAATTGTCCTCTTACAAATTGTTAATATTATTTCCAATTTTATAATCGAGAGGACTTTATGAACATTGACTAAACCAGATGATTACTCTCACCAAACACCAAAAGCCAACGCAAGAAATCCCACAGATGAAGCTGATCTATAAATGCCCCAAAACTGCATGGCAGCTATGCATTAGAGACAGAGACAACAATGGAGAAACAAAATGAGGTTGTGGTGTTTGGGACATGGGCCAGCGCCTACTGCACGAGAGTTGAGATAGCCCTTGCACTCAAGGGCATACCTTATGAGTACAAAGAGGAAGATCTGACAAATAAGAGTGAGTCGCTTTTGTACTACAATCCTGTTCACAAGAAGGTACCTGTTCTTGTTCATAATGGGAAATCCATTGCCGAGTCACTTGTTATTCTCGAGTACATCGATGATTGCTGGAAACACGCACCAAAACTACTGCCAGAGGATCCTTACCTGAGGGCCAAACTTCGCTTTTGGGCCAACTTCTATGATCAGAAGGTGGGTATATCATAACAAGAGAGACGTTTTTTATCTTAAATTTTACTATTTCCAATTATACTGATAGATATGACAGATTTTAATGGGCTTTCTATTTAAACAATTAACCTATTAAACCACTTGAAACATGTCATATCACCATGTATGACCAAAGATAATAAAATCTAAGACGAAGAATATAGTATTACTCTAGCTTAAGCTATTGATTTGTCCAAATTGGTGATCCCTCCCTCTACGTGTGGCTCTATGAATAAGCGCTAATGACTTTCTTATATTTAGCAGTTTATGGCAAGTGCCACACAGATCATCATGTCAAGAGGCGAAGAGAGAGAACGAGCGATCAAAGATTTCGGCGAGGTGCTTAAGGTGTTTGAGGATGGAGTCAAAAAGGATATTCCTGCAGAATTTCCTTGTTTTGACGGCAAGAACTTGGGGTTTCTCGATATTGTTGTGGGCACGATTGCTTGCAACTACGAAGCTTTTCATGAAGCGGTAGCAGTGATTTTCAGCCCTGAAACGAACCCAACATTTTGGTCGTGGGTAACTGCTCTGAAGAACCACCCATTGATGAAAGAGATGCTCCCACCTCATGACAAGTTGGTTGCCGTGATGAGACAAAAGTATTTCCAGTCTGCTTGAGTTTGATCCTTGTGCTGCCTTTCAGAAATCTTATTGAATGAGCCAAGATTTGTGTTCTTTGGTACTATCGACTAATGGCCTATAAATAATGTCGTTTCGATTGGCATCCTTACCTTTTTTTTTTATTTAGAAAAAAATGGTGTGTATTAGATGCTAAAAGAGTAATACTAAATATAAGTCGGATTGGTTACATTTTAGTGTTTTATCTCATTTCATTATTGTATTTTTTTAAAATTTTTATATAAAATATTATAAATAGTTAAATTTTTTTTCAAATTTTAAAACAATAATAATATTAATAAAAGAATATTTTTTCAACTTTTAATTTTCATTTCATCTGAACTTACTATCTACTATAGTTTTAGGGTGTGCAAGTCCTATACTTTCTTTGATATAAAATGGAGTTCACTATTAAAAAAATAATTTTTCTATGTAAATCAAAGATTTATTCATTTTTTTAAAAACAATGCGCGAAGGTATGCATATCATAAGATTATAATTATTATTTCTCAAGTAATGATATATGCAGTTCTGGAGTATGTAATCCACACATACTCCCTTTGAAAATATAGCCGGGGAGGGGGGTGTCACCATTAAAAATTAACTTTTTTCAAGATAATCCTAGATCTATCCATTTTTTTCAAATGGAATACACAGGAACTACACACATTCTAAGACTGTAGATATCATCTCTCTTATTTTTCGTACTAAAATGCCTCCATCTTATTTTTAATATTATAGGATTATTTAATTGATGTGATAGAGTCTTTAAGTTCTTTTATAATTAAGAATCATTACAGTTTGAATAATTATTTTATGACAAACACAATTGTTTTAACAACTTTATTTTAAATGGAATAAATTTATGTAAAATTTAAAACTCAAATCAAATGAGAAATTCAAAGAGGTTAGTGTTCATTTTATGAAATAACGCTACCATATTGATTGGTTACCTATGTTTTTTTTTTTTTTTTTTTTTTTTTTAAATAAGCATTTGGGTCTTCATTCATCACTAAAAAGGTCACTACAAGAAAACTGCTTATTTGCGACTATTTTCAGATAAAATTAGTTACAAATAATCTTTTGATGGCAATAAATTAATAACAAAAGTCTAATTTTCTTGTAGTGCATTGACATCATGGCAATATTTCTCCAACAGAAAACAACTTTAAACTACCTCACGCCTTGTAATGCAGACTTTGCAAGAAGATGAGCTGCCTTGTTTCGTTCCCTTGAAATAAATCTAAGAGACTACTGTTATTTTTCCCTTAATTGTTAAGATCATCTCAATTTATTTTAAACTAATTATTGATGAGTTTTACTATTTTTTTAACATTTTATAAAAAGTTAACTCATCTCAACCTCTTTCTTCATATCTTAACCTATTTCATACATTTAAATATACTAGTAGTTGGGCAACGTCCAAGGGACGTTCGTCCAGTGTATAGAAATATTATTTTTATTAAGGAAAAAATTTTGAATAATAATGTAATATTTTTAGAAAAAAAATATATAAATTCTAACATCAAATAGTAAGATAGACTTAAATCAGTTTTAAAGCATTTAGAATTTATAAAAAAAAAAAAAAAAAGAATCTTGAAACAAACATGTGCAGCATAGGAGATAAACTGTTAACAGTAAAGGAACGTGGATAGCACGTTTTCTTAATTTAATAAAGCGATTATTTTTAAAAAGTAACATAATTTTTATAAAGAAATAAAATACTAAGGTTTTTATAAGATATTATTATTTGATTTTAATGTTTCATAATGAATTTAAATTGATAAATAAATAATATTTTATTAGGATAATTGTATTCATAAATGTAGTTGGTAAATATATTTAAACTTAATTATTTTACATTTCTCTTTGTTTATATAAGGAATGAATAAAAATTTTAAATCACATAAATAAATTGATATATAAATTATAATTTATATAAAAGATCATATATATATAATAGAATATAGAATATATATTTATATAATTTATATAGATATATATAATAGAATATATATATATATATATAGATATCTAATATACCTCATAAATAAATGATCATCAATGCATAGGTTACAGGATTATGCATGCTGCATGAATTTTAATAATTATGAATTTATTCATAAGTGATTGGGGAGAGAGATTAAAAAATTAAGAACTTTTAAGAAGAGAGAGTCACTTTAATTTATTCATGTAACTAACGGCGTTAATTTTAACGGTAAAACAACAAAAACCGTTAAACCAATAAAATTCCGTTAGATAGCCACTTTATATATAAAAAGATATCTTAATGAGATCTATAAAATGTTACTATTCATAGATAAACTCATCATTTGAGATACTTTTCGAAATCAAGTTTTTTCAAATATGAAACCTTTGTATGCTATGTTATGGTAATATGATTAATCATTAGTGATGATGGTTTAATAATGATGCTTATATCAAACAATTATGTTCACAACGATATCAATAGCGATTATCAGTACTCTACGTATTTGCAATTATAAGCATCAATGGTAGTGAAAAGTATGTGTGTGTATAATATATATATATATATATATATATATGAATTATTTTATTTTTTTAACTTAAAATTGAGTGAATCACGTTTTTAATTGAGAAATAATATTTACAATCGTGAGGTGCAACTGCTGCGCACTTCTTATATGAGAAAAAACTATTTTTTTTAAGAGTAGACTTGACTGTTTTTTAAAAATAATATGTGATATTTACACAATATATAACTATATCAAACATTATTACATTACTTTTTTAATTGCTTTTCATGTTTGAATTGGTAAGGGAATCTTTCGACAATATTTAGAGGAAAACTATAAGATAAGTAGTAGATTATACGATGAATATTGTTATATATTGTTATAATTTTCTTGGAACAAATCATAATTAAGATAGATATTAAATATTAAAATAGTTAATGTGGTTTGACTTTTAGATGGATACAGGTTTCGGCTTTTTAAAAAGATTTTTGTTACATATAATTACAGTTGGGCACTAATTTATGTACCAATACTGATTTATTCATACTTAAAATTTAAATTAACACTGTTTTTAATAAAATTTATTTTTTGATCAATCACATCACATTAGTACACAGATTAGTGCACAATTGTACTTACAACTATACTTTTCCTTTTAAAAATGAACCTTTTTATTTTGTACTTATAATTTCAGTCATTTTGATATTTTTATTACGAACAATATTATGTATAATCGTTAAGTATGTAAGTGTTGTATAGTTTTTTTGAAAAATAGTGAGATCTATTATTAAAAAATTAATTTTTTTATATAAATATCGTATTTATTTATTTTTTTCAAAATAATTACGTGACGCTTACATAATCACAACCGTAAATATTATTTTTCTTTTATTTCAAATGCGATGTCAAACTTATTATTAACGAAAATCCGTTTAACCACATCATATTTAACCACGATTTATGTTCACGAACGCAATACATAGTAAATAAAAAACGAAATTTATTTTAAAAATAATAACTTAAATCTTAGAAATAGTCTATAAAAGGAAAAGTCGCAAGGCACTGGCTATAGCTGACCTAATTCACGAGCGGATAAACAATAATTTTGATCTTTCTTTTGAGCCAAGTAAGCCAAGGTTTGCACCTTTTCATCGAATTTACTCTAAAAAAATAACGATTAGTTAAACTTCTTCCCAAGCCAAACTCTAGTCTTCCTCTTACAAATTGTTAATAGAGTTTTGTTACGTAAAAATAAAGTCATATACTAATTTACATACTAATATTGATTCTTTTATATTCAAAATTTAAATTAGTATTGTTTTCAATAAAATCTACTTTTTAACCAATCAAATTAAATTGGTACACATATTAATATGCATTTGTAATTGCAACTAAATTTTGTCTTGTTTTAGTATTATCTCCAATTTTATAACCGGTTGGGCTTTATGACCATTGACTAAACCTGAGGCTGACTCTCACCAAACACCAAAAGCCAACGCAAGAAATCCCTTAGATGGAGCTCTATAAAATTCCCCAAACTGCATGGAAGCCCTGCATTACACCGACTTAGAGACACAGAGGCAACAATGGAGAAACAAAGCGAAGTTGTGGTGTTTGGGACATGGGCCAGCTCCTACTGCAAGAGAGTTGAGATGGCCCTAGCGCTCAAGGGCATACCTTACGAGTACATAGAGGAAGATCTGACAAATAAAAGTAAGTTGCTTCTGCACTACAATCCTGTTCACAAGAAAGTACCTATCCTTGTTCACAATGGAAAATCCATTGCCGAGTCACTTGTTATTCTCGAATACATCAATGATTGCTGGAAACACGCGCCAAAACTACTGCCAGACGATCCTTACCTGAGGGCCAAGCTTCGCTTTTGGGCCAACTTCTATGATCAGAAGGTGGGTATATCATAACAAGATAAACGTTTTTTTTTTATCTTAAATTTTACTATTTCCAATTATACTGGTAGATATGTAAAATTTTAAATGGATTTCTACTAAAATGGCTAACTTATTAACCTACTTGAAACGTGTCATATCACCATGTGTGACCAAAGATAATAAAATCTAATACGAAAAATATAGTATTACTCTAGCTTAAGCTAATATGATTTGTTCAATTTTGTGATCCCTCCCTCTCTACGGTTCTATGAATAAACGCTAATGACTTTCTTATATCTAGCAGCTTAAGGTAAGTACCACACAGATCATCATGTCAAGAGGCGAAGAGAGAGAGAACGAGCAGTCAAAGATTTCGGCGAAGTGCTTAAGGTGTTTGAGGATGGAGTCAAAAAGGATTTTCCTGCAGAATTTCCTTGTTTTGACGGCAAGAACTTGGGGTTTCTCGATATTGTTGTAGGCACGAGTGCTTGCAACTACGAAGCTTTTCGTGAAGTGGTAGAAGTGATTTTCAGCCCTGAAACGAACCCAACATTTTGGTCGTGGGTAACTGCTCTGAAGAACCACCCATTGATGAAAGAGATGCTCCCACCTCATGACAAGCTGGTTGACAAGATGAGACAAAAGTATTTCCAGTCTGCTTGAGTTTGATCCTTGTGCTGCCTTTAAAAATCTTACAAGAATAAACCAAGATTCACGTTCTTTGGTACTATCGACTAATAGCTGTATAAATAAAGTCGATTGGATTGTGATTTGTTCTTTTCTTTAAACTGTCATCTTATATATATTTGTAATTACCTTACAAATACATTACAATTATCTTATATGTATTTGTAATTAACTACAGCTGTATACATAATGATAAAATCACCATCCCCAATATTTTAAATGACATGAAGGAGGTTCATCAACGCAACCTTCATAGGCAATGCCACTGGGGAATTTCCCCGAGGAAGATAAATATGAAGTTAGTAGACTCGGAGGAAACCAGAAAACATAGCATGCCGGCGTTTGGATTAAAGATTGTGGCATGTCATGGAGTCATCAGGTTGAGGTGATTGAAAACCATGATTGTAAATGACAAGTAACTGTATGAAACATCCGAGCCCGACATTAAGAGTAGAAAACTAATATGAGATCACATTGTAACAAACAAAATCTTAGAATAGTGGATTTGTCGACAAAATGGGAGTCCTTGCATTAAACCAACAAAAGAAAAATGCAAAAGATCCAAATAAGGAAACCTCAAATTACTTCTCCATAGTTCGCCACTCTGCCACAGCCAAAATTATGCTAAAGCTGCTTGAAACACGCTAAACTTTATATCTTTAACTCTTTGAGACTTGCTTTTCTTTTGCCTTTTGAATCTTCAAGACCTTCTTCACAATCTTTTGCTCTTCCACCAAAAAGGCTCGAATGATCCTACAAAAGATTTGAAAAAAAAAAATAGGATATACTCCGTCACAACTTTTAGGATGCACATTTAAAACAACCATCATGCAAACCAGAGAAAAGGGTGAGAGAGGGTTGATTCTAGGGTCTAATAAGAACAAACCTTTCTCTGACAGCACCTCCAGACAGTACCCCACCATAAGCTCTGTTAACAGTCCTTCGGTTCCTAGATAACCTAGACCTCTTATATTCAGCAGGTCTCAAATGAGGAATCTGCAAACACACCAAACATTTGTATCATAGCTGAAAGTAAACTAATAATATTCACGAGGATACGACATGAAGTATCACACATTATAGCCATAATTGCAATATAACAACCTCAATCAATAATATTGCCAAAAAAATAACCTTGCGCATGTATTGAATTTTCAAGTTATCCAAATAACATTCTAAACTTGAATGTATCCTGACATAAGGCAAATCTTAACATTCCCACTCATCATTGGGTGACACATGAAAACAAATGACAAAAAGGATAGTAGTCCCTAGAGATAGATGGGATGCTACACAATTTGCCCGTCTCAAGCCCAAAGATAATGCTGCAACAGGTAAAAACCTCAAAACTACCGAATCCAATGATATGATTCTGGTTTGGTACTGCATTCAGATACCAAAAATTGGCAATGAGTGGAACGCATATCCTGTTCTCTTCTGTCTATATAAGAGAGATAAGAGCAGAATTCTCCATAAAATTCTAAGAGGTTTATATGTTGCCAGTTTGGACTTGTCCTATTCAGATGTTTACATGAGATTGACACCTTATATCAAAAGATAAAAACAGCTTAAATATCAGCCATTAAGAGCTGAAAGTCCAAATCTTCACAAATGTCTCATCATTATTGTGAAGAGAAATCAACAAAGTTGCTATATGAAGGGGTCCTCAGTGCTCATAACGTTTTTACGCATAAGAAAAAGTTTCCATAACTTTAAGAAAATGTTTGATTGCAAATGTAGATCCAAACCACAGCACACAAACACCGCCAGCATTTCAAAATTATTTTTCTGAGATAGTTGTTTAAAAAGTCGAATTTCCTTCAAAAGAATAGCAGCTTCTGTGGACAGCTGCCATCAGGACATTGTTGAATGAACCTGAAATGCACCTTCTTTAACCAATTGAAAGGCCTTTTCCACCGAGTTAACTCTTAAAACAACTATAGAAAGAAAAAGGTAAGCAAACTTTTGAGCAGCCCATGTACAGGGTCAATTATACTTTCTTCTTCAAAGATATGAAAAACTGATTGAAGAGTAACAAATGTTCCTTTAGCAGGATCCTATGAAGTTCTAGACTATTTAGTATCTTGATCTTTGTTCATATGTTTATTGATCTATATTCAGCTATATCAATTTATGGCACCGACAGAGAACAACATTGACAAAGAAACTTGCACAAATGTCAATGCCTACCATGCAGAAAAAATCTGTAGGTATTAACTAATCAGGTGAGCAAACTCGAGATATCCATGCATATATCTCCACTTGTTCTAGCATCTAGCCAATCATCTCTCGTTTGCACACCACGTTCAAAGTATACTAGTTTTTCTTTGCAAAACAAAATGTCCACACGTGTTTGAGAGGCAGATCAAAAGCAAGATTAATTTGGCACTATGTTAGATCTGTTTAGAGAAAAGACCATTTTCAATCCCCACCGAACTAATACACCTACATGATAACAATATGTCACGTGATCATGCTGAAACTAATATCTACAATCCACCCAACCAAATCAATCAGAGTTCTATTATTTTCATGTTCAACAGCAAGATCAATCATGCTGAGACTTGCTCTCTACAATCTTCTATCATTTGAAAATGAGATCATTCAGAGTTCTGTCATTTTCATGTTCAACAGAAAGACCAGTCAGTTCACTGTTTTCACACATTTCTTTGATGAGTAAGATAACTGCTTTCACAAATTACAGCAGTTTTACGCAGATTTCACCAAAGAAAGGCTTTATATTTGGACATAAAAAGAGATCAAAGCGGCATCAGCTCCACAAAAAGATTAATATAGAAAACGACAGGTTCAGATCTCAATATTTATAAAAGCTTAAAAAATGAGAATCCATTGAAGAAACTAGAAGAAGAGTAATACCCCTTGGATTCTCTTTCCAGTGACGGGACACTTAGGTCCACTTGCCCTCTTCTTAGTGCTCTGGTACACTAGTTTGCCTCCTAATACAACCAAAAAACAAACAAATAATCAAAATTTTAAACCAAATGCCTCGCCCATACACCACAAAATAAATACAACGTTTGTATAACCCACAACTGCATAGATAAATACAAAGAAACAACTAATAATTAAGGAAGAAACAGATATTCAATGGTTCACCAGGGGTTTTGACGACACGGTGCTGGTTGGATTTGGTG
The DNA here is from genome assembly GCF_018687715.1 of Carya illinoinensis. Lineage (NCBI taxonomy): Eukaryota > Viridiplantae > Streptophyta > Magnoliopsida > Fagales > Juglandaceae > Carya > Carya illinoinensis. The sequence goes on from NC_056757.1 coordinate 27,499,395, forward strand.
GCATAGCTGTGTCGCGTGCGATACGTGAGACGCTGAACCATCTTTTACAAGTTCCGGGCTCTCTCGCTCTCTCTCTACACCAGGGTTTTGGGCGATAGCAGAGGAGACTTAAGCCTGCGAGAATGAGATAGAGAAGACTATATCGAGGGTTTCGACTGTTTATGCCCTAGATCAAACGGCTCCAAGTTGATCTTTTCTGGCGTCCTCTGTCTTTGTTTCTCGAATGGGTTTGACGGCCGAGATTCGGACCCATGGATGATACTGTCTTAATTCCACCCGTTTCACCGTATTAAGTTGCATAATTAGAGCACTAGTAATGAATTTAATAAACTTTAGCTAGAAAATTTATTTTTATAAATTTTAACTATTCACTTTTTATATTATAAAATAATAAATTCAACAAATTTTTTATAATTCTATTAAAAAATTGATTTTTAACTTTTTATTATTTTAATTCTAAAAATTCATTTTTACATGAAATCGAATCCTAAGGGAAAAATGAAATTATGAAATTTTTGGATGGAATTTAATCATTTTCACATAACAATAAATTGCGATACTAAAACATGAAAATCATTTAAAAACAATTGCATACTTCACTAACAAAAATATAAGAATTATCAATGACCCTGTAGATATCAAAATCCAATAAAAATAAATTTATACATTATACAAGAAACTAAAATGGGAGAGATGTTTTTAGCAGCAATGAGGTTTAGTGGCCAAAAGACAGAAAATTGATCCTGAATGAACATCCTATGGAAGAACGAAACATCATTTTATAGTATAAAAATAATATTTGATCAGCCCTTTCAACCTAACAAATTTGACTAATCATATGATCTGAAGTTAAAAATATTATTCATTTGTTGAACTCACTACTATATTTTATTTGATACTTTAATTATTTTTTGGCTAAAATTTAACTTTAACTAGCTCATTATTAATGCTCTTAGATTATTAGAAATGGTCTCAATAAAATTTAAATTTAGTCAAAATTTAAATATATTGCATAAAAAGAAATTGTAATGGATTCAATAAAATTATATTAATTTTAACTTTTATCAATTTATAAATTTATTGAGCCATAATTGCTAGCCAAAATAACCCTCTCCCAGTCCGTGTGTGCATATGAGCAAGAGACGCTGATGGTTAAATGTATTCATTTGTAGTGTTAAATTGTTAGAATAAACTAGTTGTCAAATCACGTCATGGCTTTTTTTTTACTGTTTATGGCTCAGTTGGAAGTTATAATGGAATGATAATTGTTGGAAAAATAACCTATTTTGTAAAGAAATTTTAAGAATTTTAATTTAGGAAAAATATAATTACCATCACAATTATGTATTAATTTGTGCATTAATATAATGTAATTGATCAAAAAAGTAAATTTTATTAAAAACAGTATTAATTTAAATTTTAAATATAAATGAATAAGTATTGGTATACAAATTAGTACACGACTATATTTATATATAACAAAATTCTTTAATTTATTGGGGTACAAAAGAGTGTAAACTATGAAGTTGGCATATATTTATAACCGTTAAAAAATATATTCATTAGAGAAATATAATCGTTAAAAAAATATATTCGTTAGAGAAATATAACTATTAAAAATATAGTTATTGGAAAAAATAAAGCTGAAAAAAATATATTTATTTTAGAGATATGACCGTTAGAAAAATATGATCATTGAAAAAATATATAAGTTAAGAATATATCATCATTGTAAAAAAAAAAAAGGTTGATAGAAAATTTTATCCGTTAAACTAATGAATATTAGAAAATTTATACGTAATTTTTTAATAACGAATAAATATTCAAATTACAATTAGAATTAAAATAAATGAAATGGTCAAAATTAATATTTTAATACAATAGTGATAGGTTTGTTGAGTCTATTATTTTATATTGTTGAAAAATAGCTAGCTAAATTTGTAAAAGTGAATTTTCTCATTAAATTTTAGTTAAATTTTGTTGAGTCCACTAAAAGCACCAGTGGTGAAATCAACTTAGCTACATTTTGGCCAAAAGTTAACTAAATTGCATAAAAACTCACTGCAATATACGCAACATATCTATAGCATTTTTAACCTTTATAATTTTCTCAAATCTGGTCAACCCAAGTTGCTGACCAAATATTATTTTGGATATAAAAGATTTTTTCCCACTTGCAATCCGTTTCGCGCGTGTTCCACAACTCCAGAAAATTCCTCTTCTTCTCAAAAGCACAAAGCTCATTTTGCCCAAATCCCAAACTCAACTATTTCGGCCAAACTCAACCATTTTGCCCAAGTTTCCAGCAGCTGAATGTTTACTTGTAAGCCACATCATTGTAGTCTCCTACCGTCGCCGCCAAACACCTCCTTGTAAGCCACATTGTCATCGCCTTTTTTTTTTCCCCTCTATATTGATTTTTTCCCCAAAAAATTGAATTCTGGAATGTGGTTTCCCAGTTGAAGTTATTTTATTTGATTTGTTCATTCCATTGTCATAAATTTGTGATTACCGTATAATCCTTTTTTCTTTTTTTCCTTTTAATTTGTTCAATGCATGCGTAGATTTGATTCTTTAAGTTGAGAAATGGGGATCTTGACACGAGCCATCATTTGAACTCAAATATGGTAGTGTATGGGGTTAGTGCCATATTGTTTTTAGTGTAAAAGGCCTATTGCTATTTGCAAAAAGCAAGTTGTCAAGTCTATCTTGTTTCCCTCCATGTCAGCCATCATAGAAAAGGATGCAAAACATCTTCATTTTTTATCTTCAATTCCCTAATAATGGATCTAAACTCATCATGCATTTCAATTGAGTTTTATTTTACGTTCTAGAACACAAATGAAATGAGAGACTTGACATCATTGTTTTTGGGACCGTACCGTACCGGCCAGTACATTCCATATCAGTTATTATGCCGGTACAGATATGATACCTATTTCGTACCGGTTGAAATACTGGCCGATTTTTCGGCCTTTATCTTTTTTTTTGTTGCTATAATCTCATTTTTTGACCCCCAATTCATATCAGACTATTTATAATTTATATATACATATATATTTATGTATAAGTTATTCATATATAGACTATTATTTTGAAATATAATTTATATATATTTATATATATAATTTATTTATATATCAACTATCTCAAAACGGTACACGAAACGGTACTGGTATCGAAATATTTCGTTCCAGTGCCTTGACAGGTACGACATCCGGTACGGTATTCAAAACATCACTTGACATCCCTAGGAAAATCTTCAAACTTAGAGAAGTACCATCTTCTTGTAATATAACTTCCTCCCATTAGGTAGAAAACAGTGCCCGGAGCGAAAGAGAATACATACCATGTCTAAGGTATGAATGAGATCCTTGTAAAATCTATGATTTTGAGAAGATAATGTGGGCATAGCATGTATACCATGTCTAGCATCCATTGTGTTAGGTGTTGGGCGTAGATCATGGTTGCTGTGGATAAGAAATAACTAAGAGTGATGGGACCCTAGTGGTGAACATAGGAAGGAAAGTGGATGGACATAAGGCCACGTAAGGGGACCCTAATGGTGAACATAGGAGATACGTTGCAAGCTTGGAGCAAGGACAAGTTCAAGTCATCTGAACATCGGGTCCTTTTAAAACATCTAGCAAACCTTTTTTCTCTAGCTTTCTTTTAGTACTTTGAGGATGGAAAGGTGATTACAGCATGAGATGAAGTGATTGGAGAAGGAAATATGAGGCTTTACAAGCCATTTGTCTCCTTAAGCTATTTGAAACTCAAGAGAGCAATGAGTGGGGGAAAGTTTGAAAAGGTTGGCTTTTCTGTTAGATGGGATTGAACTCCAAAATTGATGGTTGAAATATAAAGCTACTTTTAATGTGTGTTGATCATATATTTGACAACTTTTCATTTGTTAGTTTTCAAGATATTAGTGCATATAAGGTTTCTTCATATGGTTTTTTGTATGTGATGTTAGTGCTGAGAACAGAGAAAGAGAGAAGGAAAAAAAAAGGCTATGATGTTGGTCACTGAGTTTGTAAGTTCCACTTTCTCCTTCTGTTTTATTTATTATTTTTATGGTGGAAGAAAACAAAATGGGAGTTAATTGTGTTTGGAAAGCTTTGACCTATAAGTTGTTGATAGTGGAAGAGCTTGTTCAGTTGGAATTCCAACCCCCAAGTTATGCATTTGTATCATATATTATTTTTATTCATGAATTTATTTACTTATCAATGAATGGAGATAGAATAAAATCTAGCCACAAAGCAGCTCTAAAGTCTTTTATTTGTTAATTTTAGTAAAACAAAAAGAATTATATCTGTTGAAATAATATAAAAATTAAAAAATTAATGTGTAATTTTTTAATAATAAATAAATATTCAAGTTATTATTAGAATTAAAATAAATGAAAATGTCAAGATCAATATTTTAATATAATAGACATAGATTTGAAGAATTTGTTATTTGGTATTGTTGAAAAGTAACTAGATGAATATGTAAAAGTAAATTTTCTAGTCATTTTGGCCAAACTTTGACTAGGTTACTATTAATTCTCTCAGCAAATCAAAATTGAATTTGGAATTCGATAAAAACCGATACAAACAATTGACTATTCACTCAATTGAATTAAGTAAATCACGATAATTTAAATTGGTTATTTTAATATTAATAAAAATACGAAAATTTATATATAATATAATTCAAATATTTAATATCATGAATAAAAGAAAATAAGATATAAATTCAATGACAATAAAAATATGATATGAATCAAACAAATTTTAATAAAAATATAATTTGTATGTATTTAACCTCAATTACCAATATTTTATATATGAAGAGGATAAAAACCATTAAATTATAAGCAAGCAAATATAATATATTATACACAACCACAAATTTAATATAAAATATTTATTCATTTCCTTTTTTTAACTAAAAATAATAAACCCTCCTCTGTTTTGCCATCCTACATGCCTTGGGCAACGTGAGAGCATGTTAACTTAACCCATAACTTAATTTATAGGATTAAATATTAAAATAGTCTCATTGGTTTATCTCTAGACAAATTAATTTTTATATTCATAATTCTAAACCTTTTACTCCTTTTTTAATTATTCTATAGATATACGGTTAAAAATATATTAAGTAATACGTCAATATCAATAAATTATGCCACGTGTTGTCAAAAAACTAAAATTAAAAAAGATAATTTAAAATATTAAGGGTTGTTTGGATATTAAAAATATCTCTAAATATGTAAATAATAGTAAAATAGTTTATGAATAGTAATGAAATAGTTTGAATTAAAAATATTTTATTGAGTTTTTAGAAAAGAGAGAAAAAGTTTGATACAAATATTATAAATTTAAATTTTTGTTTGAATATAGTTGTTAACGTCTTGTTTTGTAAGACTCCCAGCAACTCGAGTATTCTCTCTTGAGCATGCAAACACAAAGAAAACACCGTGAGATGAAGGGACTGTGGTGGTTGCCAGGAGTCTCTAATGCCAAAGTTAGTGTCGTCTTCAAGTAATGTAAAAGAAGGTAGAGAGTTCAGAGTGTCCAGAGAGCCTCCATGTTACCTGGAGATCGGCTTATATACGTGGTTCAAAGGCCAGACGCTCATTTCTTGTGTCAGAGGTACATGTCACCTCCACCATGTCCTTAGTTAGGTGCCATAAAGCAACATGACCTTCTATCCCCTCTGCTAGTAGTAGATGCGATACATCGGATCTCTTCTCTCTCTTTACTTGTTGTCAGAGAATTAAAAGTCTCTCACCTGTACAGCCTGCCTGTTCGTTCGGGCCTTCCGAGCCTAGGTGGCGTAGTGGAGGAATTTGGGCGGTGTGCTCTCTGTTTTCTTCCCTTTAGGGCCAAGGGGCCTCCCGTGGACCCAAGGGATTGTCTAGTTAGCTCAGGCCTCTAGCATTTGGCCTTGCATTCCTAGGCCTCAGACCCGGAGGGAAAATTCCCTTACAATAGTTTTTTAGTATTATTTTTATTTTGAAATTTAAAAAAAAAATTATATTATTATATATATATTTTGTTTGAAAGTTTAAAAAAAATGTAATAATTAGATAAAAAAATTAAAAATAAAAAAGTGTTAAGTAGTGTTTAGAAAAAAAATATTTAAAATTATCTTAAAATATCTAAAAACAATTATATTTACAAAAGCATGACGTACCACACAAGCATATCGGGATAGATGTCTAGTCACATCATTAACTAGGTTGTGTGACCAGTTCTGTGCATCCTAGATCACACAATTTAGGCAGTAGTATCTAAGATTACGTTTGGGGGGTAATGAGATGATTTTAGATATTTTGTAAATAGTTTTTCTATACAATCTCCCACTATTTCTCAACCACTGCACACCAGTCCACGTGCTATTTATTTTTTAATGTGAAATGTGCATTTTGTTTACAATGATCCAAATTCATTTCCCCCCAGCCCATTGTCCTTCCACATGGCCTGACCTCTCCGCCCCCGTTCTTGAACTCCAACCTCTCCTGAGCAGCCTTTGTTGTGAGACTATCTTTATTGCACCTTAACGTCTGAAAACCCTCATCAATTTGTACATTCTCCTACAATCCAAGTCATTCCATTACAAACTTAAGAAAAATCTAAAACAACATTTTGAAAGAAAAACCAAAACCCATATTACAACAAAATAATATCAAAATAGCCATCACAAACCCAGAAGCCTAAAACACAACCCAGCAACAAAAGCACCAAAATAAAGTTCTAATTCAAAAATAAAATCCTTTAAAGGAAAAGCAATAGAAAACATAAATCCAAGAGTAAAAAGACACAAAACAGAGAAAATAATTCCCAGAATAGTAAAAAAAACATAGAGATGGTTTGCTCTAATTGGTTACCAAATCCACGGCTTCTTTTAACACAGGCTCCAAAACTTCGGTCTTATTATCCATCACAAGCCCTTGATTTTCAGGTGCACTACCAAATGGAAATAGAAACTAGAAGAGCATGAAAATCACTATGAGCAATCAATGAAAAAACAGAGTGGGATCTTGTTGGGGTGAGGAAGAAACTGAGGGATGCTCGGGTAATGGGTGATGGAGGAGTTGAGGGGTTCTCGATTAGTGGGTGATGGTGATGCTGAATGTCGAAACTGACAAGTTTTGAATTGAGGGGTGACGACAAAAATGAGGGTGACGGTGGCTTCACTGAGAGGTGACGACGTTGAGGGAGGGGAGGGGGGGGGGGGGGGGGGGGGGGGGGCGGGGGGTTGTGAAGTGTAACTAAGTGGTTCAGGAGGGGGAGAAAGGGACGTCAAGTGAGGAAGGGGCTCATTGAACTGGGATGTGGTTGATCAGTCTGGTTCACTAGCTTAAGTGTGTGGTGTGTGTTACCCTGAACTGGAGGTTGAGTAGAATATTTATTTTGTAAATGGTAATAATAAAGTAATAATAAAATATTAAATAACAGTAAATAATAACATAAAATAGTAAAATAATGATAAAATAATAAATAGTAGTGAAATATTCTTATAACACTTCACTGCCCTAAAGAACCTTTAATCACCTAGTGCTTGGGTCACCTAATGCCCAAGCCACCTCGGTCATGTGACCCAAGTCGCATTGCTCGGTCCTCCTCCTTGGCAGTGCCCTTGCGAAATTCAAGTATATTCATGCATGGTTAGGACTGCAAATGACCATTCAAGTTGAATTCGAATAAGGTATACGATTAACATGTTTATTCGTTTGAATTTGGCTCAAATTCGAATGTCTTTATTTGAACTTGACTAATTAATCATTAATATTGTTTGAATTTGGCTCGAGTTCGACTAAAGAAAAAACCACTCAAACTCTAACTTGATTTTTTTTTTTTTAAATTGAATCTTGTCTTTTGATTAGTAAATTTTTTTAAAATTAAAAAAGAACTCTAACCATTTAATTATTCAACTAAATAATTCTGTTTCAAAATTCTTAAAGTATTACATTTTATAAAATAACTTATAATTATAAATTATAAATATAATACATAATATAAATGTAATAAATTAAACTATTTAATACATATAGATAATATAATATATCAATAGTTATAGTTGTATGATATATTATTATACAAATCATCCTATACACATTTTGAGAATATAATATATATATATTAAATAAGATAAATTATAAATAAATTAATAATATATAATTAATTAAGTATATAAAATATAACTAACATGTAATTTACATATATAAAACATATTACGAGCTTCAAAATGAGCTCAAACGAGTCAAGTAGACCTTATACGAGTTTTGTTCACAAGTCTAAATCGAGTTGAGTCAAGCTGAACCGAATTTATACAAGTTTTGCTCGTTTAATATTCAAAACTATATTAATGTTTACGAACATCTAATTTATTAAATAAATCGAGTTCAAATAAAGTATACATGAGCCAAACTCAAATTGTTCTGTTCATTTGCAGCCCTATGCATGGTTGTGCTTGCAACCTATGTCATGTGAGATGAGGAATTGCAACCTATATCTAAATTAAGAGATTAAGTAATAACTTTGATAATTTAGTGATGACGTTGGAAGTGCACCAAGTCTCCATCAAAAAGTTAGGAGCAAAAGGTTAAGGGGGGGGGGGGGGGGGGGGGGGGGGGGCACTTGAGTGAATCAGTAGGACACTTCAGTGTGTTTACATTATATATCTTTTGCATTAACCCAACGCTACTTGCTTTATCTGTTGTACAAATCCATGGCCAAGTTGCATCTGCACAGGCCACACCGCTCAAAACAAGTTAATGTCGTGGCAGAGCATGCTATGTCAACATGGAAATAGCAAAAATGAGGGTTCCACGTGAATCTTTCTGTTAACAATGTTAATTTGGTCTAGTTTTTCACGACACCACACTAATTGGTTCCTTGTTAATCTTGACATATTCAGAACTCTTGAAACCAACCTCAGTTCAACCTGTGCAACCAATAGTGAATGATCCAACTTCTCGTTGTGATGCTTTTGGAACCTCTTTACTATGCAATTCCCGCTTTTCTGTATGTCTTTGAGCTTTCTCTCCTTCTGCATGCAAAGACATTAAATTAAAATTAGGAGGGTTGAGATCTTGAAATATAAACCAAAAGTCCAAACAAACAGTATCTTGAAACTTGGAAAGCAGAAAACCTTCTGAAGATCAGCTCGAATGTGCATCAGGAATGCCGAGTCCGCATCATTTTGAAGAGTGACATGATTTTTCTGGGGACCATTTGGAACCATATTCCCTGCATCTTTATCTGCACGAAGAAACTGCCAAAACATCCGCCTTGATTCCTCGATGATTTCTGCTATCATGCCACTTGAAATTGCATCCTCCTCCTCCTCCTCCCTCGTTACCCTCCGATGCTTCACGCAATCATCTGGCAAGGCAGATATACTCGATTAAGAAGTTATACTCGAGGTGAGGTACAAGATGCGTTTTCTCTTACCTCTAATGACTGGCACTTGAAGAAGGTTTCGAAGCACGCATCGATTGCTGACATAGTTGTGCACTCTTGGGCCTTGAAATGGCTCGTTCTCTATAAACCTTTGCAAGAGTACTTGAAACAATTGAAAGTCTCCTGCAACTTGATTATACCGATGAAGACCTTGGGAATCGTATTCCTGCAGTTCTTGGGCTTTCCCATGCTGCCAATGGAGGATTTCCCATGAAAGGCAAACCTGTCCTACATAAACCAATTCCAAGTCCCTTTGCAATTCTTCATTCACTTTGTGCATCGGGTCAGCATTGACTCTTCGCGCTTTGCGCGGCCATATCATGTTGTAAGGAAGAGATTTAGCAACTGAAGCTCCAGATTTTTGCATTGAAATTGGCTTAACTGGTTCTTTCAGCTGGAGAAATCCTGCACATCGACCATGACGAAGCAGATCAGTAAAGTTAGAGAAATATGATACGCTTTCAAATAATTGGCTCGAAATTATTAACTTTTCTCGGTCAAAAATTGATTTGGAAGGTCTGTCTGTTGGATACTTTAAGAACCATAAAGATCTGGAAGTGGGGCATGATAATATCTTTAAAAGATCATTGGTAGAACTAAAGCCCAAAGGGATCTGGACGTGGGGTAGCCATAAATAATACCTTTAAAGGATTGGCAGAACTAAAGGACGAAGGGAAGGAGAAAGGTTGGGTTAGATGACATCAAAGGCTTGGATATGGACTCACCAATAGTCGTGGCTGTTAACATAATAATATGCACATATGATGAATAGAGCCTTTAATGCACATGGTCATTAGGGTAAAACGTAATGATGAAGGAGACCCCCCCACCCAATATAATTCTCTTAAGGAATCCTTAAAAAAGACTAGTCCTCAGCATAAGAATATGTTACGACGTAACGGTATGTTCAACAACTGTAAAAACCGAAATTAAATCTGAATTTAATCATTTACAGTCTTATCGGCAGATATATCCCACTTTTAATTGATTTTTCATGACTGATCTATACAGCCACTTAAAAATGATATAGGTGTGATTGAAGATAATAAAGCAATAAAAGTAATATTGCTACATCTTTGATTATGTCATCTTCGGTCACACTCGCTAAATATTTGACACAATTTAAATGGCTTTTTATCAAGTGGTTGAGGTATAAAGGCATTTATAACGTGACATACGTGCAGAGTAACGTTAGGTACAAATCTTAAATAAATAAGTTATAAAAGTGGGTCTTACTAATAAAAAAATACTTTTATTTTTACACTTTTTTAAGGTAAAGTCTACCATTTAACATTAGCTTGTATAGAACTTATGTATAAATCATTTCTATGTAAACAGTGCGATCGAAAAAACAAAATGACGAACATCATTTTAAAAAAAAAAAAAAAAAAAATTGTAAACGAAGATGTTGCTCAACTCAGACGTGCTATTGAGACTAGGATAGTTTTTCCAAACCCAGAACTCACCAATTGCATGCATGGTCTGGCTATTCAACATATCCAGTTTTCGAATTTTGTCAGAGTAGCTCTTGTAAACCTTTTGGATCTCTTCCATTCGATCTTTGAACTCGATCTTTTCATGAATCTTCAGTGGCTTTAGACCTTCAACCTTGGTTGCAGACTCTGGCTCCTCTTCTTCTTCTTCTTCTAAAATAGTATGAAGTCCTCCAGTTCTCTTATTCCTCAGTTCCATCTTCAGCAGCTCTAGTACATCCTCGTCCTCCTCCCATAGGAAACCCGAGTCGTTTTGGTAGTCAAGACTTGATTCGGATGGTTCCTCCCGAAAGTTAGTTCCTTCAGATTTCTCCAAAATATTTTCGGGTTCTGACTCTTCTTGGACTAAACCTCCCTCTTCATTTTTGTTCTCAACCTTTCCAGATTCTCCCCCAAACAAAGATCTCTCTTCCAAGCCGATTAAATTCTGTAGATGGGATTCTAATTCTATATATTCTTCATCAGAATCTTGTGATGAATCAATGGCACCTATTTCTTCGCTCCCTGCAAGTCTAGTTTTACTGCTGGAAACTTCCTCGATATTGTCACAAGTTGAAATTTCTTGAACATCTATTACTTTTTCGCCATCATTGGCCAAAAGGGCTTCAGTTTCCAATCCATCACCCACGTTTTTATCACCCAAAACCGCATGGTCAATCATGGGATTGCTAATTGACAACCCACTTGAGCCAATCGACTCCGGTTCCGACCCAAGTCGTACAGAGCAATCATCGCAAACCGATTCAACTTCATCTCCAGAATCATCCTTGAGAACATTTCTTTCTGTACAATCCCTCTCTCCCCTCCCGGAGACACTTTTTTCAGTGAATGTTTCCTCTTCTGCTTTCTCTGCAGCCTTTCCAGAACTAAAGTTTTCAACAGAGTTCTCTGCTTTTTCTCCATAAACGGCCTCTTCTTCTGAATTGAGCTTTTGGAAATCTCTGTCGGTGCAAGCGTTATACTCAGTGGAAGCCGCATACAGTTCTTGGAAGCTGAAGCTCATGGTTTTTGGTTCTTCCAAGAATCCACTGACACCTTTCCCAGACATGAACACATACTTACTAGCGCAGACAGAGTTGGAATTTTCTCTTTCTCCACTACTTTTATTGCCACTTTCACTTATCTGTAAGCTAAGACATGTCTCTTCTTTTTTGAATCCATCAATATGAGAATCACTTGAACTATTTTGATCATCCTGTTGAAAGTTTTCCGAATCAATTGCCGGAGATCTGAGAAAGGAAAGAAAAACTCCCAGTTCTTAACTAATGATCAAAAGCATCAAAAAGAAATATCCAACACACAAGAACGAATAAGAAAACGTACCTGAATATGAATCTGAGAAGTAATCCAAAAACAGAGAGCAAGTAGTTGCAGACAAAAAACCATACAGAACCCATAACCCGAATCGTGTTCCCGAACGCAGAATCATTCATAAAACGCTGTGTAGCCAAATCAAAATGAGCCTTAAGCGTGAGAAAGTTTTTGGGAACCATAATTACAATCAACCTTGAAGGCTTGTTTATTATTTTTCTTTTCCCTCAAATTCTAAGCAAAGTTGTAGAGTGACATGGGCACAGAATTTCTCGATCAAGCTTCACTGGAGAGAGTGGCCGCCCCACTTGCAGAGAGCGAACATTAGGGGAGGAGGGTGGAAGGAAAATGAGAGGCATTGTTAGAGATCAAAGGGGCGAGATTGGAGGAGGAAAATCAACGTTCAGTTCACCCAAGATTTGATTTCTCGGGCGCAACATATAAATGGTTTGTACTTTGTATTGCGGTTTAGAGAACATTTACTTTAAAGTTGAGAGAGTCTACGGAGAGTCAAATTATTGTTGGGTGGGCCAGGCGGTGGTATTTATTTATTTTTATTTTTTACAGTTGTGGAGGCGGGCATAGAGATCATGTGATTATTTTGAAAGAAAATAAAATTTATTATTAAAAAATTAATTTTTTTTATATGAATCTAATCTTTTAATTATTTAATTATTTTAAAGTGATTATACACTTCTGTAATTATTATTTTTAACTTTTTAATAAAAATTAATATTTGTATGAATGTATAAATATGTACTTATTTTAAAAAAATAAATCAATATGATATTTATATAAAAAAACTAATTTTTTTAAAAAGAGTGCACGATATTTATGCAATTAATAAATTTATTTTATATTATGTTTTATTTAATAAAAATTATTATTATTGTTATTATTATTATAATTTTTTTATTTGTCCACCAAGACCTGATAAAGGATTTATTTTTAGAAAAACGATAGATTAACAGCTGCTTAACAATTTGTTTACAACGATAGATAAAAATAGTATACTTTTTTAAGTTAGTTTGACTTTCATTAAGATTTGATTGATTTAAATATTAAAAAATATTATATTATTAAGTATAGTAAATCAACGGTAATTCCGTGGTGAGGATATCATTTCTCTTATCTTTGCCGTACAAAGAGAAAGTGTACACAGTGTCACAGACTATTGCTTTATAATAAAATAGGAAAAGGAGAATATTAGAAGAAATCACGTCATTACTTTATTATTATTTTTTATTAACACGATCGTGTTTAATTACCATCATACTCTTATTAAAGTTGATAAAAATTACATATTTATTAAACATTATAATAATAATTGATTAGATTACCAAGTACTGATATTATTGTCATATGAGATGGAGCACGTAAACTTGGGGTTTGTTTAATTATATATAATTTTATTGTGATATTAGAGATCTTTATTATCTCATTTAGATGTTGAAATGTAATGAAAAATTTGTAAATAGTAGTGAAATAGTTTGAATTAAGATATTTTATGAGGTTTTGAAAAAATGAGAGAAAAAAATTAAATAAAAATATTATAAAATTAATATCTCAACATCCAAATAGTACCTAATAAATATTTTTAGATATAAATAAATGATAAAAGTCATAAGGAGTATAATGCTCGCACACTCCTTTTGAAAAAGTTAGAAAACTTGATACTTACATAAAAAATTATTTTTTAATAACAGATTCCTATTATTTTAAGAGTGTGTAGAGTTTGTACACTTTAAAACTATATCTAGCATTACTTCTATATATAAATTCATGATGTACAAATTTGGTGCAAGTTGTTTGAAAATAAATTGAGTTCACTATAAAAGAATATGAGTTTTTTTTTTTCGGTAAATCCCATTTTTTCAAAAGATTTATACGAAACGTCTACACTTACATGTCCAAAACTTATGGTTTTTTTTTTTATAAAACTTTTTTTTCTTTTTATACATTTAGGGGAGGGAGTTTTCGAATTCCAAACTTCCATTTTGGAAGTTAAGAAGTTATATCAATCGAGCCACAGTCATTTGACATCCAAAACTTATAATTAACATTAGATAAGATAGAAAATGTTAAGTGAATCTATGATATGTACCAATTATGCATTATGTGTATTTTTTAATATTAAAAATACACACAAAATACAGAATTGGCATAGAGACCCTAGTTAAGATATATACCATTGTACATTACATGTACATGTAGGCTTGTAGCCTATGTCGCCAATTTTTCGTTTTCTTACAGTAAAGAGTCTATATGAATTAGATGTTGATTTAGGCTGATTTGAATATTGATATGATTTTAAATAATTTAAATTAATCTATAAATAATAATATTTTATAAAATGTATAAAAATATATATAAATTTAGGAAATATATTGAAATATGTTTAACCTGCTTCCAAATAAAAAAGAGGAAAGTAATAGGTGGTTTGGTACAATGCACCAAACATAGCTTAAACAAATGGAGGAGAGGAGAGAGAGGCAATCCTAATGGCAGAGAGTTAAAAGAGTGTCGGTGTCAAATCCCCTCCATGAAATACGGCAATCAACTTGAGAGAGACAATGAAGTCCACCACTCTACCTTCTCCTTCGCTTCCAGAATAACGTGTGACGACTGACTCAGTCTTTGTGACGAAGGAGTCAACGTGATTACGTGACAACTGAGATGTTTTTATTCGTATGGAAAGAAAAGAATGCGAGGAAATCCATGTATATTCTTTCGTGCCGTGCCAAAACAAAACAAATAAAATTAATTCTGCCCTGAAGTCTTAGATATGCACGCAATCCAATCACAACTTTTATACAATTATTTATTAAAATATTTTTATTTAAGAATATAAAGAGAGCAAAAAGAAAGTAGGAAACCTAAAGGACACAATATAGAATCAAGAATCCCAATGACCTTTTCTTCGTAACTATTTACACCATTTATACTGGATTTATAAAATTTATATTAGCACTTTCTTTTTAAAAAATTGTTGATTTAAATGGCTCTGCTCAAATCATATCAATTTTGTATTTAAACCTAGTAATTAAGAGTATAATCAGTTTATTCTAGTCCGGGAGGTCACGGATCGGAAATTTTAGTCAATCCTTTTTCTAGATCAAGATCATTAGCTAAGTCCAATCGGTACATTTGATCCATTTCACTTATGATCAGCATAAAATGAGCAAACATACAAAAGGTCTAAAATCACTTCTAATGTATATTTTAACTATTTTAAGCCCATCAATATAAAAAAGTCCACATTGTTTATACTTATGAATATCAACTATTTATCTTTATTTGCATATTTTCTATTTGAAAAATTAAAAAAATTATCCATGTCCATCCATGAGAATTAGCAATCATCATAATAAAGTTAAAAACAAAAAATAGAGAAAATGAAATTAAAAAATACAATATCTTCCAAACTCCAAACACATATGGTCAATGGCAATAGGTTATATGAAAATTATATAATTAAGTTATATAAATACTATATAAAATAATATGTATAAAATCATTGTAAAAAACATATAGATACTTTGGTTGGTTCGGTCCAGTTAGAAAAAACTACATACTTGGGCATGACCAAAAATGGAAATTCTAAGATATATATGAACTAGTCCAGTTAGGTTTTCCGATCCAAACTGTATAACTTATACCCCTACTTGTAATATTTTTATGGTTAAGAAAAGACATTTCATTTCTAAGAAAAAAAATAGAAATATGCGTATTGCTATTAGGCTATCTAAACTCTACTGCTCAAATAACAATCTTGACATGGCATTACCATATAGTGCGACTGGTTATTAAAAAAAAAATACAAAAAATATATTCAAATTGAAAGGTGTCTGAAAATACAAAAAAGATGAAGACTAAAAGTATAGATTTTCTATATCCCTTTTGTGTTTTTGTTTTTTAAAAGATTTTAGCAGCATCACATGATGATGCTGCATCAAGAGGATCATCTGAACAGGAAATTTCAGATAGCCAAGAAGAAGCATTAATCAAGAAATGTGTGTGGGTATGGGGATCCTTACAAGCACCCATAAACATTGGATACAACATATAAACTTTGTCCTGGTCATTATAAGCTTTTTCTTCTCCAGCTATGTACCTGTGATTCATCAATAATTTTTTCTTGGTTATTTTGCAATCCAAATACATGTAGTGTAAAAGTAACAAGTACTGTTATAAGTACAATGAGCAATGCTACTCTTTATTGTTCTGCAACTATAATTGGGGGGACATAATCTAAGATGATAAACAATGTTTTTCCAATCCAAGTAATATCTTAAAATTTGGTTTGAAAACCTCAAAAACAAAGAGAGCAAGTTGGCTAAATGTTCTTTCTCTTTATAATGTTTTCAAGTTATTTTTGCATTAAAATGATTGGCTTAATGTTTCAATTATTTTAGTATACAAGAACCAGAAAAGGGCTACCTATTGGAGGAAATGTTCCATCACTTGCTTTCTAATTTGATATATATATATAGATGAACTCTCGAGCATGTGCCATACGTCTTTATTTTTAGATACAGTTGGAATCGTTTCCTTTTTCATAAAAAATGAGATGGGACTAGGGAGTATAGACTTGGCTCCGTTTAGATGGTAAAAGTGTTTATCCCATCATTACAATTTTTCTAAATATCTACACAAAATATAATAAACAATTCAATTTTTTTAATTCTTAAAATAATAATAATATTAAAAAATAATATTTTAATAATATTTTATTTAACTTTTAACTTTTATTTTAATTCATTTCATCTTAACTCAATATCCAAATATCATTTTATAATGAGTTTTATTATGTATAAGCAAAACCGTGTACTAATTTGCATACTAATACTGATTCATTTATATTCAAAATTTAAATTAATAATATTTTTAATAAAATATATTTTTTAATTAATCACATTAAATTTATACACATATTAATATGCAGGTACGCTTATAACTAAATTTTTGCTTTTATAATCTCTAATAAATGGCTGAGTAGATTCCATGATTATGAGGATGTTTAAAAGGTCAATTTTATGGAACTTTTTTCAGCCCATTATTGTAAAGGATAGGCCCAGCTTTTGAGCTTCGAAGGCAGCTCATGCGAGGTCCAAATCTCTTCGGCCATTTTCGATGCAATGTGCAGATTTGTCAGCCCAAACTTTCAGAGAGCAAAAACTAAGAAGTATTAGTAATATCATAATGGAGGGCCCAATTACTTTTTTACAAAGAAGGAAATTAAAACAATCCAATAATAACTTCATCATTACAAAACACCCATTTCTTCTATTTCCTAGTATATAAATGTGTACGTGCATACACATATATGTGTATATATATATATATTAATTTATTTTCAGGGTTAATAGTCAATTTAAAAGTTCTCTTACATTAATAATTAATGTTCAATTTATTCCAACTCCTCCCGGAAAAAAACATTTTCACCACTAATTGCAAAATAATAATGAATTTCTTCATGAACATTTTCATGTAAACTCTATACTTTTAGGCCTGATAAGGGCTCCAATAATCTTTATTTGTAGTCACTGTAATTCATCACTGTATCCTAATAATTTGTTGTCCAGATCTTCCTCTCTTGGCATGTTGATCATATAAACATGCATCAACTCAACCACATGATAGACCACATAAAAAAATAATTTCTCAACCCAATATGTTAGATATAATTATTGGATATAAACCTAGCCCACCCTTTTTTTTTTTTTTGAAAAAAGAAAAAATAGAATTCCATTAAAATAAAATTTTTTTATATGAATTTTAAATTTTTACAAATTTTTTAAAAATGATACACGACTTACACATAGACTACAAATATCATGTGTCTTTAATAGTGAGTTGAGATGAAATAAAATGAAAGTTGAAAATTGAATAAAATATTGTTAAAATATTATTTTTGTTTTAAGATTTGAAAATTTTAAATTATTTATTGTATTTGCGTGGAAGTTTGAAAAAATTATAATAATTAAATGAAATGAAATAAGAGGAGCTTGTTATTATATACAAAAAACTCTAAATTTGCTAAAGATCAATAGGTACTATAAGGTAGTTTTTAAATAGTAATAAGATAGTTTGAGTTAATATTTTATGAAATTTTGGGAAAGTAAAGAAAAAAAAGTCGAATAAAAAATATTATAAAATTAAAATATTGTTAAAATATAAATTTTTAATGTTATTTTTATTCTGAAATTTAAAAAAGTTGAATCGTTTTTTATTTTTTGTTTAAAAGTTTGAAAAAGTTTCGGCCTGATTTGGTTACACAGATAAAACTATCTCATCTAATCTTATCTCATCTAATCATTATAATTTTTTAAAATTTTGATACAAAATATAATAAATAATTTAATATTTTCAAATTTTAAAATAAAAAGATTATTAAAAAATTATTTTATTTAACATTTAATTTTTATCTTATTTGTAACAAAATGAGATATAATAATTAATTTAAAAGTATTTATATTTTTATAATATTTAAGAAAGATAAATTGAGATGAGACAAAATTTTGAAATGGAATTCTTTCTCCAAACAAGGCCTTAAGTGGCCCCGGTACGACAACTCGACCAAAAAAACACTAATTTATAAGTTTGGTCCACCACCGTCCAAAAGGCTGCCACAAATTAAAAGCCAGAGCAGGAAATATAAAGAAATGAAAAGGACACCACGTGGCATGATATTAAGGCACCGGTACCCTTATAGATGGTGTTTCAGAAATGATTAATTAATCAATTATTAAAAAAGAACCTCGAGGTTATGGCTCTGTCTCCCTACTTATCTCCTCAAACTTATCATTAGCGGCAAAAGAAAAACGAGACTTGCCACTTTAATCTACAAGCCAAATAAGGAAAGGTGGCAGGGATGCAGGCCGGTACCTGCATTGTCTCCTTCCGTCACCTTTCATATATTACTAAGACCAAAACCTTCCTGTCTTGACACAGGTAAAACCAAACACAACGTACAAAAATGTCTCATCACAAAGCCTGGACTAAAGAATGCTAATTGCCAAACAAAACACGAGGAGTAAAACCATTGGGAAAAGGATGATGATGAGACATGAAGTGTTTAGTAACTAAGATTCTATATAACTCATGACGTGTGTGTATTTATCTGTTTTTTAATCTCAGAAAATGATTTGAGTGAAATAATTATAGTGAGATAAGGTCCCCCATTTTAGAGGTTTTTTCTGCCCCATTCCAGGGTACACCAAACCCCATCACCATCAGTGACATTGTCCAACATGACAATGAGTGCACGTTTCTGCAAAAGTAGGAATGCTCTATAAATGAATGAGGACAGGGTTGGCAGATGACAATTCATAACAAATTGCACCCGGAAACTGATAAGCTCCAGTTTTGGACAAATAAGCATGGGATCATCTGACCTATCTGGGAGCATAATTTTGGTTTATCAAACGGATTATATTATTGTCTTAACCACCAAGATAAGAAAACGGATAAGATTAATCAAATCATGAGCAGTAACCCACCAAATTCCGCAATGATATTCATAACCCAGAATTGTAATCAACTTGAACTAACGGAGGCAGAAACTAAGCAAGCAAGAAAGTGAAGAACATGCCCACCAAAAAAACAAAAGAAAAAAAAAAAGAAAAGAAAGAAAGAAAGAAGGAAAGTGAAGAACATATCAGCGACAATGAAATCAATATTCTGGCTGTTAACCTTCATACCACTTCAACGAAACTAAATGTCAATCACATACATTCATAACTAAGTAAAATTACTTCCATTTAGCTTTTAACCTCTCTTGATGACTTCCCCTCCAACATCAACGGTAAGTAATCATTAACCATTAATCTGCGAAGCCGAAAAAAAGAAGGAAAAAAGAACATCTTCTCTATATTCTACCTCCGGTCTCCTCAGATGATCGAGGTTAAGAAGGAGACCCATTGGCAGAAACATGAAGATTAGGACTAGCATCCTCATTGTTATCAATCTCTTTCTTACAGCTATAAGCATTGGTCTCGAAGCTGACACCACCAACATTCCCGTTATCATCATTGACACCACTATTGTGACCGAAACCCATTTCTTTCTTCCTCAAAGGGTTCTTGTTGTTATGCATCCAAACCTTAAGGACCCTTCTATTAACCCCGACCTCATTGCAGAACTCCACCAACATCTCATTGCTCTTCGGCATCTTCCAACCCAGTCTCTCACAAAACAGAAACATCTTCTGCTTCTGTTCCTGTGTAAATTTTGTTCTGAATCTCTTTCTCCCAAGTGGGTTCTCCGCCCTCGTCACCGGTGGGTTGGAGTCTTGCCGGTGCTCATTGGACGGCTGGGGAGAGGCTGTGCTAAGAGACATCAGCATTTGCGGGACGGACGAGTAGTAGTACTGGGATGGGGGTAAGTGTGAGAGCGGCGGTGGTGAGCATACTGTATTTGGGCTTGGACTTGGGCTGGGGGAGGAAAGGCGGTGGATGCTGAGGACTTTGGGAGTGGGATCTTCAGTGCTGCGGCGGTGGAAGTTGCGGTGACAGCCACAAGCGCCGCATTTGAGAGAGGTAGGGTCGGAGTGGGTGACGGAGGGGGAGGGCAAGAACTCACCACAGCCGTCGAGGGCGAGGCCACCTATGCTGGCCGCGTGGTTCTTGAGGCATTCCTTGTAGGAGCTCACCACCATGATTGGTAGTGGAGCTGATGCTGGAGGTCGGACTGTGGATTGGTGGTTGTGGGGCTTGAGGGAACCGTTGGAAAAGGATAAGGAATTGAAGGGTTTGGTTTGTGGTGGGGTTTCGGTATCTGTAGCTGGGGTTTGGGTGGGGAGCGGCGTGGTGGTGGTGGGGTTCGAGTCCATGGCTCAGTCGACAGGCATGTATAGAAGCTAGCTAGCTTGAGGTTTTTTTTTGGGGGGGGGACTTGGTGGTGGTGTTAGGGTTTCATTTAAGTTGAGAGAGGTATTTCTTAAGAAAATGAATGTAGAAGTGGAATAAGTAGTGGACTGTTTGAGAGCCAATGATAATGATGATAATAGCAGAACATCACATGATGTTGCTGCTGATCATGATTATTATGCAAAATGACAATTGGCCAATTGAATTGCCTGGACTCAATCAAGATGATAGCTATAGCTAGCTGTTCCAAATATCAGTTGGTAAACTCTATAATATTTAATATTTATCACAAATAATATATATATATATATATTTTTTATGAAAATTGACTTCATTTCGTTTAAATAATTAAAATTACAACTATAACGTATCATTATAAAAAAAATTTAAACTATAAGTTAAATTATGCATATGCTTTGAGGCATCCACGCACACATAATGATAGATGTTGTCTTTACTTCTCAATAATTCTCTCTTAACACAGAGAGAGCATTTTGTATAAACAGAACTGGATGGCCCCTCCATCCTTCCAGGGAGGTAGAGTATGGAACACTGCTGATATGGACACCAAGTCCAATAACCTATTTCTACATTATTAATAACGGACAAAAAAAAAAAAAAACTAGAGTCACAAGCACCGGCATGAGCTAAGACAGCACGTCCACCGCAAGCATCGGCCTCACGAGCCTAGATGGTACGAGCACCCAGTATGCGCACGGACCACCAGTAGCCTCCACTGTAGAGGCTAGTCGTACGACCATCGGTCGTAATATCGCTCGCCACTCTCTACCAGCTCTTGTCTTAGATTGCGTCCAATCTAGGAGCTCATCACCTCACTTAGGTCAAAACATGAAGAGAAAAAGTAGAAACACTCCGAAATCGGAGGAACGGACCACAAAACCAGCGGCAATGGCACGTGCAAAACACGTACTACTCTTGGAGTAAAGCTAATGGTCAATCTTTGAAGCCCCAGAGTCAGAGGTCCCAGGAAAACCAAGCGTTACATCGGCAGAATGCTCCTCGGTGGCGCGTGAGGGCCACACGCTGATGAACTCTAAAACTTCTTCATGTGCGTGTGAGCCACGCTCCACTCTGAATGGCATCGGGTTTGATGGTCTTGAAGATCGATGGCTGGGCAGCATCCAGGTGGGGTGCAATAATTGACGGTTGGCGACTGGAAAGATTCGATCGGCGATCTTTTCTTATTTGTCTGAAAACACACAAAAACAAAACCAAAAACACTACATAGAAATGAGAAACTACAAAGGAGAAGGGAGGGGGAAGGAAAGTGAGGGGAAGCCGAATGTCCCACCCCCTTTAGCCAGATTTGAAACTTGGGGGAGTTTAGAGAGAAGGGAGAGAGTTTTTAGACAGGGGGGCCCTTCTCCGCCGAGTGTATTTTCATACATACATATATGTATGAATGAATGAGTAATACTATCAACTCTTATCTTACTAAGTAAGATGCGACATATTTATAACTATTAGATGATAAAAAAATATATAATAAATGATCATTTAATGATGATAAATATGTCACATCTTACTTAATAGGATAAAAATAAGATGGTAATATGGTGTATAGAATTTTTCTATACATATACTACATAGATATTATATAAATGCATGATGGGATGTGGCTCAATTCTCTTCCGAGCATATCGATCGGTATTTGGGAGTACTTAATTATTATATATAAACGAATTGAGCAATGCTAAATACAGTCGTGGAATTACAAACGCTGCACAATCGTTTTGAAAAAGAGTGGAGGTCCACGATTAAAAAGTTAGTTTTTTTTTCATGTGGGTCTCATATTAATTCATTTTTTTCAAAATGACTACACGCCGCTTGCATAACCACAACTGTAAATATCATTTCTCTTACAAATTAGACTTTTGCTCCATATATTAAGTGCATAATTCTCATTCACTTTTGTCATAACGTGAGAGAATGAAATTACTAGAGAGATAGACGCATAAAATAATTTTATAAAAGATAGAGACTTACAGTAGATTTGTTGATTATTATAATTATAATTAATAATCGCCTCTACTTTAGTCTATCTCTTTGTCAATTTACTGAACTCTAGAATAATCCAGATTATGATCTAACACGTAACAATATTACCACTAAACCATTATGTCAAACTCTTGCCTTTTAAAAACAACAAAATTCAAGTTACGATATTGAATAATGTTAGATTAAGAGACGAGTTAAATCCGGAATTAACTAATTAATTGATCATAGCTAGGCATGAGGAACAGGCTGATCATGATGCACAAGATGATGATGATCATGTACATTAATACAAAAAGTAGTACGTACATGAAGTTAGGTAGCTAGCCCCTACCGGGGACATTCTGCATTAATATGATTTTCCAAAACAGATGGATGCATATAATATATAAAAATTATATGTGCAGTCCTTTTTGTGTATTTTTTTGTGCACTCTAATGATATGATTGGTTGGATATTAAAAAAAAAATGAATCCAACCAATCATATCAGTGGAGTGCGCAAAAAATATATAAAAGTAACTGTATGTAATATTACTCTATAATATATATATTGGATTGTCATCATCTATACCTAAAATCGAATCCTGTCCACCATCCATTCCTATTTATGTCCCCTCATCAATATGTCTGGCCTTATAATTTATTGTACCATATTGCACATTATCTATCTGCAAATATTCATGCATGCCTCCATATGTTGGAACTCCTCCTAATTTTGCTTGTCAATTTTTCAATAAACTTTTCTCATTTTTGTTTTGAAATCCCTTTATATATTTTATACTCTGCTGAATTTGCATCGGATCGAACAATTAAAACTAGCCAATCGACCTTCAATTTATCTTTTGTTTGAATATTTGATAAAGCCTAATTAAGTAATTATATTGTGTTGCAAACGTGAATCATGAAATGATCATAATGTTATTGAATATATAAATAAAGACAACATGAAGTAATTATTGTCATATATATATATATATATATATCTATATAAACGTGAATCTAAACGTGAATCATGAAATGATCATAATATTATTGAATATATAAATAAAGATACATATAAACGTGAATCTAAACGTGAATCATGAAATGATCACAATATTATTGAATATATAAATAAAGACAACATGAAGTAATTATTGTCATATATATATACACACACTAAGTCGGAGCAACGTACAAAGTATGTTTACCTAGTTGGATGAGATAAAATTTTTAATAAAAATAATATGATTTCTTACAAAAAAAATTAATTAATGTACCAAGTTAAATTACCTCTTTGTGAAATTTGTGTTGCAATGTTCTCCAAATATGACAAATACTCTTAATTACATGATATGAATTTAATATTTATGTATGATTAATAGAAAAGTAAAGAATATAAATGAAAAAAAAATCAAAATATGGTCAATCAATACAAATTATGGACGGTGAGATCAAATTATCTCACACCCTAATTTTCTCTTATTTCTAAACAAAATATATAAAAGAGAGATACTCATTGGCTTTAAAATCAAAACACATCAACTTCTTTTAATCATTATGTCTATAAATTAAGACTCAAAAAGTCAATCTCTACAAATAAAAAGTACTGTAAGAGATAAATAATATATATGTTAATACGAATAAACTGTATTCAAATATGAATATAATATGAATGCTCCAATCTAATTATAAGTACTCCCGGCCAGAAAATTTGGTTCTATTCTTCTTGGTTCTCTGAACGTAGTTGTTCCTTTACGGGTAGGAATAAATCCCAATTATGCAAAAGGCACGTGGAAAACGAGACAATCTATATGATTAATTTCTAAGGTATTACACACTTTGCGTGGATGGTGTTTTCCAACATTAAACAACAAGTAATTCGTTGGATGAATTGGCGATCCCCTCATCCTAGCTAGCTAGCTTAAATGAACAGTGAACTTTTCTCAATTTTAATAATGTGAATACATCCATTTTTTTCTTCTCTCAATACAACAAATAAATAAAAATTAACAGAAAATTAATGGTAAAATAAAAGTTAACAAAAATAAAATAAAAAAGTTTACTGTAATATTAGTTAGATATTTACTTATTATAATAAAATAGATATATATATTTATCATTTTTAAATTACTAAAATATTATTATATATAATATATTGGAAGATCTACATTTGCGGACCAGTGATAATATATATATATATATAATGTCACAGTAGTGGTAATATTTGAAAATATAGATTGATATACCAATAATCAATGAAAGGTACAAGACAAGTGTGATGTGATCGATGCTTTTGTCCTAGCTAGCTATATATCTATAGCTCTATTAATTAATATATTGTTCTAGCAAGTTATTAGCTAGCTAATTCATAATATACTCTAAATTAATATTATTTATAAAAGGTTAGAGCAATTTGTCAAAGAAAAGGAAACTTTTTAATGGGAAATGGGTGACATTCATTAATGTAGTCAACGATCCATATATATATATATTTGAGTAATTTACGACAAATTAAGTACGCTAGTACAAATTAATTACCAGTGTCTGGGCCTATATATTGTGTATATATATATAGGAGCCTTATTTGCATTTTGGAGTCAAGTAAAAAAGATAAATTCTATATATTTGCCGTCTTAGAGTATTACTTAAGCGTCAAATATATATATATATTTTTAAAAGGAATAAATCACTACAAAAATATAGAGTTTTTGTAGCTAATTTATTTCCGTCTCCACTGAAATTGGTGCTAAAAATTATCATTTGCGTCCAACTTATACTTGTCGCAAATTTATGCCGCTAAAAGTGATTTTTGGAAAATGAATAGTTCTACAATTTTGTGTCTACAATTTGATCCTATTACGTTTTTTTCCTTTGACGCAGAAAATAAGTCTCATCATTGTACCATAAGTGATGATTTGAATCTGTCACAATAATATACTATACAATTGCGACGATACATATTTTTTTAGAGCAATTTTTCCGATGCAATATGATTGTAGGGTTGTTGCTACTATATCATTTTCACCCCTACATAAATTGACGCTAATTATTATTTTTTATGTCATATTTAAACTCATCACAAGCTAGTGTCGCTAAAGGTGAGACTAGCTAGGACAATGAACAATTTTTTTTTTTCTTTTTTTGCATCCACAATTTAGTCCTTTGCATCATTTTAGTCTATCTCGACACAAAATACTATTTACATCATCATTGTACGATAAGCGCCGACTCAAGTCCGTCACAAAATTATAACTATATAATTGCGACAATGCTTAATGTATTTGAGATGATTATTTTTGCCGTAATAGGCCAGAGAAACTTGTACAAATCCCGTTGGCATATTGCAAATCCCCCAAAAATGAAAAAAACTAATATAGGACTTAAATAAAAAAATTAATTTTTTAATTATAGAATCTATACTATAAGAAAAATAGATATTTGTGATTAATTTTTTTACAACTAAAAGATTATTTACGACTTATTTTAATTAAAAATAATTATTTATTAGAAATAATTAATCGTAAATAAGTAATTTTTTTTTAGTTAATTTTTTTTAAATGTATAATATTTACATCACACATGTATCTAACTTTACTTACTTAAAGCAATGATACTAGAGCAACGTCATCGTCAAGCTAGCTAGGATGCACGCGCAGCATGCTTGGTCCAAATTGACCTAGTATAACAAAGACACTACCTAGCTACATCGTGTGGATCGGCCAAATCCATGAACAACGATCCATATGATTGCCCATGCACCAACTTATCTGGACCTATACATGCAATGCATGCGCGCATCAAGATCGATGAATTTGTGATCATGCTTGTTCGTCTTTTTTATTTTTTTCTTTTTTTTTTCAATTTTAAAATCCCACGTCTTGCTATTTATAAGTTACCAGTATAATACTTATTTTTTACAGTCATATATATATATATTAGTCCTTAATTAGTTACATGCATGAGCTGTTGATTTCCCGTCAATTTAACCTTAATTAACATGATATAATAAACGTGATTTATTTAGATGGGTCAGCTCATGTATTAATAATGGACAATAATATTTATTGGGGATATCCTTTCCCTTGATGATCACTATATATATACATTGATCATTGTAATGAACAATATTTAGCATGCAGATCTATGATCATAAGATCAAACATTAGATCAGTGCTAGCTGTGTCATTGCAGAAGGCTAGGTGTGATCATTGATCGATCAATTAATGGGCGTGTTAGAAACAAAAAGGATCGATATTATATATATACATACATATATATATATATGTATATATATAAAAGAAAGAAAAAAATCGATGCATGTCGATCGATACTGATACAGCTTGCTATTAAATAAGGAGAAAAAAAGAAAAGAAAGATATTATTCCTTTATTATAATAT
The DNA here is from genome assembly GCF_018687715.1 of Carya illinoinensis. Lineage (NCBI taxonomy): Eukaryota > Viridiplantae > Streptophyta > Magnoliopsida > Fagales > Juglandaceae > Carya > Carya illinoinensis. Next base: position 27,526,924 of record NC_056757.1, read on the forward strand.
CCTTTAATATTAATTAAGATATATATTTTGATCAGTAGCAGACATGGTCAACAGAACGTGGCTTCTCTGCAATAATTGAGGTCTTGTTATATGAGGGAAAGAATCGAAAGATGTAGGTGACTCATGTCGTCCTACAGCTAGCTAAGTGTGGTTAGGGCACTGAAAGTAGGCTAAATGCAATGGCCTTTAATGATGAGCAGCAATATAATATAATATATGTGTGTATCAGTATGTATGTATATACATATATGGCAGGGAGATCAGATGACTAAGCTGGCCATCAACCATCTAATTGTCACAGTAAGAAAGATGAATTTTTGTGATTAATTTATAATAATAATAAAATTATTAATAATTAATTTTAATTGTTAATAATCTTTTCTTTACTATAAATTAATTGTAAAAATTTATTTTTGTTATAATGTGAATAAAAAATTACCAGGTTCCACCACCCTGCCCACCTGCAGATGATAGAGTTAGCAGCACTACTACTGCTGCCTGCATGCCCTAGATCAGTGTTATGTCAGGGCCGGCTCAATAAGAATGAGCCTAAGGTTAACATTTTTATTGAATTTTTTTTTTTTAATTTCAAAAAATAAAATTATTTTAATTTTTATATTATATTTTAATTTTTAAATAATTTCAATCATTTGTAAAGTAAAATTATTGTTTAAGATTTTATACTATCTTTTCAACTAATAATCGATTTAATTTTTATTAGAAAATTTTTAATTTAAAAATATTTTTTTATCAAATTTAGTTTAACAAGGCGTGCTTTAGACTCTAAGGCTCTTTGGGAACACATATTTTTCTCTACTCTTAGGTATTTTAAGATATTCTCAAATTCAAATTTTTCTCTCTTATTTCTTAAAACTAAATAAAACATCTTTAAGTCAAACTATTTTATTACTATTTACATATATTCTTAGTATATAAACAAGCCCTAAAAACAATTATAATTATAATTGTCAATAAAGTTCTATAAATAACCTACACATTTGGAAAAAAAAGTAGGCCCCTGCCTTTTCAAAGATCATACTAAATTTTTTATCAACACTCAAAAATTAGATTTTGTTGTTTATAATTTTTACATTATACATTAAACTAATAATGATAAAAGAGAAGTGTATTCTTAAAAAAAGAATACTTGAAATAATTACTATGTGAAATATTTTTAAAATTAATATAATAATGACATAACATCTATTTAATACTTTTGATATTATCTTATTGAATTAATTAATTTTTTAATTAAATATTTTTTTAAAAAAAATTCTACTTTAGATTTTTTTTTTGAAAGGGACCCTTTTTTCCACTAGGGCTCAGGCAATTGCCTAATACACCTAAATGCGGCATTAATATTCCTATACCTGCATGCAGTTTATATATATATTGCCTCCTGTAATTGTAAATATGTGTATCTAATGCACGAGAATTTGAGTCGTATGATAATAAGTTGTCAGATAATATATTGATGGCGTTAAGATATTTTGAATTGATAGATCAGTTCAAAGATGACAAGTAATCATGATCTTTATTTAATTAGAATAGATTTATAGTTTCGATATGTTGGCCATAATTTTGACTATATGTTTTAGAATCGCACATATGATCCTAATTTTTTGGTGCGCAAGTCATGGCCACCTAGCTATACTGAATGTGCATCTTTTTTGAGGTCAAAATCTATTATTTTTCCTTCTGAATCCCCATTTTTAGTTTATTTATTTATAAAAATATTTCATTTATTGTTTAAGAAGTGATTCTGAACTCGATTTGTGCCAGATTTTTGGAAGATTATTTCTTTTATTAAGTATTTAATTTTAGCATGATTATTGAGATTTTGTTATTTTTGGTAAAATTTTGATGATGATGATTTTCAGCTATACAACTCAGCTTGTGGACTAATTTTTGACATTATTTATTGGATAATTTTGAATTGAATATCAGATGTGTTTTTCTATATTTTTGGATGATTCTCTTGTATTTTTCCCTATGAATTATCTGTTATAACTTGTCTGAAAAATAATCGCTATTCTATCCTACGTCAGTATCTTTAAAGCTAGCAAAATATTACATGCACATGTAATTAATTAGATTTATTTTACCATAAGATCAGAGAATAGAATATTGCGTTTTTATAGTATTTTAACGTTAGTGCATGTTGTGAACATTAACAAGCAATTAAATGGAGGAATCTGATTTAGCAAATTTTGTTTTAAGTGTATAGAGGGCGCCTGGAATGATTATTTATATTATAATATGGGTAATGTTAGGTACTATTATTCATCTACATCTATCCCAATGGGTGGTTTATCGAATCGTTGCAATTGATGTTCGATCCCGAAGAGAAGGAAGAGATCTTTGGAGAGTGGTTTTTTATGATCCGATAAAGAGTCAAATTTATTTAAATGTTCCCGCTATTCTATATTTCCTTGAAAAGGGCGCTCAACCGACGGGAACTGTTCATGATATTTCAAAGAAGGCGGGAGTTTGTCCTATTGAAAAAAATAATTTTTTTTTATTTTTATTTTTATACTTTCTCATAATGCGGTTCTCCACTATTTTATAAAAAAATTATGTAAAACTTGTATATTTAGAGTCTATACAAATCATTACTCTATGTATATAACATATTATATACAGTAAAATAGCATATATATATATAAGTTAAGAACATAAAAAAGCACGTGTTGGAACACTAATAATTTTAACGAATATATATCATTCCAAAATATATATATAACGAATATATCATCTATTATTTAATAGGTCCTATTAAATTAATAATTTATTCTATGACCCACTTCGTATCATGTCAATCATTCTTTCACTCTAAACTCAAATTAAAAATATGAGAGGATTTCGATCCTAATTAAAAACTCTTAACACTCTCTAATCTTATCATCTAGTACTACGTAAAGAGCAGTGATATTACGATAACGATGCAATTATAATCCAACCACAGATTCTTAATACAATACTCTTTAAAAAAAATAATACACATCAAGTCAAAGTAAAAGTTAAAAACAAATTTTAAAAAAATATTATTTTATTAAATAATTATATAAAAGTTGTGAATAAGTTATTATTTTATAATGAGTTTTGCTATATACAAATAAAGTCGCGTACTAATCTACATATTAATACTGATTTATTCATACTTAAAATTTAAATTGACACTATTTTTAATAAAATCTATTTTTTAATTAATCACATCAAATTAATATATAGATTAATACATAATTATATTTACAATTATATTTTTCCTTTTATAATTTATGCAAGTGAGCCAGCTCGGACCATCCCGAATATGTCCCAAGATTGGCATGACGGCCCATTTGCTAAACCGAAACAGAGCCTGATAAGTCGATTTCTCTTTCTTGGGATGATGAAGTGAAAGAAAACGTCATCGTTTTTATGTTCGGGTTGAACATGTTGCAGTTGCACCACGAGATCAGGCTGGCTGTTAAATACGTCGTCGCTTAGTTCATATGTACGTACAAAATCCATGCATCCTTTGAAATCGGGTCTTTTCTGCATTAAATTAATAAATCTTGATGATTTTATTCACTTTTTAATTTCTTTTCCCTTCAGAACAAGTCTAGTTGATAAAATGGTTCCAAATTATTATTTTCTCTGTGAAATTATCATTATTTCCAAAAGCATAAATTGATGAAAAAAATATAGGTTTTATTATTTATTTTATATCTTAACACTCTTTCTTATGAGTGAGTCAGACTCTCTTTCAATAAGTGGCCAAATACATAGAATATTTATTAAATAGGATAAACTATAGAGTTAGGGTTTGAAATCAGGACCTATGCTTTGATACTATGTGAAATTATCACTAATCCCAAAAGCTTAAGCCAATGGAAAGATGTAAATTTTATTATTTATTTTATATCTTAATATTAACCAAGCAATCATTTTTTTTAAGTGAAATTTGTGAAGAAGAACATCCTGAACTACTCAACATCAGAGGATACAAAGATGAAAGTTTAAAATTATTGATGATAACATATATTCTAATGTCTTGTTTGCATGGCCTCGTGGCCTAATTATGGATCCTTTATTTACTCTCTGTTGTTTGTATTTTTAACTCTTTCTCCGCGATGACATAGGAATTTACAAATTTACAAAAGAATTTCAGTGTAATCTGCTTGAAGCTTTAGCACTGACGAAAAACAAAAGAAAAATATAAAATGATCTCTCGTAAAAGAAAATAAAGGAAAACAGCTATAAATTTTACTCCTCTGGGAGCCTGCACCATCATGTATACTGCCTTTAATTTGTGTCTGTCATTGATTATGATTTCATCTTAAAATCCAGAGATGATGCTTAATTGACTATACATATCTGTCTCTAATGGAGAACTATTGAAACAAGATTGAACGAAAAGAAAGAAAGATAGAAAGATAGAAAAGAAACCCAACAAACAGACCTCTTCAAAGTTCTTTGGCCTAGGAAAGAATCCACTACCTTCTACTTTCGTCTTCTTTGCTAGAAGCTAATTCTCTCTGTATATGTAAACTTGCTCTTCCTCTTTTCTAGTCAGAGTTACAGGAATGTATCAAGACCTATTGTGGATAGGATCTGATCCTCTTTGCACTCTCCTTTTGCTCGATTCATTTGCATCGAACTTCTTGTTTGCATGTGCTGACATCTTCTCTGTGTTTCTTTCCTCCATGGCCAGAGACTCAAGACCGCGTGGGTTCCTTGCCATTATCCCACAATCTTCATGGCCTTGTTTGAGGGCAAGGTCTATGCTTCTCAAGCCAGAAATTTTGTCTGGTTGAATAGCTAAGAACCCAATGCAGATTAGAAGGATGAGCCCCCTATGAGCACGGAAAACCATGTTTTCTCTACCCTCTTACAAAGAAGAAGAACGGAAAAATCTTCCTTTTGTTTAGGGTAATGACAGGAAACAAACAGGTCTGAGTTTGTAAACCCTCTATTCTTATGCTCCATTCCTGTGGATAAGCTTGTTATATATCTCTTATTCGATTTGGAGGGAGCTTGATAAGTTGATAGCATAAAGCAGAGAGGGACCCAAAACAACTAAAAGGAATTTTAGATTCACAATGAAATCTAAGCAAATTAAGGCCGTTGAACAATTAAGAATCTGATCAGGACAAATAAAGGGGTTGGAACAAGATACCCTTGAGAAGCCAAGTATCTTTTTTCATCACCCCCCAAAACATCCATATCATTTGCTATGCTTTTGTCCACTAAGAAAAGCGCAACCCTGTCTCTTGGGCCCTACCCTCTTGCCACATCACCCGACCATGCTTGCGTGTACATTCACTTGAGACTGATTATATTCTCACTAAGCCAATGGATCATGCTCAGTGTGGTTTCAGCTCATGTGGATGCCATCAAATTTGTACTTTTAGGTCCAGCATGCTGGATATATTTCAGGATAACAGGATGGATATGGGCGGATATGAGGGGTTTTTTTTCCCTTTTGCCCATAAGAAAGGAGGGCAGGTCTGGGTTTATCTCACAAAATGAAGACTGGTATGCACAGGCATTCTGGTAAAGACACATAAACACAGATCTTTTGTAATTAAGAAAGCAGGTTTTTGTTTTTAAGCCAGGTAGAAAGAGGCAATGGGCCACCAGAAACCACCATATTGCTGTAGTGGTAACTGAATCATATAAAGAATGGAGGGCAAAAGGGAAATGAGAGGGAATAGAACAGGCTCCAAAAGAAACAAAGCATTGCTTTATGCCATTCTAATTAGATCTCCTCTCCACTTTAGAATTCCAAGCTCTATTCCCCATGCAACAAAATTTACAGCACTTGGTTTCTGTGCTAAGCGTCTTTCTTTACACTTTTCTTTGGTTTGCATATCTCTAAATCCCCCCAATTGAATATCTCAGATATGATACAGACACAGACAAACACTGTTTGATATTTTTCTCGTTTATTCATGCCATCTTTTTCTTTATTATTTTATAATGCATATTAAAACAGTATACAATATCACATGCAACTCGGACCATTCTAAAGCATAAGTTTCTTCACTTTATCAAGATCACGCTGCTCGGTGCCTTATACTGAAGGATGACTGGTCATGGTCATCAATACAAGCTGAGCTTGGGTGTTTTGTTAATGTGCTGATTCTTTGCTTTTTATCCTCCAATAAAAGTAAAAAGATTTAGAATGAGTTGTTGCTTTCTGGTCTATGTTTTCCTCCATGAGGTTTGAATTTTCTTTTGGGGTTTTTAGGCAGTTTGCATGATTCATGAAGTGATGTGAACTGCAGTCCTTGTGTGTTTTACAAGATAGATTGAAAACTACATTGAGTTCCCATGAATCCCAGACACCAAAATTTTGCATCTTTTCAATTAAAGGATGCTGAGTATTTTTTCTTTGATCCCATTTTTGTTTTTTGAGATATAACCTATAGAATTTTTATTTGTTTATTTAGTGAGGAGGGGACGGGGACACTAGACTTCTTTGCCATCATCCTTATAGAACGATCTACATCTTACAAAAATGATTTATAAATTGATGTAACATGATATAGTATATGTTGTGCCTCCGGCCTGTCCAAAAATCACACAAAACAATTTTAAAGTGGTTCAGCAAATTGCTTACGTTCACTGGAGCCTCTTTTATAGAATTTGTACGAGATTTACAAAACACTCTACAAAATTCTATTTCTCTCTCACGTCCCTCTTTCTCTCTTCATCCACTGCATTTTTTTCATCAGAGCTCTCTCCTATTTATACGAGAAGAGCAACCCGCCTGTTGCAGCTTCTTCTGACTTGGGAGAGGGTGGGTGGCCTAACAATGGTAGGTGGTGGTGGGTGAGCATGAGTTGGTGGCTGCAAACCCAAACTTATTTCACACTCACACTTGGGTTGATTTCAACAATCACCCCCTCCACCCAAGTGTGCCATACCAGGATGCTTACAAACTGATTCATTCTTTAAATGAATGCACCACATTCTTTGACATGAGAGACTTCCGTTGTTGAATGTGCTCCAATGCACCCGAGGGTGCTCAGCAGTGTTCAATACTGATCAAGTCCAAACAGTGTTGGAACTTGATCCCTGTGACGACCTTCGTCAACATATCTGCTGGATTATCTTCAGTGCCAATCTTCTGAAATTTGATGTCATCTTCTTCTAATATTTCACGTACAAAGTGAAATCGGACATTTATATGTTTTGTTCGAGAGTGATATACTTGATTCTTGGCCAAATGAATTGCACTCTGACTGTCACAGTAAATGGTAACCTCTTGCTGCTCAAAGCCCAAATCTGTTACCAATCCCTATAACCAAATAGCTTCTTTCACGGCTTCTGTTGCAGCCATGTATTCAGCCTCAGTTGATGATAGTGCAATTGTTGACTGTAAAGTTGATCGCCAACTAACTGGTCCTCCAGCCATAGTGAACACATAACCAGTTGTCGATCGGCGTTTGTCAAGATCACCTGCATAGTCTGAGTCAACATATCCAGTTACTAGACTATCTTCACTCTTCTCGAACCTCAAACCAACATCTACGGTCCCTGCAATATACCGTAGAATCCACTTAGCCGCATGCCAATGATCATTTCCAGGATTATGCATATAGCGACTAACTAAGCTAACGGCCTGGGAGATATCAGGTCGTGTACACACCATGGCATACATTAAGCTTCCAACAACACTTGCATATGGGACATTCCTCATGTAGTCCCGCTCTTCATCGGTTTTAGGAGACTGCAATGCACTGAGCTTGAAATATGGGGCCATAGGAGTACTCACCGGCTTCGTCTTTGAGTCGATGTTGAATTGTTGCAATATTCTCTTCAAATACTGCTTCTTAGTAAGGTGAACTGTACCTTTCACCCTATCTCTGCTGATCTCCATCCCCAGTATTCTTCATACTTCTCCCAGATCTTTCATTTCAAACTCATTACTTAACTGAGTTTTTAAGCGATCTATCTCCCCCTTGCTTGTACCATTGCCGAGGTGACTGCTTCAAGCCATAGAGAGACTTCTTCAGATTTCATACCCAATTTTCTTTGCCAGCTTCTTTGAATCCTTCTGGTTGAGACAGATAAATCTCCTCTTCCAGATCACCATGTAAGAAAGCTGTCTTTACATCAAGCTGTGCTAACTCAAGATCATATTGTGCAACCAAAGCTAGCAATATCCGAATGGATGAATGCTTCACAACAGGAGAGAATACTTCATTGTAGTCAATTCCCTCTGTCTGAGCGTAGCCCTTGGCTACCAACCTAGCTTTGTATCGCACTCCATTTTTAGCAGCTTGATCATCTTTCTGATTGAAGATCCACTTACAACCAATTGTCTTCTTTCCTTTTGGAAGCGGCACAAGCTCCCAAGTCTGGTTCTAGTGAAGAGACTGCATCTCTTCATTCATCGCCTTTGTCCATTCAACTTGTTTACTGGACTGTACGGCTTCTCTGTAAGTGGTTGGGATCTCACCCCCTTCAGCTAGTAATGCATATGTCACATAGTCTGAATAACGTATTGGTACACGTTTCTCTCGTCTCAATCTGTTGGTTGCTATTGACTCAGGTTGACTTGGAGGTACTGTGACTGGATTATCAATCTCATCTTGTCCATGCTTTCCCAACTTCTTTGAAATAAACTTCACACTCTGTGAATCATCTGATGTTTCACCATCACTGCTGCCTTCACTGGAATCTTTATGCTTATGTGACTTGAGCATCTCAGATTCATTGAATGTAACATCTCTACTGATGATTACCTTTTTAGACTCTATACACCAGAGTCTCTACCCTTTTACACCCGTACTAAAGCCCAAGAATTTTGCTTTCTTGGCTCTAGGATCAAGCTTACTTTCTTTAGCATGATAGTAAGCAGGACATCCGAAAATGTGTAAAAAATCATAATCAGTAGCATGTTTACCTCTCCACATTTCAATGGGTGTCTTCCCATTATTGGCAGCTGCTGGTAGTCGGTTGATGAGGTGGCAGGCATAGGTCACAGTTTCAGCCCAAAATTGTTTACTGAATCCAGCATTCAACAACATACATCGCACTTTCTCTAATAAAGTACGATTCATTTGTTCTGCCACACCGTTCTGCTGCGGTGTACCTCGTACCGTGAAGTGTCTGACAATTCCCTCTCTCCGGCATACTTCCATGAAAGGATCTGAAGTGTACTCACCTCCATTATCAGATCTGAGCCGCTTGATCTTCCTGCAGGTCTGAGTCTCAACCATTTTCTTCCAATCAAGGAAGATTTTCAGCACTTCATCTTTATTCTTCATCGTATACACCCACACACGACGAGAATAATCATTAACAAAAGTTACAAACCAATGTTTACCTTCCAAAGATGCATTTTGGGTAGGTCTCCAAACATCGGAATGCACATAGTCAAGAATTCCCTGTGTATTGTGTACTGCGGTTCCAAACTTGATCCGCCTCTGCTTTCCCAATACACAGTGCTCACAGAAAGACAGTTTACCTGTCTTGGCACCTTTGAGTAAGCCTTGCTTCACCAGTGTTTGCAAAGCTTTTTCTCCTACGTGTCCCATACGCATATGCCAAAGACTGGTGGTGTCGGCATCAGTCTCATCTAGCTTCTCACAACTTGTGGAAGCTTTTCCATCAACAGTACTTCCTTGCAAGAAGTACAAGTTTCCTCGCCTCAAACCCTTCATTGCCACCTGAATTCCCATTAGTACTTTGAGAGTTCCGTCTTCAATGGCGATTATGAATCCCTTTGAATCCAGAGATCCCAGTGAGATGAGATTCTTCCGCAAGTCCAGAACGTACCGAACTTCTGTCAGAGTCTTGACGCTGCCATCATGCAGCTTTAACCGAATGCTACCTATTCCCTGAGTCTTACAGGCACTATCATTGCCCATAAGTACTGCTCTACCATCAATTTTTGTGAAGTCAGTAAACCAGTCCCGATTGGGACACATATGATAGGTACATTCGGAATCCATAATCCATTCATCGAAACGATAAATGGATGATGAACTTGCCAAGGCAAAATCTGACTCGTCATCTCTGTCCACGACATTGGTTGTGTTGGGTTGATTCTGCTATTGTCCCTTCCGGTTGGGACAATCCTTCCTCCAGTGTCCTTTGTTGTGACAAAAGGAACACTCGTCTCTAGCGAGTTTTATGCCGACTGATGAACCACGTGATGTGGCCCGGGTTTTCGAATGAAAACCTTTCCTCCTTCCGGGATACCTTGACTGTAGTCTCCCCCTTGCTGTTAGCGCTTCACTTGATGTATCTTGGTGTACCTGTTTATCTTTTCTCCGGTACTCATTGCTAATTAAAGAGCTAGATACATCTTCAAAACTAATCTTTTCCTTCCCATACAATGGAGTAGTAATTAAATGCTCATATGTATCAGGCAAGGAATTCAACAGTAGTAAAGCCTTATCTTCATCTTCGATTTTAACATCCAAGTTTAACAAATCAGCAAGAATTTGATTATAATTATTCAGATGTTCAGACATTGAAATACCTTCACGAAATTGGAATCTGAAGAGCTTCTTCTTTAAGTGCAAACGGCTCTCAATGCTCTTCTTCATGAACTTATCTTCCAATTTCTGCCATAGTACCCTAGCATCTGTCTCTCTAATGACAAAATACTTTTGTTCTTTGGTAATGCATAATCGGATTGTACTACAAGTTTGAGTATTAAACTTCTTCCAACCCTGATCAGTCATATCATCTGGCTTTCCTCCCAACGCAATATCCAACTCTTGTTGGATCAACACATCCATGACTTCACATTGCCACATGCCGAAGTTACTTGTTCCATCAAAATTTTCAACTTCAAACCTGGCATTTGACACAGTGGACCGACGTCTCGAGCTACTGGCATGTTCAGAGCTCCTGTCTCTTCTAGATCCTTCCATTTGAATTTAGAAAATTTAGACTCAAAATTTTAAAATTCTAACCATACGGATGAGCCCGGAACGATCCAAATAGTAGGAAAGCACTATTTGATTGCTGAAATCGGACTCCGAATGACTTAGATCAAGCTGAAAATGGATCTGAAAAATGGACTGTTGTGATCTGTCTGGCGCGTGGGACGTACGCGCTGCACAGTGCGAGTTGGCGCGTGGATTACACGCGCTTCAGCACTGTGTGCGCGTGGGGAGCGCGTGAGGCACGTGCCTTTCACGCGCTGAACCTCTGTAGGGCGCGTGTGGGCGCGTGAGGTGCGTGTTCGTCACGCATCTTCAACCTCTGGAGCGCGTGAGGGAGCGTGGGCGCGTGTGACTCAGTCGTCTTCCTCCTCCGGTGCACGTGGGGGCGCGTGGATGACAGACGATGCACGCGCTGACCTTCTAGGGGTGCGTGTGGGCTCCTTTGACCTCCGTTTTCGATTCCGTTTGCGGCAACGGATTAGTCTCGACGCGAGGAACACCCTGGAGTTGTCAAAAATTGATTTTGAGCAACTTTAATTTTCAGACAGCTCGAACCAGAGCTCTGATACCAATTGTTGTACCTCAGGTCTGTCCAAAAATCACACAAAATAATTTAAAGTGGTTCAGCAAATTGCTTACGTCCACTGGAGTCTCTTTTATAGAATTTGTACGAGATTTACAAAATACTCTACAAAATTCTATTTCTCTCTCACGTCCCTCTTTCTCTCTTCACCCACTGCATTTTTTTCATCAGAACTCTCTCCTATTTATAGGAGAAGAGCAGCCCACCTGTTGCAGCTTTTTCTGACTTGGGAGAGGGTGGGTGGCCTAACAATGGTAGGTGGTGATGGGTGATGGTGGGTGAGCATGAGTTGGTGGCTGCAAACCCAAACTCATTTCACACTCACACTTGGGTTGATTTCTACAGTATATAAGATTGTAAAACACTTTTTGTTATAAAGTATGTCTGGTGTATTATATTATAGCATGCCAATTTTTAAATGTTTATAAAATCCCTTTGTAAATTCAACACTTATCTTTCATTCGTGTTTTGTTTAAGCCTAATGGGATCCTGCCAAGATTCCAACAGTGGCTTTAGTAGCAAATTCAAGGGACACTGAAGTAGAACCGCATGCTGATACTAAATGTATGCCAAGTTCAAAGATGTGTGCTAAATCAGCTGTGATCTTGGGTGGCTGCAAGTGCCAATGCGCACCTTGGCTCCTAGTGAAATGGGTATAGAAAAAATGTATCTGTAAGCCTCTAAATGCATCCAACATATTATTGAAAGGGATCTTATTAGTATTTGTCGACGCATCAAGCTTACAAATAGCAAAACACATGTATATAACCCAGCTTGGGGTCCTGCTGAGTACTATGCTTGCTAATGTTCATGGCTTGATGTACTTGTTAGATACCCCTTTGTACTTTTTCTTTCAAAGTTTGTTACTATTAGAATCTTCCATATAATTTTGGTGGATCCCACTCCCTCTTATAACATAATCAGCACCACAATACAAGAAATAAATTAGCCAGGGCTTTCCCGATTCTCGAGGCAAATCTTAAAGTTGTGGCTTTTCCTTAATTTTGGTTTAGATCGGAGGACCTCGTGAGGTTTAGCTCACCCACGTTAACTGTCTCAGCACAGTGGCTCACATCATGCATGGTGATCTACTGACCAAGGCACCGAAGAAAGGAGAGGAAAAGGATCACAACAAGGCAAGTTAAAGAAGAAAAAAGCAAATGGAGTTGGTATTTGTTACCAGGCTATCTTTGAGCATTCCCCTGTTTCATTACTTTTTCAAAGGTTGTTGTTCTTGATTATTCAGAAGAAGGGAGAAAAAACAAAGAAAAACTAAGAATCTTGTGACTGAACTTGAGTGTTAAGTTTTGGTGCATTGGGTCATGCTAAACAACCAGCGTTGAGCAGTTTCTAACATTGTTCAGTACTTGAGAAAAGAACATACCATAGATAGCAAGTGCTATAATTGGGATAACAAAGACAAAAGTGGGAGCAACAAACAGAGGGTAATCGAACTATCTGTTAAAGAGTTGTTGGTGCTCTACCTTTACATTGTTCTTATCGAATCTAATCATATCAAGACTTGTGAGAATATATCCAAGCCACTTCGTAACAAATATATATTGTTTAACCTCTATATCATCCTTGTCATATCCATTAGTAAGTATGACCTCAATATATGGAATGAGGCTGGCCTGGCAGCAATCATGACTATCCTCGGACCTGATCAACAGTTGAACAGGTATGGTTTCGGTCACGTGTGTAAAAGGGAGACAAACATGCTAGCTGCGCGTTATTCAGGCTTAGAGAAATATTCAATGTGCCAGTCTTCTTGCAGATTAAGAGGTAAAGTATAAAACAATATCAAGTTCTTGCAAAAAAAAAAAAAAAAAAAAAAAAAAAAAATATCAAGTGTATTTATCTCTATTTATAGACCACACATCTATTGGTTTATATTCTACGCAGGGAATGAACTCCCGTACAAGATCACAACATGCATGTACATAAATATCTGTGACTATATTTCATAATTTATCTCTATCTATATCGCATACTTGTTAGAGTATTGACATTAGTTTCATCAAAATCATCTCTAAACTTTAGCTAAAAGTACAAAAACCAGTCAAGCCATAACCTCGTGTTGGATTAATCAAAATAATAATATAATATTAATTTTTTAAAAATAATATTTTTAATTTTTTTTTCATATTTTACAACTACATTAACTATATGTTAATTAATAATTTAATTTTTACTTAAATTAATAATTTAAAATATCACTCTTGAAGATGAAAAATGTGAGAAATGTTATGGAATAGTTGGGTATGATATTGTGAAATAAAATATTACTTTTGAATATAAACCGTGCATCTCCAAATATGAAGAAAGCTTTGAAAATACTATAGCTCATATTTGAAGTTCCTACTATTTGACTATTCTAATGCAATTCATTCTATTTATATTCTTTCAAATTTTGAAAATGCACTGACATTTAGCTAAACCAATACCCTTAATAGGTTTCAAAGGTAAAAGGTTAAGTTAGATTTGTTTACTCTTGAACTTAAAAGGACAAGCTTGAGCAAGCATAAATTGTGAAATCCAAGTCGAAATGCCATGACCTATCCAAGATGACATGACGCACATCCATGGGAACAACCGTCACACCATATCTTATCCCTGTATTCAAGAATCCGAATAAAGACATGACATCATTCCTTCATAGCTATATATATATATATATATAGGGCATATCAACCCATTATACACCGTATGGGTTGGGATAGGAAATTGACTTCAAACCTACAATAATGGCGATGTTGCTAGATGAGACTTTTTGACTTGTTCACGTAACCTTTTCTCTATGATAACCTCGTAAGTTGCAACTCTCCACACTTCAAGATAGGATCCATCTCAGATTGAACGAATCGGATACAACTGATGAAGTTAAGATGACCCATGATATTAATGCTCGCCAGTTCTTCCAAATTCATTAACTCCATGTCCCTTGGTCAGGGGGAGACATGGTCATATCTTGAAAACCATACCGAACCTCAGAAGCAAGTCTCTAAGAAGTGCATTCTAGGCACAGATATCTCTAACACTATTTATTTGCGATTTGTACAAGCATCTAATAGACAAGTCAATATACAAATTTCATGTAAAATTTTATAAAAAATAGATCCAACCTTAAAAAAGTATAAAAAATTATTTTTCTTAATGGGACCACTTCTTTATAAAGGGCCAATGCAAGAGAGAAATTCTACTCTTAGGCCAGTTTGGGCACATACACCACACACTTTAACGATGTGGCAAACCCGATTTATTTGAAAACGGTCTAATCCCAAAAGAGAATCGAGTTCCTCTACTCCCCCCTCCCCTCCCTCCTCCTCTGTGAGTTTCTTTGCTCTCCTCCCTTCCTCTTCCGAATTCTTTTTCTCCCCTCCCAAAACCGAATCATTTTTCTCTCCTAGTCAACTCTGCTCTCCTCCGTCGGCTTAAGCGAGAACATTCGCTGCAAAGAGAAGTTGTGCAAACCCAGTGACAATAAAGTCGCAATCTCAGACCCAAAAAATATGATAGCAATCGGTGGAAGAAACAGAAAGAAAAATTAAATGAAATACACAGGAAAATATGGAATCCGGTAAAAAACAAAACAGAAGGAAATTCTAATCGAAAGAGTGAAAAATATCCCGGTGTTGAAGGGATTCCAACAAGTAAAGGGATTTAAAAAAGCTGATGACCGCACTAGATCTAACACGTAATCATCACTCTGGGCAACTTTTTCCAGTTTTTTAACTCCTTGGTGTGCTTTCCCTTGCTTTAATTTGTTATTTATTTATTTTAATTCTAGGGGCTTGTATTCTCCTAGATCGTATTTTTTTGGTTTAGAGAGTTTTTATAGCCGCTGCTTCATCAAAGTAAAAATGCCATTTGACTTTCCTTGGTCGATTGGAGTTCTGTGAAAGACTGTAGAGACGTACTGCAACACCGTCGGAGGGGTACTGAATCGTGGAAACGTAGGGAGGAGAAATTCAAATCAGATGCTTTGGGGAAAAAGTGAAAACGTGGGAAGTAGAGAATCAGGAAGAAGAGAAAACACACGTTTTACTGTAGAGAGAGAGAAAAAAATAAAACGACGTCACTAGTGCGTGGTGTTGGAGACTTGAGCGGGCAGATGAGTAGACTTTCTCAATGCAAGATATCTATTTGAGACTTGTAATTAAGATTGCTCGATATATCAGAAAAATATTCATTTGTTATAAACTATCTTGAATTGTATGACCACATTTAGCTAGCCGTCAAATGCATAGTGCTAGTCGTCAAATGCATAATGCATAGTGCATAGTACTAGCATAGTGAGCTAGCCGTCAAAAACATTGTCCCCTTTGTACTCCTATATATATCGTTGAATTCTTTAAGGAATTCATAAGTTTGATACAGATCAATAAGAGAATCTCCTCTCTCGCTCTCTCTCAATCTCTTAAAACTCTCTCTCTTTTTTATTGAGTTCATAACACGTTATCAGCACGATTCTTGTTGCAATCCATGAGTATCGATCTGACAATAAATCTCGCATCTCCGTGCTCTACCGTTGTGTGCTCGGTTTCACACGACAAGAGAATACAAAACAAGCTCAAGGTTTTCCAGCAACCCAACAATCAACACCAATATCTGAAAAGTACCATGTCTCCAAGCACAACACATCGCCGATGCAGTCGACAATTTTAGAAACTCCCAGTGTCCAGTTGCCGTATGATCAGAAGCCGAAGTCCTCAAAAATGGGTTTGGGGACTGGATTGGTTGTGGGCGCGGTCGCGGTCGCTGGAGCGTTTCTGGAGAAGCACGTGCGGCTCATGTTCACGCCGTCGGTGCTACCATGCCTGCTGACATGGCAAGTCCTGCTTTGAGTAACCGACTGTCTGGATCCGGTTGTCGTCAGACCTATAGCCGAGTACGACGTCATCCTTCAATACATCGAAGTACACCGGCGCATCCCTCAAACTCGATCGACGTTGTAGCCAATAAATCCAGGAAACTATCAGCTGGAAAGCATGGCTTAACAAGCCCTTTGGCAAGAACATATTATCTCATTAAACCTCTACGTTTTGTCATAATTGCAGGATCTACTCTCTTACGAGAGGCTCTAGTTTCAAGAGCGTTTTATGTGCGATCATGCACCAGAATCTTCTGGTACCAGGGCGTCTATGCCAAGATTGGAGTCCAGCTTTTTTCAACTGCAAGCTGGCACGCAAAAGTGAAAATGACCACCTGTCATTATTGTCCAGACCCACCTTGGACTATTGAAACTTGGCGTGCCAGGTAAAGTCAAAAAATGGCTTGAGGTACGTACGTTTCTTTCATCTCAGGCACTATGAAATTTGTTGAAATATTACTATGTATTATTGTCTTTATTCCTTGTGTTCTAAAACTTTGGGAAGTTCAACACGTTACGCATGCTTTTAACACATGTGGGGGCATAAATTTGTTAGGCATCAATATTAAAATCAAGATGAGGACAACATAAATATTAAAGAAAATAAAAGTAGAGACAAAACTAAAGACTTTTGAAAGGATGACATGAGAGATGACATCATCTTCTCCTATTTGTCAGCCTAGGTGTCAAATTTCTTCAGAATTTATCATATATGCTTGTCCATATAGGAATGATACACCTTAGTGGCAAAACACGAGCTTCAAAGCTGTGATCAGATTCATTAGTCAAATATAGTATGATAAAATTTTATATTTATTAACATAGTTTACATATTAATTATATTTGATGAATTAAAATTTTTATAATTCACATTTTAATGTGATTAATTTTATTCATATTGTTTAGATACAAGTTTTATTTATTGATGATATGATTTATCTGAGAATAGAAATGGAGCATCTCTGAAGGATCGCCCTAAATCAATAATAGCTTTTGAGTATCTTATAGTTTAAATGATTGATACTTGTACCAAAAGCTCATTATGATTTATGCACCTGAAGTTGCATAATTGAAATTGTGGAAAGAATATATATTTGAATGAACATCTCGAATGTACTCTTGAAGTAGCAATATCGAGTATGCTCCTGAAGTAGCAATACGAAATGCAAACGTTCACAATATATTCTAAATTTATATATGGTCTTTCAATGACTGAGCAAAATAATGAGCTTTTGATAAGAATCATTAGTCATGTCTTACTAGATCTACATCATTCCCTGAAGTGAATGATAATGAATTTATATCATTCTATTTCCTGAAGTGAAAAGAATGATGCGTTTTATTCAAAGAAACTAAGAGATTGGACGTGATAATGAATATCTTTTCGGGCCAGAAGCTCGTATTGGAAAAGCTGTAAGCTTTCTCTTTGAGATGATATTATACAAATTATTGAATCAAATATTATGATGCATCAAAAGGTGATATGATTCAAAATATTTGTATCTTTTCATGGTTATCTTGATAATCCAAAATCAATTACGATAAGTCGAATGATTTTCATATGGACGTCCATAAAAGAACCAGAAGATTCTTTTACTATAAAGTCTTACCACCAGAAGTGGAAAGAAAAATTTGTCAGAAGCAAATAAGATGAAATAATTCGACGTTATCTTGATTATCATATGTGAACCAGAAGTTCAGATGATAATTAAATTTTGGATTCAATAAGATAAAAATGTCTCATATTCTAGCTGCTAAAATCCCAGCGAGAATTGAAGTCCCTGTAGGACAATTAAGAAATTCAGCAGTCTAAAGACAATTTTAAAGGCATGTGAGACGTATTGATACAAAAGATAGAGCATCTCAAAAGAGAAAGACACAAATAATTTGGTGCTCCTGAAGAGGCCATACCCACAAAATAAGTAATAAAGTCCATCCAAATTCTCTGTATAAAATTCTCTTATATAAACTCTTGAAGAGTGCCTCCTAAAGAGGTTTTTCATAAAAATGTCTTCCCTTGAAGAGGGACAGGTACCTGAAAATAACGAGATCTCGTTATATTTCATGAATAATAGAAAAATTATGGATATAAATAAAATCGTTGTCGACAACGTATTTCCATATGAGATGGCAATTGATATTATCAGAAGTAATGATGAAAGTGAATCAGGAATCGTCGAAGAATACGACGTAAAATATTGGCCAAATTTGAAAGAAACAATTCCTGCAGAATTGATTCACTAGTAAAATATGATGCATCGGGACTTATAGTCCAAACACCTAAAGAGGTGATGCTTGTTGAATGTCAGTGGGTATTTATAGAAATGAAATAAAAGTATGATATATAAATCACGAATCAGTTTCTCAATTCCTGTAGAATTGATATCACAAAGTAAAATGTGATAAATATGGACTTGAAGTCCAAACACTTAAAGAGGTGATTTTTGTTAAATATCAGTGGATATTTATATACATGATATAAAAAGCCTGAAGTTTTTAATATGAAAATGTGATATAGAAATTACAAGTGAGTTTCTTGAAGAAACAATATTGATATGATTTTAAAGTGGTTGAAATCATATTGAAATTTTTATTAGCTTGAAAGTTACCGAGAGTTTGGATATACATGATTAACTTCATATTTATATGAATCATTGGATCATGATATATATATATATATATATATATGAAAATCCCTGAAGGATAGAAAATGCTTGAAACTTCTAATCTGAATACATCTAGAAATATGTATTCTATCAAGTTTCAAAGATCCTTATATGATCTAAAGCAATTCAAATGCAAATGGAAACAAGCTATTATTGCAGTTTATATATATGATTTAAATGTCATTAAAGCTCCAGAAGAGCTCATGAAAACTGAAACCTTTGCGACTTTAAGGGGAAGATGGATGATGTTATTTGTCATGAAATACCATCTTTTAAAACAATTAGTATTTCAGATTCATATTATGGGTTTGATATGAAGTGTGCATTATTAAAGAAGAAATAAAAGGGAGCACATAGAACATCTACCAAAAGATAGAAACAAAAATATAAATATTTGTGAAATATTATTATCTTGAAGCAAGAATTACAGAAATTTGAGGCACTTTGCCTCATTCTTCAAACGCTATTGTTCTTCAAGAATCTGCATGGCATCCTTATCTAAAGGGGTGGGCAATCGAAAAGAAGATTTAAGCAAGGATTTTAAATTCTTATTCTCTTACTTTATTGCTCCTATCTTCATGTTGGACTCCAGAAGAAGTCGCTGAAGGATAGCAATATTCTCGTGGAGTTTGTCAACTCCACAAGTTCTAGATTGCAGTCGCTGAGAAAATGCGACAATGGATGATGAGTATCGGGTACCGAGACTCACAAGCTCATAAATAGCTTCATTATCTGACTTATGAGTCAGATCATTATATTGCATGATAGCTCCTGTGGTAGAAACAGGAACAGCTGATGAACGAGGTGCATAATACCTCATATATTGACCCTGAGAAGATTGTTGAGCCATTGCAGAAAGAGATTGCATGATAACCAAACTCTTCTTGTGTGTATCTGAAAGATAACTCGCATCTGTACATCCAACTAACTGTGGACTTGATCCATGTTGATAAAATAATCACAACTGGATCTTTCTGCTCATCACTACTCTTCTGGAGTTGTACTCTTCTGGAGTTCTTGTAAATAACACAGTTAGTGGAGAATTCATCAACATTAAACCGCTAACCTCATTTTTTAATAAAAACGGTGGCTAGCCTTTTTAGATCAGACAAGCACTGCGGATTTTCAACTCTTCTGTAGGTGTTAGGCGTGCTGTCAGGCGCCGCAGCTGTCAGGCGCCACAGAGCTATGAAGCTATATTTCGTTTCTTTTCTCTTGCTTCACGAGAGATGCTATATCATAATTTTTTCTATAAAAGAGATATTCAACTCATCTTCATTCGCATCTCATCTTCTTCACTTTTCTGTAATCATACTGCATTTTTACTCTGCAATCTCTTTCTGCATTCTTATCCTGTAATCTCTTTCTGCAATGGCTCAGCAATCTTCTCAGGGTTAATATATGAGGTACTCTGCACCTCGTTCATCAGCTGTTCCTGCTTCTACCACAGGTGCTATCATGCAATATAATGATCTGACTCATAGGTCAGATAATGAAGATATCTATGAGCTTGTGAGTCTCGGTACCTGATACTCATCATCCATTATCGCATTTTCTCAGCGACTGCAATCTAGAACTTGTGGAGTTGACAATCTCCACGAGAATATTGCTATACTTCAGCGACTTCTTCTAGAGTCCAACATGAAAATAGGAGCAATAAAGTAAGAGAATAAGAATTTAAAATCCTTGCTTAAATATTCTTTTCGATTGCCCACCCCTTTAGATAAGGATGCTATGCAGATTTTTGAAGAACAAGGGTGTTGGAAGAATGAGGCAAAGTGCCTCAAATTTCTGTAATTTTTTCTACAAGATAATAAAATAATATTTCACAAATATTCATATTTGTGTATCTATCATTTGGTAGATATTCTGTGTGCTCCCTTTTATTTCTTCTTTAATAATGCACACTTCTTATCAAACCCATAATATGAATCTGAAATACTAATTGTATTTAAAAGATGGTATTTCAGAACTAATAATATCATCCATCTTCCCCTTGAAGCCGCAAGGGTTTCAGATTTATATTTCAAATATGTGCAGTTTTCATGAGTTCTTCTGGAGCCTCAATGACATTTAAATCATATATATAAACTGCAATAATAGCTTGTTTTCATTTGCGTTTAGATTGCTTTAGATCATATAAGGATCTTTGAAACTTGATAGAATACATATTTCCAGATGTATTCATATTAGAAGTTTTAAGCATTTTCTACCCTTCAGGGATTTTCATATATATATATATATCATAGTCCAATGATTCATATAAATATGCAGTTAATCATGCATATCCAAACTCTCGGTAACTTTCAAGCTAATAAAAATCTCAATATGATTTCAACCACTTTAAAAGCGTATCAATATTGTTTCTTCAAGAAACTAATTTGTGATTTCTATATCACATTTTCATATTAAAAGTTTCAGACTTTTTATATCATGTATATAAATATCCACTGATATTTAACAAAAATCACCTCTTTAGGTGTTTGGACTTCAGGTCCATATTTATCACATTTTACTAGTGATATCAATTCTTCAGATATTGAGAAATTGACTCGTGATTTATATATCACATTTTTGTTTCCTTTATATAAATACCCACTGATATTCAACAAGTATCACCTCTTTAGGTGTTTGGACTATAAGTCCCGATGCATCATATTTTACTAGTGAATCAATTCTGCAGGAATTGTTTCTTTCAAATTTGGCCAATATTTTATATCGTATTCTTCGACAGTTCTTGATTCACTTTCTCCATTACTTCTGGTAATGTCAATTGCCATCTCATATGGATATACGTTGTCGACAACGATTTTATTTCTATCCATAATTTCTCCAATATTCATGAAATATATTGAGATCTCGTTATTTTCAGGTACCTGTCCCTATTTAAGGGAAGACATTTTCATGAAAAACCTCTTCAGGAGGCACTCTTCAGGAGATTTATACTCTTCAAGAGTTTATATAAGAGAATTTTATACAGAAAATTTGGATGGACTTTATTGCTTGTTCTGTGGGTATGGCCTCTTCATGAGCACCAATTATTTGTGTCTTTCTCTTTTGAGATGCTCTATCTTTTGTATCAATACATCTCACATGCCTTTAGACATGTCTTTAGACTGCTGAATTTCTTAATTGTCCTACAGGGACTTCAATCCTCGCTGGGATTTTAGCAGCTAGAATATGAGACATTTTTATCTTATTGCATCCAAAATTTAATTATCATCTGAACTTCTGGTTCACATCAAGATAACGTCGAATTATTTCATCTTATTTGCTTCTGGCAAATTTTTCTTTCCACTTCTGGTGGTAAGACTTTATAGTAAAAGAATCTTCTGGTTCTTTTATGGACGCCCATATGAAAATCATTCGACTTATCGTAATTGATTTTGGATGATTAAGATAACCATTAAAAGATACAAATATTTTGAATCATATCACATTTTGATGCATCATAATATTTGATTCAATAATTTGTATAATATCATCTCAAAGAGAAAGCTTACAGCTTTTCCAATACGAGCTTTTGGCCTGAAAAAATATTCATTATCACGTCCAATCTCTTAGTTTTTTTGAATAAAACGCATCATTCTTTTCACTTCAGGAAATAGAATGATATAAATTCATTATCATTCATTTCAGATAATGATGTAGATCTAGTAAGACGTGACTAATGATTCTTATCAAAAGCTCATTATTTTGCTCAGTCATTGAAAGACCATATATAAATTTAGAATATATTGTGAACGTTTGCATTTCGTATTGCTACTTCAGGAGCATACTCGATATTGCTACTTCAAGAGTACATTCGAGACGTTCATTCAAATATATATTCTTTCCACAATTTCAATTATGCAACTTCAGGTGCATAAATCATAATAAGCTTTTGGTACAAGTATCAATCATTTAAACTATAAGATACTCAAAAGCTATTATTGATTTAGGGCGATCCTTCAGGGATGCTCCATTTCCATTCTCAGATAAATCATATCATAAATAATTTATAACAAGTATAAAAGTAAATAGAACTTGTATATAAACTATGAGAATAAAATTTAGTACAGATATAATTAAAATATAAATTATCTAAATTTTAATTCGCCAAATATAATTAATATGTAAACTATGTTAATAAATATAAAATTTTATCATACTATATTTGACTAATGAATCTGATCACAGCTTTGAAGCTTGTGTTTTGCCACTAAGGTGTATCATTCCTATATGGACAAGCATATTCAGAGGCTAACATAGTTGATAGTACCACCATATGATAAATTGTGAAGAAATCTGACACCTAGGCTGACAAATAGGAGAAGATGACGTCATCTCTCATGTCATCCTTTCAAAAGTCTTAAGTTTTGTCTCTACTTTTATCTTTCTTTAATATTTATGTTGTCCTCGTCTTGATTTTAATATTGATGCCTAACAAATTTATGCCCCCACATGTGTTAAAAGCGTGCGTAACGTGTTGAACTTCCCAAAGTTTTAGAACACAAGGAATAAAGACAATAATACATAGCAATATTTCAACAAATTTCATAGTGCCTGAGATGAAAGAAACGTACGTACCTCAAGCCATTTTTTGACTTTACCTGGCACGCCAAGTTTCAATAGTCCAAGGTGGGTCTGGACAATAATGACAGGTGGTCATTTTCACTTTTGCATGCCAGCTTGCAGTTGGAAAAAGCTGGCCTCCGATCTTGGCATAGACGCCCTTCTGTCATCTGTGGCTGCCTCTGCTTCTTGCATAGCACAAAGTTCCTCCTCCCTCGGGATCCTACAGATTCCCACGGATTTAAAGTATCGAATCCTGGTTTGCAACACCTTCGCTCGTGCGTCCTCGTGAAAATCCGAAACGCGGGAAATCAAGTTACATGGCTCCCAACTATGAACCCAGATGAAGAATCGGAAAGATTTCTTTATTCCATTTTCGATAGGTGTCCTTCGATTGTAAGCTGTGATGGATAGCCAGAAATGATATCCTTCAGCGCCTCAAAAGAAAGCGTCTTCGAATTAGGTGGTGCGCTCGGTGTTTCTTCTGCGGTCACTCTCCCCCTGGCTCGGTTCACTGCTCATTCTATTTCTCTCTCTTGAAGTGGACGAACCTGGTTTTGATCCTATCGACTGGATCAAACTGCTTCGAACCGACCGCCTCCAACTCGGCCGTTATCTGCTTGATCCTTGGCTCGAGGAGATTCGGCTTAAGCTTATGGTCATCATGGACGAGAACTTTCTGGGTTCACCGTGAGAGTTTAACTTTGCTCCGGTGAGAGCTTTGATTACTGAAATCGGTTTCCTCCAGTTCGTCGAGTCCTGGTTTCAAATGGTCGGTTTTTGGACAAACAGAGGAGCTCGAGAGAATTGGGTAGATTTGTCAGAGGTATATTTCACGCTCCCATATATTTTAGTTCCGTATGGGCCAGCGTAACCTCGTGGTGGTGTCGTCGCCGGACCTGGCCAGAGGTGGTCCTGCAGCTTGGTTAGGAACGCCGAATCGGGACCAGAGATCCCATTCGCGGACAGTTCCAATCGTTCTGAGACTCTCCTTGTGCAGAAACTGTTATCGCATCTGTATTGGAAGTAATCTGATAATTCTTTCTCAGATCCTTGCACCATAGACGAATAGAATCTTCTCGGAGAATTTCACGCCTTCGCTAACAAGATCGGAGGAGAATTTCTCGAAGAGTTTGTTCCCTCCACACTTTGAAAATTTACTATAGATTTTTGGTGCCATCTCAAGATCAGACCGAGTGCTCTTGTTGTTTGGGTTTGAAGAGATCGATGTTGATGCCAGAAAACCCAAGGATACCCACAGCAACCGAGGAAAATAGAGTAGGTGGAATTGGCCTGTTAGGCGGTGGAAAAAATCGCATCGTGCTGATAACGTGTTATGAACTTAATGAAAAGGGAAAGAGTTTCAAGAGATTGAGAGAGAGCGAGAGAGGAGATTCTCTTATTGATCTGTATATCATATAACATTAATATACCCATATATATAGGGTTACAAAAATGAGCTAACCGTCAAAAGTATAGTCCCATTTGTACTCCTATATATATCGTTGAATCATTTAAAGAATTCATAAGTTTGATACAGATCAATAAGAGAATCTCCTCTCTCGCTCTCTCTCAATCTCTTAAAACTCTCTCTATTTTTTATTGAGTTCATAACATCATTGGATATTTCTTCCACCACCAAAATGGTACCACTATTACCTGCGCTAACAGAAATAATATACTTGTGTGAGCAGAGCTAACATAAGGGTAGTCTATATACCACTCATGGCTTACAACTAATCCCCATAGGGTGACCGACATCGAAAGCAAAGCATCGTCAGACCAATTAGAAAAGCAGGCTTGGCTTCTATTGCTTGCCAGAGCGTCATCAGATAATGAAACACCAATGTCCGAGAAAGGATTAGATGATCAAGGATAAAGGAACTAAGCGTATAATCATTAGAAAATAAGTTGCAACAAATCATGTTTATGCGAACAAGAAGTAAATTTCAGATGACAAGCGACCGGTACACAGCAATTTGAGACGCACAAGTCATGTATAGCTCTTGGGAGTCATCAGCCTGTTATCCCCGGCGAAAAACAGAAATGGAGATGTCATGGCCCCCAAACAAGCCACAACAGTATTTACCAAGACACCTTTTACCCTTTTTTTGTTAATATTTTCTTTCCTCAATTTGAAATCTCTGGGCGAAGGAAATGTTCATATTTATTTGTTACCAGTTTTTGCCCAATCACTCTCTCAATTGAACACGGAAAACCATCTAGCACCAGCACATGCACAACCAAATTAAACAGGTTCCTGGTGTGGAGTCACGGTGGGTCCTGATGCTATCGCAAATTGAAGACCCCTACGTTGCCCATGTTGCAGCACAAAAGCAACTTGTGTCGCTGCCAATGCTGCAGCCTCCTGTTTCACCGCATTGTCACAGAAAAATTCAGAAACTAAATCCCAATTGAAGTACAGAAGGAAGTACAATAGTAGCTGTTCTAATTATTAAAAAATGGAAAATACATTCAAGGAAGAATATACTTTTACATATAATACATTCACATAAGGTCATAGTAGAAAAATTACTGGAAGAAAAAAAGAATAGAAAAGCGGGATTAAGTAAAAGGATGAATGAAGCAATTAAAGAGTTTATTGCTTAAAAAGTTTATGATTACAAGTAGAACTAAAAGTAAGACTGACCTGTCTTTGACGTCGACGCTGCAAAATACTGATGGCCCAAGCCATAACATAGCAGGGCAACAGAAACCCAGCAGCTCGAAGCAAGAAGAGCTGCGAAACATGACCAAAATATCAGTTTCATTAACAGCAGAATGAACTTCAACAAAGAGTGCAGCAGCTCTAGACAATGAAAAAAACAAATTTCAAGTTCAAATTGCACTGACAGAGAAAAACGTAGTTGTTTCATCTTCTCCATCAGGATCTGTGATCGTCAATGCATGGCGCAGGAGCAGGAGGGCCATTAACTGCCAAATAGAGAAAATCCAGGTCTTAAATGCATGAAATTTGAAGTAGGAAACATTACCCCCTTTTGTAGATGTCATTTACTTGACTCGACAGGAATTGGCATAAATGACTCTTTAACAGTCATTCCAAGAGCTTAAAACCACACCATGTACCCTTGGTTAAAGATGAAAAACTCCCCATACCGCTCTTCCATCAAATATGAGATATCGATGAGAGCTAACAATTTTTAATCATGCTTTGGCTGAAAGTGTATGCAACCAATCAGCAATTGGAATGACTGCCCGGGTTTATGGACTTACAAACAGAAGAATGCTCATGATATACATATTCATATAAATGCATGTACATATAGGTGTCTGCGTTCTTGTTCCTGACTATTCAGGGAATTCACCATGTGATTTCCAGTCTAAAGAATTTATAATTCATGGGCTTACAATTAGAGCAGCCGAACGGCAAAATGCAGCCCCACTAGCATTTGAAGCTGCATACTCATCATATTCAGCTTCCAAAAATTGGCGTTCTGCATCTGCAATTGCCAAGATGCGAGGATCACTAAGATCCAAAGGGGTGCCAGAGATTGTCCAGCCTCCACTGCAACAAGGGCCACCAAAGATTTCAAAAGACAGATTCAATTGACATCTATACTACACATAATAATAATAGTCATGAAAAACAGATAATTGGCAAGAAATGGGACAATTTAACTTACCCAATATTAATGGCAGTTTCTTCTGGGTGGGGTGGTGGAGGTGGAGCGGTATACCCAGGTTGGTAAGGCTGTTATCATAAGAATGGAGTGTATATAAACATAAACTTCAATACTTTAACAAGAATAAACTGCAGCTAAAATAATTCCAAAACAAGCCACATACAGTTTGACCCCAAAAAAAAAAACATTCTCATGGAAAACACATAGGCAGCCTACTTATCTAAAGATAAATTGTACATAAGCAACAAACACACCAAGTCTACGAGTCCTTTGTACAATGATTTTTGGGTATGTCTTCAATTTCACTTAAAAATTAATTTTTCATATTAGAACAAGAAACTGGCAGTTCAACCCATGCTCCATATAAGCCTAACCGTGGTATATCTAAAGTCAGCTATTGTATGAGACCAGTGACTCTCTCATTTCCCATGGAGTGGAATGAGAAAGCATACTAGTATCTGAAAATGGCATAAAAAAACTTTGAACATCATTTGATAACCTGGGGAAATGTTTCTAATATAATGCTTGTTCAATGTCATTCTTGAGCACCAGTATGCTCTCCATGCCATAAAAAATAGTAACTTTGATAGTGTACTTCCAAATATGAAGCAAGCATGCTAGTGTCGCAGAAAATTAACTTCAATATCATGTTTGCTACTTAGAAATAGCATAAAATAGAAATTAGATTTAAAGAGCATACCTGATGACATATCTCACATGTTATATCTCCTTTCTCATTGCACCAATGCTGAACACACTTTCTATGCGCATACTAAAAAAAATGAAGTCAAGGATACATCAGGGAAAACCGAGATAACAAACAGAAAATAATACCAATTTCACTGCATAAAAGAAAAATAAAAGATTAGAAAAGAAAATGGAAATTGTCACTTCCTAGAGTAGTTTATAATAACGTCCATGGCACAATAAAACATCTTAATAAATATTTTTCATTTTGATGCCAAAGGAATTGACTTGTTAGCTCTAACAATAGTGGTCCACAGAAATAATTATTGAAAAAGAAAGCTGTTATTAACAGCCTTTTTTTTGAGTTACTCATTACAGCTATTGTCTAATCACACAAGCTCCAAAAAAGACCAATGATGTACAATGGTTCTTAAGCTACTGTAACTCCATCTGGTAGTGAGGTATAGGATGATATGTATCGTTCATATAATAGGGTAAAAACTAGAAAATTCTGTAAACCAAAATCCTAAGTAACTAATATTGATAAACTTTAATGGTGTTGCATGTCGTTACAACTCATCAAAAGATTTAAGTGTCAAACTTAGTCTTCAATCTAAAAACATTTTATCAAATATAAAACCCCCCATTGTGCTCCAAACACTACCTAAAAGCATTTTCTAGGTAAAGACTCCAACTCTATATTCCTTGGCTTACAATTCTTTTGGACATGACCAAAGCCAATCCTACCTGACTGAATAAGTCACAACACAGTGCACTTGCAATCTCTCAATATAACGTAAACCCTCATCGAAACAAGCTTCCTAATTTTTCTGGGTTTCTTTTGACTATTCTTATTAGAACATGAATTGAGCCTTCTACAAATTAATTCAAGACCCTAAACTACTTTTTTAACACTACTTCAAAGCCCATATAATTAAAAAATAATAATAATAATAATAATAATAATAAAATTCCCATTTCACCATTTAATGAAGTCAGAGGTGTGACATGCAGTGTTGCAAAATTCAAGATAATCATCAACTGAATGAAGACTGCATTTGAAACGAGTGATGACAGTATTACAATTTACTCCTAGCAAAGAATCTCGTAGCGACTGTCATTAGCATAGCAAACTCACCTAGTTGAATCGCCACCACTACTCATTAGTAACCTCATGATTACAGAACATAATCACCAAAACTAAGATCCTCAATGGAGCCACTCTACAGCCATCAAATGGACAAGCGATTTTTTTTTTTGATATCCTTGGGTGTCCGGGCCAGCTTACGCGCACCTCGACT
Organism: Carya illinoinensis; assembly: GCF_018687715.1. Classification (NCBI taxonomy): domain Eukaryota; kingdom Viridiplantae; phylum Streptophyta; class Magnoliopsida; order Fagales; family Juglandaceae; genus Carya; species Carya illinoinensis. The sequence continues at coordinate 27,556,124 of NC_056757.1, forward strand.
AATCCCATGGGGCCCTGAAGTTAATGGCTAGGTAAACCTCCAGTGGCTCTGAGGGGACTCGAACTATGGACAAGCGAAATTCAAAAGCTTGAAAAACACATAACATAAAATAATTTAATTTTTGGAAAAAATGAAAGTTCTTATTATTTCTCTCTCTTTCAAAGAAGATTCATTTCCGTCTCGTAATGTGTCTCTTCAACTTTATATAAGCACCCTTTCAATTCCAACCAACCCCACAAATTTTCAGAAAGAATATGTCACGTTAATTGAAACATAAATCCGAATTACTAACGTCTTCGAGAACAAACACGTTCCTATTATTAGAATTTGTTTATATATCGCACGCTGACTTAATCCTTTTTAATCCTAATTTTGTTTTGGATAAGTACCGATCCTACAATTACCAAAGAACTATAGTTCATATCACAAATTCAGCAGCATATATATGGACAATACATGACAGAGACAAACATATTCAAAGGCCTCCAATCCGATAGCAAGGCAAAAATGGTTTTAAAGCTTTTACCTTGAGGCTTCCACTACAAGCACAAGGGGTCTCCAAGTTATGGGCGCTATCCTCCTCCTGGCAAATGCGACACTCAGCCATCTGAATCAACGGCTCCTCCTCAGCCGAGCTCTCGCTTTCTTCAACCATCTTACTCTCATCCACAGAACACGACGGGCCCGCAGCTTCTGCACAGAGGGGCGGCCCAGAAGGAGCCTCGGAAGACGGCTCCGTCCCGGTCACCGCAGCAGGCGGAATCGGACAGTCCACATACAACACCAAGTGATCACTCATATTCTCTTGGGGAACCCCTAATTCACCACAATATCGCCCAAAGCCCTTGTGAAATACCAAACACGCCGTGGCTTTCAAAATCTGAAACTTTAAAAAGAAAATCTCGAGAATGATAATAGTTAAAAAAAAAAAATGTAGAGAAATTGAGGAGGTAGGGCCTAGGAACCTAAAGGCAGAGGATTAGAGGTTTCCGAGAAGATTCAAGAGGGGGAAAATGAAAGGGGATCCAATGGCGGAAATGTATATACCAAGGAAAATGTTTGTCTGAGTTTCCTAATCGATTAGTCTCCGAATTTTCCCTACATGTCTACACAATGTGGGGTCCACTCGTATATATATATTATACGAGTGTGGGGCCCACTGGTCTAGACCTCGGATTTACCGATCGTCAACGGTAGTGAGGGTAATTTTGTCTTTTATGAATATGCATTGCCGCTTAAACGACCGCGTAAAAGTCGGGTTCACCACGGAAGCCAACAGATTTTCTGTTTTTTTTGTTCCCCATTTAAGAATTTATTAGGCGGTGGTTATTTTGGGGGGTTTTATCCGAATGCTTTCTATCTAAATAATATATGTAGTCGTAGACTATTCAAATATTATATATATATTTTTTAAAAAATGGTAAATACGAAATTCTTATGAAAAATAATTAAATTTTTAATAATAAATTTTATTTTTTTAAAAAATTATGTGATACTTGCATATTTTATAACTGTATTTAACATTATTCGTAACGTAAAAAGGGATTCATATCTATTTTAATCAATTACAAGATTTCTCAATTCCTCCCATCCATCTTATTTATACTCACAAAATTGAGTAGATATTATTTTACAAATAAATTTTTCTGTTAATATAAATCATTTTTTTTAAATTATAATGTTTTCAATTATGCTAATTAGGTCTTATTTGGATAGTGAAAGTAGTTCACTTTATCTGATCTCATTATTATAATTTTTCTAAATTCTCACATAAAATATAACAAACAATTCAATTTTTTTAAATTAAAAAATAATAATAATATTAAAAAAATAAAATTCTAATAACATTTATTTAATTTTCATCACAACTCATAAAATTCTTATTATTATATATAAAATTCTCATTTCATCTTATTTCGCTGGCATTCCTTAAGATTATTGTCACGTTCTCTCTCCAATTTACTTTTTCTCCTACTTTGTTTGTTGTGATGTTTTAATTATTCTCCAAGGATTGTTGTTTGATTCATCCGCAATCTCCTTGATACACAATAAATACATCTATTTACTTGATTCAAAAAATGCGGTTCCTTGCATTTAGTTTTCTCTAAAATACTGGAATGGTTCAAGAGAAACACTCGAACAATAATAATCTTTTCTTTTTTATTCCAAGTTGACATTTTTTGTTTGTTTGTTGGGATTACCCACTCCATATTATATTGGGTTCAGGTGGAACCCTTTTTAATTTTTTTTTTTTTAAAAAAGGAAAAGGTCAACAATGTGAAGAGGGTACCTTGAATGCGAATATAAATTTTGATGCTTCCAACATCCATTTCATACAGCTGGAGAAAATCAATTCTAGAGTTGTTGGAAAAAATAATTTTATCCTATTAATTCACTCATGCATCAATAAATATTAGAAAAATATCAAAATAATATTTACAATATTTGATTATGTAAATTTCGTATATTCACTTTATAAAAAAGTAAGTGAATCTAAAATCCATATATAAGAAAAAGTAAATTTAAAAATTATTTTTTTTAAATTAAGTGTGCGAGACTTATATATTTTAAAACTGGACCTTTACATATAAAGAGGACTACAAAAGGCCAAAATGGAAGTGGTATTTCGTATCAGGATCCCCATACAAGACGTTTAAAAGCCAACAAAGAGTGAAGCCTCTTCCACGTTGTCTATCAATTTGAATAGACCAAGTCATTTTAAAGAAGCAAATCACACGACCAATATCAGAGAGACGGCAAAGTGGACCAGTACTTGGAACACACGTTCCCTCGGATTTTCAGGCTTTTGACGGTCTTGTGCGATTAGTTTTAACAGGTAAAACGACTTCGTTTATTTATCTGGAGGCCAAAATGTTGACCCAAACTGAAATGATTTTTTGGTCGATCGGATTAAAGTACTCATTCAAGTTCGGAGAGACAACATGTGAAGCTCACCAGAATATCCAACTCATTGAACTTAATATTCATCAGATGAATATGCATTGTTATATCTATATTATCACCAGAATATCCACCTAGAAATAATCTACTTGTGCCAGCAAAGCTAACAAGATGGTAGTTAATATACCACTTATGGCTGTATAAAGTTACAACACATGTTTATATGAAAAAGACAGCAAATCCCTGATAACAACCAGAGCTGTGCAACTTGAGGTAACTCACAACTAGTATACACATTTATAGAGATTAAGGGAAAAAAAAAAAAAACACAAAATATGGAGATGTCAAGGCTTTCCAACAAGCCTAAACTGTATCAACAACATAATATATTTCCCTCTTTGTTTGTTCCTTTCTCAATTAAAAATCTTTAGACGAGTAATCATAATTACTACACAATCTTTGTTTCAATAGAACACAGAAGAAAACCATGAAGTATCAGTGCATGTACAGTCAAATTAAACAGGTTCTTGGAGCTACAATAAAGGAGAAAAACTAGTCTATACACACGACTATACAGCTAGACTTTCCAAGATTACAAGGGATCAGATAATGTCTTGATATGGAATATTCTTAGTAGTAGAGCCACGGATCTGTTGGCTTGATTCTTGGTCATTAGGATCTGGATTGATGTTATCATTCCTTACATTCCCCCTCAAACATGGTTGTGGGATGCAACAGAGGCCAATTTTGTTTCTCAGCAACTGGAAAGGACCTCGGAGTAGTGGCTTGGTAAGTATGTCAGCAAGTTGGTTCAAAGAGGTAACATAGCGGGTCTCCAAGGAACCGATGGCAACTCTTTCTCGAACATAATAATCAAGTTCTATATGCTTAGTTCAAGCATGTAGAACATGATTTATAGTCATGTATAAGGCACTCATATTATCACAATGCAAGGAGGGTGCTGTGGGTAATGGGACTCCAAGGTCACAGAGAAGTGGAGAGCCAAGTTAACTCAGCTGCAGTAGAAGCCATAGCCCTGTACTCAGCTTTGACACTAGAGCGAGCCACAGTGGGTTGCTTCTTGGAACTCCAGGAGATGCAATTACTACCAAGGAAGGTACAATATCCTGAATTTGATCGACGTGTAGTAGTGCATCTAGCTCAATCAGTATCAGAGAAACCACAGAGATCAAGAGTGTTGAAGGATAAGATACGTTGACCAAGTGTAGTAGTATCTTGCAAGTATCTCAAGATTCGTTTCACAAGCTGAAAATGAGCCATAGTTGGTGCCTGCATGAATTGACAGACAGTTTACACTGAGAGATGTTTGGTCTTGTAAAAGTTAAGTATTGTAATCCATCAACGATGCTTCTATAAGTGGTAGGATTAGAGAACAAAGTAGTAGAAGCCGAGAGGTGGTGACCCTTTGAGGGTATAGCAATGGACAAAGGTTTACACTCATGCATATGGGCTCGAGTCAAAAGATCCACAATATATCTATGCTGGGAGAGAAACAAATCTGTGCCAATTCGATGAACCTCGATTCCCAGGAAATGATGGAGGAAACCAATGTCTTTAATGGAGAATTGAGTACTGAGTTGATAGATCAACCATTGAATTCGATTAGAGTTATCACCAGTTATAACCATATCATCTACATAAAGTAGAAGGATGAGAATACCATGTGAAGAATGACAAATAAACAAGCTGGGATCTGCAGAGCTGGAGTAAAATACAAGCTGTAAGAGACAATCACTAAGCCTATCAAACTAGGCTTAAGGAGCCTATTTTAGGCCATACAAGGCATGATGCAATTTACACACATGCTGAGGGTGAGCTGAGTCCACATAACCTGGTGGTTGATGCATATGCACTGGAGTATTGAGAAAACCGTGAAGGAAGACATTCTTAACATCCAGTTGGCGAAGTTCCCAATGCTTAATAGTGGCAACTGTGAGGACAACTCGGATACCCGTAGGCTTCACAACAGGTGAGAGTCTCAGAAAAATCCCACACCATCAAGTTGACTTAATCCCTTGGCAACTAGCCGAGCTTTAAGTCTCTCCAATGTTTTATCTTCTCTTAGCTTAGCTTTATACACCCACTTACATCCAATGACATTCATATAAGAAGTTCTAGGTACTAACTCCCAAGTTTTGTTAATAGCAAGTGCTTGTAATTCTTCAATCATAGCACCACACCAATCAAGATGATTCTTGGCAGACTTGATTGATCTTGGTTCAGCAGGACTATTCAAGGTAGTGTGTAGGTTGGCATAACGAGGATTTGGTTTGTACATACCATTATGAGACCTTGTTTGCATAGGATGATGAGTGGATGGTATCTGCACTGCTGGAGGCGAGGAATATGCTGGTAAAGGAACAGTTTGAGTGGGTTGAGCAGGAACTATGGGAGATGAAGAAGGGGTAGGATCTGCTGGGATTGATAATGACATGGGAGGAGCAAAAGCAGAAGGTAAGGCAGCGTCTACAGGGATTGGGAAAGTATCCTTGTTCCATTCAATAAAGCTGGAAAGTTCCACTTAAATAAGAGGAGAGTCATACAACATAGTTGGCTGGGAAATATGGCATGACAGACTCATCAAACAGAACATGTCTTGATGTGTAGATGCGGCCAGCGGGTGGATAAAGGCATCTGTAGCCTTTATGTTTGGTGTTGTAGCCAATAAACACACATGGCAATGATTTTGGTTCAAGCTTGTTAGACCTGTGTAGTCGCCTAAATAAAGAAAACATCTAGAACCAAGAGTATGGAGCAAACTGTAATCTGGATGTTTGCCATAAAGTCTAAAGAATGGTGAATCCATGTTGAGCATAGGAGATGGCAACCTATTAAGTAAAAAGACAGCAGTGAAAAAATATTCCAACCAAAAATGAGAAGGAAGTTTGGCATGGAACATCATGGTTAAACCCAAATCTATTATACTCCGATGTTTTCTTTCAACTTTACCATTTTGTTCTGGTGTCTTAGGACAAGAAGATTGATGAAGAATCCCATGTGTTTGTAGATAGGTAGTGAAATCCTTGGCATTAAATTCACCCCCTTCATCACTTTGGAAGATTTGAATTTTGGCATCAAATTGATAATTGACAAACACATAAAACTGGACAAATGCAGCAGAAAATCTAGATTGCCTAAGTGGAATCATTCAAGAAAAATTTGTAAACTCATCAATAAAGATAGCATAGAACCTATATTTTTCTTGAGAAAGAGTAGGAGCTGGTCCCCATAAATCACAATGGATTTAATAAAAAGGAACATTGACAGTACTATCTCGAGAAAGAAAGGGTAATTTGCAAGCTTTTTCCATTTGACAACTTGTACAAATTTTAGATGAAGTGGACTTAGAATCAAATGTAATAAAATGCTGATTACATAGATAGTCTAAAACTCTGGGGTTAGGATGTCCCAACCTTAGATGCCAACTTTGTTTATTTGTAGATTGAAACCTAGAAGAAAAGTAGGGTGTCTTCTCAGCATCATGGGTAGAGGAAGCATTAAAAATGTATAGACCCTTCTGTTTCCTTCCTGTTGCCATTGTCTTCTGTGTTATCCTGTCCTTTATCACAAAGCCATGTCTATCAAACTCAAATTTTAGTGGGTAATCAGATGTTAACTTACTAACAAACAGTAAGTCTTTCTTTATGTCAGGGACTACAAGAACATCATGTAACTAAATAGGAGTGTGAGGTGGACCAACCGTGGCCTGACCAATATGTGTAATAGGCAAAACCTTGCTATTTCCCACCATTACACCATCAAAACTAGAGTATGGAATCAATGAGTGAAAATACCTTGATTACCAGTCATGTGATCAGTTGCACCAGTGTCGGGATGCCATGAAGGTTCAGGAGGTTCTTCACCTTTTAAGGCTGCAAAACTTTGAGAAAGATTATCAGAACTAAAGGAATGATTAAAACAATTAAAACACTTAAGAATAGTTTGATTTTGTTTATTGCAAATCTGACAAATAACTTCTTCTTTGCATGCAGGCTTACTGTTTGGTTGACCACGAGACTAATTATTGAAGGATTGGCCATGGTAGTGAGAAGATGTTTTGGAGCCATTTGTTTGGCCTTGGACAAACCACGTTCTTTGGAATTAAAGGAGCCAGAGTTGCTTCGCTGTTTCTTGTTCTTAAATGACTTCTGTCCATAGGGGCCCATGGAAGAGATAAGAGCATCGAGTTTATGCTGATTAGCATAACTCTCCAATAACGTGTAATGCTCCAATGGAAGGTCCAAACCACATGGCCTATACTCCAAAAAGACTTGTCAATGATACAATTAGAGTCCATTGGAACACTATAAAGAGCAAAAACTTCTCCTTCCCAAGCAATGTGGGATCCCATACACCACCTACCCTTAATCTTATCATATAGGGGTGTCACAATCCACCCCCTTTAAATTTCCAACGTTTTCGTCAGGCCTGTCCATTGTAAGTGGCACGGCTCAAGTCCCGCATTTCTGGTTGAGATAGGCTCTGATACCATTTGTAACACCCCAATGAAAGGCCCAAACCACATGGCCTATATTCCAAAAAGACTAGTCAATGATACAATTGGAGTCCCATTGGAATCTTATAAAGAGCAAGAACTTCTCATTCTCAAGCAATGTAGGATCCCATACATCACCTACCCTTAATCTTATCATATAGGGGTATCACATAACCTGACCACTTTAGATTAGGCAGGAACAAGAGGTCAAAACATTGTAGCTGTGAAGACCTCAAAGTCCTTACCAAGGCCATTGAGGAGCCACCAAGACTTTTTGTGTTTAGAAACAAGCTTGCAAATAGCAGCAAACTCATCACAAAGTGTCTTGAATTTTCACAGATGATCACTCAAGGTATCACGTCCTTTGGTGATAGATGTGAGTCTTTGCTTGAGAGCAAGACTACAATCAGAAGAAACTCTAGCAAAGGCATGCACAAGAGCATTCCAGACCCCTGTGCAGCGTTTAAACCAATAACAATGCCAAGAACTGCTTCAGACAAAGTGGCAGTAAGCCAACCTTTAACCAGCCAATCAGATCGACGCCATTGCAGATAAAGTGGGTTTGGCTGAGTTGTAGAAGACTCATCCAGTAAGAATTGTGGTGGAGGCTGAGTCTCGCCAGTGATGAATCCTTGAAGATCATAGCTCTCAAGGATATTTAACATCTGAGTTTTCTAGAGTAGGAAATTGGAAGGGGTAAGTTTGATGGAAAGACAATTTGCAACATTTTGTGAGACCAGATATGGGTAAGGAACAAAGGACAAAGAGGACATAGAGGAGGCTGGAGACTCCATGGAAAAAAGAGAAAAAAACAACTCTCTAGCAACCTGTTTTGGCTCTGATACCATAAAGATGTTTGAGAATTTCTATCTCACAGGTTGAGATAGAGAGTGTTATCATTCATATATATTGATGTTACAAGGTGTGTATAACCTATTTTAGGGAACTGTACAATCATGCGAATAAAGCTGCAATAAAGGAGAAATATTAGACTATACACACGGCTGTACAACTGGACTTTCCAAGATTACAAGGGATCAGATGATGTCTTGAGATGGAATATTCTTAGTAGTGGAGCAACGGATCTGTTGGCTTGATTCTTGGTCATTAGAATCATTAGATCTGGATTGATGTTATCATTCCTTACAGTATGAAAGCACCTTTGTGTTGCTACCTGTGTTGCAGTCTCCTGTCTCACCCAATCATCATAGAAAGATCCCTAATCCAAACACCAATTTAAGTACAAAAGGAAGTACAATATCAGTTCTAATTATTAAATGGAAAATATATTATGGATGGATGTTTTCTGCATGATATCCAGTACCTAAAGGCCGTCATAGAGGCAGCAAAATTACTCGAAGAGAAAAGGAAAGGTGGAATTGCTTAAAGCGATGAATGTAGCAATAAAAAAAGTGTTCATGACTAAGAGTAGAACTAAAAGCAAGAGTGACATAAAGAGACTGACCTGTATTTGATGTCGGCACTTCAAAGTACTGATGAACCAAGCCATAATGCCACAGACAAACAGAAACTCAGCAACCCGAAGCAAGAAGAGCTGCAGGACAACTAAATCAGCTTGCTTGAGAACTGAAGGACCTTCAACATAAATAGTGCAACTGTACACAGATAAAGAGAACTTCTTTGAGTTGCAAACCCGAGATAGCAAGACTGACCTGTCTTTGATGTCGATGCTGCAAAGTTCTGATGGGCAAAACCATTATGCTGAAGAGAAACAGAAACTCAGCAGCTCGGAGCAAGATGAGCTGTAGAACAACTAGACATCAACTTGCTTGAGAACTAAATGACCTTCAACATTATTAGTGCAGCAGCACATAAATCAATTAATTTTTTTATTTATCATTAAATGATAATTTAGCTAAATAATTAATAAAAAGAACAGTGTTCAAATTGCACTTACAGAGAAAAAAGTAGACATGCCATCTTCTCCATCAGGCTCTGTGATGGTCAAAGCACCATGCAAGAGCAGGATGGCCATTGACTGCTAAATAGAATTAGAGTAAGATTCTTAAATGCCTATGATTATGAGAAATAGGAAACATTTTCTCCATTTCTTTCCCTTTTGTTAAATGTCATTCAAATGAATTGACTGTAATTGGCATATGTTATTTTCAACCATGATAAGTGGAAACACCTTCAAGAGCTTAAAAATCACGCCATGTACTCTTGTTTTTTTTCTTTTCAATTTGCCCCAAGCCTTTCTTCCATCAAATATTAAACATCAGTAAAAGCTAAACTATTTATTCACACTTTGATATATACCGCAAGCAGCCGATGAGATATTGGAATGACTACATGAGGTTATAGACTAATAAACAGAACTATGTTTGTGACAAATATTTATATGCATGCATGTACATATAGGTTTTTACTACTCATGAAAGTCTCCATGTTATCTTTTCCAAAAAATCTACAATTCATGGTCTCACCATTAGAACAGCTGCACCGCTACACACATCTACTCTATCATTTGAAGCTGCATACTCATCATATTCAGCTTCCAAAAATATACGTCCTGTCCCTGCAGTTGCCAAGCTGAGACGATCAATAAGATCCAAACTGGTCCCAGAGATTGTCCAGCTTCCACTGAAAGAAGAAAGTGCCACCATAGGTTTCAAAAGTATATTCAAGTTTATATCTATACCAGGCATAATAGGAAAGCTCACAAAAATAATAAACCCAGACAATTGGAAAAAAATGAGAAGATTTAACTTGCCCAATATCAATGGCAGGCTCGTCAGGGTGAGGTGGAGGACCTGAAGCAGTATAACCTGATTGGTAAGGCTGTACAAAAAATAAAAAATAAAAAATTAAAAAATATAAGAATCGACAATGAAGTGTATTTAAATAAAATTACTACCATAAAATAATGAAGCCAAAATTATTCCAAAATAGGTCACATTCAGTTTGATCCAAAAATATGCTCATGGAAAACAGATAGACAGCCTATTCATCTAAAGGTAAAACGTACTCAAGCAACGAACACAAAAATTCTATGAATGCCATGCATAATAGTTTTTGTCTATGGCTTTTGTTTAAGTGAAAATTTATTTTTCCAAAGAGTACAGAAAACTAGTGGTCCCCCCCCCCCCCCGGGCGCCCAACACACACACACACACACACACACACACACACAGACACAGAAGCCTTAACCATCACATATCTAAAGTCAGTTAATGTATGAGACCTGTGACTCTCATTTCCTGTTAAAAGGTGGGGCAAGCATACAAGTACTCAAGAAGAGTACTACTACATCCACAAAGGAATTATACAAAAGCAATTCCACAAATTGATGTGACTTTATTTGATCCGTTAGATCCACTTTACAATAAAAATAGGATGGTGCTACAGGCACCGTTGGTGGCTCCAGGCACCGTTGGTGGCTCCCGCTGGGAGTCACTGTTAGGCAAAAACAATTTTTGTTTTAATCATTTTTTTAATACTTTTAAACATTTTAAAAAAATATAAAAAAATTATAATAATATTAAAAAAAATTCTTAATCATTAAGGAAAAAAAAAATTAAAAAAAAAAAAAAATTTGGGCCAGCGGTGGCCTTAGTGTTTTCCATAAAAATAATTTTACAATCTGATGAATCACATCAAATCACATCAGTTTGTAGAATTGCTTTCGTGTAATCCTTTTGTAGCTATAGTATTTCCCACTCGAGAATGGCATTTAAAATAAAAAATTAAATATCATTTAATAACCCGGGGAAGTGTTTCTACTAGTGTGGTTGCTCCATGTCATTCTTGAGTGCTGGGATGCTTTCTTGATGCCATAAAAAAAAATTTCAAAGGTTAAATTTCAAATACGGAGTAAGCATTCTAGTGTCAAAGAAAATCAACTTTAATATCAAGTTTGCTAACTAGAAAATATCACCAAAAACATATATTTAAAAAGCATACCTGAAGATAGATCTCACAAGTTATATCTCCTCTCTCATTGCACCAATTCTGAACACAATTTCTATGCGCATACTGGAAAATGTATATGTATATATATATATTTATATGAAATCAATAATACATTGGGGAAAACCAAATAACAAAAAAAAAAAAAAAATTATAGTAGTTCCTAGAAAAATCCACCCTACAACAAAGCACCTTAATAAACATTTTCATTTAATACCAAAGGAAGTGACTTCTTAGCTTTAACAATTCTTCTTTTCGCAGCCCATAGCTTGTATTTAGGCTCTTTTGTAGACTCCTGTGTACTTGGATCTTGCCTATTTAGGTCGATTAATAATATTGCTTCTTATTTATCAAAAAGAAAACAAACTTTAACAATTCTTGGGAAAAAAATGAACAGTCATTAATGGCCATTTATATTAAGTTAATCATTACAGCTCTGATTTTTATTTAGGCCTCTTTTCTATTCTTCATAAGGTAATTAAATAATTCTTATCCAATATTAATTAATGTACTTTTTAATAAAAAATTGTCTTTCTATTTTACAAAATGTTCCTCTTTTTTTTTTTTTTTTTTCCTTTAATCTCACAATTGCCAATGAAGTATACTTCATTTCACAATTAATTGTTTGATATACTTCGAATTTGATAGCGAGGCAAAAAAATGGGTTTTAAAGCTTAGACCTTGAGGCTTCCGCTGCAAGCACAAGAGGTCTCCAAGCCCGTGACGGAGACGCTATCCTCCTTCTGGCAAATGCGACACTCCGCCATCTGAATCAGCGATTCTTCCTCATTCGAGCCGTCCCTTTGTTCAACCCTCTTATTCTCATCCACCAAACACAACGTGCCTCCACCTTCTGCGCCTGGGGGCGGCCCAGAAGGACCCTCAGCCAACGGTTCCGTCCCCGTCATCACAGCCGGCGGAATCCGACTGCCCGCGTCCAACACCAAGTGATCACTCATATCCAAAACTGAAACTATAACAAAAACTCTCGCATCAATAATGATCCTGATAAAATAAATGCCGCGAAATTGAGAAAGTAGTGCCAAGTGACCTTTTGATTGCCCACAGAAAGGCAGCGGATCAGAGGTTTCCGAGAAAAAACCAGAGGGAAAATGAAAAGGGAGGGAATGCAATGGCAGAACTGTCTATCAATAATGATAATCCTTTCCTCTGTCATAAACATTTCTTTTTTGATCATCATAAAAGAAACGTTTATGATCAAAAAAGAAATGTTTATAAACAGGGGAAATGCTTGTCGGAGTTTTCCTATGTGAATTGTTTCGAATTTATCGAAAGTTACTAATACCGAGACCTCTGAGCCACTCCCTTGCAAACCCCGTTGACGATCGGTGAACACGAGGTCCAGTCAAGAGGACCGATCGTCAATGCGTTTGCTAACTTGTAATTCTGTCATTTCGTAGATGCGTTGCCATGAAAAGGACTGTTTTCACCCTAGCCAGATCCGGTTCAGAACACCTCGGCTGTAGCCTGTAACAAGGCATGGCCGGCACTGTGAAGTGTGGAACTGTGGAAGCGTCCGCAGAAGGGCTATACTTGAAACTGAAGTGTACTTGTGATCGAGAAGCCATCGGCCATGGGCCGACGTTTTTTTCCATGTTACGATATTAATTGCTTTTATTTACTTTGGGCTGTAAACACAGGGTCTGGACCCATAACATTCGGATCATTTGTATTTAATTTTTCTATCGTCTAGCTAGGTAACGTGGGAGTCTCTTTAACGAATATCTCCTGCTCAGATGTTATTTCTTTTTATAAAAAATGTATTAGAACCTTCTGTTTCTTCTCTAACTTTCTTCCTGGAGGTACACACAAGCGAGATTTGCATTTCAATACAACTTTATTACATAGACTTGTTAGATCTTGGCATCAAAGAGATATCGGTCTTGTGCAAACACGAGATTTATTGTTATGGCTCAGGGCACATGGCTAAATCAACTGCAGGACGGCTTGACAGCTCTACAAAAGTCTATTAATGCTCAATACCATAGTCTGGAAATAGAGATATAGTCCTGAAAAGACAAAATGAAAATGTCATGCACCATTTAGCAGCCTTAATTCTAGAAATGCAGAAGGAAAACCAGAACCCTGACCATGAAGAATCCTCCTCCAGGCTCTAGAGCCGAGATGATGGCATTTAATATATAGGGCAGAACTATGTAGAAGATTGGCCACCCCAGAAGTTTTAACAATTAATACTATATATATTGTACAAGAGTGTGCTACTCATCTCCCTATCTACTTCACATACACCACACACTTAATCATGTGACATTTATTTATTTTTGAAATGCATGCGTTTTGGTTCACCCTAAATACCCAAAATAGATCTTATGGGATTTCAAAATTTTTCTCTTCCCCCTTCCTCCCCGCTTCACCCCTCTATCTGGGGCCATTGCCAGCTTTATCGTCTGGCCGCCCCAAGTTCACTTGCTTCTCTCCTCCCGTTACATTCCTTTCTCCCCATGCTTCTCTCTTCTCTTTAGAAACCAACTTTTCTTTGTTCGATGAAATCCATCCCCAAACTTTCTTCATTGAATCACCACAAAATTCCTCAAATCTTTCAAATGCAAATTTACTTTGAAAAAGCCAAAAAATACTGAAAAAGACAAAAGAAGAAGAACAAGGAGGTGCAATGACTCACCGATTTCTTTTGCCAAGGTCAATCTTGAACCTCATCCAAGTGATTTCTTTCTTTCTTTTGTATTTTTTTTCCTTTTTTATTTTTATTTTTTTATTTCTTTAGATTTTCTTTTCATTTTTTTGGCTTATTATTATTATTATTATTATTTTTATCAACTTGTGGATTATAATCTCTATCTCCGTTTTTTGTTGTCTATTTGTGTTTCAAAGGCTCCTAGTTTCAAACCAACAACAATAACTATGGGATTTGAAATTTAAAGCTCCTCTTGTGATAGAAGATAACTATTCAAAGATGAAGAAAAAATTTGAAGAGTTTGCGAGGTTGGGTAGGTGGTGCTGAAGGTGGCAAAGGAGTTAGACAAAGTGAAGTCATATCTTGGACATATGCTAGTGGCCATTTATCTCCACTGTTCTTGTTCTGAAGAGAGCAAAACAAACGATAGACATTTTATTTTCTATATCATTGAGAATCTACAGAGAGAGAGAGAGAGAGAGAGAGAGAGAGAGAGAGAGAGAGAGAGAGAGAGAGAGAGAGAGAGAGAGAGAGAGAGATGTTGTGTTTTGTAAAATTTGTGGGGGGGGGGGGGGGAGAGGGAACGTGTGGGGAGAGGGAAGATAGAGGGAACACAAGGGGAGAGAGATTCGGCTACTAGATCGGACTTAAAATGAACCAAATTTGCAACATCATAAGTGTATGGTGTGTGATCCCTAGACCAGCTTAGGAATAAAATTTTTCATTGTACAATTATAATTCTAGGTTCAAATATTTTAAAAAGATTTGAGATTGCCACACAACACTCCAACACCAAATCAGATTTGACATGCTAAAAGTCTAAATCTATGAACACATACACTAATACACATTGCACAATATTATTTTTACTCACACACTAACACACTCCATCTCCACTTGCCTAGTGATAGAAAAATGATAGAAATTGATTTTATTTTCCCCTTGCCCAACTGAAATACAAAACAGTCTTGTTAACGTCGTATTTCGCACACCTTTGGGCTGGCCTCTCAGCAACTCGGGCATTCGATTTTAGGCCTGCTAATACAAAGAAAATACTGTGAGACAAGGGTCGTGATGGTGGTTAGGGAATCTCCAATACTAAAGTCAGTATCGTCTTAAAGTTTAGTGTAAGTAAGTAGAGAGTTTAGAACCAGTTCATGGTACCTGAGGATCGTCTTATATGCCTTGTTTTTGGGGGTCAACTTTCCATTCTTTATGTCAGAGTTACATGTCATCTCAACCATATCCTCAGTCAGATGTCATAAATGCAATGTGGCCTTCTGTCCCCTCTGCCCGGTAGCAGGTGTGCTCCATTAATTCTCCCTACTTGTTGTCAGGGGATCAAGGGTTCCTTGCGTTTACCACCTGCTCAACTGTATAGGCCCTCTAGGGCTAGACAACATACAGAGAAATCAGGGTGGTGTGTCTCTTGTTCCCTTTCCTTTGAGGCTAGGGGCTCTCTGTAGGCTGATGGATTGCCTGGCCGGTTCGGGCTCCTTATATTTGGGCCTTAGGCTCGGGGAAAAATCCCCTTACAAATCTCTTATCACTATCTTCTACTTTTTTCCTTCTTGCTCTTTTTTGTTCTTCACAACATGGAGACTACAGTTGAAAAATTGTAGAATGCTGCTATATGTCTTGTAGCTTATTGGGATTCATATTTTTAAGAGGAAATACACTCTAGAGATTCTTGATGATGTTAGTCTGCTAGGGTGCAAATCTATCAGTACTCCTATAGAGCAGAATCACAAACTGTCACATGCTTCCAAGGGTGTTTTATCTAATTTTACTAGCTACTGAAGGCTCATTGGGAGATTAATTTACTTGACAATTACAAGGCCTGGCATAACCTATGTGGTAAATGTTCTTAGTTAATTTATAGACAATCCATCTCAAGAACATTTGCATGCAGCATATAGGATACTCAAATACTTGAAAAGTTTAGTTAGACAAGGTATTTTATTCTTTTCAAAGTCATCTATACATTTGAAAGCTTATAGTGACTCAGATTGGGAAGCTGTCCTGAAACAATAAGATCTGTTATTGGTTATTGTGTGTTTCTTGGGAATTCTTTGATCAGTTGAAAGTCTGAAAAGCAACATACCGTATCTCGATCATCCACTGAAGCAGAATACTGAGCGTTAGCACACACGAGTTGTGAGATAGTATGGTTGATGACATTCTTGAAGGATTTCAATATCAATCATACACAACCTGCACTTCTCTATTGTGATAGTTACTCAGCTATTCATCTCACAAGAAATCTCATTTTCCATAAAAGAACAAAGCATGTGGAGTTGGATTGCTATTTCTTGCGAGAAAAGGTTTCAACTGAAGTCATTAACCTTGTCTATGTATTTTCAAAGTATTAGTTAGCAGATATTTTTACTAAAGCATTATCAGCACCAGTGTTACACTTTCTTATGTCCAAGATGGGCATTCTAAATATACCAACCCATCTTGATGGGGATTCTCAAGAATTGCAGTGACAAGAGAAGAGCACTGAGCTCTCCTAAAAGCTTAGAATAGAGTAGCAATCCTGTTTTATTTTGAAAGGCAAGAGGACAACATACCATTACATGGTTGCTGTGTAGCGATTACACTACTACTGTGCACCTGCCATTACATGACTATTGTGGATAGCCACTACACCATTGTTGTGCAAGAATAGAATTAGTTAGAATCCTTTTGTTTTTATGCATTTTATTCTTTTAGCTGAGTCCTAGCATATTCTTGCGGTATATATATCACGAGTCCTGTACAAAATTGGTTCCCAACATATATGAGGATTGAAATTGTCAACCTTTTCGATCCTGCTTCTTGATTTTTGACAGAATACATACAGTTACAACTCGAAGATTAACAACATTTTAGAATACTCAAGAAAAAGCATGTTGTTTTAGATAGGCTTGTGCATAAAAGGGCTTGGCCCGATCAACCCGTAAGGCGGACATGGCCCCACCTTCCTAAAATCGGGTTCAGAGGGTCAAACCCATTACTGAGTTTATTACCCATAACATCGGTCGAAACCGATCACCCACAGAAGAAGAACAACGCCCAGCAACCTATAGAGGAATGTCAGATATTGCAGTGATGGAGTGATGGAAGCGGCACAAGTGGGCGTGAGGACCAGAGCTTGACCATTTCTGGCTATGGCGGCGGCAACCGTGAGCTCAGCAACCATCACTAACAGGAGGAAGCTCCACACTGAGGAATTGAAGTGCTTTTCATCATCCTCTTCGTCGTCATTTTTGAAGTTAAGATGGAGATGCCTCGCGATCAGCATGGAGGCGAAGGAGTGCTTGTGCTCTAGCCCTAGCTCAAATCATGACGTGGCATCGTGTTGCTAGAGTAACGAGTCAAGCTTGCTACTCCCGGAGGAAGAGAGATTTCTTCGGCATGACACTTGGTTGATGGAATCAGAGTGGTTTGTGAAGGAACAATGAAATGGTAGAATTAAAACACAGATTTTTGTATTAAAACACAAGTTTGCCCCTCTATTTCTATTTTCCTTTCTCTGTTTTCTTTTTTGTTCTCAGGAATATATCATTACATTATTATCCATTTCTGAGATTGATTAAGATAAAAACTACCAACGAGAAGATATGAGATTGATTGAGATAGAAACCCTCTATTTCAATTTCCCTTTCTCTATTTTTTATTTTTTTTCTCAAGAATATATTATTGCATTATTAGCCATTTCTGAGATTGATTAAGATACAAGCCCATATTCTTCTTCCTCTCGCTAAAACTATGGCATGAGATGCAGAAAGGGTCTTTTTGCCCTCCAATATATATGGCAGAACAAACGAGGAGAAAGTGAAGGGGTACAACCTGACGCGAATTTCACAGATCAGATTGGAGCAATCACGTTTTGTTTTCCCTACAGGTCTGGTCGAGTCGAATCTGAACCGGTGGTTCGGAGTGCAACCCCAGTTTTAGAATTAAGACTATATAATGCAAAAGGTTTCAAGAGACAACAGAATCGAAGGCCAATAAGAAAGCGATTTACATGTTATGCAATTGTCACTCCATTGAGAAAACCTTCGAGGAACGTCAAAGGCCAATAACAAAGTGATTATATAGAATATGTGAAGTGATAAACCAAAAAAGTAGAAGAAAAAGCAAGACCATGAGTTGGATAGACTTGTGGTCATAATTTAGGTAGAGAAATAATTTGGGTCCCGAATTTGGGATCCAAAAAGTGTTCCGAAAGCTTTTTTTTTTTTTTTTTTTTTTTCTAAGTGATTAAAGAAGTGTTTTTTTAATGATGTTGTAATTTTTAAAAAAAAAATTATTTAAGAATATATAAAAAAAATGAATGAAAAAAATCAACAAAATTAAAAAAAAAAAAATTGCCTCCTTCAATAGCAATTCGGGCTACATCAACAGGATTCATTTAGGTATATAAAATGTTTTCTTGTCCACACATGCAAAGTTAGATAGAGACATGCTCCACTATTTTATTCCCATCAAGTGGAGAGTAAATTTGTCTTGTGACTTGTATCGGGGGGGACTGCAATGTGTCACTTTCATTTAGTACTTGAAAATTTAGGAAAGATTTAGTTCTATTTTTTTATATATTGTTAAAGTCGGTCAACATTGCATCACATTTTACATGAACTTGTCTATAAGTAAACATACATACATACATATATATGTATATATGATATTTGCAGTCTCAAATTTGACATAATAACCTTGTAAAAGTGCTTAAATCGAAGAGCTAATGAAAAAAAATCATTTTTTTAATGTTTTTTTGAAAAGAAAACCCTTGGACCATTTCATTGAATTAAAGAGGAGATATATTGAGGAATATCCTGCATTGTTACAATTAGATTAGAAATGGAAAGATAATTTTTTGCTAAAATATGGGCTAACATATTGCCATTTCTCCTAACATGAGAAACCTCCCATCTAGCAAACTGTTTTATCAAAGTTATTGTTTCAGACAAGAAAATCGATCCACTACTAACACCTTCCTTATCATCATAGAGAGTATTGATGACTTACAGAGAACCACCTTCCAGTATGACTTGTCTCAGGCCTAATTCCATGCCAAATTTGATGGCTTGAAGTGCCCCATATGACTCGGCAAGCAAGGGGTCTGAGAATAGATGCTTATTATGTCTCGTAGTAGCTATAGTATGCCCCTCACAATCTCTTAACACCACTCCAACTCCTATTAGACTTTTCTGCTTATTCATTGAGCAATCCCAGTTGATCTTGTACTAGTGTGTGGGCGGCGGGGGGGGGGGGGGGGGGGGGGGATGATTCCAAGTAGTAAGAGATGGGCAGACCTGGGTGGGCTTGGTGACTGAATTGCTGTTCTCTTCTTGTAACAAAGCAAGTGTAACTTGAGCTTCTGTTATAACAGAATTTGGGTGCCTAAACTCATTGTTGAAGAATTTGGGTGGTTTCCTAGGCAGGTGCATTAAAATTTGCTGCCTCAACAAAAATGGTATTGCTTTGCTACCCCCACAACATGTCATATTTACAAAGCTCCTATAAAGTGTAACGTGTTTGATAGAAATTTCTTAGCTTCAAAAGTAGAAGAAATGCAACCATCATCGACCTGGGCCACTTAAGCAAATGCAGCAATAATTAGCAGCATACCGAGGCCTTAATGACCAGAAGTAAACTAAAACTTTGGCAAGGATCCAAGAAGCAAGCAACACTTCTGCTAGTATGACTTGCTGATGTAGTTTGGATTCAAGCTCCAAAAGAATCTTCCCTTCTTTCATTAAAGTTCTATAAAAAAAAACTCAGATCAATAGGGGAAGGCGTTTAGTGCCTTAGGTCCCGTTTGGTTGCAATATTCAGTCGAAATTAATTCAGTTCAGTCTAATTTTAAGTTGAGTCTAACATCTAAATACTAAACTCTTAAATTACTAAACTCATCTTAACTCTAAACTTCATTATACGTGGGGCCTATAATCTTTTTCAACTCAACACATCTTTATACATGGGACATACAACATTTTTCAATTTTTTATAAATAGTATTAAATTCATCTTAATATTCAAATACATTTAAACTCATTTTAGATGGGTCTCACATAAATCACTCTACCTACTCAACTCACTGCTATTTATAAAAAACTAAACTCAATTCAATTTAACTCAACATTCAAACTTAGCTTGGATAAAGATCTATATTGGTGATTGAAGCTTTACCATGAGTTAAATCTAGCAAACATAGTACTATCCACAATGCATCTACTCATTTTAACAGCAAACAAAATTGGACAGGGTAAATCAAACAGAAATTCTACTCCTACCAATAAAAAATCATAGGGTCATGCTCAGATTGGAGATATGCGTCACTTAATAATTAGTTGTGTATCATATCCTTCGAGATCGAATTCAGAGAGACATGCTGATGATAGGAGATCATGCGCTATAGGAAAAGCCTATAATGAGTGGTTCAGACAGAGTAGTGAGAATTGGTATGACTTCCTACTCTATTTTCCATAGGTGAGCTATTTTTTCACCATAATAGCTCAAATAAAAGCATTAAAATAACATGCATTTGTTTCTTGCATACAAAGCATGAAATTATCTTCAAAAAAAAAAAACAAAGCATGAAATTGAGTACCTACTAAAGTCTTGGTTATAATAATATTTTATTCAACTTTCATTAATTTAAAATCATCTGATTTCATCTCACTATCCGAATGGGACCTTAAATTATAACTTTAAAGAAATTAGCAAAAAAATCAGTAATTAAAATTAGAAAAAAGTTATTTACAGTCGCCTGGGGGTAAGCGCGGGACAAATGTAGCTGATGTGGCAAAATCCAAACGCATCGTTTAGTTGGAAAATAGAAACGCAATGTTTGCCCCCAAATTTCCCTCCCACCCTCAGTTTCCATTTCCCTTCTTCTCTGCATTTCTAAAGCCCTCGAGTTCTATTTTCCTCGAAGATGACCCAGTAGAAGCCTCCCTCCCATCTCTTTCTTCGACACAGAACCAAGAGAGATGAAAGCGACACAGATCTGAGCCAGTCTCGTGTGGAAGAAGAGTGGGATCAGGTTCTTCTGAGCAAAGAATCTCATCTCCTCTAAGCTAAGATGGTTAAAAAAACTAGAATTAGTCACAACCACAACCCCATATGTGACGGAGCAGATAACCTGGTTAGCAATCTCGTGGCTCTGATTATCAGAGTATTTCACTTTGTTCGCAACACAACAAGCAATTCCCTGAAGCTCAAGCTCCGACTTAAGCCACTTAGAGAAGCGCACCAGGTTGGGGTTTTGGCCATGGAAGCCAATGAAAACATCACAGCTCCTGAGTTTGGCACTAGAAGCAAGAGAGACGAGTCCTTTGGCAAATGAGATTCGAGGGATTGGAAATGAGAAGGAGATGCGAGGGGGAGCTAGGTATAGGTCAAAAATTTGAGCTTTGCATTAGTTGCGTCCTCCGAATACTCATATTGGTCGAATGGGGGAGTGTACAAGCTGCTTGGAATGTCGTCAGACAGCGAGCCCCCAAATGAGACCGGCGGTGATGGAAGGGTAAGGGGAGTTGGGTTTTCTTGTGATGGAAGGGTAATGGGAGTTCTTTATGTTTGGAGATGGCAAATCTAAATTAGAACTACAGGGAACATTAGTCTCTACGCTTGCTCTTTTATAACTAGGTGCTATCTTGATGGTGAGACCACTAGAAATAATGATTTGTTGAGGTAGTATCGCAGAATTTGATGCTGCTCCTTCCATTGCCGCGGATGAGTCCCTGAGGCTAAACCTTGAGATGTGCACTTGTGCTGTTGTGGTGGACGAGGATCTCGCTTTGGGAGCTAGGAAATTTTGAACTTCTTAGTCGAAACCAAGAGAGACAAAAGTGTAAAAGAAACGAAATTAAGTGAAAAACCAATCGAATTGATGATAGATGAAATTTGTAAAAGAAACTACACGAAGATATGATGGATGAAACTGTAAAAGAAATGAAGTTTCTCTCTGACAAGGCATGCACTGTTTTGGTTTCTTTTTCCTTTTTTTGAGCGTTTTGCTTTTTTTTTTCCTTATTATTATTATTTTTTGATGTGGTGTCAGCCAACTCCCTGCCGCTTGCAGTACTCGACTGTACGTAGCAAAATTGTTACAATTAAGCTTGACATCAAAATGAACACAGAAACATGGCATCCCAACAAAAGAATAGTTGTCAATGCATTGGGTCTTAGCAATAAAAATGATCAAATGTCATTGCCGTTATTAATAAGTACACGCAACTAAGAACGCACATTAGAAACAAGAAAAAAAAAAAAAAAACCCAAAAAAACCTCTAGCTTTATATTCAAAACTCTCGTTTGGATGTTGGGGTAATATGAGATAAAATGAAAAATTTATAAATAATACAAAAATGATTGAATTAAGATTTTTATAAGATTTTTGATAATAAGAGAGAAAAGTTTGAATAAAAATATTCTAAAATTAAAATATGAAATTTTAATATAATTTTATTTTAGAATTTAAAAATATTAAATTATTTTTTGTGTTTTATTTAAAAATTAGAAAATTTAGTTGTAATGATTAAGTAATAATTAAATGATAAAGTTAAAAATAACTATTAATTGAAATAACAATAAAAAAAAAGAATAATAAAAAAATTGTGAGACTATCAATCAACGCACTTCGCCTCTACAATCTTCTCGTATCTAAAGGTGTAACCGGTCATGTTTGGTTCAGTTTTGGATAAAATTTGAGACTGAACCGGTATACATTGTTTTTGCATTTTTAAAAACCAATTACGCATAGGTTACTCTCGTAAACTGGTACATCCAGTTTTACCAGTTCTAGCTAGGTTTGATTTTCTAGTTTTAATAGTATTAATATATATATTGATATTAGTTATAGTGATTAGAATAACTATATATTAGTTTTTATTATAATGATTTTAATTTATTATAACATATCATTGATAGTGATAGTATTAGTATTAGTATTAGTATTATTATATCATTATTTCATATATAATTTTATTATATGATTTATATAGTAATTTATATATAGACTTAAATTAAAATTACTAATAGTAATATAGTATTAGACTATTAGTATTAGGCCATAAAATGTAAATTGTAATTAATATATATTATATACTAATGTATATTAGTATTATTAATTTACTAATGTACTTATAAAAAAGAATATATTAAGAATTTATTAGGCTATAAAATATTATTAATATATTATTTTATGATTAAAGCATATGATGAAATAATTTTTTTATGTTTAAGATTAAAATTTTATGTTATAAATTATAATAACATTATCTTATATATAATTATAATTTATATTATTATATATTATATATAATATTAAAAAATTAATTTAAAATATATAATATAGCGAACTGATTCAATCTAGTATTTAAAAGTATAGAACCGGAATCAGATCGGTACTGGCTAGTTTTGAAACTAACAGAATGGGTCCAAAACTGGACCGTTTTCACCGATTCGAACTGGTGCGATCTGATTTTTTGAATTTTCAATTAATTTTTACACCCCTGTCTACTTGTACCCAGTTTCCCAAAAGCACAGTAGCTTATTGGGCTTTAACCTAGCCCTTAACATTCACATTAATCTTCCCTTCCGCTCCACATGGCCCGCCGATTTCCATTTGCCTCTCCCTCTTCTTTACCACTGTCTTCCCGGATTCCACTTCACTCTGGAACACGAAGAACAATTCGCGCCGTACGTTCGTTTCCGTAACTAGGTCTTGTCCCATTGGTACAACGGTTCATTACAGTCTTTCTTCTAGAATGGTTTGATTTTTTTTTCTTGATTGTTGAAAATTATGGGCTTTTTCTGGGTTGGTGAGGCTGACGATTATTGTGGTTTACGATTCTATTAATGTACGAATACTCGGCGCCATTTTCTCTAAAGCACTCCTCCATTCGACGC
Organism: Carya illinoinensis; assembly: GCF_018687715.1. Lineage (NCBI taxonomy): Eukaryota > Viridiplantae > Streptophyta > Magnoliopsida > Fagales > Juglandaceae > Carya > Carya illinoinensis. The sequence goes on from NC_056757.1 coordinate 27,580,047, forward strand.
AGCAGCTTGGGTGAGTTTGAGTGTTGAGAAGTGTTGAAGAGAGTTGTGAATAATAGTAAAAAGTAGGTGAAAAGTAATAATAAATTAATGAATAGTAATAAAAAGTAGGTAAAAAGTAATAAATAGTAGTAAAAGTAGGTGAAAAGTGATATGCCATATCACTACGGTAGACGTTTGGGAGTGGGATAACTACTGATTAATGCGATCTAAATGTCAAATTAGATGTTAAAACTTGGGCTTTATATAATTAAATAGATAGATATGTTTTTTGGTCGTGTCAAGTCTGTTAATTTATGATTAATTTTATGTGCAATTGTGAAACGTGTAAACATCGTATAATTATTTTGAAAAAAAGTAGCATTCATTATTAAAAAATTATTATTTTTCATTTAGGTTTCATGTTATTCACTTTTTTCAAAATGATTGCATGTCAATTACACAATTCATAGATACAAATATCTCTTCTCTTAATTTATACATTATTTTTAATTCTGGCAATTGAAGAAATTTTACTCAGTTCTTAGCTTACAACCATGTATTCCCACACTCACACTTAGACAACATAATGCCTTTTCTAGCAAGTGACGAGTGATGACACTCGTGCCACAACCGCCGCCAGTGGGTTACCTTCAGGAACAAGCCTCCAAACTCCACAACTGCCTCTCTCGAGTTACCTTCGGGAACAAGTTTTGCAATTGCATAAGATGGACCTTGGGTGTCTAGGGCTTTCTGAATACTTAAGCATGGGTTACTGCAAATAAATTCTAATATTAACACCAAGGTAACTTCAAACAGCAATTCACACCAAGGGGCATAAAAAAAAAATACTACTACAAACAAATAGCTAAAAACAATAATAGAAATACACATTTTTTGCTAACAATAAATAGTTTCATGTAGCATGTCAGGCAAACGTTCATAAAAAAATTCCAAGCCGAGCTTCGTAATTGTGACTAGTGCAGTCCAGAATATCTCCCACCTAACTCTCCAAGCTGAGCTCCACACTTACAACTAGCGCAGTTGAGCTCATCTCCCGCTTACATCTTTAAAACCAAGCTCCTCACTAAGGAAGCTTAATTGTTTTTTTACAAACAAACAGAAAACCAGGGACCAGTTGCTAGAGTTTATTTTCCTGCAGACTATCTTTAGCACAGCTTGACTTAAAAATTCTCAAAGTATTCTTGTTGAGCAAATCGACCTTAAGAATATGCATCTGTTGGGGATAAATTCAATTGGATCCAGTCCATCACTAATAATAAGGAAAGAGATAAATGTAAGAATTTTTCCTAGAGATAAAGCCAATAAGGGATAAGGCAGTGAACTCAGACTCATAAAAGGAAAGGAGTTTACAAGACAACTTGGACTCAATCAGTCTAAAGAAGAAAATAGATCTCTAGAAAAGGAGGAGATCTCTAAAAATCAAGGGACTCTCTACAACTTCTCTATGCACAGATTTCACCACGCACAATTAACTCCAAAGAATCTTCTCTCAAGGGAGGCATCATCTTCAACCACTCGAAATTCTAAATTTATTTATTGTATTGAGAGACATGTAAGGTTACGAGAGATATGTGAAATCACCTATCATAATAGATTTTGCTCCCCAAACAACCTGTAAATATAAGTTTTTATATTGAACCACTTAAATTTCTATATCTCTCCATTTATTATTTATTTATTATTTATTTTATACATGAATACAAAGAACACCATATTGATATCCGAATCATTATCCTAAGTTGGTGATGACTTTTTCCTCCGAGTTTGTTATGCATTTTTGACAATAACAGGAACAATACAGGAATCAACGGGTGGCAGCAAACAGTAACAAATAATTATAGATTCCATTAATTAATAGGTCAAAGGGAGTCGTCTAATTGGATGGTGAAAGTTACGATATACGTGTTTGCACTAATTGGAGTCGTCTAATTCCATTAATTAATGAGTTTGGGGCCGGGGTGGGTGCAGATGTTGCAGACAGAACATTCAACTCACCTACTGAGGTGCAGACATGCATGATCATAAGACTACTTTTCCCCCAGTCTTCCTTTGAATTTAGAAAATCATACTTTGCATGCAGTACCAAGGTCAAAGCTAGCCAATGTTTATTTGTCCTTATTTATTTATTTATTTATTTTTTATAACTATTTTTGGTTTGAATATATGTACATGATCATTGGCAATTAATACCACTCATTTTCCAACTTTTGCTTGCATAGTATCACTTCATTATTGCCAATACCATAATATATGTCCAGGAAGTGCGATGTGAGTATGTGGTCACTACTAGCTAACACTTCATCTATACAATTAATGTGATCAATGATCACTCTTACATATAGATATATATATATATTATGGGGAGTGACATAATTTCGTCGGCCGGCCCCACCTCCTCATGAATTGTGTATAAGTCCTACTTCAATCTGTTTCATATTATTCATCAAAAAAATTGAATCATGCGAAGTATTTTACTCACAAATAAATTTCATAAAAATAAATTAATAAAATCATGTAGTTTGATATGGTATATAAGTTAGATGATAAAGTTATTTTTAATATAAAATAAATCTAGCTAGCGTATCACATAAAATTAATCATATTAATTTGTAATTAAATCTGGTATTCGTTTGTTTTGTAGGATCGATCGATCGATCGAAGAATATTCATTATTTGCTCAAAACTCTTTATTTTTACTAACAAGTTATTGTTCTGGTACTGCATATATTTATGCATGCCATCTCTAGGAATTATCAGAGATGGTTCACAATTTGTTTAAGAGAAGTATAGGTACCCAAATACACCAATAAAAGATCCCGTAAGCGAAATCCCCACAATTATTATCAACTCATACCCAAAACTCTGAGCAGTTTGTGCATCTTTAGGTAGCACAAGCAAGGGAAAAGTATCGAGACTGTAACACCCAAAAAGGCACCAGTAAATGCCATGACGTAGCCGAAAAATGGTACGGTGCAGGCCACAGTTACTGTGCTGATCACAATTGCCGTTCTGATGAGGATGCTGATAAATCGGCTGTTCGAACAGGAAGCTTGGCCTCAATGGCGGTGGCAATTGGTGTAGTTATGACTGCATACTTTGTGAGGGCATTCATCAGTGTGGTATAAATTGCTATTTTTGAGCTTATTTTTCTGGGAGGAAGATTTAGTGTCACTTGAGACATGCAGTTTTCTCCGTACATAAGGTAGCCTAGTATTCCCATTGATCCATAGTCAATGGTGAGAGTCAAAAAAAGGACGAGTAAAACCTGCAACGACTGGATAATATTGCTGATCAACATCAACCTTTTTAATAAAAACTAAACAATATATATATGTCTCATGTGTGTGTAGAAGCTTTCCAATACAAGATTATAAGTTGGAAAACTCACCTGGGTTGGTGAGGCTGACGATTATTGTGGTTTACGGTTCTATTAATGTACGAATACTCGGCGCCATTTTCTCTAAAGCACTCCTCCATTCGACGCAGCAGCTATCTATTCCCATCCTCTTGAAACGGCGTATGAACTTGCATAAAGTCGGTTATTCGTATGCGATTTCTGTGCCATATCACTACGGTAGACGTTTGGGAGTGGGATAACTACCGATTAACGCGATCTAAATGTCAAGTTAGACGTTAAAACTTGGGCTTTATATAATTAAATAGATAGATATGTTTTTTGGTAGTGTCAAGTTTATTAATTTATGATTAATTTTATATGCAATTGTGAAACATGTAAACATCATATAATTATTTTGAAAAAGAGTAGCATTTATTATTAAAAAATTATTATTTTTCATATAAATTTCATGTTATTCACTTTTTTCAAAATAATTACGTGACAATTATATAATTCATAGATACAAATATCTCTTCTCTTAATTTATACATTATTTTTAATTCTGGCAATTGAAGAAATTTTACTCAATTCTTAATTTGTTGTTGTCACTTTATGTTCTTCTTGTCTAGTACAAGTTGACGTCACAGATGGCTTGCTACCAAATTACCAATGAAAGACTTTTCCCTTTTTTAATGTATCTTTTGGTTTTTTATCAGGCTAATCAGTCCGAGTTCACCGAGATGGCATGGGAGGGAATTATTGGTGCTGTTGATGCAGCACGGCTTAACAAACAACAGGTGGTGGAATCGGAGCATTTGATGAAAGGATTGAAAGCTCTCCTAGAACAAGAGGTTGGCCTGGCCAGGAGAATATTCACAAAGGCACGGACTTGACAACACGTCAGTTCTGCAGGCTACGGATGATTTTATATCTAAACAACCAAAAGTAGGCACCTTCATTATTTTGTATTATTTGTTTGTGCAGATTTGATTTTGTTCGGAAATGTAGCACATTTATCTTGGCGGCAGGTGATAGGTGACACTCGCGGCCCTATTATTGGCCCACATCTCATTAAACTCCTGTATGAACCCCAAAAGCATAAGAAAGAAATGGGGGATGATTTTGTGTCAGTAGGCAGCACATTCAAGAGTTTTGATTTTACTAATAGATAACAAATTAAAGGAAAATTAGAAGCATATAAAATAGATGACAAGGATAAATAATCAATGAGCTTAGTGGATCCAATGCTTATAATTTTAGCAAGTGAATTATTATCAAGAATAACACTCTTTGGAGATGTTATAGTATCTAACTTAGATAAGAAATAAGACAAATCAGTCATTGGCTCCTGAATTGATGATCCATAGATCTTGAGTAGATGAGATAAGACATGCGGGCGCAATACCTGAATGAGCTCAAGTAGCTATGGAAGATGAAGCCGCCGCCTGTGTCCAACCTAAAAACTGATCATAATTATCTTTCGATTTGGTAATCATCTCTGGAGTTAGGTTGGAGCTCATTAACAGTGATGTAGCATCTTGGAAAGTGGCTTGATAAGCGGACCCAGATGGTCTATCATGTAGATCCCAATAATAGTCTATTGAGTGGTTAATGCGACCACAATGGGTGCACTTACGAGATTCATGACCTTGAGTGTGATTATCTCTAGCATCATGTCCCCCACATGCACCTCTACTACTACGACCTTCATACCCACCAGGGCAACATAGGAGGTAGTTAAAGCAGATCTCTCATTACTCTAATTAGAAGACAATGTGGTTCACTGAAGTCGAGAAAACACATCAAGAAATGTGAAAGGTTGTAAACTTGGCGAAATTTGAGAACGCACTGACTCATATTCAAGTTTTAAGACAACAAGAAATTGAACAACATTAAAATCTTTCTGTTGTTTTAGCATATTTGAAACATCAAAAGTGATAGATTGATATATTTTGAGTTCTTCACATATGCTCATCACTTGAGAATAATATTCTTCCAGGCCCAAAGCACATTGTTCCAACCTAAAGAATTGCTTACACAACTCATAAATACGGGTTATGTTCCCAGCACCTGGATACATATGTTTGAGATGCCTCCCCACCTCTTGAGTAGTGTCAAAATGTATTAAGTTTGTGGAAATATTAGGCTTAATATTGGTTAACATCAAAGACAATATTTGAGCATTTTCTTTCTCCCATTGAGCAAAGGTAAAATGAGTCGAGCAGGCATTGAATCAATCAAGTGAGTACGATGAAGACCCTTGCCTTTCAAAAATATTTTAATAGATTATGACCACAACATATAATTTTTTCTATTCAACTTTACCCAATCCATAGGCATACTAACATTTGGTGCAAGAGACATTGATTCAAATTTGGTTTTCATGGAGAAAAGTATCACAACAATTTAACTTGAAAACAAAGATTTCACACAAAACATGAAATATGGATGAGAAATTGGGAAATATAATCTGGAAAAGTAGAAATCCAGATTAAGAACCCAAATTTCGAGCCTGTAATAGGTGGAACCAGCCTGTACGAGTCAAAATAAGCAAGAATAGGCACTGAACCAACCTGTTTCGAGTCTGAATCGGCTTGTTTCGAGCTTGAACTGGTCTGTTTCAGGAAATTTTGACTATTGCCTGTATCGGTTTCATAGCTAACCTTAAATGGGTATAAGCTATCCTAAACGAGGATAAGAGAAGCTGGTTTACCGTATTTGCATTACCAAACGGATCTTATTTTGGATAGGAATAAGGTTTTACTCCAGTTTGGGGGCATACGTAATCGAGAATTGGGTTTGTTGAGAGCTGCAACCAAACACCCTGAAAGCTTGCTATCATCTGTGATAAACAATCCTTTCGACAGCCAATGACGACAGGAAACTCACAGGCGTGCACAGTTCTGGTGACCTTGACACCTGATGTTAACGGAAACACGTTGAAAACAGCTCCCTATTGCCAATGTCGAAGAGGGCAACCACCACTCACCACCACAGACCTCCACAGACAGTGATGGTGATACCACACCGCACCACCAATCACCACTAACCACTACTAGCTCCCTATCGCACAACCACCACCAACTGACTACTCAATGCCCTTATACCATGTAGTCAAACATAGAGAGAGAAAAACACTTGATATTATTCATTGATCTTCTGAGCCTATACATAGTACATACAAATGATAGTAATACCCTCATATACACTAATTACAACCATGACCCTCTAACAGTGTTGAACATTTTAGTTTTGATTCTTGTTGACGAGGCTGCTACAAAGCTGAAAATGGAAATCATTTCTAAGCCTACATATTTGGATGAGATAGACAGAGCTGTTATAAAGTTGGCGATGGAGAAGCTCTCATTGAAAAATGACACCGATAAAGCATCTAAACAAAAGGTTTAGCATAATAGAAAATGATTTGGCTTTGCTTAAACAAATACAGAAAGAATTAACTGAACTGTGGGAATAAGAAAAAGGTTCTCATGACATGAATAAGATCAATTAAAGAAGAGGTACTTATGCACTTTGTGCAGAATTCTTTGATGATAACACCTTCATATCCCCCGTTTAAATTGTCTCTTTAAAATGTTTGCAAATTGATAGAGTTAACCAAGAGGTGGAATATGCTGAGCTCGAATATGACCTAAACCATGCAGCTGAACTCAAGTATGGAACTCTAATGACCCTTCAACACCAATTAGAAGAGGCAAAGAAGAACCTTGCTAAATTTAGGATGTTTGGACATTCTTTGCTTCAAGAAGAGGTCATTGATCTTTATATTGCTATGATTGTTAGCAAATGGATTGGTATTCAAGCATCAAATCTTCAACAATTAAAGAGAGACAAGCTAGTCAAGCTGAAAGAGGTTCTTCATAAGAGGGTGATTGGCCAAGACATGGCAGTTAAAGCAGTTGCAGATGCCATCTGACGCTCAAGGGTAGGATTGTTCGACCCGAATAGACCCATAGCAAGTTTCATGTTCATGGGCCCTATTGGTGTGGGGGAAAACAGAGCTTGCAAAAGCCTTAGCTAGTTATCTCTTCAACACAGAAAATGCTCTTGTTAGAATCGATATGAGTGAGTACATGAAGAAGCATGCAGTTTTGCAACTCGTTGGGGCTCCACTTGGTTATGTTGGTTATGAAGAAGGTGGGCAGCTAACTGAATTGGTTTGTTGAAGGCCATATTTTGTAGTCCTCTCCGATAAAATAGAGAAAGCACATCACAATGTCTTCAACATTTTGTTATAATTGTTGGATGACGGAAGAATAACCGATTCTCAAGGAAGGACCGTTAGTTTCACGAATTCTGTTGTGATAATGACTTCGAACATTGGCTCCAATTATATACTCGAGACTCTCAGCACAAAGGATAGCAAGGAAGCAGTCTATGTGATAATGAAAAAACAAGTTATTGAGTTGGCTAGACAAACCTTTCGTCCATAATTTTTGAATCAAATTGACGAGTATATTGTGTTTCAGCCTCTAGACTCCAATGAAATAAATAAGATTGCCGAGATACAAGTGATTAATCTTTTTCATTTTGTGTAAGAATTCGTGATATTTTCTTAGTGCTTATGCTTATGCTAACTATCTTTAAATGCATCGAGTAAGCTACTAATTAATTAGTGCTTAGGGTTTCCCTTTTTGCCGGTAGAACTTGCATAAAATTCTAGGGAGAGGAAGCATGAATTAGTGCTTAATAGGAACTGATTGTTTACCATCTAGAGGAAGCATAAGACCATATATGGCTACATTTAGGAATGTTTTTCACCTGTAATCTCATGCTCATTCCCTTGTAGGTTTTGCCAAAAGAAGGGGGGCATACTAGATCTCACTTGCCTTTTTATCACTTTATTGAACATATATAATTTATAAAAACTTTATGTGCAACCAATTTGCACACTCTTGGAACACTCTATTAATATGATTGGCTGTATTTTTTTAATATAAAATAATTACTTTAGCCAATCACATCAATGGAATGTGCAAGAAGTATCCAGAAGTGACTATGTAGCAGATTTCTATAATTTTACCTATGCTTGTTTGACTATATATGTTAAATTTTTCTTCTAATAGTTAACACAATAGTATGAAATATATTGTGTCATCATTCTTGTCTGTCAGTTAAAAATAGTGTCATTGCTATTTGCAGTTGAATCGATTGAAGGAGGGGCTAAAGCAGAAGAAAATAGATCTTCATTACACGAACGAAGTTATTGAGCTTCTTGGGAAATTAGGGTTTGACACAAACTTAGGAGCTACGCTAGTTAAGAGGGTGATATAAAGGTTGGTGGAGAATGAAATAACAATGGGCATCTTGAGAGGAGACTAAAAATTTGTCTAGTCAAGATCACATTTGATTCTTAGACCACGTGTAAGTTCCACCCATAAGAGGAATGTCCACCAAGTGCAACTCGAAGATACACTCCAAGAATTCCATCATTGCTGGCCACAACCTACTTTCTCCTGAACATTCACTTGGGAATCTTATAACGTTGAAATCTCCGCCAATGCACCATGGCGATGGTGGAGAAAATGGAGGAGTACATTGGGGAATACATAAGCTACGAACAATACTTCTTGAAATGACTTTCAATTTAGTTTCTTGTAGGCACACAGTGTTCGCCTTCTACCCACCAAGCAAGTTTTTTATTTGAAGTCTCTTATTGGCCTCATTAAGCCCTTGGACATTCTAGGATATGATTTTGGGCTTCATAAAGAGAATGTTGGACCCTTCCCTTTCGACCTTTCTCTGCTTGAGTTTCCCTTGTAATTAATAGACCAAGTTAATTTCTTTAACTCCCTCTATTTTTTTATCGTAATTTCTTAATCTGATTGCATCCAGCTTCAATGGCCGTAAGTAAAGCCATGAGCTGCTCCTCAAAACCCGAACATTCAAGCCCCACACTATGTTGGATTTTTGACACCTTATGTAAAACCTAATCAGAAGCTCGAAGTTGAATTGGTAGCAGATAGTTTAGGGGTGTGGGCTCCCCTGCCATGTCAATTTCATCTCTACTTGCCCCCTGCAACTCCACCTACTCTCCCATTTTCCCCTCAACAAAGAAGAACTTGTAATCCTCCTAAGGGCCTCCTACATTGAGACCTCCATCACTTCCAACCTTTGTACATAGCTCTCGGGCCCCCTCCTATTGAAAATCCTTCACCTGCATAGGCACCATCTGAAAACCCACCATCGACGTTGTCTATCTATGCTGTGCAGGAGGTCCAACACTCGGTGGTGAGGGAATGTCAGATGACATTCATGGTTCAGTTATCATCAACCTATTTCCACACCTTGGTACACAAGATGTGTGAGAAACCCCCTGAGAGCCCTTCGCTAGCAAGGATACCAATTGAAAACTCACCATTGGCATTGTCTGTCCATTCTATGCTAGAGATCCAACATTTTGCAGTGAGGTAAAGTCGAAAACCCTTTATGTTTCCACTGCCTTTGACACCTCCACCATCGACTTCATCATCTAAGCCTCCGTTAGGGGTTTCTTGGTCTAACCCAAGTCTGTTGGAGCCTTCTTTGGCAAGGTTGCTTGTTCTTGCCTGTGGAATGCCTGCATGACATAGGCTGGGCTCGATCCCAAACCCTTTTTTTCTCCACACAGGCTGGGTCCCAAGTGTCTCCTTGCCTCTTTTTTTCCCTAGTCTATTTCTCCTGAAGTACATTCAGATGAGATTTTATGTCTAGAAGTGTTCTGTGGATGCCATCCTCTACCAGGCCAGCGTGGTGCCTGCCACCACCTCCTTTTAGTTGTGTACTTTTTGTACCAACTATATGAGTAGATTTTCCAGTCCCATAGCCATTGTTGGGTCTTACATTGTCTCCTTTCTGAGCTGCCACAGCACCCCTATCTCCAACCTTGTTCTGCTCATGGGACTGCAATGGCACCACTATCTGCACCATGGCCTCCCTATATGATCAAGTTCACTGCTGATCCACCATTGCCATTGGCCTTAGAGCTACCACACCTTTGGGACAACTCTTATTTCCTCCCTGTTCTGCAAACTCTCAGAGTGCCTCTGCCATCCTCTTCCATCCTTGAACCTCCCTCCTTTTTGATAAGTAAAAATAAAATATTATTAATAGAAATAGGCATAGCTCAATTACAAAGGAAGTATATACATAAAAATCCTTAAGTACCATTAAGAACTAATGAGGGATACACACAAATCATGAAAGTTGTCCTCATTACTACTAATGACCGAAGCCCAAAAAAATAAAGTATTATAAAAGAAACTCTTTAGCTCCTTCGAGGAACGTTCCTGATCTTCAAAACACCTTTTATTTCTCTCCATTCACAAACACCACATAATGCAGAGGGGAATCATTTTCCACAAAGCAACAATGTGAGCATTTCTCCTAATTCCCTTCGAACACCTAAGCATATCCTTAACCCTTCCATGCATAACCCTAGCCACACTAGTCTGGTTAAAGATATCATTCCACAAGAATCGAACCACCTCACAATGTAACAAAATATTATCCACAGATTTCTCATTTTCCTTGCAAAAGAAGCACAATTTTCCATAAAGATGAGACCACGTTTCCTCAAATTATTAGTAGTGAGCAATCTTCCAAGAGAAGCATCTGTTAAAGAAGGTATTTTTTTTAATTATAAGTATTTGTTAAAGAAGGTATTATGTGTTTTATTGCTAAAAATAAGGCCTGGTGAATTTTCAAAATCTGTTGGGTAGCAGGATTTCGAAATTCTTGAATGCATTTGGGATGAATTTATTCTTATTAGCATATAAGAGCAAATTAAGGAAGAGACTACATTAGGGTTGTATTATGTGCTTCAATGTTCTAGAGGGAGTCTGTTTTATTATGTACTTCAAATCATGTGTTGTCACTTACCAGTGGCCGCCATCCTACAACCCTTTCTCAAGTTCTCCCCACCAAACTCCCTAGGAGGAATCTTCTAATCTCTACTGTAATAGGTAAGGATTTCTCTTCAATACATTAAAACTTCCATGTCCTAAGTGTTAGAAAATCCCCTATGTTATACCATGAAAGTTCAACTTAGAACTCATAGGGCATAGTGTTAGTGACTTTGTAGGGCATAGCTGCTGTCAAAGTAGCCAAAGATTTCTTTGAACCCAACACCCACCTTGGGTTAGAAGAGGTGAGAAATAACCCAACTTTTAGAAGCACAGAGAATCTAGGATGCTGCCGGCACCCCAAAAAACACTTAGAACCCTACCCGTACCTCATCTTACCTGTATAGAGGCTTAGAAACATGCATGAGAGTTTCCTATACATGCTACCTTAACATCATAGATATGGCACAGACAAAACACATGGTGTCAGGAGCTTGATAGCAGCATAGCAACATCACACAGCTAGTAATGTCATGGATTTTCATGCTTGACATGTTTAGAGGTAAGGAACACACTAAGCACGTGCATGACACCACTCACTGCATGTAAAATGTTTTAAATATAGTTGTGAAAATCAAAACCCAGATTTCTTATCAAACGTAGAAATTTCAGCATATAGATCATAAACATGATCAATCATTCATTAAACCATGCTTTCTTGCATATTGACATGCCATGATTGATTAGTTCAATATTGTATAATACACAACAATAGCTACTGACTAGGAAGGAAAATGTAGACATCACATGCCTATTTGTTTAAAAGATTTATCAATACTCTCTAAAGTTTTAAAAAGGGATTACTGTTAACAACCCTAAATGACTCTAAAAGTCACATTTGAGCATCTTAGCATCTGTTTTGAGATTTACATACATTTAAACTAACCAAAAATCATAAAGGCATGCCTACAGATACATACACCGCATGTAATTAAATTTTAGCTCACTGCCATTAGGTAGGCAGCAAGCAACTCTATGGAGTATAAACTCATACCTTAGTCAATTATTAGACTCAACTTAACTCATCTCAAACAAATTATTGATGGGATGCACTACTTTTTCAATTTCTCATAAAAAGGTTAAACCCATCTTAACTTATTTCATATATTGCAACCTAAAAAGTCAAATCCATCTCAATCTATAAAGTTAAACTCATCTCAATGAGACCCACAAAATGTTACTATTCACAACTCAGCTCAACTCAACTCATCTTAGCATCCAAATGCAGTAATAAGAATTTTAGTATAGATTGACATGTAATATGTGTGTGACTTAATATGTTCTTGATTGACGTGATTAGTTGGTTCTCAGAACTAAGGAGATAAGGTAAGTGGCATGATCATAATCTTTATGTGTGCTGTAACTATTATATTTTGCAAGAAAATGTGTTGTTTACCAATGCTATGTAGAGCCATATTCAATGTTAGCCCCTTTTTATGAACCCTCGATGAATTATAACAATGTGCTTGTGAATGCAATTACGTATGCTATGCTGATTTGGTTGTTTGTCTAGGTTTAGATTCTACATCGATTGTGTTGAAATACTACTTTAAAAATATGAGTATGTATAAATATGGAAAGAAAAACTTAATATCTTCCTTGGACTAGGGCAATATTAGTTATTTTCCATTAAATCATATATTTATGATTATTTTTGCCTTATTAGTAAATATTTGATTTCAAGCTTTGGAAATGATTCTGATTTCGATTTCGATTTTGACCAAATTTTTTGTAGGATTCTTGTTTATTTATATATTTATTTCTTATACAATAATTTAGATTTTTTCATTTTTGGAAAAATCTTAATAATTTTGAATTTTGCTGTTATTTAAGTTCGGCTTGTGGTCTTCATAAAATAATTTTACATTTTACTATTAATTAATATTATTTAGAGGTTTTGATAATTTTCAATTGAAAATAGAGTGGCTTTCTCTGTGTTTTGGGTTAATCTCTTGTCTTCCTTGTTTCGATTATTTTTTGAAACTAGCCGCCAGAATTAATCTAAATTATATTTGGAGTCAGTTGGCATTGGAGTTTCAACATCTTTCCTTGTTATATCTCATTAGTTTCCATAGCTAGTGGTAGGGCTGTACAAAATCCGACCACACTAGTCATCATGACGCGAACCGGTTGTTGGACTCCGAAATCGGCCAAAACCAACAGAGAACCAGTCGGCCAGCAGCAAAAAAAATAAGAAACCAATGTTGGGCGGTTTGATCCCCATTCAAACCGCTAAACCGGACTATTATATATATATATATTTTTTATTGTACGTATAGAAAACGACGCCATTTCACTTAAACAAGTGAAATGGCATCGTTTTAGTTCTAATGTTTATACAAACAAATTATATGAAATGACGTCGTTCCCTCCCTTCCCTCTTCTTCTTCTTCTTTCTTCAAAATCTCTCTCCTCTCTCACACGCCGCCCCATAGTGCAACAGCCCTCCACTCCCCTCCTCCATCGCAGTGCCACCGATGTGAAACCAAAGAATTGATTGGAATCACTCTAACAATAAGGCTATTGGTTTGCTCCCCCCTAATCGGCTGGTTCTAAACATTTGAAAAATATGTAGGTGCAGCAACGGTTTTGGATCAAAACGGCACTGACAACGTCAGTTTTCACCCCTAGCTAGTGTCATGGTCATGATCGTCTTGGGTAGGTTATGAATGAGGAAGTCCCGCATTGTGATCATAGCATTCAGGATGTAATGATTAAGGATTTGTAGAGACAAGTTACAGAGTTTACCCGGCGTTTAGTGGCATAGGATATTGGTGATCGTGAAATAGAGGATCATGATTTTATTTCCAGTTTCAAGAATCTGTATCACAATCATACTCTATTTCAGGATTATCATGTTAGGGAGGAGCATCATGGGACCTTGGTTTCAGAGTGGACCTGCTCGAGGTTTTTGGTACTCTTCAAGCTGAAGGTTTTATGATTTATTGTCTGAGGTTGAGTGGATTTACTACTATGATGAAAAAGAGTTCGAGGATGGACCTTTTTCCATAGGGCGGAACTATATACCAATCTACAATACCTATTGGCCTGATGAAGATAACCTAGTGGATAAGGTAATTATTTTTATTGAAAACATAGAAAATTTGGAAAAAGGGTTGTGAAGTTTTGAAGTTTGAAGATCATGAAACAATTTTTGAGACAATTAACTATATTGATTTTCTTGTAGTTGAGGATTTTTTTTCAAATTCTCATATGCAAAATATTTTTTTTGGATTTGAGATGTGGGAAAAAAACTTAATTTTAGAGTATAAGATATTGCTCAATATTATTTTATTTCAAGTGGATCAAATCAATTTTAGTTTTTCTATGATCATTGGGATGATACAACAAAAGGAAAGAAAGATTGGTCTAATTGGATATCTAAAAGATCAAAACAAGAAAATTTAGAATTTCGGGACGAATTCTCTGCAACACGTTGAGAATGGTGTAAACCCAAATTGATATGGGGTATCTAGGTCCATAGTCTATGTTGATTGTGTTCAAGTACTACTTTAAGAAGATCCAGAAGATGGATATGTACAAATATGGAAGGAAGAATTTAATATCATCTTTGGACTAGGGCAATATTAGTTATTTTCTATCAAATCATATATTTTTGATCATTTTTGTCTTGTTAGTAAATATTTAATTTCCAGTTTTAGAAGTGATTTTAATTTTGATTTTGGTCAAATATTTGGTAGGATTCTTGTTTATTTTTGTATTTATTTCACATATAATAATTTAGATTTTTTTCAAAAATGGAAAAATATTCATAATTTTGAATTTTACAGTTATTTAAGTCTGGTTTGTAGGTTTCATAAAATAATTTTAAATTTTACAATTAATCAATAACTTTCAGAGTTTTCTATGTTTTTAAGCAATCTCTTATCTTATTTGTGTTGATTATTTTCTGAAACTAGTCGTAAGAATTAATCTACATTCTATCCGGCTTGTGTCTCATCATGAAAACTAGTAGTGCAGGCTCGATCTTGTTAGCTAGCATTAGACGTTGTGCAATCCTTGCTTGTGAAGAAATTCAATTTCAGAGTTTCTGTGATGCTCTCAAATTCCCACGCACGGATACGGGGAAATCGAGATGTCCGAATGGTGACATCACGGGCCATCACCCTAACGACGGGTGCCAAGTGTGTGTATAAACAACAAATGTGCACGAAGAAACATGCCACGGATAATGAGAGTCATAACTAAGTACCAGAATTTTTTCTTAGTTTAATACAAAGCTGTCCAAAACATACATAATAAAATATTACAAAACACAAATATTATTCCAATCCAATAACAAGACATTAACTTCTACTCAAAACTCCGGCGGAACCGCATCTTCGGGTTCAGCCTCCTCCTCCTCTTTGATCTCTGCACCAAAATTTACAGAACCAAAAATAGTGTCACAGGTAAGTAAAATCCAAACGCTACTAGATAAAAGCATATTAAAACTCAAACAATATGCATAATGGAATGCCAATGCACATAACCGGTAAAACCATATTTTTCCACGCACGTCAAAAATCCCATTTGGCCCCAAAAATGTATCCTTTCCAAATATCACGCCAAAAGTCACATTTGGCCCAAAAACAACTCAAACTAATAACCAATTAATCCGTATGCACCATGACCTCCCCTAGGGGTCATCCGCACACCCTGGCTCCTGTGACACACTGCAGGTAACGACCACGCGTGTGACACCTAAACGAGCGATGTCCAGTTCCGCGCCCCGCGCGTTTGTAGCCAAGCATCCTTTAGCCCTCGC
The DNA here is from genome assembly GCF_018687715.1 of Carya illinoinensis. Classification (NCBI taxonomy): domain Eukaryota; kingdom Viridiplantae; phylum Streptophyta; class Magnoliopsida; order Fagales; family Juglandaceae; genus Carya; species Carya illinoinensis. Next base: position 27,596,053 of record NC_056757.1, read on the forward strand.
CAGCGAAGGGCCACGGAGTCGGTACGTAGAGCGTTATCATCCCGCCCGCTCCTGTTGTCGCCCAGCAACAACTTAGGGGACATCACTCAGTATATTACACTCCCGAGTGAACAGATGAGCTCCACCGAGATAATAACCCATCCCGGTTTGTACTCGTGAGACACACGCACCCGAAAATCCATTAAATAAAATGCTCGTACATGCACCATGTAAATGCAATCTCAATGGACAAAACAACCAACCAAGCACAAACAGTCAAACCAAACAACTCCATCCTCAATCCATCCGACCCCCGAACTCCTCGGACTCAGTCCGGAATCAACCAACCAACAACAAATATTTATTGTAAGAGTAAAATATATTTAAATCTGAAAGTAGAGTTTAAAAAATACTTACAGCGCTATACGGTATTTTTTGAAAGCTCGCGGCGTTATAAAAAGTGGATGAAAAGCAACGTAACAGTGTATTTTACACTGTGGCCATGAGTAATAAATTACGCACTTTAGAACCGGGACAAACCAAGGCACAAAATTGATAGAGAATGGCCTTGAGATGTTTATGAAACTAAAGGAAGTGAGTTTTGGCCGTGGGTGGTGGTGGAAACGGCGGTGGAGGAGCTTAAAGGGGCTGAACGGAGTTAAGCTCGTGGGAGCTACTCCGGCAATGGATCGAGACCGAAAATGGGTGGATTAGGTCGGCAAGAGGTAGGAGAAGAAGTTGTGAAGAGGTGGTGGCTGGAGGTGGTGCGACGGCGCCGGAAAAGCTCAAAAATCGTGTGGCTTGGAGGAGCTCGTGGCGGCTAACGGTGGCTCGGATGGAGGTGAAACTTGGTGGGGATGTTCACCGGTGGAAGGGAAAGAAAACTGGGTGGGTGGTGTAGGCCATGCTGCCGGCAAGCGGCGGTTCTGGGCTGAGAAAGAAACCAACGACAGAGAGAAAAGGGGGGCTGGTGCTGTGACTTCCAGCCGTGCGTGGCAGCTAACGGCTGGTTGGATGGCCCTGAAAATTGGTGGGGATGATCACTGGTGGGAGGGGAAGATTTTGGTGGGAGTGGTGTACTACATGGTGGCCGGACGGCGGCGGTCTGGGCTGGTCAACAGGCGGCGACAGAAATAAAAAAAAAAAAAAAAAAAAGAGAAGAGGGTTGCGCGCGGAGAGAGAAACCGGGGAAGAAAAGAAGAAGAAAAAGAAAGAAGGGAAAAAAATTAGAAAAAGAAAAAGGAAAAAGGGAAAAAGAAAAAGAGAAAGGAAAAGAAATGAGGTTCAATCCTCACTCCGGAATTCAAAAACTGATCCGCCGAAAACGATTTTTAAAAACCGTAAAACGACTAAAATAAATTAAACACCACATCAAATAAATTAAAACCAATTTAAAATACAATAATTTAAAATAAAAGAACTAATATATTAATTAAATTAAAAACACCATTCAGTGAAAATGCACGTAAAAACGGGTCATCACATCCTCCCCCCTTAAAAACAAATTTCGTCCTCGAAATTTGCAAGATCAACACCAATTTGAAACAAACCACATAAAACCACTGAGATCAAGATTAAGAAACGTACCGTCATTACTCAAACAAGTAGGGGTACTGCTCCCTCATGTCCGCTACTCGCTCCCAAGAGAAATCTTGAGCTAACGGATCTCCCCATGCCACCTTAACCAAAGGTATCGTCTTGGACCTCAACTATTGCTCTTTCCAATCCATGATCTATGACGAAACAACCTCATAAGTAAGGTCCGGTTGCAACTGAATACTTTCTGGGTTGACAAAGCGCGGCTCTTGTTGTCCAAAACTCTTCTTCAAGGATGATACATGAAAGACATCATGAATATTCTCAAAATATTTTGGCAAAGCAACTCTATACGCGACAGACTCTACCTTTTCCAAAATCTGGAAAGGGCCGACATACCTCGGATCCAGTTTCCTCTTCTTACCAAAACGCTTAACTCCTTTCATGGGAGAGACTTTGAGATAAACCCAATCACCTTCTTCAAAAGATAACTCTCTCCTCCTGGTATCAGCGTAACTTTTCTGACGACTCTGAGCTGCCGCCATTTTATCCCTGATGATCCGAACTTGGTTTTGCATCTCTTGAATTATTTCGGGTCCAATTATCTTACTCTTCCCGACTTCATCCCAACACAAAGGCGATCTGCACTTCCTCCCATAAAGAGCTTCATAGGGAACCATCTGAATGGTCGCATGGAAGCTATTATTATACGCAAATTCTATGAGCGGCAAGTGATTTTCCCAACTCCCTTGAAATTCCATGACACATGCTAGCAACATATCTTCAAGGGTCTGTATGGTGCGCTCTGATTGGCCGTCCGTCTGCGGGTGATATGCAGTACTGAACTTCAACTTAGTACACAATGCTGCCTGCAAAATTTTCCAAAACTGAGACGTGAACCTTGGGTCCCGATTTGACACAATACTCTTCGGTATACCGTGCAATCGCACTACCTCTTTCACGTACAAGCGTGTCAACTTACCCAAGAAATCAGTGTTATTGACAGGCAAGAAATGAGCACTCTTTGTTAACCGGTCAACAATCACCCAAATAAAATTCTTCCCACTAAGAGTCCTCGGCAAGCCCACTACAAAATCCATAGTGATCTCGTCCCACTTCCACTCAAGAATAGGGAGGGGTTGGAGCATACCTGCGGATCTTTGATACTCGGCCTTAACTTGACGGCATGTGTGACATCTCTTGATATACAAGGCTCTTCTTCATTCTATCCCACCAATAATTTTTCTTCAAGTCCTGGTACATCTTCGTACTGCCGGGATGAACTGAATAAGGGGCCGCATGAGCTTTTACCATGATCTGCTCCTTAAATTCTGAATCTTCAGGGACCACTCTACGATTTCGGAACCGAAGAATCTCATCTTTATCCATACTGTAATGCAACGACCCTCGAGATTTTTTGACTCTTTTTCTGATATCCAACAGCTTCGGATCTTTCCTTTGAAGAGTCTTCAATTCTTCAAAATCAGACACTCGAATATTAAGAATTGAAGATAAAACCTCCACTTGATGTGAACTTTCAATAAGGAGTCTTCTTATCCTGCAAAGCAAAGAATCCAATTTTGACGACTCGGCTTCATCTTCCAAGTGCAATTTTCGGTTCAAAGCATCAACAACTATATTTGCCTTCCCCGGATGATACTTGATCTCGCACTGGTAGTCACTGATTAACTCTAACCATCGCCTTTGTCTCATGTTCAGATTCTTTTGGGAAAACAAGTGCTTCAATCTCTTGTGATCGGTGTATACTTTGCAAGCTTTCCCATACAAAAAGTGCCGCCAGATCTTGAGAGCAAAAACAATCGCAGCCAATTCTAAGTCATGCGTCGGATAATTCTTCTCATGATGCTTTAGCTGACGGGATGCATAAGCAACAACTCGTCCCTCCTGCATAAGGACACAACCCAATCAGAATTTAGACGCATTGCTGAAGACTATGAATGGCTTGTGCAGTTCTGGAAGCGCTAACACTGGTGCAGTCGTTAACCTGTTCTTCAATTCTTGGAAGCTTTTCTCACACTTGTCTGATCAAACAAATTCTATGTTCTTTCGAGTCAAAGCTGTGAAAGGTCCGGATAGGCGAGCAAAACCCTCCACAAATCTTCGGTAATATCCGGCAAGTCCCAAGAAATTCTGGATCTCACGCACTGTCGTCGGACGCTGCCATGACAAAATGACTTCCACTTTACTAGGATCAACACCCACTTCGTCTCGGGAAATCACATGCCCAAGAAATCTGACTTCCTCCAACCAGAATTCACACTTGCTGAGCTTTGCATACAACTGGTGTTCTCTCAATTTCTCAAGAACCAGATGAAGATGATAAACATGCTCTTCAACATCTCGGGAATAAATCAGAATATCATCAATGAACACTACCACAAAGGAATCCAAATAAGGTCGAAATACCCGATTCATTAAATCCATGAAAGCAGCAGGGGCATTGGCTAACCCAAACGGCATCACCTTAAATTCATAATGCCCATATCTCAACCTGAAAGCAGTTTTGGGCACATCCTTGTCTCTTATCCTCAACTGGTAGTATCCTGACCTTAGATCAATCTTCGAGAACACAGCTGCTCCTTGAATCTGATCAAATAAATCATCTATCCATGGGAGAGGATATTTATTTTTGATGGTCATCTTATTTAATTCCCGATAATCAATGCATATATGGAGGGTTCCATCTTTCTTTTTAATGAACAGCACTGGCGCACCCCACGGCAAAGTACTAGGTTGAATGAACCCCTTATCTACCAGCTCTTGCAACTGAGTTTTCAACTCTTTTAATTCAGCCAGTGCCATGTGGTAAGGAGCTTTATGTATAGGAGCCGCTCCAGGTTCTAAGTCTATAACAAACTCCATTTCACGAACAAGGGGTAGCCCAGGCAAGTCATCCACAAACACGTCGGGGAATTCTTCCACAACTGGAATATCTACCAAAGACTTTTTCTCATACGGCGTAAACACCATCTGGACTAAGAAGGCATTTGCTCCCCATGCAATCTCTCTTCTTGTCGATATAATTACTGGCTTTTCTTTTAGCTTACTCCATGCAAATTCCAGACAATCACCATCTGAGAGTTGAAAGCTAATTACCTGACTTCTGCAATTAATACTCGCAGAATATCGGTCTAGCCAATCCATCCCAAGGATGATGTCAAAACCCAACAACTTAAACACAACCAAATCAGCATCCAAGAACCTTCCATCAAAATTTAATGGGCAACCCAAAGCAACCTTGGATTACCATACCATTTCACCATTAGGTAGAGTCACCACCAATGACTTCGACAAAGGTTCCGTAACCAAATTACACATCCGAGCGAAAGCGGAAGATACAAATGACTGTGAAGCACCCAAATCAAACAAAGTGCAAGCATAAAACTCATATAAACAGACTCTCCCTGAACCAAACACATTAACCCATAAAATCCAAAAAAACAAAGAAGAAACCAAAACACACCAAAGATCAAATCCAAAATTAAATTAAATTAGATCCATACCTGTAATTACTCTAGCATCATGGGTCGCTGGTGCCTCGTCATCAATATCTCCGGGTGTGGCAGCATAAACTCGGGCTTGCACTGTTTGCCTTGGATGTGTTCTTCCACCCCGTCTACCTCCACGGCTTCCTTGAACTCTAACGGGGCACTCACGAGCGATATGTCCCACTTGGCCGCATCGATAACACTGGGGTCCACCACTTAGCCGACACTCGCCCTCATGAGCTCTGTTACAAATTCTGCAAATTGGCACTCGTCCTCCCATACGTACACCTAAGGATGCTTGTGGTCGGGTCCCTGTCCGCTGAACAAATTTCTGAGGCGAACCCGAACTACTTCCTTCACTAGAAAAACTCCGCCTCTTATGTCCTGAAGGGGAGCCTATACTCAAATTATTTTCTCGCTCCACAAGAGTGGCCATATCCACTAAATCTTGAAAAGTGGATATCTAGTGGCTGACCACCATTCGGCGTATATCAGGACGTAGACCCTTCTGGAAATGCTCGGCCTGCATCTCCTCCGAGGCGATGAGGTGGGCAGCAAATCACCCAAGTTCTATAAATCTCCGGGTGTACTGTTCCATGGTCATGCTCTCTTGGACCAAGCTTGAGAACTCTCTTGCTTTTTGCCGCCTTACAGAAGCGGGAAAGAAGCGATCATTAAACTTTTTCTTGAAGCGCTGCCAGGTCACAGCGGCAAAACACCCCAATTCTGATTCCAGCATTATTCTCTTGATATCCCACCTCTCATAAGCGGTGCCTTGCAACAGATAGCTGGCATAGAGTACTTGTTGTGCCTCAATGCAACCACACACCTCAAAAGTTCTTTCCAAGTCTCTGACCCACTTTCCAGCTTGAAGTGGATCCTCTTCTCCAATGAAGTGTGAAGTTCTATGCACTAGAAAGTGCTCATAAGTGCATCCCACTTGCACCATGCCATTAGGCCCTCCTGGGTATAGCCAAGGTCCTCCCTGTTGTGGCCAAGGCCCTCCTTATTGTGGCCAAGGCCTTTTTTTCTATGGCCTAAAATTCTGTTGCATGAACTCCGTCATCTGCCTTATCACTTGGGCTATGGAATCATCTCTCGGTGTATCGTTTCGAGGCTCTTGAGTAGATTTTCTTGGCCTCACCATTTTCTTGCCACAACACAACCTTTGACCCCCTTTAAGAAAAATAAATAAAATCAACAACATAAAACCAAAAACCAACACCACATAACAAGAAACAAAAAGAACCCAACATGCAATAACATATCTAAATAAATAAAAACAAGCAAACAAGCTCAAACAAATTCAAAACAAATAAAACATGTCAAATAGCAACTTTACTTAAAATAAATTTTAAAACACAACTTAAAAAAAAAAAAATCTGGTACTACCTACGGGATATGTGGTTTTACCTAGAGCCAAACCGCTCTGATACCACCTATGAGGCCCCCAAATTCCCACGCACGGACATGGAGAAATCGAGACGTCCGGATGGTGACATCGCGGGTTACCACCCTAACGACCAAGTGTGTGTATAAGCAACAAATGTGCAAGAAGAAACACGCAGCGGATAACGAAAGCCATAACTAAGTACCATAATTTTTTCTTAGTTTAATACAAAGTTGTTCAAAATATACATAATAAAATATTACAAAACACAAATATTATTCAAATCCAACAACAAGACATTAACTTCCACTCAAAACTCCAGCGAAGCCACATCCTCGGGCTCAGCCTCCTCCTCCTCTTCGATCTCTATACCAAAATCTACGGAATAAAAAATGGTGCCGTAAGTAAGTAAAATCCAAACGCTACTAGATAAAAGCATATTAAAACTCAAACAATATGCATGATGGAATGCCAATGCACATAACCCGTAAAACCATATTTTTCCACGCACGCCAAAAATTCCATTTGGCCCCAAAAACGTATCCTTTCCAAATATCACGTCAAAAGTCACATTTGGCCCAAAATCAACTCAAACCAATAACCAATTAATCCGTTTGCACCATGACCTCCCCTAGGGGTCATCCGCACACCTTGGCTCCTGTGACACACTGCAGGTAACGACCACGCTTGTGATACCTAAACGAGCGATGCCCAATTCTGCGCCCCGCACGTTCATAGCCAAGCATCCTCTAGCCCTCGCTAGCGAAGGGCCACGGAGTCGGTACGTAGAGCGTTACCATCTTGCCCGATCCCGTTGTCGCCCAGCAACAACTTAGGGGACATCACTCAGTATATTACACTCCCAAGTGAACAGAGGAGCTCCACCGAGATAATAACCCATCCCAGCTTGGGCTCGTGAGACACACGCACCTGAAAATCCATTTACGCTAATAAAACATGATTTTCTTAATTAAATAAAATTCTCATGCATGCACCATGTAAATGCAACCTCAATGCAAAAAACAACCAACCAAGCACAAACAGTCAAACCAAACAACTCTGTCCTCAATCCATCCGACCCCCGAACTCCTCCTCGGACTCAGTCTGGAATCAACCAACCAACAGCAAATATTTATTGTAAGAGCAAAATATATTTAAATCTAAAAGTAGAGTTTGAAAAATACTTACAGCGCTATAAGGTATTTTTCGAAAGCTCGCGGTGTTGCAAAAGGCGGAGGAAAAGCAACGTAACAGTGTATTTTACATTGTGGCTGTGGGTAATAAATTACCCACTTTCGAATGGGGATAAACCAAGACACGAAATTGATAGAGAATGACCTTGAGATGTTTATGAAACTAAAGGAAGTGAGTTTTGGCCGTGGGTGGTGGTGGAAACGGCGGTGGAGGAGCTTAAAGGGGCTGAACGGAGTTGAGCTCGTGGGAGCTGCTCCGGCAACGGATTGAGGCCAAAAATGGGTGGGTTAGGTCGGCAAGAGGTAGGGGAAGAAGCTATGAAGAGGTGGTGGCCGGAGGTGGTGAGATGGTGCCAGAAAAGCTAAAAAATCATGTGGCTTGGAGGAACTCGTGGCGGCTAACAGTGGCTCGGATGGAGGTAAAACTTGGTGGGAATGTTCATCGGTGGAAGGAGAATAAAACTGGGTGGGTGGTGTAGGCCACGCCACCGGCGAGCGGTGGTTCTGGGTTGAGAAAGATACCGGCGACAGAGAGAAAAAGAGGGCTGGTGCCGTGACTGCCAGCCGTGCGTGGCGGCTAACGGCTGGTCGGATGACCCTTAAAATTGGTGGGGATGATCACTGGTGGGAGGGGAATATTTTGGTGGGGGTGGTGTACTACACGGCGGCCGGACGGCAACGGTTTGGGCTGGTCAACAGGCGACGACGGAAATGGAAAGGAGAAGAGGGCTGCACGGGGAGAGAGAAACCGGGGAAGAAAAGAAGAAGAAAAAGAAAGAAAGGAAAGAAAAGAAGAAAAAGAAAAAGGAAAAAGGAAAAAGGAAAAAGAGAAAGGAAAAGAAATGAGGTTCAATCCTCACTCCGGAATTCAAAAACTGATCCGCCGAAAACGATTTTTAAAAACCGTAAAACGACTAAAATAAATTAAACACCACATCAAATAAATTAAAACCAATTTAAAATACAATAATTTAAAATAAAAGAATTAATATATTAATTAAATTAAAAATACCATTCAGTAAAAATACATGTAAAAAAAGGTCATCACAGTTTCCCCCCTTTCTTTTATCTTTTTCTACTTCATTTCTATAGCTAGCTTAGCCTTAGTTTTCAGGCTTTGGTCCATTGAGGCTTTCGTCCATTTATTTCAATTGGATGCCACCATTGGGAAGCAGCAATTTAACATGATTGGTGCTAGCTCAAGTGTATATATATCATATGAGTAATGTTACTTACATACAATCACTTTTATATATTTTTTATATATTCTACTAATATAATTAGCTATATTAATTTTTTTTAATACGTAACAAATTACATAAATAGAGTGCGTAAAAATGTACACAAAAATGACTATGCATAAAATTTTTGATATCATATTACGTACTTTCTTTTTTTAGTGAATAGGCATTATGATAGTTTTTTTTTTTTTTTTGTGTGGATATCATATTAATTGTGGGGCCCTTTAGATTAAGAAATACTCTCAACCTATCTCATCTCATCATTAATTTTTTTTTTAAATTTTTACACAAAATATAATAAACAATTTAAATTTTTCAAATCCTAATTTAATTTTTTCAAACCTCAAAACAAAAGTAATATTAAAAAAATTATTTTAACAATATTTTATTAAATTATTAACTTTCATATAAAATTATCTCATTTCATCTCATTATCTAAATGATGCCGTAATGTTCGAAGAGAAATTAGACACTGCAAGTTTTCTTTTGGTGCTTAGTACATCTTTTTCTAATTTTAAAGAAAAAAAGAAAAAAAAATCACTTAGTTAATTCTGTTATTAATTTTTCTGATTCATTTGCATGACTTACTTTCACCCTAATCTATGTGCTATAACAGTATAATGCATAATCTTATTTAAAATTCATTGACAGTTAACAAATCTCATCTTTAAACTTTAATAATAATTTTCCACATTCTAGTTCACGCGCGTCACTGTACGTATGCGATGTGTCAAAATATGATCTTATCAATACTTCTTTTCTAAGATATGTTTATGCTAGCTATGTGGCACCATATATTGGATAACAAATTGACTAGGTTGACATATATATTAATTTGTTGAGCAATGTTACAACTATACAAAATTTTTATAAAGATAAATTTATAAATTAACGTAATTTTATGTGATATATTAAAATTATTATATAATAAAAGTAATTTTATAATATAATATACCTCATAAAATCATATAAATTTATTACTTTTGTGAAATCGTTAAAACATTTCTCTGATTTGTTTCCTTTACGAAATAGTGATTTTGACGTAAATATTAATTAATTGAACATTTCAAGTTGTACACGGCATCTTTATTTTCCTTTTCCGATCCTTTGACATTTCCCTGTTCGTGGGGGGTAAAAAGAAAAGAACATTTCGGCTACTACATGCAGATGGGGACCAAATAATGATCTCATCATTTGAGAAATTGAACTCATGCATGCAATGCATGGCTTAAAGTAAATTAGATTTGGACATTTATCTTCCTAATTTATTAATAAATAATTTTACAAATTAGCATCCCATACATTATATACTATTCTTTTTTTATTTTTTTTCTTCATAATAAATATATGTAGTGTATAAATAACATAAATTCTATATTTTATTATTTTTATATATTCTTTTATATATTCCACTAATATGATTGGTTGACTATTAAAAAAAATTGATACAACTAATCACATTTGTGGAATATACAAAAAATACATAAAAGTAACTACATATAATATTATTCTATAAATAATCATGATTAGAACAATCAAATTACTTTAATAATAATAAAATAAAATAAAAAATAAAAAATTTAAAATATACATAACGGGTGTGAGACAATGACTAGCATCCTTTCTATTAATTGGAACAAACTGGTCGATCACGCAGTTCTCGGGACTTGAACGGAAGATGATCTACTTACCAACGCCTTCATCATGTGTTTTATAATATTAATATATATATGTGTGTGTGTGTGTGTGTGTGTGTGTGTGGGCGGTCTGCCGTTTGCGGGTGTCATTTGATAATTTTGTTCCACGGAAAACCAATAGTGCATATAAATACATGAAGTATACCTAGCTGCCCTGCATAGCTATCAATCTTCGCTGAACAGTTTTGAACTTCTTCTGACTATTTGGGATGCATCGACATCAGTTCTCTCTGCAGCCACCGGCGGAAAGTGTATATACTTTCATGAAAGATCTCTGATCTCCTCTCTCTCTACATACGTGCATTATATTGTGGATTTGGAAAGATCACATAATTATTGGAAGTGCTTTTTGGGGCAACTTTTATATATTATCTTGTGGAATGCTTTTAGGCTACTTTTAAGTACCCACGCTAGACGATGTCGATGGAGTGAAAATATACGTACGTACACATATGGTATTTCTTATACATCGGTCATAGCTATAGAATTACCCAAAATGGCAATACTGCATCTCGGCTTGCCTTCGGATTTAATTCAGAAACTCAATCCAATTGCTTGCTAGGCATGTAAAAATTGCAGAACCAAAAGATAGCATGCAGTACCGCAAGAACGGTCTTATTCGTATGCAGCCTTGATGCGTACGTATAGTCCATACATCAAATTAGTACATGAAGGCCGGAGTTGCAGTGCATGGAAATACGCATAATATCTGACCTGAGAAGGACATTACTAAAGGATCCCATGCATGGAAAAAAGGAATCCCCTGGAAAGAAGGAATCCTCGGGAAAGATTAATGCTTGCCTAGCCCTGACATGTGAGTAGTGGACTTCCCTTTTTTGTAATCGTTACAGCCAATTGCAAGACGAACAGTACCTCGCGAATAGCTCGATGTTATTGCTGAACTTGAATGGTTATCTACTCATCCTCACTTTCAAACTTTCAGAAACAGGTTATTTTCACCATTATTATTGTCGTTATTTTCCAAATGGATGCCACTAAGGGATCAGACAGTACGTAGGTCCTCAATTGAAAAAACTATATGCCTTCTCCCTTTATATGAAGCTGTGGTTTCAGATAGTGGGCAACAAAAGATGGAATGCCTAAAGGGAGAGGTGGAGAGCCAAAACCAGCTCCCACAGTCCGAGCAACGACCCCAAGGCACTACCTTCCTCAAAACTTGCTTTAACGGGATCAACGCCTTATCAGGTACTCTTATATATCTTGCTACCTTAAGTGTGTGTGTGTGTGTGTGTATATATATATGCTTTAGATACCATGAAAAAAAGGTAGGCACGATCGAGTAATGATTTAAACGGATCATTTGAAAGTACGTTGTTGTCCAGGATGCCGATCGAAGACTGCATTTAATAATAATCTATTATGAATTGCTAGCTGCATGTAAATAATTGCTTTGCTTTCAGCTCGTACGTGGTTGCATAATCACGAGATTGTATACGTATAATATTGCAAATACCATGCTTATAAACAATCTAAGGCGGTGCTACAGAAAAGAACTATATATATGATCACTGATTATATATCGATATGCACATATATACTTAACCTATTTAGTATGTTTTCCAGGTGTGGGGATTCTCTCAATTCCATATGCACTTTCTCAGGGAGGGTGGCTGAGCTTAATACTTCTCTTCCTAGTAGCAATTCTCTGCTGCTACACAGGTTTCCTTCTACAACGATGCATGGCCGCAAACCCCATAATCAAAACTTATCCTGATATAGGTGAGGCAGCTTTCGGTTACAAAGGAAGAGCCATGATATCCATTTTCATGTATCTCGAGCTGTACTTAGTTGCAGTAGAGTTTCTGATATTAGAAGGTGACAATTTACACAAGTTGTTTCCGGACATGGGCTTCAAAGTCGCAGGCCTACGAGTTGGAGGGAAAAACGCCTTTGTTTTGCTCACTGCACTTGTAATTCTGCCAACTACATGGCTGAAGAACTTAGGTGTGCTGGCCTATCTTTCGGCTGGAGGGGTTTTATCTTCCGTTATTCTGGTTGTTTGTGTTTTCTGGGTTGGTGCTGTGGATGGGGTCGGATTCCATGAAGGGGATATGCTGTTGAAATCGGGAGGACTCCCTACTACTATAAGCTTGTTTGCCTTCTGTTATTGTGGTCATGCGGTTTTCCCCACTCTATGCAATTCCATGGAAGATAGAAGCCAGTTCTCTAAGGTAAGTAGCAGCTGCATCTCCAACATCCCAAATTAAAGATCAGTCAAATCATTTTCACATAATCATGATAATATTAAGTGAATATAATTAAGTAAGTGCACCATCAAAGGAACAAATAGTGCCCACGATCATATGCTGCCAGCCACACCACTTGGGTTTATAAATTTAAATTTTAAAATTTCTCAAACAAATCAACTAATTTTTTTTATGTTAACAGTGTGGAAATATGTCTTTTACGTCAACTAGCATTATTTCAAGGAGAAAATAAAACTAACAATTAAAGTTCATGCCAAATGGGATCCACGCATGGCTGGGCCATAATGTTTTTCTTCCTTGCGTTTTCTTGCCATGTTTTTATTTTTTTCCTCCTTATTATCCTACTTTTTTGTACGTTTTTCTTTCATTATTTCTGTTTTTTTTTTCCTCACTTTTTCTTGAACAGTGGTAAGCCGTACGTTACCGACCGCGTGACATGTAAAGATGGACATGGTATGGCCAGTTTGGCAAGAGGCCAAAACCCAGGTCCTTATTTGACGAAAACAAAAAAATAATAATAAATAAAAGACAATAAGAAAGCTAAACACACACGCAGACATTCTATATATTGTTTACTTTTATTTAAAAAGGTTAATGTTGATCAGCAATATTATCCTGTCGTTGCAGGTTTTACTCGTCTGTTTTGTGACTGGCACAATCAACTATGGATCAATGGGAATACTAGGCTACCTTATGTACGGAGAAAACTGCATGTCTCAAGTGACACTAAATCTTCCTCCCAGAAAAATAAGCGCAAAAATAGCAATTTATACCACATTGATGAATCCCCTCACAAAGTATGCAGTCATAACTACACCAATTGCCACCGCCATTGAGGCCAAGTTTCCTGTTCGAAATAGCCGATTTATCAGCATCCTCATCAGAACGGCAATTGTGATCAGCACTGTAACTGTGGCCTGCACTGTGCCATTTTTCGGCTTCGTCATGGCATTTACTGGTGCCTTTTTGGGTGTTACAGTCTCGATGCTTCTCCCTTGCCTGTGCTACCTAAAGATGCACAAAACTGCTCAGAATTTTGGGTCTGAGTTGATAATAATTGTGGGGATTTTGGTTACGGGGTCTTTTATTGGTGTGTTGGGTACCTATACTTCCCTTAAACAAATTGTAAAGCATCTCTGATAATTATTAGAGATGGCGTGCATAAATATATGCACCACAGCAATAACGTACTTATAGCTAACCCTTTTGAGCAAGTATTGAATATCATTCGATCGATGGATCGATTCTACAAAACGAACGAGTACCAGATCCAATTACAAATTGATATAATTAATTTTATATGATACGCTAGTTATGTTACTAGTTAGATTTATTTTATAATAAAATATTTTATAATATGACATACGTACCATATTAAACTATATTAGTTTATATATTTATTTTTATAAAATCTATTTGTGGTTAAAACACTTCGCATACAATTATTTATTTATTTATTTTTTTATGAATAATATGAAACAGATTGAATTAGTACTTATACACAGCTCATGATGCGGACGAATTTATGTCACTCCCCATAATAGATATGTATATGTAAGAGTGATTGACAATAATTGTATAGATGAAGTGTTAGTGACCACATATTCACATCTCACGTCCTTGGCATATATTATGGTGTTGGCAATTATATATAATGAAGTGATCATGCAAGCAAGCGGTGGAAATTAATTGCGACAATGTGATCAAAGGTGGGGTGGGTGTCTCACATTAATATATTCAAACCAAAAATAGTTTTTTTTAAAAAAAGAAAAAAGAAAAAAAAGAAAGACAAATAAACATTGGCTAGCTTTGACCTTACTACTGCAAATTAATTAGTATGGTTTTTTAAGTTTAAAGAAAGAGTACGGTAGGGGGAAAAGTTGTCTTATGATCATGTCTGCCAATAAAACTTCAGTAGGTGAGATATTGAATGGTCTGTCTCCAAACATCTGCACCCACCCCGGCCCCAAACTCCAAGCTGCAAACGCATTATATATCGTAACTTCCACGTACCATCCGATTAGACGACTCCTTTTGACCTATTACTTAATGGAATCTGCAATTATTTGTTATTGTTTGCTGCCACCCGATGATCCCCATATTGTTGATGATCCAATCCTTTTCAGCGCATTTTGGGCTTTTTTTCACTCCCGACCTTCTTCCTCTTAATTTGATCTCATGTATGTCCTTTCTATACGTTTGTCTCTTTGTTTTTATTTATTTTTTGCTTGGTTTTACAGGAACTTTAGACCTCATTTGTCCTTTTTTTTTTGTTTAACTTTGGAGCCCAAATCTATTGCCATTGATGACTTCGGGTTCGAGTTCCATAAAACCTTAAGATCAAAAGCTTTCTTCGACTGAACTCAGTAGTTCTCCTTTGTACGTTACGTGTTAACATCAACTGATCTTGAGCATCATACTTCAGCTAGTTGGTCTCAGACATTTTATACAAAATTAAAAGAAAATCCAGGAAAGACATGAGAGAGAAACTTGATCATTGTCCATCGCCCACGCACCCATTTGGTAGCCTCCTGACATTTCGATCGCCATGGACCTCTTGAGTTTGCCATGTGCCTTCAAGCTTGGCCACTATAGAATTCTTGAAATCATTTTTATTAGGAGTATTTTCCTACCTCCTTTTGGGCCAACTTGATCAATTCCCTCACTCGAAGGCCCACCTAACTTGTGGACCGAGCGCATGGCATTTGTGTCAAGAAGAAAGGGATCATCACATCACCAGCATGTACCGTAGTCTACATGCTTGGCTGGGGATTACGCTGCATTAAAGGCATAGAGGCAACAACAAGCACATTCTCGATTGGTGTCTCACCTTTTCTAGAAATCCCGATAGTGGGCACACCGTCCTCCCCACCTGCCACTGAGAACAAATGTGAAAGGAGCATGCTCACATTCAATGTGGTGGCATGGTATCTGAAGCAGCAAGTAGTCGCCCTGCCACAAGCACAACACCCAATACAACGCACGAGTAACATGTTGACAGTGAGTTGGGACCACCTCCGGGTTTAGGTAAAGGATCTTTACACTCTCGAAGAGTCACTCTCTTCTTTAGCGACATTCTTATTCTCATATTGACTTAGACATTGGAGGTATTCCGCAACACTCTCAACTGTCTCAAAAGTCCGTTGGATCGTCAAAGGAGTTGCCCGGGTACGAAACATGTCTCCAAAAATGATGTCGTTTGTGGGATATTCTGAATAACGTATCATTCATATTCTGACAACAATGTGTTCGTAGACCACCCGCGGACAAGAAGACTCGTTAAGAAGCATGGAAGCAAAGCTCGCCAAAATGGAAGCCATGGCTAGGAGACTGACAGCAGAAGTGGGAAGGCTCCAGCAAGAGAATGAAACCTTGAAGAGAGGAAGGAGCGGACCCATGGAAGATGTCGAACCAAGCCAAAATGAGCACATCAAGTCACGGAGTGTGGTGGGACTAGATGCGGCCGAGGAGAAGAGAAGAAAGATGCATCACGAGTTGTGTGGCTTAATGGATAAATACAAGGAAATGGCCAAAAAGATGGGTGCATCATTCTTCGTGGATTAGTTGCTCACTAGCAATGACCTACCATACAGTGTGGAAGTCATGGCGGCCCAACCAAAGCCCAAAGTCATACAGAAGATATATCGATATCTTATTAATCTGATTTATAAGATCAAACCCATCTCTATTAAGACATATTGATATCTTACTTCCAAAATGATAAAATATAGAAGACTGAGAATGAAATTTTGGCATTCGAAGTCATACAGCCCAACCAAAGCCCATTTTCATCTCCTGTTCTGTTGGTAAGAAAAACAGATGTCACTTGGCGCCTTTTTGTGGACTATGACACCCCCGACCCTCACGTACGAAAACTTAGGAATCGAGGCGTCCGAGATGATGACAACACAAGTCACGCATCCCATCAGTAAGTGTCAAGTGTGTGTACATATATGCAAAAAATGTACAACAAAAACAATGCAACGGGTAATTAAAGTCAGTCCACTAAGTGCCAGAATTGTTTAAATATAAATTCGTTTAAATACAAGCGTATAAAAAATGTTACAGTTAACCAACAAAGCATAATATAAGCCAAAATACATAATTCAAAAGCAGGATAACAATTCCCAATAATTAAGAAAAGCCACCAAATCACTCCTCCGGCGGAGCCGCCTTCTCAAGCTCAGCATCTTCATCATCTGCATTAAAATCTATGATACCACGAAATGGTACTGCAAGTAAGTAATAATCCAAACAATTCAAAAGATAAAATATATAGATGCAACCAATAAACATGCATGCATATGATGGATTATGCATGGGACCCAAAAATCATTTTTTTTCCAAAAATAAATATTTTCCACGCACACCAAAAATTTCATTTTGGCTCAAAACATAACCTATCCATTAAAACATCCACTATTTTCCCAGAAAATGGCCCAACATAAAATCTACCATTTTTTCAGAAAATGGTCCATATATTTCCATTAATCAAATCTCGTCATTTTCCTAGTAAATGGTCCACATGTCTTTTAACCAAAACTCATCACTTTTCCAGAAAATGACCCATTATCCAATTATCAAAACCAAATATCCAATTTTATCGTATACACCACGATCTCCCTTAGGGATCATCAGCACACTCTAGCTCTCATCGCAATACCGCAGGTAACAACTACTCATGTGACTTCGTAACGAGTGATACCCAACTTCGCGTCCAGGGTGTACCATGATCAGGCATCCTCTAACCCCCGCCAATAGAGGGGCCACGAAATCGGCACGACAACATTATCATATCTTCTGAGCCTGTTGTCGCGGGGCAACAACTCAGGAGATGTCACTCAGTATATTCAGCTTCCGAGTGACCAGATGAGCTCTATTGAAATAATACCCCATCTCAACTTGTGTTCGTGATACACATGCACGCAAAAATCCATTTAGCACATGAAAACCCAGTTTTCATTTCCAACACATGAACATGCATGCAATTTGTGAAAACTTAGTTTTCATTTTACAAACATAAACATGTGTGCACTTATGCAATGTATGATGCGAAACAAATATCTAATAATTAGCAAATCCCAACATCAACCATTCACATAAATAACTCCATCCTCCAATCCATCCAACACCTCCGACTCCTTGGATTTAGTCCGGCACAACCAACCAATTCATAGTAAATAAGTGTTAGCGCAAAAATATAATTAAATCTCAAAAGTTCTTTGAAAAAATATTTACAGTGCTAAAATATAATTTTTAGAGAATCATAGAGGTGCAAAAGGCGGCAACAAAGCAATGTCATAGTACAAAAAAGCACTATGGCTGTGGGTCTTAGAATACCCAAATTTGAACGGAGACAAATGAAAACTAGGGAAGGCTAGGATGTGACTTAGGGGTGTTGGTGAAACTAAAGTAGTGGTGGTTCGCCGTAGGTGGCGGTGTAGAGGGGGGTCAAAAGTCAAAAAGGCCAAACCGGAAAGTGAGTTGGCTGGGCTTCACCGATAGCAGATCGAGGCTAGGGGAGGGTGCTTTGGGTTGCTAAAGGACCGGTGATGAAGTGGTGAAGAGGTAGTGGTTGATGGTGGAGTGACGGTGACACTAAAACA
This sequence comes from Carya illinoinensis, assembly GCF_018687715.1. NCBI lineage: Eukaryota > Viridiplantae > Streptophyta > Magnoliopsida > Fagales > Juglandaceae > Carya > Carya illinoinensis. Next base: position 27,614,432 of record NC_056757.1, read on the forward strand.
CAAAGAAGCCTTGACTTCCAGCTGTGTATGGAGACTAACGGTAGCATGGGGTGGCCTGAAAATGGAGGGGGAGGGTTGACGGAGGGTGGGGAAGCGAATGGGAGGGGTGATGAGGCTTACTAATGGCGCATAACGGTGCACTGGGCGAACAAAAAAACGGACAGAGGGAGAGGGAAGGGTGGCTCGTGCCAAAGGAAAGAAGCAGGGGAGGAAAAAGAAGAAAGAGAGAAGAAAAAGGGAGAGGGAAAAAGAAAGAGAGGAAAAAGAAAAAGGAAGGGATAGAAATGAGGTCCAATCCTTACAACTTGGGTCACAAAACTAATCCAACGAAAATAATTTTAAAAACAGTAAATTGAATAAATTAATTTAAACGCAATAACTAGCTAAGATAAAATAATTAATAAAAACCATCAATACAATAATTTAAAGTCCAAAAATAAACTAATTTAAATTAAAGAGCAATTTAAACACTAAATAATAATTAATATTAAGAAGGCACATAAAAATAAATTTTACAACATAAATGTCATAAAATAAATCCAACTAAAATCCAATAAATTTAAAATAAGAGAACCAATTTTTAAATTAATTAAAACACCCAGTCAATAAAAATACACTAAAATATGGAGTATCACATTCTCCCCCCCTTAAAATAAAATTTCATCCTTGAAATTTGGTAAGGTCAAACATTAATGCCAAAACAATTCCTAAGATTTGACTAAGAGCAAGCTTGGGAAACATACCGCTAGTCACTCAAACAAATATGGATATTGTTCTCTCATGTCCGCTGCTCTCTCCCAAGAGAAATTTTGAGCTAATGTATTTTCCCATGCCACTTTTACAAAAGGAATCGACTGGATCTCAGTCTTTGCTCTTTCCAATCCATAATCTGTGTTGGGGCAACTTCATAGGTAAGACTCGGCTGTAACTGAATGCGCTCTAGGTTTACAAAAAGTGGCTATTGCTGTCTAAACCTCTTTTTCAACGATGATACATGGAATACATCATGGATTTATCCAAAATAATCTGGCAATGCAACTCTATAATCAACGGGCCCTACCTTCTCCAAAATCTTAAAAGGGCTAACATACCTCAGACTAAGTTTTCCCTTCTTACCAAAATGCTTAATACCTTTCATGGGAGAGACTTTGAGATAAACCCAATTACCTTCCTCAAAAGATAAGTCTTTTCTCCTCGTGTTCGCATAACTTTTTTGACAACTCTGCGATGCTGCTATTTTATTCCTTATAATCCAAACCTAATCTTGTATTTCTTGGATTATCTCAGGTCCCAATTAACTTACTCTCGCCAACTCCATCCCAACACAATGGTGATCTACACTTCCTCCTATAAAGAGTTTCATATGGTGCCATTTGAATGGATGCATGAAAACTGTTGTTGTAAGCAAATTCTTTAAGTGGCAAATGATTTTCCTAATTTCTCTGGAATTCCATAACACAAGCCAATAACATATCCTCAAGAGTCTAAATAGTGCGCTCCGATTGACCGTCTGTTTGAGGGTGATACGCAGTACTAAATTTCAATTTAGTACCAAAGATACATGCAAACTCTTCCAAAATGAGACGTGAACCTCAAGTCCCTATCCGACACAATACTCTTGGGTATCCCATGCAATCGCACTATCTCTTTAACATACAACCGAGTCAACTTTTCCAAAGAGTCGGTATTATTGATAGGCAAGAAATGAGTACTCTTGGTCAACCAATCAACAACCACCCAAATCGAGTTCTTTCCACTAGGAGTCCTTGGTAAGCCCACTACAAAATTCATAGCAATGTCATCTCACTTCCACTCAAGAATAGGGAGAGGTTGAAGTATACCAACGGGTCTTTGATATTCAGCTTTAACTTGACAGCACGTGTCACATCTCTTAATGAATATGTCGATATCCTTTTTCATCACTTCCAACCAGTAATTTCTCCTTAAGTCTCGATACATCTTTGTGTTTCCAAGATGAACCGAATAAGGAGCCGTATGGGCTTCTACCAAAATTCATTCCTTAAATTCTGAATCTTGAGGAATTACTCAACAATTCCGAAACTGAAGAATACCATCCTTATCCAAACTGTAGTGCAAAGGTCCCTTAGATTTCCTGACTCTCTTCTTGATATCTAACTACTTCAGGTCCTTTCTCTGGAGAGTTTTCAATTCCTCAAAATCAACCACTAGAACATCAAGAACTGAAGACAACACTGCTTCTTGCTACGAGCTCTTAATAAGAAGCCTTCTCATTCCACAAAGAAGTGAGTCCAACCCTGACGATTCAGCCTCATCCACCAAAATGAGACTTCCGACTCAACACATCTGCAACTAGATTCACTTTCCCTGGATGATACTTGATCTTGCACTGATAATCGCTAATCAACTCTAACCATCTCCTGTGCCTCATTCTGAGGTTCTTCTGAGCAAATAGATATTTCAAACTCTTATGATCAGTGTAGACTTTACAAAGTTCTCCATACAAATAATGTTGCCAAATCTTAAGAGCAAACACTACTACTGCCAATTCTAAATCATACGTAGGATAATTCTTCTCATGATCTTTCAACTGATGAGATTCATAAGCAACAACTCGTCCCTCCTAGATAAGAACGCATCATAATCCAAACTTGGATGCATTGCTAAAAACCACTAACGGCTTGTGCGGTTCAGGAAGTGCCAACACAGGCGCTGTTGTTAGTCTTTTCTTCAACTCTTGAAAACTTCTCTTGCACTTGTTTGACCAAACAAACTCATATTCTTCATAGTCAAAGCAGTGAGAGCTCTGGACAGTCGAGAAAATCCTTCCACAAATGTCCAAGAATACTTGGCAAGTCCCAAGAAACTCAGAATCTTATGCACTATTGAAGGTCACGACCACAACAAAACAGCTTTCACCTTGCTAGGATCTATGGCCACACCATCTTGAGAAATTACATGTCCAAGAAACTTGACTTCTTCCAACCAAAATTCACACTTGGTAAGCTTCGCATACAACTGGTGTTCTCTTAACTTCCCAAGCACTAGATGAAGGTGATAAGCATGCTCTTCCAAATCCCAAGAATAAATCAAAATATTATTGATGAAAACCACCACAAAAGAATTCACATAAGGTCGAAATACCCGATTCATCAAATCCATAAAGGCTACAAGGGAATTAGCTAACCCAAAAGGCATAACTTTAAGCTCAAAATGCTTGTATCTTGATCTAAAAGTAGTCTTGGGTATATCCTTATCTCTCATTCTCAAATGATAATACCCCGATCTCAAGTTAATCTTCGAGAAAACAGCTACTTCTTGAAGTTGATCAAATAAATCATCGATCCGAGAGAGAGGGTACTTATTCTTGATAGTCACCTTATTGAGTTCTCGGTAGTCGATACACATTCTGAGAGTACCATCATTCTTTTTAACAAATAAAATAGAGCTCTCCAAGGCAAAGTATTAGACTGAATAAATCCCTTATCAACCAATTCTTGCAACTGAACCTTCAACTCTTTCAACTCGGTTGGTGCCATACGGTAGGGTGCACAGGAGTCGCTCCAGGTTCCAAATCAATGGTGAACTCCAACTCACGAACTAGAGGTAACTCGAGCAAATCATCCACGAACACATCAGAAAATTCTTCCACAATTGGAATATTCACTAAAAACTTCTTCTCATGGCTTAGACACAACTTGAACAAAAAAGGCTTCGCTCAACCAGCTATATCTCTCTTCGCTTGAATTGCAGATATAATTGCCGACCTCTCATTCAACCTACTTCTCACAAATTTCATATAATCACCTTTTGGGAGTTGAAAACTAATTACTCAACTCTGACAATTGATACATGTAGAATATCGATACAATCAATCTATTCCAAGGATAATATCGAACCCTAGCAACTTGAACACAATCAAGTTTACCTCAAGAGTCCTCTCACCAAAATTCAAAAAACAACCTAAAGCAATTTTAGAGCACCACACAATATCACCGTTAGGGAGAGTCACTACCAAAGATTGTGATAAGGCCTCCATGACTAGATTGCACATCCGTGCAAAAGTGGTTAACACAAAAGACTGAGACGCACCCGAATCAAACAAAGTGCAGGTATAAAAATCATACAAATGAACTCTACCTGAGGCAAACACATACACCAATGAAATTCAAAACAAACCCACACCAAGCATCAAATCCAAAGGTTAAATTAGATCCATACCTGTAATCACTCCAGCATCCTGTGTATCTGATGCCTCGTCGTCAACTTCTCCAGGAGTAATAGCACAAACTCGGGCTTGCACCACTTGCCTTTGAATATTCCTACCACCAGGTCGACCTCTATGGCTTCCTTGAACTGGGTTAGGACACTCGCAAGCAAAGTGCCCCAATTGGCCACAATTGAAACACTGAGTCCCACTTTGAGGGTACTCACCCTTGTGGGCTCTGTTACATCTACTGCAGAATGGAGTTTGGCCTTCCACACCTACTTTGGGGGCTACTTGTGGTTGGGTCTCAATCCTCTGCACAAATTTATGCGACAACCCGGAGCTACTCCCTTCACCAGCTAAACTCTGTCTCTTTTGACCCAAAAGGGAGCCTACCACAAAACTATTCTCTCGCTTCGTAATGGTGGACATATCAACTAACCTCTAACAATTTGAAATTTGATGACAAGCGACCTGTTTGCATATATCATGTCGTAGACTCTCCTGGAAGGGCTCAGCCTGCATCTCTTCTATGGCAATGAGGTGAGTAGCAAATTGCCCGAGCTCCATAAATTTCCAGGCATATTGTTCAGCAGTCATATTTCCTTGGACTAGACTATTAAATTCGCGCCTTTTGTCGCCTCACAGAAATAGGAAAGAAATGGTCATCAAATTCCTTCTTGAAACGTTGTCAAGACACAGCAACAAAAGATCCCAACTCCATCACTAAAAGTTCCCTCCTAGTCCTTCACCAATTAGCCGCATCACCTTGCAGCAGATAACTCGCATATAGCACTTGTTGAGCCTCAGTGCATCCACAAACTTCAAACGTCCTCTCTAAATCTTCAGTCCACCTTCCAGCCTGAAGTGGATCATTTTCACCAGTAAAAACAAGGGTCCTATGCTCTAGGAAGCGCTCATAGATGCACCTGGCTTAACTAGTCTATTCTGGTCACCTTGTGGCGACTGGAAATTTTGCTGAAGGAACTCCGTTATTTTATTTAATGCCTTGGCCATGGCATAGTTCCCATCGCCTTGCGGAAAGTCATCCTCGGGCTCATGGGTTAGCCTTCTCGGTCTTACCATATTCCTGCCATAGCATAACCTTTAACCCAACTTAGACTATAGACAAAACAAAACAAAGTAAAATAAAACCAAAAAAAAAAAATTAAAATAGGTTGCATAAATAAAATAACATAATTTCAACTCGAATAAAATCAAATTGAATAAAAATAATTTCAAATTACAACTTTAAATTTTTCTAATACTGCATCTACGGGACATGTGGTTTTATTCAGAACCACCACCTGTGACGCTCCTGACCCCCACGTACAGAAACTCAGGAATCGAGGCGTCTGAGATGATGACAACAGTGGTCATGCATTCCATCAGTAAGTGTTAAGTGTGTGTACATGTAAAAAATGTACAACAAAAACAACGCAGCGGATAATTAAAGTCAGTCCACTAAGTACCAGAATTGTTTAAATATAAATTCGTTTAAATACAAGTGTATCAAAAATATTACAATTAACCAACAAAGCATAATATAAGCCGGAATACATAATCCAAACAACTCATGAGATAACATATATAGATGGTACCAAAAAACATGCATGCATATGATGGATTATGCATAAGACCCAAAAATCATTTTTTTTCTAAAAATAAATATTTTCCACACACATTGAAAATCTCATTTTGGCCCAAAACATAACTAGTCCATTAAAGCATCTGCCATTTTCTTAGAAAATGGCCAACATAGAATAACCACCATTTTCTCATAAAATGGACTATTATCTAGTTATCAAAACAAATTATCCAATTTTACCGTATGCACCACGATCTCCCCTACGGATCATACGCACACTCTGGCTCTCATCACCACACCGCAGGTAACGATCACGCATGTGACTTTGTAATGAGTGATACCCAACTCCGCGCCCAGCACGTACCATGACTAGGCATCCTTTAGCCCTCGCTAGTAGAGGGGCTACAGATTCAGCACTACAGCGTTACCATATCGTCTGAGCCTGTTGTCACCCAACGACAACACATGAGACGTCACTCAGTATATTCCGCTACCGAGTGACCAGAGGAGTTCCACTGAGATAATTCCCTATCTCGGTTTGAGGTTGTGATACACATGCACCCAAAAATTCATTTAATATATGAAAATCCAGTTTTCATTTCCAACACATTAACATGCATGCAATATGCGAAAACCCAAATTTCATTTTACAAATATGAACATGCGTGCACTTATGCAATATATGACACGAAACAAATATCCAACAACCAGCAAATCCCAACATCAATCGATCACATAAATAACTCCATCCTCCAATCCATTTGACATCTGACTCATCGGACTTAGTCCAGCACAACCAACCAATTCATAGTAAATAAAAGTTAGTGCAAAAATATAAATAAATTTCAAAAGTTCTTTGGAAAAATACTTATGGCCCTAAAATATAATTTTTGGAGGATCACGATACGGCTTAGGGGTGTTGGTGAAACTAAAGATAGTGGTGGTTGGCCAGTAGAGGGCGGTCGAAAGCCAAAAATGCCAAATCAGAAAGTGATATGGCTTGGCTTCACCGGTGACGTATCGAGGTTGGGGAAGCGTGGTTTGGGTTGCTAAAAGATTGGTGATGAAGTGGTGAATAGGTGGTGGCTGATGGTGGAGCGACGACGACGCTGGAGCACAAAGATGTTGTGACTTCCAGCCACGCTTGGATGCTAACAGCGGCATGGGTGGCCTGAAAATGGAGAGGGAAGGTCACCGACAGGTGGAGAAGCAAATGGGAGGGGCGGTAAGGCTCACGAATGGTGCACAACAGAGCACTGGGCGGACAAAAAAAAGGACAGAGGGAAAGGGGAGGGAGGGTGGCTCTCGTGGGAGTAAAGAAGTAGGGGAGGAAAAAGAAGAAAGAGAGAAGAAAAAGGGAGAGGGAAAAAGAAAAGTGAATTGAAAGAAATGATATCCAATTCTCAGAACTTGGGTCACAAAACTGATCCAACAAAAATAGTTTTAAAGACAGTAAATTGAATAAACTAATTTAAACACATTAACTAGCTAACATAAAATAATTAATAAAAACCAACAATACAATACTTTAAAGTCCAAAAATAAATTGATTTAAATTAAAGAGCAATTTAAACACCAAGCAATAAAATTAATATTAAGAAATCACATCAAAATAAATTTCACAACTTAAAAGTCAGAAAATAAATCCAACTAAAATCTAATAAATTTAAAATAAGAGAACCAATTTTAAATTAATTAAAATACTACTTCAATAAAAATACACTAAGATACAGGGTATCACATGGACTATAGTAAACTCAATAGTGTCATAATCAAAGATAAGTTCCATATTCCAGTGGTAGAGGTACCACTGGAATATAGGGTCATAACATAGGGTCATAACATTTTATAAGCTGGATTTAAGGTCGAGGTACCACCAAAATCCAGGTTAAACCTAGAAATGTGCAAAAATGAGCTTTTAGAACTTAAGGACACTATGAGTTATTCGTTATGCACTTTGGGCTAACCATTACCCCTCTCCACCTTCTAGAATTTAATGAATGAGATTTTTAGAACCTATGTATGGAGGTTCATTCTTGTAATTTTTTTTTTTTTTTTTTGGTGCATAACATCTAAAAGTCACTTTGAGCATCTAAAAGTGACTTGAGGTTCTAAGACAACACCAAGTCTATGCTAAAAGGACCAAGTATAAGTTCGGGTGTTTTGAGATTGCTTACTTGGGCCATCTAATTGCAAGCCATGGAGGCTCAAGAATCCCCATTCCTACTTCCCTCAAAGCTCTAAGGGGATTCTTGGGGGTTAATGGGGGTATTATAGGAGGTTCATCAAGGGTTAAGGGGGAATTGTTGCCCCACTTATAGGGATGCTCAAGGACAAGTTCACATGGAGTGAGGAATCTAGAGAGGCATCTCAAAAATTGAAGGAAGCAATTATGCAACCTCCAGTCCTTGCCTTGCCCGATTCTTCCATATCTTTCACAATAGAGTGATGCCTCGAGCTCAGCTATTGGAGCAGTCTTAATGCAAAAGGAACCTTTAGTTTTTTCAATGAAGCTCTTAAAGGGAGGGCCCAGGAAATGTTTGCATATGAAAAAGAACTCTTTGCATTGGCTTTTGTAGTACGAAAATGGAGGTCTTAGTTGTTAGGGCAACCTTTTGTAATCAAAATTGGTCAATAGAGATTGAAATACTTGTTTGGTCATAAAGTGGGCACCCTTGTCCAAGAGAGATGGATTACCAAATTATTAGGCTACGACTTTATGGTAGAAAATAAGAAGGGGTTAGAAAACAAGGTGGCTAATGCTCTGTCAAGGAAAGTCAGTGAAGGGGAGTAAACATTATCCATAATATCCTTTCGTACCATGGATTGGATGGAGGAATTGAGGGTAGCATATGTCAATAATGATCCAAGTATAGAACCTAATAACTCAGTTCAAGGAAAAGTTGGTACGCCCTGAGTTTTCTAGCAAGAGAGATATGCTCTTATACGAGAACTGACTCTACATTCCTAATCAAGAAACATTCAAAATTAAGCTACTGAAATTAATGCACAGCAACCCGTAGGGGGTCATGTTGGTTTTGACAAGACTACTCATAAGGTAAGAAGGGAGTTTATTGACTAGGGCTCAAAAGGGATGTCAAACAGGTCATCAAAATTGTAATCTATGATAATGAGTGAAGGTAGACAACACCCTTCCCAGTGGATTTTTACAACCTCTACCTATACCTAACCAACTCTAGACATATCATAATGGATTTTGTGGAAAGTCTCCCTAATTCTAATTGCTTTAACAACCTATGGGTGATTTTAGACACGCTAACTAAATATAGTCATTTCACATCCCTCAAGCATCCCTACACAACTAAAACAGTGGATGAATTGTTTCTCAAGCATGTCTTCAAGCACCATGGATTACCCCTCTTCATTGTCTTGGATAGGGACAATAGCTTCACCGGTAGAGTTTGGCAAGAGCTATTCACCCTTCGACAAGTCCAAATGACCTGAGCACGGCTTACCATCATCAAATAGATGGGCAAACCGAGTTAGTCAACAAAATCCTAGAAAACTACTTGAGGTGCTTCACAAGTGACTGTCTTAAGGACTAGTCTCATTGGATTCCTCTCGCTGATTGGTGGTACAACACTACCCAACACCTATGAACTAAGCTTACCCCCCTTGAAGCTCTATATGGGTACCAACCACCAAGAGTCCTCAATTGGGTACTAGAGACAGCTCACTTGGAAGTAATAGAGGCTTCCCTTCAAACTAGGGATCAAATCACACAAATATTGAAGCATAATTTGTAGTGTGCTTAAGAAATAATGAAAGAAATACTCAAATTTGAGGAGAAAGGAGCAACAATTCAAGACTACAACCCTAACGACAAATCAACATCGTCTACCGCCTTAACCTTAAGTTGGCTCCAAGGTAATTTGGCCCTTTGAAAATTCTGCAAAAAGAAGGAGCTATGGCATACAAGTTAGATTTACCATCGAACTCAAGGATCCATCCTACTTCTCATGTTTCACAACTCAAAAGAAAGCTTGGATCAAAGTTTACCGTGGCACTATCGCTGCCCCCATCGCCTAGTTGGGAATTGATCTTGAAACCTGTGACGCCCCCAATTCCCACGTACGGACACGTGAAAATCGAAGCGTCGGGATGATGACAACACGGGTCACACATCCCATCGCCAAGTGCCAAGTGCATGTACATGCAACAAATGTATAATAAAAACACACAGCGGATAATAAAAGTCTTATAACTAAGTACTAAAATTTTTTGTTTAATACAAACCCATTTAAACCACACATAATAAAATATTACAAGTCTCAAATATTGTTTCAAAACCATAATACAAGGCATAAAAACTAGTAGAGATATTTTTTGATATAAACAAGTCCAAAGCAAAACTCTGGCGAAGCCGCCTCCTCGGGCTTAGCCTCCTTCTCCTCATCAACATTTGCATCAAAATCTATAGTACCAAAATGGTGCCGCAGGTAAGTAATATTCCAAACACCACAAGATAAAATATATTAAACTTAACAATATGCATGAAAAGATGACAAATGCATATGTCCCATAAATCCACATTTTTCCACGCACGCCAAAAATCTCATTTGACCCTAAAAACATATTGCTTTCCAACTCACGCCAAAAGTCTCATTTGGCCCAAAAACAATTCCTTTCCAACTCATGCCAAAAACCTCATTTGGCCCAAATCTAATTTCAAAACAATATCCAATTATCCAAATGCACCATGACCTCCCCTAGGGTTCATCCGCACATCCTGGCTCCAATTGTCACACCACAGATAACGACCATGCGTGTGGCTTCGTAACAAGCGATGCCCAGTTCCGCCCCCTGCGCGTACATAGCCAAGCATCCTCTAGCCCCCGCCAGTAGAGGGGCCAGGGAGTCAGTACGAGAGCGTTATTATCTCGCCTGCTCCCGTTGTCGCCCAGCGACAACCCAGGGGACGTCACTCAGTATATTACGCTCCTGAGTGACCAGAGGAGCTCCACCGAGATAATGCTCCATCTCGGCTTGGGGTCGTGATACACACGCACCCGAAAATCTATTTACAATGATAAAACTAGTTTTTCTCAATTTAATACATGCACATAAATGCACCAAGTAATGCACACCTCAAGACACAATTTATCCAACAAAACTCAACATCAACAATAAACAAACAACTCAATCCTCAATCCATCCAACCCCTGACTCCTCAGACTCAGTCCGGAATAACCAACCAGTCAATGAATTTATTGTAAAAGTAATAATATATTTAAATCTAAAATAGAGTTTAGAAAATACTTACAGCGCTATATAATAATTTTTGAAGGATCAAGAGGCTGCAAACGGTGGAGAAAAAAAAACGTAACAGTGTAAAATACACTGTGGTCGTGGGTTGTAAAATATCCACTTTTGAATGGGGACAAACCAAGACTTGAAATTGATAGGAAATGGTCTAGAGGTATTTATAAAACTAGTGGAAGTGAGAGTTGGCCGTGGGTGGTGAAGAAAATGGCGATGGAAGCAAAAAATGGCAAAAACAAAGATGAGCTCGTGGGGGCTACTCCAGCAACGGATTAGAGCTGGAAATAGGTGATTTAGGACGGCAAGAGGTAGGTGATGATGTGGTGAAAAGGTGGTGGCTGGAGGTGGAACGACGGTGGCGAAATGGCCCAAAAACCGTGTGGCTTGGAGGAGTTCGTGGCGGCTAATGGTAGCTTGGATGGAGGTGCAATTTGGAGGGGAGGTGCGCCGGCCGGAGGGGAAGATTTCTGGTGTTGACCACGTCGCCGGCGAGCTACAGTGCTGGGCCGTGGAAGAAAACTGACGGAAATGGAGGAGAGAGAGAGTGTCGCACGCATGGGGGAAACCGGGGGAGAAAAAGAAAGAAAAAGAGAAAGAAAAAGAAAAGAAAAAGAGAAAAAGAAATGATGGGGAAAGAAAATGAGGTCCAGTCCTCACCTCTAGAGTCTAGAAACGAATCCGACGAAAACAACTTTAAAAGCTATAAAACGAATAAAATAATTTAAACACCACATCAAGCTAAAATATAATAAATAACTAGTAAAAACTAACAACATAATTTTAAATCAAAAAATAAACTAAAATAAATTACACAACAATTTAAATTCAAAACGATAATTAATATTAAGAAAGTTCTACAAAACAAATATCACAACTAAATAAATCCAATTAAAATATGATAATTTAAAATAAAGGAACTAATATTTTAATTAAATTAAAATACTCCTGGTGAAAATACACATAAAAACGGGGTACTACATCCTCCCCCCTTAAAATAAATTTCGTTCTCGAAATTTGCAAGATCAAATACTAACTTTAAAGCAAGTCACAAGATTCCACTGAGACCAAGTTTATACCTTCATTTACTCAAGCAAATAGGGATATTGCTCTCTCATGTCTGCTTCTCTCTCCTAAGAGAAATCTTGAGCTAACGGATCTCCCCATGCCACCTCTACCAGAGGTATCGTCTTGTATCTCAATTGTTGCTCTTTCCAATCTATAATCTGTGAAGGAACAACCTCGTAACACATTTGGGAGAAACATTCCATCATTAACACCCACACTAGTCTCCCAATGACCATCACTTCTAGTACTCCTAAGGCAACTATGTAATCCGAAATCTCAAATTCTACAAAAACTTAATACAACACCCAGTAAACTCCAATGGTTATTATCTTTGCTCCATAAACTGTATTAATCTCAATCGACTCTCATGCTAAAAGAAAACTTCCAAACCTCTATTATATTCCACAAGTTGGTAACCTATTAGTCACTTCCGAAGTAAACCATCAATAAGCATAAATTACACAACTAATGATTAATCTTCCATTAAAATTTTGAATCACTACTAATTCCTCAAAATCACCACAAAATTTGCATACCTAATTATCTAAAAAAAAATCATGTTTCTGTGCGCACTCTGATAACTCGCCAAAATATAAAAAAGACTATGTCCTCATAAATCAACAGTACAAGCTAACTCAACACCTGAAAACAAGAAAAATCATTTGCCACACTTCAATAGAAAATAATAAACCTCCAAAAGCCATGAATTATTACTCACTCCTCATTTGGCTCTTTCTACCTTAATCAAAATCAACATTCTGCAAAAATACATCTATTGATTGATGACAGAAATCAATACTAGTCAACCTCCAGGCCCCAAATTGGAAACACATAACATTATCCCAAAATACACCTGTCTCTTCTAAAGATAAGGAACATATCCAAAGGCCCAAGTCCTTCCCGGCCAACCAACGAGAGCACCTATAATTTCTATCCGATATCCCACACTTCAAGCTCATTACCTATATTTTGAATAACATCTAACCTTGCAATAATTAAACTCACTATAAACTACCATTGACTTCACCTAGACATAATCGAAACACTCTTGGTAAGTCACCCACCTACTTGTACCCTAAAAAACTCTAATATTAAAACTTCTAATTCCTTCAATCGCACATCACAAATAAACCTCAAGACAAGCCATACTGTTTAAATCTTCAATCCATCAAAACTATTGAATAACACTCATGGATCCTAATGCTTTATTACCTCATACATATGATTATGCTACCCACGGTTGATGCATAAGTTTCAACTTCCAAGACTTTATTAACCATCACACATGGAGACCCAACAATCTCTCTTCAAGTTAAATAATAATTTCTATAATTCTTCCAACTGGACACTCAATCTCCAAAGGAAAGTCTCAAAGTTTAAATTCCTATGTGACCTCAAGTCACAATTAATTTCTAAAGATAATCACTACAATCATTGCCAACCAACATTCTATTGAGTACACGCTTCGACTGAACACTCTAATCGACTCACCAATAACTCCAAGTCAAAATCTATTGAATTAAATACTATCGTACATAATCTACTTCAACACTTATCAAAGCCAATTCTTCAAAGTCCAAAAACGAGACAAAGGCCTGTAATCTTCAAATCCAAATTACATGGAGGGGCCAAAGAATTACTACTTGTTACCTATAATCATCTCCCAACAATTCAAATATAATTTTCAAAGACTCCATAAACATAATTCATCTATTTCAACCAAACATATATACAATCCTCTAAAAGGTTATCAATGATATAATCCAACAAGATAAATTAATAACTCGACAAACTCTCCATAATAATATCAATCTCCCAATAGATTAGATTAACATAAGAAAAATATCCTCTAATAATTACAATACCCTTAGGTACTCAATAAACAATCCTCAACTAAAACCTGTCTTGCTTCCTAATCTTGATTTCTAACTGAATCATCAAAATCATATGAAAATATTGTGGAGATAATGGGTGAATTATCAATAACTCAATAAGTAAATAACATACACTAGTATGTAAACATGAGCCATTTACAGAATCCAGAATGCAGAACGAAACATTTTAATTTCATAATGCAGAACCAAAGCATGTTATCAAAATATCAAAGCGAAAATTCAAAATATTCATATTTAAAAGTCATTTGGGATAGCATAAAGGTATATCATCATCTTATCATATCATATCATATCATATTATATTAGAGGTCATATTTAACCCTTGTGGTAGGGTTGTGTTATCCCTTATGGCCAAACTAGGCAGAGACAGAGATGAATCTTGCCTTTATCATTCTTAGAGCCTCGAGTCTGTGCACATGAAAAACCACACAGAAAATCACTTATTTCCAAAGTGAGTTCACTCAGAGACAAAGAAGTTGGTAACAACCCAAACAGAGGCCACATGTGTAAGAGCAGAGCAAAAACAAAACTAGATATAGAATCAGAATGTCATGTCAAGCATTTTCAGTTCCCACATTATATCAAAATAGAGTACTGTACAAATTCATATCATCTTCACATAATCAAAATAGATTTAGAGCATCTACACATAATCATGCACAAATTGTCATATTTCATATTCGTTATTTTAGTACAACTGAAAATTGAATACTAAAAATTTTACTCATATCTACACCAGTCATGACAAAAAAATACATTCATTTTATATAGATTTCATGATTAATGAAAATAATAATAATAATAATAATAATAATAATAATAATAATAATAATAATAATAATAATAATAATAACAACTGAGGTTGTTTCAAATTTCCTTTCGTAACAAAACATGCATATTTTTTCATAAATCAACCTTAATCCATCTCTTTTTATACAGAGTCTAGCATAGGAGCCCCATATACTAGACTCTTGCAACGTATTATCAAAGTCTTGAGTCCAATCTCTAAATAGTCCCACCATCTAAATCAGAAAATATTCACTAAGTATTAATAATCAATCACGCGCCACAACTAAATCTACCAACTAATCCCAAATAAGAACAAATCTAACTTTTACTAACGAAAATCCATAGCCCGAACGACAATTCCAGTATGTACAATTCCATCATAATACCCAAGTTCTTAAATACATGACACAATCCCCAATAAAAAAATACACAATAGTTTAGCCTATTCTCCTCAATTTACTTCATCATTCACAATATGTATGTAACCTATACAAACTACACGTTCAAAACACTTACCCCTCAGTACCCCCACCGAACTCCAATTTACATTTGCCTCTACATGTCCAACAATCAAATAGTAACAAGTCAACCCTCAGATAGCCATACAACCCAACATATAAACCTGAAATAGCCCACACATCAACGCCGAGCATCCACACAACTCACAACTCATCCAACATAGCTAGCCCTAACACACATCATCCCACAAACAACCATAAAACCAACCTCGGAAAGCTACATATCAACCCACAAAGAGCCAATGTCATTCCAAAACAACGAAATAGCCACAAAAATCCCAAACAACAGCACACATCAAGTCTCCTCCACTCACAACTCCATAAATTCAAGACTTCCGACATATCAATATCAACCAAATAAGAAATATCACCATTTATAGATTCTATCATTCAATCATCACTCATTTAAAAATTACAACTTCCAAACATTTGAAAATGCACCTAATATTTTAAATATCATACCTAATCATGTGCAATGATCTCATGGAATTAAAGAGCAAAACAACATTGTCTAAGCCATTGGAGACATCCTATGATATAAGGTAGTGACCTTGAATTTGAATTTAAACATTAGGTAATGTATCCCAATGGCTAATAAGGGCATTACCTTGCAGCACTTTGAACAAAGATTGTGCAATCTAGTCACAATGGCAGTACCAATTGAGACAGTAGATCAGTGCTGGAGTTACAAATCGCATAGAGAGGAGTTGAAAACAAACCCACAGATTGTGGTGTTGGCACTCTGTGTCTAGCCATAAAACAACCTCTTATATCTCGAGGGGAGAGAGAGAGAGAGAGACAAAGAGAGAGCAGCATGAGGAGAGTCAACTGGGGAAGAGCCTTGACTATGGAGGTGCATGACAGGGTAAAGGGAGGGATAATCTGTGTGAGGAAGAGAGAGGATTTTGTGAGGAGGCAGGGTGATACAAAAGATGAAGTGAGTGAGAGGAGTGGGGGAAGAACTTATCGTCGATTGGTAACATTTTCAGTGGGTAGGATCGATGGAAACACTAATATAAGAAGAACTTATAGAAACACAGCACCAAATCACAAAGAAAATCGTAGGAGAGGGAGAGGGAGTGAAGGGATCTGTTGAGAGAGAAACCTAGAAGGTGAGGAAAACTGAAGACGTGTGGCGAAGGCAGTATTGGGGAAGAGAAAGTGGGGAGAAAATATACATAGGGGAAGGAGGAAAACTGTCAGAATGGGAGGGAGAGAAAGAGAGAAGAAGCCTTACCAAAACGGTGTCATTTTGGCTCTTCCACTGCTAGACCTGCAACCTGACCAAACCAAACGGTGTCATGGGTAGGCCTGCAACCTGACCAATCCGATCTGTGCCTGGGCTCTATTCGGACCGACTAGACTCCCGGGACAACACAAACTGACCCGACTCTAGTCGGGTCAACGCTTTTTTTTTTCAATGACATTTTCTTGATATGTTTTTCCCTTCAAGGCTTCAACCCCGTAATCTCTCATGTCCCTTCAGCTAGCCTTAGAGACACATATATGTTCAACATAGGTATAAACGAAGTTGGTGTAATACCCAGAGGACTGTAAGAAGAGAGAGAGAGAGAGAGAGAGAGAGAGAGAGAGAGAGAGAGAGAGAGAGAGAGAGAGAGAGAGAGAGAAATCATTTAATAGAGGAATGAGAAATGGGGGGGTTGGATCAGACCTAGAATCAACATCGCACATGACAACAAGTAAATGTGAAGCTTGGAGGTGGAGGTATGAGGATTGATCGGTCGTGAAGCTGAAGCAGTATAGTATATAGTACCCTGAGCACCCAAAAGCAACACACATAATTAAAGTCAGAGAAAAAACACACAAAAAGGAAAAAAAAACTGCATCATCTCCCAGAAGCAAATTCAACGGAGCTATTCCCGAGCACCCACTTCTTGGCAACCAAACAGAAATTGGCGTGAAAGAAAAGAAATGGTGAGAGTCTATTAGGTTAAAAAATGATGATGATGAATGGAGCTGACAGTGATCACAAATGGAGACAACATCAATGACAATGATGATAGAGAGAAATGGGGAGGGATGGCAGCAAGGGTTTGAGATTTTGAGAGGGTTGGCAGTTAGGGTTTGAGATCCCTTAAGCTCTTAAACACGTAGTGGATAAGATCATTTTGACATTTAGCGGGTTCAACTTACAAGCTAGTTCAAACCTTGTTTCTCTGTCGGGTCAACGGGTAGGGTCTCACTGACGGGCTGAGTCATCAGATTTTTTGCACAAGCCTAGTTGTGGGCATGGGGTTGGGTTTGGACTTGGGAAGCAACAATTTAACATTGGTGCTAGCTGCTAGTGAATATCATATTACTTTCTTTTTTAGTGAATAGGTATTACGACAGTTACCCTTTTTTCTGTAAATATCATAATACTTGTAATGTTCCAAGATAAATTAAACACTTCAAGTTTTCTTTTTGTGCTTGCCACTTATTTCTTTAAAAGAAAAAATCACTCAGTTAGTTCTGATTTTATTTCTTTCTTTCTTTCTTTTTTTTTTCTTTTTTTTTTTTTTTTAAATTCACTTGCATTACTTACTTTCACCCTATGTTTACTTGATTTATGTGCTATAACAATATATTGCATAACTATATTTAAAATTCTTTGACAATTCATTACAAGAAAAATGACTTTTTGTGTAACTTAAATTGGATGCGAAAAACACAAAATGGTTGCCAAAGTTTTTTTTGCAACTATTTTATATTTTTTGTATTCAATTTAAGTGACACAAAAAGCTATTTTTCTTGTAGTGGGTAATAAATCTCATCTTTACAATTGAAAGTATTTTCCACTTTCTTCACGTACGTCACTTCTATGCCTTATTTATCAAAATATGATCTTGTAAATAATTTTTTCCTAAGATATATAATCTTTTGTGCTATGTGGTATCATTGCATAACAAATTAATCAGGTTGACATATTAATTTTTTGAATAGTAGTAGTATATATAGTTATAAAAAAGTTTTACAAAAGTACTAAATTTATAAATTAACGTAATTTCGCATGATACATTAATCTATTTTACAATAAAAATAATTTTATAATATTCTTACGTACCACATGAATGCAATAAAATTAATTAATTGAACATTTCAAGTTGTACACGGCATCTTTATTTTCCTTTTCCCTTTCCTTTGGCATTTCCCTATTCGTGGGGGAAAAAAGAAAAGAACATTTCGGCTATATGGGGACCAAATTAATCATGATCTCAACCAAGATTCATTTGAGAAATTGAACTGCATGCAGGCAGATCTAGATGAGGTGCGTGTGTGCGTGGCTTAAAGTAAATTAGTTTTGGACATTTATCTTCCTAATTTATTAATTGGAGCAAACTGATCAATTACGCAGTTCTTGGGACTTGAACACAATACACTACACTACAAGAGAATTGGTTTTTTGAGACAACAAATTATCTCAAAAAATCCAAATTTCATCCCTAGAAGTTTTTGGAGATGAAAAATTTTTTTCTCAGAAAGACCGTCTCAAAAACGTTTTGGAGACAAAAATTGATTTTCATCTCCAAAAAATATTTTTAGGGACGAAATTAGGCAGAACCAATCAAAATCGTTTGAACGGATTTTTTTTAGACAAAAAAATGTCGTCTCAGAATCAAGTTCGAATGAAAAAATTTCTGTTCGAACAGAGTTTTGAAAAATAACGTTATTTGAATAAATATTTAATTGTTCAAACAAACATATAGAATGTATTTTTCGATACGTTCAAATGTGTTTTTTTGTTCGAATGGGTCTATTTTTGTTCGAATGTATGCATAAATGGTAATTTACCATTTGAACGGGTTATTTAAAGTTCGAACGGTATTGGTCAAACAGATTGAAATTTAATTAAAAAGAATATTCTAATATCACACAAATTGTAATCATATATACATCAATTATTCAAATGTTTACGAATATCATAAATAAAGGCAATTAAAAAAATTAAATGAATTATGATTGTGGTGGTAGTGGTGGCATAGAGTTTTGGGACATCATTGAATAGAATTGTTCAAATATTTTTTGGTTATTTAATTATAGCATCTCTTCTAATCTTACTTCTAAATCTGCTGCTTGATCTAATCGAGTTAGCATCTCTTTTTCCTTCGATCTCAATCGTTCTATTTCTAAATCTGTAGGCCTGATGTGGTTGCATAGGTGGCCCATTGTGGAGTCCCTTGGTTGCGTTTGATGGACTTGAAAAAAAGGAAGAAAAGCAATAGAATTTTGAACCATAGAAGGTTGGGCCAAATGAGGCCCAAGAAAGGGAAAGCAGGCTTCATCAAATTGAACGTCCTTGGAAATGTAAGTGTGGCCCGTGGGCTGATGGAAACATTTGTAACCTTTATAGAAAGGATTGTTGTCCTTAAAAATACACAATTTAGACTGACAGTACATCTTGTGAGAGTTATAGGGATGCAAATTGGGCTAGCAAGCACATCCCAAAGTTTTAAAAAATTTGTAATCAGGCTTGACATTGAAAATATGTTGAATGGGGTATTTGTTATGATTATCTAGAGATAAAAGATGATTAATGAGGAAACATGCAGTTTGAAAAGTATCAACCCAAAAATACTCTGGCATTCCAGCATGGGCCATAAGAGAGAGCCTAGTTTCAACAATATGTCAGTGTTTTCTTTTGATTGATCCATTTTGTTCATGAGTATGTGGGCAAATTAGATGATGTGAAATACCAATTAATCAAAAGTAGGTGTTTAAACGATGATATTCTCCCGCCCAATCTGTTTGAATTGCCTTGATTTTAGTGCCAAATTGAAGTTCCATAAATAATTGAAAATGATAGAAGGTTTTCTCAACATCATATTTGCGAGTGAGAGGAAACAACCACGTGAATTTGTTAAAATCATCAACGAAGGTAACATAGTACCAATGGCCATCACCACAAGGAATGGGGGAAGGGCCTCAAACATCAGAGAAAATTAAATCTAAAACATTGGTGGATTTAGATGGTGACAAATAAAACGGAAACTTTTGACTCTTTGCTGCTTGTTGACAAGAGTACTCACAAGTAGAAGGAGCCTTATTTGAAGACATTAATGGAAGTGCATGAGAAGATAAAAATTTTACATGACCAAGCGAAGAGAAGGGATGACCAAGCCGGTTGTGCCAAGTTTGAAGCGATGCTTTTTCTCCAATGAAAGCAACTTTGGTTGTGGATGGCTTAAGATAAGAATATAGGCCATCTTTAGTTGGTCCGTGAAGAAGGAGCTTTCCCGTATTGAGATCCTTGATACAAAAAAAATTATTGGTGTTATTTTTCCAAAACGATGCCTCTTATAAGGGATCAGACAGTACATAGGTCCTCAATTAAAAAATCTATATGCCTTCTCCCTTTGAAGCTGTGGTTTCAGATAGTGGGCAACAAAAGATGGAATGCCTAAAGGGAGAGGTGATGGAGAGCCAAAACCAGCTCTCACAGTCCGAGCAACGTGCCAAAGGCACTACCTTCCTGAAAACTTGCTTTAACGGGATCAACGCCTTATTAGGTACTCTATCTACCTTGAGTGTGTGTGTGTGTGTATATATAGATATATATATATATATATATATATATATGCTTTTGATACCATGACAAAAACGTAGGCATGATCGAGTAATGATTTAAACGGATCATTTGAAATTATACGTTTTTGTCCAGGATGCCGATCGAAGATCCAGCATTTAATATAATCTAATATGAATTGCTATAATCTAATATTTAAACTATTTAGTATGTTTTTCAGGTTTGGGGATTCTGTCAATTCCATATGCGCTTTCTCAGGGAGGGTGGCTGAGCTTAATATTTCTTTTCCTATTAGCAATTCTCTGCTGCTACACAGGGTTCCTTCTACATCGATGCATGGCTGCAAACCCCATCATCAAAACTTATCCTGATATAGGTGAGGCTGCTTTCGGATACAAAGGAAGAGCCATGACATCCATTTTCATGTATCTCGAGCTGTACTTAGTTGCAGTAGAGTTTCTGATATTAGAAGGCGACAATTTACACAAGTTGTTTCCGGACATGGGATTCAAAGTCGCAGGCCTACGAGTTGGAGGGAAAAACGGCTTTGTTTTGCTCACTGCCCTCTTAATTCTGCCAACTACATGGCTGAAGAACTTAGGTGTGCTGGCCTATCTTTCGGCTGGAGGGGTTTTATCTTCTGTTATTTTGGTTGTTTGTGTTTTCTGGGCTGGGGCTGTGGATGGGGTCGGATTCCATGAAGGGGATATACTGTTGAAATGGGGAGGACTCCCTACTACTATAAGCTTGTTTGCCTTCTGTTATTGTGGCCATGCGGTTTTCCCCACTCTATGCAATTCCATGAAAGATAGAAGCCAGTTCTCCAAGGTAAGTAGCAGCTGCATCTCCAATATCCCAAAGAACAGCGTGGATGATATGTCTTTTACATCAACTATCATTTCAAGGAGAAAAGAAAACTATCAAAGTTCATGCCAAATGGGATCCACGCATGGCTGGGCCATAATTCTTTTCTTCCTTTTGTTTTCTAGCCTTGTTTTTATTTTTTCCTCCTTATTATCCTACTTTTTGTGTTTTTCTTTCATTATTTCTGTTTTATTTTCCTCACTTTTTCATAAACATGTGCTAACACGTACGTTACCGGCTGCGTGACATCATGTAATGTTGGACACAGTACGACCAGTTTGGCAAGAGGCCAAAACCCAGGTCCTTATTTGACGAAAACAAAACTAATTTAAGATGCTCACCTAACAGCTAAAAAAAAAAAAGACTAAAAAAAGCTAAACACATAAACACAGGTGACTTTTCCAATTTATAATCTTGTATTGGAAAGCTTCTACACACACAAGAGACATATATTGTTTAGTTTTAATTAAAAAGGTTGATGTTGATCAGCAATATTATCCTGTCGTTGCAGGTTTTACTCGTCCTTTTTGTGACTCTCACCATCAACTATGGATCAATGGGAATACTAGGCTACCTTATGTACGGAGAAAACTGCATGTCTCAAGTGACACTAAATCTTCCTCCCAGAAAAATAAGCGCAAAAATAGCAATTTATACCACACTCATGAATCCCCTCACAAAGTATGCAGTCATAACTACACCAATTGCCACCGCCATTGAGGCCAAGCTTCCTGTTCGAAACAGCCGATTTATCAGCATCCTCATCAGAACGGCAATTGTGATGAGCACAGTAACTGCAGCCTGCACCGTACCATTTTTCGGCTACGTCATGGCATTTATTGGTGCCTTTTTGGGTGTTACAGTCTCGATACTTTTCCCTTGCTTGTGCTACCTAAAGATGCACGAAACTGCTCAGAGTTTTGGGTCTGAGCTGATAATAATTGTGGGGATTTTGGTTACGGGGTCCTTTATTGGTGTACTGGGTACCTATACTTCTCTTAAACAAATTGTGAACCATCTCTGATAAATATTCCTAGAGATGGCATGCAAAAATATATGCAGTACCAGAACAATAACTTGTTAGTAAAAATAAAGAGTTTTGAGCAAATAATGAATATTCTACGATCGATCGATCGATTCAACAAAACAAAAGAATACTAGATTCAATTACAAACTAATATGATTAATTTTATGTGATACGCTAGCTAGATTTATTTTATATTAAAAATAACTTCATCATCTAACTTACATACCATATCAAACTACATCATTTTATTAATTTATTTTTATGAAATTCATTTGTGAGTAAAATAATTCAATTTTCTTGATGAATAATATGAAACAGATTGAAGTAGGACTTATACACAATTCATGAGGAGGTGGGGCCGGCCGACGAAATTATGTCACTCCCCATAATGTATATATATGTATATGTAAGAGTGATCATTGATCACATTAATTGTATAGATGAAGTGTTAGCTAGTAGTGACCACATACTCACATCGCACTTCCTGGGCATTATATATTATGGTATTGGCAATAATGAAGTGATACTATGCAAGCAAAAGTTGAAAAATGAGTGCTATTAATTGCCACTGATCATGTACATATATTCAAACCAAAAATAGTTATAATAAATAAATAAATAAATAAATAAAAAAGGACAAATAAACATTGGCTAGCTTTGACCTTAGTACTGCATGCAAGGTATGGTTTTTCTAAATTCAAAGGAAGACTGGGGGAAAAGTAGTCTTATGATCATGCATGTCTGCACCTCAGTAGGTGAGTTGAATGTTCTGTCTGCAACATCTGCACCCACCCCGGCCCCAAACTCATTAATTAATGGAATTAGACGACTCCAATTAGTGCAAACACGTATATCGTAACTTTCACCATCCAATTAGACGGCTCTTTTGACCTATTAATTAATGGAATCTACAATTATTTGTTACTGTTTACTGTCACCCGTTGATACCTGTATTGTTCCTGTTATTGTCAAAAATGCATAACAAACTCGGACGAAAAAGTCATCACCGACTTAGGATAATGACTCGGATATCAATATCGTGTTCTTTGTATTCATCTATAAAATAAATAATAAATAAATAAATAAAAAATAAATAAAGAGATACAGAAATTTACATAGTTCGATATAAAAACCTATATTTACAGGTTGTTTAGAGAAAAAAATCTACTATGATAGGTGATTTCACATATCCCTCGTAACCTTACATGTCTCTCAATACAATAGATAAATTTAGAATTTCGAGTGGTTGAAGATGATGCCTCCCTTGAGAGAAGATTCTTTGGAGTTAATTGTGCGTGGTGAAGTCTGTGCATAGAGAAGTTGTAGAGAGCCCCTTGATTTTTAGAGACCTCCTCCTTTTCTAGAGATCTATTTTCTTCCTTAGAATGATTGAATCCAAGTTGTCTTGTAAACTCCTTTCCTTTTACGAGTCTGAGTTCACTGGCCTTATCCCTTATTGGTTTTATCTCTAGGCAAAATTCTTACATTTATCTCTTTCCTTATTATTAGTGATGGACTGGATCCAATTGAATTTATCCCCAATAGATGGATGCGATTCTTAAGGTCGATTTGCTCAACAAGAATACTTTGAGAATTTTTAAGTCAAGCTGTGCTAAAGATAGTCTGCAGGAAAATAAACTCTGGCAACTGGTCCCTGGTTTTCTGTTTGTTTGTAAAAAACAATGAAACTTCCCTAGCGAGGAGCTTGGTTTTAAAGACGTAAGCAGGAGATGCGCTCAACTGCGCGCTAGTTGTAACTGTGGAGCTCAGCTTAGAGAGTTAGTTGGGAGATATTCTTGACTGCACTAGTCACGATTGCGGAGCTCGGCTTGGAATTTTTTTATGAACGTTTGCTTGACATGCTGCAGTAAATTGTTTATTTTTAGCAAAAAATGTGTATTTCTATTATTGTTTTTTGCTATTTGTTTGTAGTAGTATTTTTTTTTTTATGCCCCTTGGTGTGAATTGCTGTTTGAAGTTGCCTTGGTGTTAATATTAGAATTTATTTGCAGTAACCCACGCTTAAGTGTTCAGGAAGCCCTCGACACCCAAGGTCCTTCTTAGCTACTGGCGGCGGTTGTGGCATGAGTGTCATCACTCATCACTTGCTAGAAAAGGCATTATGCTGTCTAAGTGTGAGTGTGGGAATACGTGGTTGTAAGGGGTGAGGCTCATGTAGTCAAGGGACTTGCAGGACTGTGTTCACCGCTAGTCTGGGGATTTGACCTCTTTGAGGCCCGTGTTCACTGCGAGTCTAGGGACTCAACCTTGGTGAGACCTGTGTTCACCGAGAGTCTAGGCCAAAATTGTCCTTAGTGGGACCCATGTTCATTGCTAGTCTAAGGACTCAACCTTGGTGGGGTGTGGGCCATGCAATCAAGGGACTTGCGAGCCCGTGTTCACCGTGAGTCTAGGGACTCGATGTCGGTGGGGCCCGAGTTCACTGTGAGTCTAGGGACTCAAACCTTGGTGGGACATGTGTTCACTGCGAGTCTATTGGTAGGGCCCATGTTAACTACGAGTCTATGGACTCAAACCTCGGTGGGGCGAGGGTCATGCAGTTAAGGGACTTGCGAGCCCATGTTCATCGTGAGTCTAGGGACTCAACCTTGGTGAAGAAGATGCTCGACCACACTGTTGTGTCAGGAGGTTGAGTTCCACCACCCTGCTTTGGCAAGAGACAGAGTTCGATTGTCCTTGGAGGTTTTCACCAAAAAACCAATTAGGTTAATGTAATATAAATTACGAGTTTGAGATTTGAAAACCTAAGCCATTTTGCTAAAGCGTGATGAAGGCTTGAGGCGTACAGGCGAGACCCACGAGCAGCCATGATTTGGCAATGATGAATATTCAAGATGCCTGCACTACAGATTGGTTTATTCTAATGAAAATCGATTAAGATGTCTATGCGGTGCCCGTGAGCGGCTTTGTAGTTAGCATATATATAAAATTTTCAATGCAAAACCCTTGCTTGTGCTATGGCCTAAAGATGCACAAAACTGCTCAGAGTTTGGGGTCTGAGTTGATAATAATTGTGGGGATTTTGGTTGCGGGGTCTGTTATTGGTGTGTTGGGTACCTATACTTCTCTCTTAACAACTTGTGAACCATCTCTGGTAATTACTAGAGATGGCATGAACAAATATATGCACCACAACAATGACTTGTAAGTAAGTAAAAAACAAAAGGGGGTTTTGAGCAAGTAATGAACATTATTCTATCAATCAATTCTACAAAAAAAATGAGTACTAGATGCAATTAATTCAATTTGAGTAGTGCCACAATCGTAAAGAGGTTTTACAAAAGTAAACTTACAAACTGATATGATTAATTTCATGTGATACATGACTAACTACAATAACTAGATCTATTTTACAATAAATATAACTTTACAATCTGACGTACGTACCTCATCAAATCACATTTATTTATAAATTTATTTTTATGAAATTTATTTGTGGCTAAATCACTTCACTTTCAATTTTTTTTTCTTTTTTTTTTTCTTTTTTATGAATAATGAAATAGATTGAAGTAGTACTTATACACAGTTCATGAGGAGGTGTGGCGCCCGATGAACTTATGTCACTCCCCATAATATATATGTATATGTAAGAGTGATTGACAATAATTGTATAGATGAAGTGTTAGTGACCACATATTCACATCGCACGTCCTTGGCATATATTATGGTATTGGCAATAATGAAGTGATCATGCAAGCAAGCGGTGGAAAATGAGTGGTACTAATTGCGACAATGTGATCAAAGGTGGGGTGGGTGTAACACTCTCACACATATTCAAACCAAAAATAGTTTTTTTTTTTTTTTTAAAAAAAAGGGAAAGAAAAATGAAAAAAAGAAGAAGAAGAAGAAGAAGAAGAAGACAAATAAACATTGGCGAGCTGGCTTTGAGCCTACTCCAAAGTATGGTTTTTCTAATTTCAAATGAAAGTAGTCTTATGATTGATAGTACTCTCTCATATATTTGTTATTGTTTGCTGCCACCCGATGATCCCTATATATATTGGTTCCAATACTTTTCAGCGCATTTTGGGCTTTTCTTCACTACCGACCTTCCTTTTAATTTGATCTCATGTATGTCCTTTCTATACGATTGTCTCTTTAATTGCTTTAATTGATTTTTTGCTTGGTTTTATAGGAACTTTGGACCTCATTTGTGTGTGTGTATGTGTGTTTTTTTTTTTTTAGACTTTGGAGCTCAAACCTATTGCCATTGATGACTTCGGGTTCGAGTTCCATGAAACCCTAAGATCAAAACATTTCTTCGACTGAACGCAATAGTTCTCCTTCGTACGTTCCATGTTAATATCAACTCTTGATCATCGATCATCTCTTCCTCTATCTCTCTCTAGAGTAGAGGTTTTCTTCCTATCCTAGTGCAAGTTTTTCTCTTTGGCCTGGAGGATAATTTGGAGGAGCTATACAAGAGGCTATCTTGATCAGAAACAATAGACGATTCAAGTGGAGACTCACAAGTTGGAAGCTGCATTTCATCTTGGTGGTCATGTCTGATTACCAAGGTTTTGACGAAACAATATTACAATTGAGATGCCTTTAAACAAATGATGAGAAGGGTTTGGAGGCCTATCAAGCACATCAGGATCCGAGAGTTGAATGCTACGCTGATGTTGGTGGAATTTGAAGACTTGAGAGATAAGGAGTGTGTGATCTGCGAGGGTCCATGGTCTTTTGATAAACAATTAGTGTTATTCAAGGAGGTGGATGGGAAACAACCTATTTATCAAATTCAAATTACAGAGGCACTATTCTGGGTTCGTATGCATGGTTTACCTCTTGGTGCAAGAAATGAATATATTGGGAACTTGCTAGGCAGTAGCATTGGAATGGTGCAAGAAGTAGATATTTTGCATGGTGAAATTGGGTGGGGTGAGTTCATGTGGGTATGAGTTTCTATTAATGTTACAAAGCCATTACTCCAAGGAAAGATGATTGATTTTGGAAATGGGAGGTCGAGCTAGACCAGATTCTCATATTAACGTCTACCAATATTTTGCTATTGTTGTGGTCTACTAAGGCATGGACATAAGGAATGTGAATAATGGGAGTCTATGAAAGATAGTGTGGAAAAGGATGGATTCCCATATGAAGTATAGGTGAGGTCTACTGGAAGCAATCTAGGTGAAGGAGACCGTCGAAAGAGGAATTCTGATAATGGTGTTGGTGGTGAGCATTTCCCTCCAACAGCTGTACCA
The DNA here is from genome assembly GCF_018687715.1 of Carya illinoinensis. Lineage (NCBI taxonomy): Eukaryota > Viridiplantae > Streptophyta > Magnoliopsida > Fagales > Juglandaceae > Carya > Carya illinoinensis. The sequence goes on from NC_056757.1 coordinate 27,642,402, forward strand.
ATGACAGAAACGAGCAAGGAGGCTGAAGCTTCTGTTACACGAGCTCAAAATCTGATAATTGCAGAAGATAATGAAGAGGGTCAAAACGTTAGCCAATGCAGTAAAGGAGAGGAGGGGATGGAGGAAAGGAAAATGGTTTATGATAGTAATAAAGGGGATGACATAATGGCTGTTAATGGTGATGCTATAATGTTGGTGCAAGCTGGTGCTAAGGAAAATCAAAAGGAGTTTGAGGGGATGATTTTAAAGAATTATGGGCCTAATGATCATAACGTCCATGGAGAGCCCAAGGGAAAGAGTATTGTCCATCCCAAACAATAGAAGCCTTCTGAACATGAAGCCCGTAAGTGGAAGTCTATTTTAGTAAGGCACATCAACCCCCAGATCAGGGTTCATGTTCAGAAAACAATAGTTAAAAAAAGAAAGGAAGGAAGTGAGCTTGAGGAAGGAGAGGGGTGTTGCTCTAAAAGGAAGATGTTGTAGAGGAAAGGAAAAGGGGATCATGCAGAGGAACCAACAAAGATATCAGTGAACAGCCCCGCCTAAGTCAATGAAGATCCTAAGCTAGAATGCTCATGGGCTTGGGAACCCACAAGGCATTTGCACACTTTGAGACCTAGTCACGAATGAAGGGCCTGATATTGTATTCTTGCAAGAGACCAAACTTCATGTTCTCGAGGTGGAAAGATGTAAGTTCCAACTTGGTTTTGTGAATTGCTTAGCTACAGATTGTGAAGGAAGAAGGGGTGGAATTGTTTTTTTTTTTTTTTTTTTTTGAAGAAGGATATTGATCTTACAATTTGTAGTTATTCAAACAACCACATTGATGCATGTGTCAAAACTATTATTTCAAATTAGAATGAGTTTAAATGTTGGTATTTAACGGGGATTTATGGGCATCCAGATGCAAGGTTTAGACATTTGGCTTGGGCCTTGATAAAGTCTTTATGTAGAAGAGAGGATCCCAAGGTTGTATTTGGGGATTTTAATGAAATTGTGGCTCCTAATGAGAAAATATAAGGAAGGGAAAGGCCAAAACAACAAATGAAAGATTTTAGAGATGTAATCTCTGATTGTGCTCTGAGGGACTTGGGTTTCCAAGGTCCTATGTTACATGGTGTAATTGTAGGGAGGGTATGAATTGTATTAGTAAAAGGTTGGATAGGTACCTTGCTAACTCTCAGTGGATTGACTGGTTTTTCCAAGCAGTTGTAACTCATGGTTCTGTTGTATACTTTGACCACCTTCCCATATGGTTGGAATTGGAAGGAAGTGTTATTCAAAGATCAAGAAAGAAAGTATTTCAATTTGAGGCAATGTGGGTGGGGGAAAGATGTTGTGAACAGATTTTAGAGAGTTCTTAGGGTAACTTGTTTCATAGAAATGATATGGCAAAGGTGATGACAAGAATTTCATATTGCAATAGAAGATTAGAAATATGGAATAAAACTACTTTTGGCAGGGTTCAAAATCAGATAAAGAAAGCACAATAGAATCTCAAAATGTTACAAGAGAGGGATCCAACTTATGCTGATAGAGAGGAACATTGTTTTGCAAGGACTGAGGTACAATAATGGCTGACAAGAGGAACTTATGTGGAGGCAATGCTCAGGAGCTCTTTGGTTAAAAGAAGGTGACTAAAATACAAGATTTTTTCATAAGAAAGCTTCACATAGGAGGAATGGGAACTATATAAAGAAGCTCAAAGATGGCAATGGGGATTGGCAGGAAGAAACAAGGGACATAATTCTTTTGGGCTATTTTCAAGACTTATTTTCAACTGCTGAAGAGAGGGGTAATATTGATTTCTTGAACAACTTAACTGGCCGGATAACAAGCTCAATGAATGAGGAGTTGAATAGTCCTTATACTGAAAGAGGGGTTGTTGCTGCTCTCAAGGGGATGAACCCTTCAAAGGCTCCTAGCCATGATGGAATGGCCCCAAATTTTTTCCAGAGGTATTGGCATGTTGTAGGCAAATCAGTTACCGCATCAATGTTGAATGTCGTGCAAATTGGTGAGTTCCCAAAAGACTTGAACCATACTTTCATTACTCTTATCCTTAAGAAAAAAAAAAGTTCTTTGAAAGGATGGTTGATTTTAGGCCAATTAGCTTATATAATATCATTTACAAGCTAATCTCAAAGATGATTTGCAAACTGAGATTTGCAAATAGATTGAAAATAGTGCTACCTGTATTAATTTCATAAACTCAAGTGCTTTTGTCCCTGTTCAATTAATCTCAAATAACGTTCTTATTGCTTATGAATTAATTTATTATTTGAAGCATAAGAAACATGGTAAACAGGGTTATATGTCTCTTAAATTTGATATGAGCAAGGCATATGACAGTGTTGAATGGCATTTATAAGAAGCTATTATGTGTAAGTTGGGGTTTGACAACAACTTGGTAGATATAATCATGAAGTATGTAACTACTATGAGCTTTTCAGTGCTGATTAATGGTGAGCTAAAGGGTCCAATTGTGCCTAGTAGAGGATTGAGACAAGGAGATCTCATCTCTCCTTATTTGTTTTTGTTGTGTACTAAGAGATTGATCTCCTTATTGAAGAAGGCTGAGACAGATGAAAAGTTTAGGAGTATCAAAGTATGTCGAAGAGCACCTCAGATAAATCATTTGTTGTTTGTAGATGATAGTGTGATATTTTGCAAGGCAAACATTTAGAAGAATAGAGTGGTTCAAGAACTTCTAGATACTTATGAAAAGGCTTCAAGACAGAAAATTAATAAATAGAAAACTACTATGGTGTTTTCTAGTCATGTACCAATAGAAGGAAGGGAGAGGATTTTGCAAATGTGGGGAATTCAAAATGCTCAGTAACATGAAAAATACTTAGGCTTTTCAGCTTTGGTTGGTAGGTCCAAAAGAAGGGCTTTTTGGACTTAAAACCGAAAGTATGGAATAAATTGCAAAGTTGGAAATTGCTCTCTCAAGGGGGATAAAGAGATTCTCATAAAAGCAATGGCCCTATCCATACCCTACCTATTCTATGAGTTACTTTCTTCTTCCAATAAACCTTTCTAAGGAGTTGGAGGCTTTGATGCCAAGCTTTTTGTGGGGTCAAAAACAAATGAGAGAATGATTCATTGGACTAGTTGGGAAAAGAATAGTGAATCAAAGGCTAAGGGTGGCTTAGGTTTTAAGGATCTTCATACTTTCAATCTATTGCTATTGGCTAAGCAAGGATGGAGGATTCTACAAAATGAAAATTCAATGTTGCATAGATTATACTAGGCCAAATACTTTCCACGAGGTTCTTTTTTGGATGCAAAGTTGGGACATAATCCCTTTTTCACATTGAGGGGTATATGGATAGCAAGGAAATGATCAAAGGATGTAGGTGGTGGATTGGTGATGGTTAAATTGCAAGGTTGATGACTGACTGTTGGGTCCCAGGTTACCAAAATCTGCTGCAAGATGTGAATGTGAGAAGTGTTGAAGCTAATGAAAAAGTGGAGACCATTATTGATTGTCAAACATGTTGTTGGAATGCATCCAAGATTAGATCTCTCTTCAATCCAAAGGTAGTCTCTGATATCTTGAAGATAATCATTGTGCCAAATGGTCAACCTGATAGATGGACTTGGGTGCATGAGAGGAATGGGCTATTTAGTGTTCGAAGTGCATACCGAATTATTAGAGGATAGATGCAGGCTAATGTTGGGGAATGTTCTTCTGCCAGCATACAAGTTTCTTTGTGGAAGGCTATGTGGAAGATGAAAATACCACAGAAAATCAAGATTTCTACTTGGAACGCATGTGAAGAAATAATTCCTACAATGACTAATCTTACAAAAAGGAAGGTCTTGAGTCAAGATGCATGTTGCTTTTGTAACTCAGGTATAGAAAGTCTGCCACATGCTTTAATTTTTTGTTCTGATATCTACACACACTGGAGTGGTCTTTTTCCTTTGATTACTAAGATGGATGGGGAGATTTCAGTGATGGATATGGCTATGAAACTGCATGAACAGAAAAGAGATGAAGATTTGGCAGTGTTCTTTTTGCTAGCTTGCGGATTCTAGTTTAGGAGGAATAAGTTTGTGAATGAACAGATAAGGGTAGAGCTAAGACAAGTTACTGCCCATTCCTTATCTTTGAAATATGAATTTACAGTAGTCAAAAAGATTGTTGGTGCTAATCTGAATGCTTTTGGTAAATGAAGCCTCCTGAGCCAAGTTTCTAAAAGCTCGATGTTGATGGAGCTATGTTTACTGACTTGCATAGAGCTAGAGTTGGAGTTGTCTTAAGAGATGAAAATAGACAGATAATTATGGCAGCAAGTAAAATTGAGTATGAGGTTGCAGAACCTAAAGATGCTGAATCACTTGCTATATTTAGAGGGATTCAGCTTTGTGCCAACATAAGAATCAAGAGGTTGCTTGCTATTAATACAAGACTTTCAAGAATCTACTGGATCATCTTCAAGGCTTGGTATTTTGTTTTCTGAAATTAAGTTTCTGGTTTTATTCAATGAACATAAATTTCAACATGTTAGTAGCCTAGGCAATGAAGTGGCTCATACACTAGCTAGACATGGTTGGAATGTTGAAACAATTGAAATGTGGTGGGATTGTTTTCCAGATTTTCTTTCTCAAGCCATATGGCTTGCTAGATGTCTGTAATACTTTATGGAATGAAAGGTTTCTGTTTCTATAAAATAAAATAAAAAAAAAAAAAAAAAAAAAAAAAAAAAATTCTTGATCATCATACTTTAGCTAGTTGATCTCAAACATTTTATACTAAATTAAAAGAAAATCCAAGAAAGACATGAGAGAGAAACTTGATCATTGTCCACCGCTCATGCACCTAATTGGCAACCTGATCTTCACATTTAGATCGCCAAGGACCTCTTGAGTTTTGCCATGTCCCATCAAACTTGGCCACTGCAAAATTCATGAAATCTTTTTTATTAGGAGTGGGAAGGATATTTTCCTACCCCCTTTTGGGCTGACTTGATTCCCTCCCTCGAAGGCCCACCTAACTTGTAGATGACCCACCATTGGGAGAGTGAAAGGGAGCAGACCGAGACCTAACCTATGGGGTACGTGTCAGGGAGAAAGGGACCATCACATCACCCGCATGTACCGTAGTCCACACTTCTAGCTGGGGATCACGCCACATTAAAGGCACAGAGGTGATAGCAAGCAACAATCTCAGCTGGCCACTCGCCTTTTCTAGAAATCTCGATAGTGGGTGCACCATCCCCCCACCTGCCTCTAGGAACAAACATGAAAGGAGCATGCTTGCATTCAATGTGGTGGCATGGTGTCTGAAGCAACAGGTAGTCATCTTGCCACAAACACGAAACTCAGTACGGCCCATAGGTAACACGCTGACAGTGAGTAGGGACCACCTTGGTCGAGGTATATAAACCCACCTCTGGGTTAAGGTAAAGGATCTTTGCACTCTCGAAGAGTCACTCTCTTCTCTAGCGACATTTTTATTCTCATACTGACTTAGACATCGAAAGTGTCCCACACCATCCCGAGCTTTGACTCTCAAGTGTCTCGCAAGTCCATTGGATCATCAGAGGAGTTGCCCAAGGTACGAAAGACGTCACCAAAAGTGGTGCCGTCTATGAGATATTCTAAATAACGTGTAATTCATATGCCAATAACACATTCAAAGATCATTCACAGACAAGAAGAATCGTTAAGAAGCATGGAAGCAAAGCTCACCAAAATGAAAGCCCTGGTCAAGAGGTTGACGGTGGAAGTGGGAACGCTCCAGCAAGAGAATGAACCCTAAAGAAAAGAAGCTATGGACCCACGGAAGATGTCGAACCAAGCCAAAATAATCACGCGAGTCATGAAGTGCGACGGGAGTAGATACGACTGAGGAGGAGAGAAGATAGATGTATCACTAGTTATGTGGCCTGATGGATAAATACAAGGAAATGGCCAAGAAGATTGGTGCATTGTCCTCTATGGATCAACTCTTCTCTAGCACTGACCTGCTATATAGCGCAAAGGTCATGGAAGCACTACTCTCATCCAAGTTTAATGTTCCTCAAATGTAGATGTACGATGGATCCAAGGATCCCCTCAAGCATCTGGAGACCTTTAAGGCCCACATGACCAGGTTTCCAAGAGAGACAGCCTGTCGAGTCTTCCTGTTAACATTGAAAGCCCCGACGAGGGTGTGGTTCAAGGTGCTAGCCCTAGGGTCGATCAATGGATTTGGAGAGCTAGTGTAACGCTCCAATGGAAGGCCCAAACCACATGACCTATACTTCAAAAGGACTAGTCAATGATACAATTAGAGCCTATTGGAACCTTATAAAGAGCAAGAACTTCTCATTCCCAAGTAATGTGGAATCTCATATACCACATACCCTTATCTTTATCATATAGGGTATCACAGCCAGCCCGCCTATTATTAACACATGGCAAGTTGAAAGAGGACACGACCGACAGCATAACTCCTAACCGTCAAGCAGAGAGATGACGAAAGCCTAAAAGTGTACCTATCTCGTTTGAACAAGGAGCAAATGATGACAGACAACCAAGATAAGAATATCACCTTAGCGACCCTCTTAGGAGGCATCTGGTCGCAAAACCCATTCATGGCAAAGCTGGTCAGGAAAACCCCCCACAATGTTGTAGGAGTTCATGGACCATGTTGATGGCTTCATCAATGTAGAGACACCCTATAGGCCTTGATCAACCCCCGAAAGACCGAATTAAAGCAAGCCAACAAAAATTCAGTAGATCCAATAGGGGAAAGGCTCCCAAGAAGTCAAAGAAAGCCCAACACAACACAAGGCGAGGAGAAAACGTTTTGGCCAAGGCCAAAGGAGTGAAACGGACCTTGGCCAAAGGAGTCGGACCAACACCAACCTAATTGTACAATAGAAGAATAAGTCAACCTCGCATGAAGTTGGCCAACAGGATCAAAGGGACCAACAATTTTGTACATACCATCAAACAACCCAGGACCAAACCAAAGACTGTTACACCTTGAAAATGAGGATGGAAGAATTGGAACACTTGCTCGCTCAACGTCCTATGAGGGATCGACATCCATATAACTGAGGAAGTGAGAGTGGGGGGTCACGACGAAGTAAAAGTTCCAAGATGTGCAGAATTGGAAATTGGGCTCCCTAAAATCTACCTCATCGGATCTCAGCTCGTCGTAGTAGCTAGCTAGGAGAAATATGCACTATAGTAGGTGGGTATGCCAACGGTGATCCCACCTCATCAGAGCAAAAGGCCCACACCCGTAGGGCCTGATACAAGGAGGTGTTTGCAGCAAAGAAACCCCCGAGCAAGCAGCGAAGGTGCTCAAAGAGTGCCGCCATCACATTTGATCGAAAAGATGACAAAAGGGTGCTCCACCCTCGTAAAGATGCCCTGGTGGTAATGATGTTGATCACCAACTTCACAACTCGGAGGATTTTGATTGATAATGATAGCTCAGGTGACCTCTTATTTTGGGATGTATTTACACAAATGGGGATTGATCTCGATCATCTATACTCGGCCCCCATGCCTCTGAAGGGGTTCACGTGGAATGTAGTTCAACTGGTTGGAGCAATCACCTTGTCATTCTTAGTCAAGAAGGCTCCCACAAAGACCGACTTCCTGGTAGTAACATCCCTGTCATTGTACAACATGATAAAAGGGCAACCCATGTTGAACAACCTCAAGGCAATAACATCAACGTATCACCTAAATATGAAGTTCCCCACAAAAGCTAGGGTTGGCAAAATCAAGGGAGAACAAGTACTTGCTCAGGAGTGTTATGTGCAAGAGTTGAAGACTAAGGGTAAATATATGTGGACACTAGGGGAACAAACTTGCAATATAGGACCCCCACCAGCTCCTAACCTAGCCGACAGTGATGAGGACATCCGAGCCAAGTAAATCCTCCCACAAGTATAACCCAACAAGCCTTTAGAGCTAGTGTTGAGGGACCCAAAAAGGCCCAAATGCACAATGAGAATTGGGACCAACATGAATCTCGACATGAGGCAATATGTGAAACGCCTTCTTGTTGAACATTGCGGTGTGTTAGCATGGAGCCATGACAAGATGCCTAGGATCCACAACACGGTCATTGAACACCGCCTTTATGTGAACCCCAAGGTCAAGAAATACTCACCATAGCCGAGTAAGTTGACCGCCTCTTTGATGTGGGGTTCATCTGGGAAGTACATTATCCCAAGTAGCTATCTAACGTTGTGCTTGTGAGGAAATCGAAGGGTGAGTGGAGAATGTCTATCAACTTTACCAACCTAAACAAGACGTGCCTAAGAATAGCTTCCCAATACCTTGCGTCAACCTAATAATCCACTCCATAGGGAGCCATTGCTTACTCAGCTTTATGGACACTTATTTAGGATACAACTAGACTCGGATGGATCCCGACGATGAGGAGAAAACAACATATATCATGGACCGATGACTCTATTGTTATCGAGCCATGCCTTTTGGACTAAAGAACGTGGGAGTAACATATCAGCAGCTAGTTAATCAGATGTTCGAAAGTTAGATAGGTTGAAATATGGAGATCTATTGATGACCTTCTAGTCAAGAGCAAAGAGCCCATGCACCACCTAGATGACTTATGGAAAGCCTTCACATTCTTATATTGGTACAAAATGAAACTCAACCCATTGGAGTGTGCCTTTTGAGTAGAGTCAAAAAAGTTAGTCTGTTTCGTGGTCTCTGAATGTGGGCTCGAGGCCAAGCCAGAGAAGGTCAAAGCCATAATAAACATGCTCCCTCCACGAAGTATTAACGAGGTACAGAAGCTAGCTAAGCTAGTGGTTGCCCTCAACCTGTTCATCTCATGGTCGACAGATAAATGCTTGCCAATCTTCAAAGTCCTGAGGAAGACGAAAAATTGGAATGTTGAGTGTGACTAGGTGTTTAGTGAATTAAAGGAATACACGGCTCACCCACCCCCCCCCCCACTTCTCAGCCAGGTTGAACCAGGAGATGGCCTAGTTGTGTATCTGTTGATTTCACCGCTCACTGTCTTGGTCTTAGAAAATGAAGGGAATTAGAAGCCAGTGTACTTCACCATTCGAGCTTTCCGAGGGGCCAAAGCCAGTTACCCAAGGATGGATATGATGGCCTTCGCATTGGTGGTTGCAACAAGGGGCTTGAAGCCATACTTCCAAGCTCACCCGATGAAGGTGCTTACTGACACACCCCTTAATAAGGTCTTGTAGAGACCAGACACCTCAGGCCTCCTGATGGAGTGGGCTGTTAAGTTGAGTGAGTTCGACATTGAATACCTCCCTCGTACCACAATAAAGGGACAAATACTAGCCAATTTCATGGCTGAATTCATCGACTTCCTTGAGGAAATCCCCATCGAACCCATAAGAAAGCCTTGGTAGGTTTTCATCACCATGGAGGGGGTACATCACCATTGGGTTTGGGGAAGAAAACAACTACATGATCAAACTCGCCTTAAAACAAACAACAATGAAGTCAAGTATAAGACACTCCTAGCTAGACTATCAGTAGCAGGATGTTGGGGACAACAAAGGTCAAAGTTAATGCGGATTCCCAGGTGGTTGTTAACCAAGAACTAGGCGAGTTCATTACAAAGGGGGAAAAGCTAAAATAGTACCTACAATTGGTGTGGAAAAAATGCAACTCTTTTCACTACTTCCGTATCCAACAGGTACCAAGAGAGGATAACCAAAGGGTGGACCGGTTTGCATGAACCTTGTCAGGACAAGAAGACTCACTATTGTCGAAGCACACGGTCGTATGGACGATGGATTTCCCTGCCACAAGGGTTGAGGTCGAGGGTATCCAGCCAGGGGCGTCAAAGTGGTCATTGGGTGCAATAAAGTACCTTGATACCAATGAAGTGCGAGATGAAAAATGGGAAGCTCAGAAAGTTAGAAATAAGGTGCCGCATTTCAGTTTGATAAACGAGATCCTATACAAGTGAGGGTTCTCAGAACCCTTTCTGAGATGTGTCTCATTAGAGAAAACCCAATACATATTGGCCAAGATACAAGAAGGGATCTGTAGAAACCACTTCGGAGGTAATGAGGGCTAAGTACTATTGGCCCCATGCCCTCAAAGACGCAGAGGAGTTCTTCAGGAAGTGATCAAGATGTCAAGTTCAAGCGCCAGTACCACATTGCCCACCAGAAGAGTTAATATCAATCATGTCCCCTTAGCCATTTGCGCAATAGGGAGTGGACTTAGTCAGACCCCTACCCATAAGCAAAAAAGGGGTAAATTTCATAGTAGTAGCAATGAATTATTTCACCAACTAGGTAGAGGCGGAAGCCCTAGCAACCATAGCTGTCAGTGCCATCACAAGATTGTTATGGAAATCCATCATCTGCCGATTGGGTGTCCCGTAGAGCATCATCTCAGGCAATGGATAACAATTTTATTCTTGCCATTACCGTGACTGGTGCGCAAAACTGGGAATCAAGTTCAAGTACTCTTCTCTGAGCCAACCGCAATTTAATGGGCAAGTCGAAGAGACTAACAAGACCCTGATGGGAATCATAAAGAAGAGGCTAACAAATCGAAAGAAAAATTGGGCAATAAACTTTCGGGAGTCTTATGGGCATATCGGATAACTACTAGGATGCCAATAGGAGAGACTATTTGCCCTAACATATGGCAACAAGGCAATAGTGTCGGCAGAGATAGGTGTGCCAACCTATTGGGTACAACACTTCGACCAAGGCTCCAAGGAAGAAAAATTAAGAGAACAGATAGACCTACTATAAGAGATAAGATAGGAGGCCGAGATGCGAACAGCAGACAATAAGAGGAAAGTTGGGCACTATATCAATAGGCAAGTTCAGCCAAGGTCCTTCAAGGTTGGTGACTTAGTATTGAGACAAACAGGGTTCACCACAAGAATAAGGGAAGCTAGGTCGGCGTCAGGAAGGTCCATTCATCATTGTCACCAATAACCATTCGGGATCGTATCACTTAAAAGACGTTCAAGCAAATAAGCTCCTAAAGAAATATTTCTCATAAGTTGTAACCAAATGATGTATTGGTAAACCTCACAATCTATCAATGAAATTATGTTTTCTTTTGAATTGTCTCCATTGAATGAATGACTCGTGTATAAAAAAAGTCGAGTCCCTTGACTTGCTATGATGCAAGAGTCGAATACAAGCCACTTGACTCGCCACGATGCACCAGTCAGACACAAGCCCCATGACTTGCCAACCCTCGCACATAACAAAGCCAAGTCCCTTGACTTGCCATGTTGAACGAGTTAAGCACAAGTTACTTGACTTACCAACTCTTGCATTCAACAAAGCCAAGTCCCTTAACTCGTCGTGATGCATGAGTCGGACACAAGTCCCTTAACTTGCTCACCCTCGCGTACAACAAAGCCAAGTCCCTTGACTCGTGATGGACCAATCGAGCACAAGTCACTTGACTTTTCGATCCTTGCATACAACAAAGCCTAGTCCCTTGACTCACCACAATGAATAAGTTGGACACAAGTCCCTTGACTTGCCGACCCTCGTGTACAACAAAACTCGATTCCCTTGTTTCGCCGCAAGGGAAGCCGAGCCCCTGGCACACACCAAGGATCGGGATAAAAGTTGAATCCAAAATAAAAGGTACAGTGAAAAAACAAGAGACACAAAAAGGGCATAGGATGAACAAAGCCTATGACATTCCATGAATAGATTATATACACCAAAAAAAATAAAAAAAAATAAAAAGATACAAAGAGGGGGTTACAGAGAAGGGTTTACAAAAATAGGTTCAAAAATTCGAGGGTGAATCAGGAAAGGTACCTGGCATTAAATTCTTGCCCAAGGACTTGGCGAAGCAAAGAGCCCGCCTGTCAAGAGCTAGGGAAGCCAGATTGAGATTCCTCAAGTCTATGTTGGAGTTTTGCAAGAAGTAGACATTTAACCTGTCAAGGCCCTCTTTGTAACCATAGCCCCAAGCCTGGTTATGGACTTCTTTGGCATTCTGCATCGGGGTTGACATGCCTTCCAAGGATGTGCGTGTAGCCTTCCAACTGGATTCTTGGGCCTAGATCTATAGATCGCGAGATTAGACCGTATCAAGGGCTGAAGTCAACTCAGACTCCAGAGTCATGATCTGAGCATCCCTTTTCTTTACGACCACTCCCATGCACTTCACTGACTTGGTCAACTCCAAGTACTTGCTCTATACCCAGGTTTATGACCAAACGTTTATATTGTGTCTTTCAACCAGCCTTGACTTCTCAGCCTTGAGGGTGTCAAGTGCTCCCCCTCCCCCTAACTTCTCCAACTCCTCATCTCACTTCGCCAACAAATCCTTGAACCAGTCCCACTCTTCCTCTAGGAGCTTGGCTTCCAAGTGGTTCTGGCTAGTCGCATCCCAAGCCTTAGCTAAATCATCCTTGAGGAAGGCCACGTCCAACCAAAGCCTCGCCAACTCATGCTTTTGGCACTGGCGGCTAGCCTACAGCTCAACGATGTTCTCCATCAGAAAACGACTGGAATGGCTAACAATAGAAGAAGACAGCATCGGGAAGTTTGGGAAGTTTGCCGAAAGAATACGAGCACTCAGTGGGAAAACAATAAAGAGGTAGGAAGTGACAGGGGATCTGTAGTTTAAATAGGGGCTTGCATTAGTTGGATTGCCCAACACATGAAAAGGACAAGAGCCACCAGAGAAGAAACATCGAAAATGGATCCCAAGACCCTCGCTACATGTAATGATGGAAAAACTGAACTGTCGTATGGCTAGGGCACGAAAGGGAAAAACCTGCCTGCATAGGAAACACGAACCTGTCCATTGCCAACAACTAAAGTAGGGCAGTTCCTTAGTGCCCCAGGCACAAGGTAAGTCACCAACACACACCACGGGCATGGCCCACTCACATCGCTTGAGTAGCATACGTGGGGCACGTCAAAAAAGATTTAAATTCTCACTGCATGTGTGCTGTGGGAGTTCACGAGGTAACTAGGAAGTATATTTTCCTAGTCCCTTTTCGGCTGACTTGATTCCCTCCCTCGAAGGCCTACCTCTACGAGAGTGAGAGGGAGGAGACATTGGCCAAGCCAGCAAGAAACGTGTTAGGGAGAAATGGACCGTCACATCACCCACATGTACCATAATGGACACGCCTGGTTGGGGATCACACAGTATTAAAGGCACAAAGGCAGCAACAAGCAACAATCTCAGTTGGCCTCTCACCTTTTCAAGAAATCATGATAGTGGGCGCATCATCCCTAATAATGTGGCAAATCGTGTTAACGGGTCACGTTCGCATCGTGTCAAGGCATGAATATTATACTGTATAGGTCAACATGAATATAACCCGTTAAGCTTAACGTGTTATAATATCAAACCCTAACAAAATCTATTAACATAACGGGTTAACACAATCCGTTATGAGCTGTTATTAATTAATCAAAAATGAGTCGACACGACACAATCCGTTTCAACCCATTTTATGTTAATGGGTTGAAATAACCCATTTTATTTTAACCTAATTTGCATAATTTTACATAAAAATTAAAATCACAATATCTTTCAAAAACATAAAACTATCTACTAATAAAAAAAATATAAACATTTTTCATCTGTTAACATCTAATAAAACCAATATGAAAATCCAAAGAATAAAGACACAAATCCAAAATAAAATCTAAACAATAAAAGCACAAAAATCAAAACCACAACAATACCAAATATTAAACATAAGTCCAAACTTACAATAAACAATACAAACATAAAAATCAAAAGTAATAACATTAAAGTTAAATTAGGGGTGTAAATTGGTCAGTCCGGTCTGAGTGATGAACCAAAACTCATTTTTCTAGACTGGACCAGACCGAACATTCATAGGGACCAAACCAAGACCGATCCATTCAGTCCTGTCCTTTTTTTTTTTTTTTTTTTTTTGCTTCTTTTTTAAATAAATTAATAAAAAAACTTATTTAAGTTACTAAATTAAAATTAAGTAAATTATTAATGTAAATTATATAACTACCTCATTAAAAAAATATTTTATGTGTTCAATAATAATAATTTAGAAGAAAATTACATAATTAATTATACAATTATTATATAAAATAATATATATAATATATTTAAAAATTTTAAAAAAAAAATATTTTTCCAATTCGGTCAGTCCGGTTCGGTCTGGTCTGAGGAAACCCCACCCTGGGATTGGATTGAAGATTGAAAGTTGAGAAATCCTTGGACCAAGACCAACCGGTCCAAGCTTCAGTTCGGTCTGATAGGTTTCTCCAATCTAGACCTACCGGCTTTCACCCCTAGTTACAATCCCAATAATAATAAACACAAAACTAAATGTTTGATTGATTTATAGAAGAAATTGAAATGTCCTCCTTGGTCTTGTAGATATTCAACTACATAACATCTTCAATTAGCTTCTCCATAATATCGTTCTCCTCTGCTGCCTCAGACATTTGACATAACAAAACAAAATGAAACATGAAAAATCAGCATGGTGAGAAACCATACAATTAACAGAATAAGTCTACAGATGTATTTAGCTGAAAGCAGTTCTTCAAAAGAAGGAGGGAAAACTACCTATACCATCAATAAATCATCTTCACTTTTTTCTTTTTAGATAGGATGGTTAAACTGAAAATATTGCACATAAATTCAGATAAAGACATGATGCTAATATATAATAGTAATGCATCTGTATTACAATATTCTCATTAAATTAACTGATTAAAATTCAACATGTAATTGCTAGCACCATCACAAGTAATACTGATGTATTGAATAAATGCATGAGCAACAATAAAAAGAATGTGTTATGAACCATCACATGTCTGTCTTTAAACCATACAATTTCAATAGGTATATTACTAATAAAAACCTACAGATAAAAGAACAAAATAGAATCGTTGTGAACCCAAAACAAATTCTAAAATTCATCCACAAAATACTATCTTCTTTGGTTTTAGATCAACCATGTGCCTTTCGTCCAACTCTTGTATAGTTTTGTTTTTAATTAAAATCTATAAAGAAATTCAAGCATTTAAGCATTTTTAAGAACAAAAATAAAACAGAACTGTTATGGCACCACTTTAATGCAAAATCGCGTGGAGAGTCACAGAAGAAAATTGGAACAAAGAGTACTATAGTGGATCATTTTTACTAAACTTAGGTTCATAGTGCTCAGATTGTAGTCACCTTGTATGTCGATTATGTACAATATTCTAGGTTTTAGATGTCAGAAGATAAACAAACACACCTACAAATAGTCATAAACATTCATATCTCAAAACATGACCACATTTTGCTATAAATGCCAGCCAACATAGATAGATTATATAGACCATTTATAGTATACTCCAACAACAACTAAGCAACAAGATGATGAAGAAGAGGGGGGGGGGGGGGACCAGCAAAAATAAATAATCCAAAATTGAAAGATAAAATATTGTTGATGGGTTGAGCTGATTAAAGATCTCTATGTGAAGAAGAGGAGAAGGGTAAATTGATGGCCTTGGAAGCCGTGAAGAGCTCTATGAATAAGAGCTCTAAGTTGAGCCAATTGAAGAGCTTTGTATGAAGAAGAGCTCTGCATGAGGACATCGATGTCTAAAGAGAGCTCTGGGACACCTATTGAAGAGTTCGCAGCAAGGCTGCAACTCCTGAGCCGTGACTAAGGTGGCTTGTCAATGGGTACGATTTTTTGAATCTGAGATTTGAACGAGGGGGGCAGCATGAGTGGAGTAAGATTGAAGAAGGAGTGACTGTGTGTGGCCCATGTGGCATGGGTTAGGGTTTTTTAAGTTTTAGATATAAGGGTATAAACATAATTTTAACTTTCTAAACAAGTCAAACGGGTTATAACGGATCAAAATGGGTTGACCCATTATGACGCATTAAGTAATCGTGTCTTAACAAGTCAATCCATGTTGACCCGAACCTGTTAAAACTAAATTCAAACCTGCTACTATCATGTCATGTTTGTGTTGGATTAACGGGTCGTGTCACATATTGACACCTCTATCCCCATGCATGCCACTGGAAATAGATGTGACATGAGTATGCTCACATTCAATATGGCAGCATGGTGTATGAAGGAGCAAGCAGTCGCCCTACCACAAGCACGGCAACTGGTATAGCACACAGGTAACACGTTGACAATGAGTGGGGATCACCTCAGTAGAGGTATATAAACCCATCTCCAAGTTTAGGTATAAGATCTTTACACTCTCAAAGAGTCACTCTCTTCTCCAACTTCATTCTTACTCTCATACTGATTTAGCCATTAGAGATGTCCCACACCACCCTAAGCCTTCGCTCTCAAGTGTCTTGCAAGTCCGTTGGATCATCAAAGGAAATGCCCAAGGTACAAAATACATCCCCAATAAGGAGCTTTCATGTTTTTATGACATTCCTTTTGTCAGTAAATGTTGTTAAATCATGTTAATTGTATGGTCCATAGCTACATACAAGCTGGCGAGGGCATTCTCATCATTCACCTCATGAATTAGCAGCATTTCGAGTTCATGGGTCGACCTCTTTTAATTTAATTGAAGAAATCATCCTTTAAGCCAACCTTTTTTACTTGATTGAAAATATTGGAAATATAAGACCAAAATCATTTGGTTTCATTTTCTAATTATTTTATATTTCACACACTAGATGTTTTATTTTTGGGTGCTTGTAACTAGAATCTTCAATCCATATTTTGGAAGTATTCACATTAAAAACTCACTTTTCATCGAGATAATAATTAGTGATTTTTTAATACCAAACATTGCACAATAGGCCATAACAAAAGAAAGAATCATCCCGACCCACGATGTTGATTCAGGTGTGAAACGATGCTTTTCACGTTCATCCATGCCAATATATAATAAATAAGTGAATAAAAATAAATAAAGAGACATAAAAATTTACATTGTTCGCCATAAAAGCCTAAGTCCACAGGTTGTTTGAGGGTGAAATCCATTATATTAAGTAATTTTACATATCTCTCAATACAATGAAGGAATTTAGGATTTTGAAAGGTTGAAGATGATACCTCTTTTGAGAGAAGATCATTTGGAGTCATTGTGTGGGGTGGAATCCGTACGTACAAAAGTTGTAGAGAGCCTGTTAGATTTGTAGAGATCTCCTTTTTTTATAGAAGTTTATTTCTTTCCTTAGAGTGATTAAGTCCTACTTGCCTATGAAATCATTTCCTTTTAGGAGTCCGAGTCAACTTGTCTTATCCCTTATTGGCTTTATCTCTTGATTAGATTTTTGGTTTTATCTATTCTGTTATTATTAGCGATAGGTTTTCAATAGGCTGGACCCAGTTAACTTTACCCCTAACAGATGCCTATGATTCTTAAGGCCAACTTTCTCAACAATAAGGCCTTGAGGATCTTCAAGACAAACTATGATAGAGATAGTCTATGACACAGTATAGAAAAATAAATTATAAGAACTGGTACCTGGTTTTCTTTTTGTTTGTGCTAAGTAGTGAAGAACTTTGAGCGCGGAGCTCAGCTTAGAGAACTAGGCGTGAGATGTGCTAGACTACGCTAGGTGCAAGTGCAAAGCTCACTTTGGAGAGATAGGAGGGAGATAGACTCGACTGCACTAGGTGGAAGATGACTCAACCGTGTTAGGTACGAGCACGAAGCTCCACTTGGATAAATAAGTGGGAGATGTGCTCAATTGTGTTAGGTGCAAGCACGAAGCTCAGTTTGAAGTTTTTTGTATGAACGTTGCCAAATTGGTTGCATGAGATTGTTTATCGTTAGCAAAGAGTGTATATTTTCATAATTGTTTTTTGCTATTCATTTGTAGTAGTGGATTTTTCGCCCCTTGATATGAGTTGCTATTATGTTTCCATTTTGGTGTTGAAATTTGTTTGCAATAACCCACACTTAAGTGGTCAGGAAGCCCATTGAACTCCTAGGTCCATCTTAGGTAGTTGTCGAGCCCATCGACTCGTTCCCAAGGGAAACCCACGCAAAGCCGTTGTGGTAAGAGTGCAAACACTCGGCATTTGCTAAGGAAGATGTTGTGCTAACGTTGCTCTCAAAGTGTGAGTGTGAGAACACTTAGCTTTAAAGGGCAAGGGTCAACACAGTCAAGGGACTTACGTCGCCCATATTCACCACTAGTCTAGGGACTCGACTTTAGTGGGGTGAAGGTCATGCAATCAAGGGACTTACGAGCCCTTGTCCACTAAAAGTCCAGGGACTTAACCTCAATGGGGTGAGGGTCATGTAGTCAAGCAACTTGCAAGCCTGTGTTCACTACGAGTCTAGGGCCTTGATCTTTATTGGAGCCCATGTTCACCGCTAGTCTGGGGACTCGACTACAGTGGGGCTCATGTTCACCACAAATCTGGGAACTCGACCTCAATGGGGTGACTGTCATGCAATCAAGTGACTTGTGAGCCCTTGTTTACCATGAGTCTAGAGACTCGACCTCAGCGGGGCCCATGTTCACAATGAGTCTGGGACTCAACCTCAATGGGGTGAGGGTCACACAATCAAAGGAATTGAAAGCCCATGTTCACTAGAGTCTAGGGACTTGTCTTTAGTAAAGGAGATGCTCAACCACACTGTTGTGGCTGGAGATAGAGCTCGATCATCCTTAGAGGTTTTCACCAAAAACCAAATATGTTAGTGTAACACAACTTACAAGTTTGAGATCTACAAATTGAGTCATTTCGCTTGAGTGTGGTAAAGGCCTAGGGGGCACAGGAGGTCATCGGGTAGCCATGCTTTGGCGATAATAAGGATTTGAGGTGCCCGCAATACTGAGTGGTCTACTTTGATGCATAAAGAGTAAGATGTCTAAGTGGTGCTCAAGTAGGACTTTGTGGCCGGTATTTCGTGCCACATGGGCGACTTCTAGGGGAGTATGTTCACTGGGATCCCATGGAACCTCGAGAAGTTTTGCGGGGGAAACATCTAAAAACCAAATTTGTTAGCAAAAAAATGAAATTCATATAGCAAGTTTGGGGAGAGAAAAATTAAAGCAATTTAGCCGCTACTTCCAATTTTTCCAAAGTGAGATTGTCTGTGTGGCTGAATGATTTTGATATTTTCTTTTTTCTTTTGTTACATATCCTCTAAGATTTGTTTTGTGAGTCGAGACTCCTGATGATCAACGAGCTATCTGAAGAGGACGAATCTTTCTTAGAAGTTTGTGGGGATCCAAATAGCTGGATCAGAAGGTGCGTCGCAACTCAACCTCATGGGCGATGCAACTTCATTGTAAGGTTGAAAAGTTTTCATTTGAGATTATTATGCTACTCCAGAATGTTGGTGAGTCTACTCAAATTGCACATGGGTGGTTGAACACCCTTGGGGAAGCTAGGAAGCTTGGGCAAGCAAGGAAGCTTGTCTGCCATGTTGATGTCTGCTCGCGGGCGTTAGAACACCCATAGGCAGGCAAGGAAGCTTGGCCACCATGTATGTGGTCGAGGAGTCGTGACCAAGGAGGGAGGCAAGGAGCTCCTGCATGAGGGGATGCATGGTGCATTTTTACGTGCATGGGGGGATGCATGGCGCCTGCCGCACGTGTGTAGGGCAACACTACTCAGGATAAGGTAGGGAAGAGATTGCCCGCCATGTGTGGTCGTTGGGTGCATATTGATGTGCACCCTTGAGCCCTTGCATGTGTTGCCCAAGGTGGCAAAGAACACCACTCAAGGAGAGGAACACCAATCAAGGCAAGGAATATGACTCGATCTCAGTGGCGAGAGACACCAGACAGTGGTGTGGACAACACTCGGTCTCGATGGCGATGAACACCACTTGGTGACATGGAACGACTCTCAATCTTAGTGGAGATGAACACCACACAGGCTCTTCTTAGGGTTGGGGATACCACATCAATGGCAAAAACTATCGACGGCGTGAATGGTGGTCATTGGTTGCCTCTTTGGCTCACAGTCAACTGGTGAAGTGCCCACCATCCATGCATTGATCTCTTGCATGCGATGTGCACAGTGTTCGCCGCCTCCATGGTTAGAGACCATTATGGGGGTGACAAAAAACACCTACAGTCCACCTGGTGGTCGCTGACACCTTCCCCAGGCTCACAGCTGACCACCACGAGCCTCCCAGGTGCACCCACCTCCAACGTAGTGCACAGCCTCCATGGGCGAAGACCAATGGGGTGGGGATAGAGAACGCTGGCAATCAACGTAGTTTCCAACAGAGAGTAGGCCAGGAAATTCCCGAGTGCACGTAAATGTGCCCTTGTAACATGCGGCACTCTACATGCCATGCATAGGATATGTCTTGGGTGCACTGTGCACCTGCGTGCATAGGGTTCCCATAAGATATGTCTTGAACACACTATACACTTATGTGCACAATGTTTCTACCCACATCCCATTGCGTCAATGTGCATGACACTATACATGCCATTCATAGTTGGTACTTGTGTAAATTGCACTGTGCAATTAAGTGTATAGTGCACTTGGGGCAATGGACTTTTCTTTATGAGTGTATGTCTTATACACAATGCACACAAGTGCACAATATTCTTAACCGTATGGGCAGAGAACTCCCTCTCCCAATTCTTCTTTCCTTTTTTTTTTTAACCCAAAATAATAAAATAAAAATAATGATAGATAAAAATGCGAGGGAATCTTATTTATTTATTTGAAGATGACTACAAAGGTTAGGAAATCCTCATTCTTCCACTTCCAATTTAGAAAATAAACCGGATCCCACAAACAGCACCAACTGGTAATATCAAAAATTGTACAACAGGCCAAAACAAAGAAAAGAGACATCCGAGTCCACAATGATGATTCGGGCGTCGATATGGTGCTTTTCGAATAAGAAAATAAAAATAAATAAAGAGAGGTATAGAGATTTATGTGGTTCGCATAAAAGCCTACGTCCACACGTTATTTAAGGATAAAATCCATTATAATAGTTGATTTTTACATATCTCTCAATACAATAGAGGAATTTAGAGTTTTGAGAGGT
This sequence comes from Carya illinoinensis, assembly GCF_018687715.1. Taxonomy (NCBI): domain Eukaryota; kingdom Viridiplantae; phylum Streptophyta; class Magnoliopsida; order Fagales; family Juglandaceae; genus Carya; species Carya illinoinensis. Next base: position 27,663,335 of record NC_056757.1, read on the forward strand.
TGAAGATGATACCTTCCTTGAGACAATATCCTTTGGAATCATTGTGCGGAATAGAGTCCATGCATACAGAAGTTATAGAGAGCTTGTCAGAATTTATGAGATCTCCTTCTTTTGTAGAGGTTTATTTCATTCCTTGGAGTGATTGAGCTCCACTTGGCTTATGAAGCCCTTTCTTTTTAAGAGTTTAAGTCAACTTGCATCATCCCTTATTGGTTTTAACTCTGGGCTAGATTTTTTTTGTTTATCTCTTCCCTTTTTATTAGCAATAGATTTTCAATGTGCTAGACACACTCAACTTTATCCATAACATGATTAAACAACCATTCATCTACAAATAATTCATAACTACTTAATAAAGTAATATTTTTCTAAAATTTAATCGTATCAAATTAGGAAAGTGATGCACATGCAACTTTTTTCACAACTATATTTTAAATGAGAGATGTTTTTGTAAAATAACTTATAAAAATAATACATTTTTACAAAAATTCTCTCAATTAAAAACATGGTTATATAAAGGGTTGTATGTATAATATTACTCATCAAATTAAAGCAAAAGTAAATAAAATTTGGAAAAATACTGTTATTTAATTAATTTCTTTTTAAAAATCTTTAGTATCGATTTCGATGTTCTTTGAATATCAAATGAATTAATTTTCAATATATCTATAAAGAAGTAATACAATCACAAAAAAAAAAAAAAAAATCTTATAAAAATAAACACACAAACTTACATAATTTTATATAATACGTTAGATTTACTTTACAATAAAAATAATTTTATAATCTAATTATCATATCAACTAACGTTAATTTGTAAGTTTATTTTTATGAAATTGTTTTAGAGATAAAATATATATGTGTGTTTATATACGAATGTGTATATGACATCTATATAGAATAATTCTTCTCATCAGCCGCTATTTCTTATCCATACCTCACATCCTATGAAAAATATCTACACACCCTATGATAAATACTATCACATCTTATAAAAAGTTATAAATGTGGAGTGTGTGATATGAATAGTGACTAATTTATAGAATTTCTCATTTGTATATTTCTTAATTTTATAACACACGTACAACCGGACCCGAGCACACAGTAGAGCTCAAATGGCAGCAGCTAACGTGCTCCAAGTAAGCCCATTGTGTTCTCCAAAACCCAATTCAAGCTCTCCTCTCTCTCTCGTACCCCAATTCGCCTCTCTCAGAGAGCTCAAGCAAATCCAAGCCTTTGCCATCAAAACCCACCTCCAGAATGACTTCACTGTCCTCACCAAGCTTATCGGTTTGTGTACACTCAATCCCAGTGGCCCGGCCATGGACCACGCACGCAACCTGTTCGACCAAATTTCCCAACCTGACATTGTCGTCTTCAACACCTTGGCCCGTGGCTACTCCCGCTCCGATACGCCGCTTCGAGCGATTGTGCTCTTTTCTGATATTCTTTGCTCTGGCATCGCCCCCGATGACTACACCTTCCCGTCCCTCCTCAAGGCATGTGCAAGCTCTAAGGCTTTGCAAGAAGGCAAACAATTGCATTCCCTTGCTATCAAACTTGGGCTGAACAGTAATATATATGTATGTCCTACACTAATAAACATGTATACCGAGTGTGGAGATGTGGATGCTGCCCGTCGTGTCTTTGACAAGATAACTGAGCCTTGTGTTGTTACTTTTAATGCAATAATCACTGGTTATGCTCGAAGTACTCAGCCCAATGAGGCATTGTCATTGTTCCGAGAATTGCAAGCGAGGAATCTCCAGCCTACTGATGTAACTATGCTTAGTGTTCTTTCATCATGTGCCTTGTTAGGAGCATTTGACTTGGGGAGGTGGATACATGAGTATGTTAGGAAGAATGGTTTTGATAAATATGTAAAGGTGAACACTGCACTAATAGATATGTATGCGAAGTGTGGAAGCCTGGATGAGGCAGCTTCTGTGTTTGAGAACATGCCTGTAAGAGACACGCAGGCTTGGTCAGCAATGATTATGGCGTATGCCACTCATGGTCATGGTTCCAAAGCCATAACAATGTTTGAGGAAATGATTAAGGCTAGAGTGCGACCTGACGAGATTACATTTTTGGGTCTTTTATACGCTTGCAGCCACACTGGCTTAGTAGAGGAAGGCTGTTGGTATTTCTACAGCATGAGTGACAAGTATGGGATACTTCCTGGGATCAAGCACTATGGATGTATGGTGGATTTGCTAGGTCGAGCTGGGCGCTTAGATGAGGCTTATAACTTCATAGATGGATTATCAATCAAGCCAACTCCCATACTTTGGCGGACTTTGTTATCTTCTTGTAGCAGCCACGGCAATGTAGAATTGGCGAAGCAGGTGTTTGGACGGATTTCTGAATTAGATGACTCTCATGGTGGAGACTATGTGATCTTATCAAACTTGTGCGCTAGGGCTGGTAGATGGGAAGATGTGAATAATTTGAGGAAAATGATGAAAGATAAAGGAGTGGTGAAGGTACCTGGGTGTAGCTCAGTGGAGGTGAACAATGTAGTGCATGAATTCTTCTCTGGTGAGGGGGTGCAACCTGTTTCTAAAGACTTGCACCAGGCACTCGACGAGTTAGTCAAGGAATTAAAGTTGGTTGGGTACAGCCCTGATACTTCTTTAGTCTTCCATGCAGACATGGAAGAAGAAGACAAAGAAATTCCTCTGAGATATCATAGTGAGAAATTGGCTATTACTTTTGGGCTCCTAAACACTCCTCCTGGCACAACAATTCGGGTGGTGAAGAACCTAAAGGTCTGTGGAGATTGCCACTCAGCTGCTAAATTTATAACATTAATTTTTGATAGGCAGATAATTCTTAGAGATGTCCAACGATTCCATCATTTCAAAGATGGGAATTGCTCTTGTGGGGATTACTGGTAGTTAAATTTGTTGAGCCAAAAATCATGTTTCACATAACAGATAGTTGTACTGGACATTGTCGCAGCATTCTCTTCAATTCCAATCGCATCTAGCATATTCTTTTATTATGACTGACGCTCAGTGATGTTCATGATGTGAGAGCTGGGAAGAGCAAAAAGGATTGGCTCCATGGTCAGGCTTGTAAATGGATTGTGATCTTCATTGGTGTTTTTCAACAGCCAATGTGTAAAAGTTTGGCATCAATGATCTTGCTATGTAGTATCCCCCAATGACATTACCTCGGTTTTGGTTGATATATGATGCATAAATATGCATTTCGATATCAGCTTGTAAAGATATAATCATATAATCACTACACCATTGAAGACTTGGTTAATTGCATGTGGATTTACTCGCAATACTAGAATGGAACTACAAAATCTGAGGCATTTCTCCGTGTCTTTGCACGTAGCTGCTCAGTTGTACAGGCTTCTTTTTGGAGAATCATGGTCCACTTCTTTTGAACCGTATTTTTTCCTTCAAGTGCTTGAGCATCAAGGGTTTGTTCAGTTACCATGATTGGAAAGTCCTTAGTTATTTCGTACCTTTCATACCTTTTGCTGAATAGAAATTGAACCAGATTCTACATGATCAAACCTATACATTTCTGGATTAGTTCCAATACTGTGTCGTTTCTTTATTCTTTGTTCTTTTTAAATCAATGCAAGTTTGGTCTTTGTAAAAGTTTGGTCTTAGAAAGCCTTCAATTGATAGGCATATGACCGTTTGAAACAGTGATATACAAGGAAAATATCAAAGTGTAAAAGAGGATGATTTGCACTTTTAAGGAGCTCTGCTGTCATGGGTTGCCATATGTGGTCCTGTTTTTTTTTTTTTTTAAGTAAGGAGCTCTGCTGTCATAGGTTGCCATTTGTGTGTGGCAGACCCACTGTCGGACACACAGCCATTGTTGGGAGAATTCAATGCTTTGACAGAATCGTGGTCTCCATGATTTCTGGGTTAACACCTTTATCCCGGCCTAATCTATGGGTTGGAGACCATTTTAGCAACAGAAGTATCCCTTCTGTATCACAAGAAATGCCAAAAGTCACTTGCAGAGTGTCAACTTTGCTTATATTCAAACTATCCCACATAAGGAAGCACATTTTCATGCTGAACTGCATGCTTACATGCAGGAGGGTGAACACCAGAGGGAGGGTTAGCTGAAACGGAACCACCTCCTATGCTCATGTCATCAATGCTTACAGAGAAAATGTCATGAAAAGAGCATGAGAGAAGAAATACCCAAGAGGCTTTGTGACCGGATGAAGTACTCATGATCATTAGCAATATTTAATAAATCTGGTTGGTAATAATACTTATTATATATATATATATATAAATGTGTGTGTGTGTATAAACAAGTAGAACAGTTTGCACGTACGGCAATATTCGTTGCTATTTGCACATTGAAAATGAGCTGGGGATTAAATTAAAGAGGAATGCTACACATCATCCCACACCACACATTTTATATATTAAAATATTATTTTTTATTTTTTATTTTATTTTATTCTTATTAAATTAATTAAATTATTCTATCTATCATCTACACACTACATATTTATTATAGAAAAAATGAAAAAAAAAATTAAAATAAGTGTGGTGTGTGAAGTGTGAGGATGACAAGAAGATTTTTCCTTAAATTAATTTGTTGGGTAATATTTAATCCGATTATTTCAAATGGTTGCTTGTATATGTGCAAAATGGATCTATCAAGAACATGCTGGCGTCAAGAATACAAAAAAAGAAAAGAAAAATATTCTTGCCTTTCAAACCGAACTCTCAACGACTGTATGGGACAAGAACAGCTTGACAAAATCAATAGAAAACATCCATCAAATCAGGAAGAAGACTTAGACGAGAGATTTTAGGCATAAATTTCAAGCGAACGATTTTATATGTAATAATATTAAAACTAATTCAATGAGTCATACGGATTCGCACGAATATTTTCTATCCAGAGTCCACAATTATTCATATTTGTTTATAAATAATATCCATCTACACCCGGCCAACACTCTCACTCCTTATATATTCAGAAGAAATACCACAGAGCTAGCAAAGAGGGAAACAAAATAGAGAGAGAGAGAGAGAGAGAGAGAGAGAGAGAGAGAGAGAGAGAGAGAGAGAGGCAGGAATCAAGAGATGAAATCCTACTGTTCTTTCTTTGTTCAGCTTCTAATACTAGAATGCTTGGCAATTGCATGTGGATCACAGGCCTACAACTTCTTCTACTTTATACAGCAGGTGAGTGGCACTGTTTCTCATTGTATATAGAGTTCATCTTCACACACACACATATTTAAATACATTGGAGCTCAATCTTTCATCCACTATTCTAATGCAGTGGCCAGGATCAGCCTGCCACACCACAGAAAGGTGTTGCTACCCAACAACAGGAAAACCTGCGGCAGAGTTCAGCATCTCTGGGTTTCGGCCATACTATAACAGTAGTCAATACGAGATCTACTGCGCTTCTAACGACGCTTTTAATCCATCGAAGGTAAGAAAACAAGTTTCTTGGCCTTTGATCTGATTAATCTAAATTAATTACCATATTACAACAACAAAAATGTTGATACAGTTTTCAAGTTTGAAGTTAATTGTTTATGACGGTACTGCAGCTCTCAGACCTCATCCCTAAACTGCATGTAAACTGGCCATCATTAGCGTGCCCAAGTAGCGACAGTACAGGCTTGTGGTCACATGAATGGACTAAATATGGAACCTGCTCAATGTCTAGATATGACCCAACTCAACATTCATACTTCCAAGAAACTCTTGTTCTCAAAGGCCGAGCAAACATCCTCCGAATCCTCGAAAATGCTGGTATTAATTTCTCATATATATATATATATATACACTAATATCTTTTCACCGAACCAGAATTGGTCGATCGGTTCTCATTCAAATCTTGAAAATTGTTTCTAACTTTCGATGTGAATGGATTTGGTTTCTTTTTGGGAACAGGAATTCGACCAAATGGGAAGTTTTACAGCTTAGCTGCCATAAAGAGTGCTATAAAGAGGACAATCGGGCATGAGCCTTGGATAAAATGTAATAAGGATGCATCGGGGAAGAGCCAACTTTACGAGGTTTATCTCTGTGTCGGCCGTTATCAAGTTTCCTTCGAGGAATGTCCAGCGGCAGCGCTATCCAAAATCGGTAATTCCGGCTGTTCCTCCGCAGTAAAGTTCCCGGCCTTCTAAACTGCAATGAAGGGACCGTTCTCCTACGCTGATCTGTCGATGCTATCCGGCTCAAAATAATTGATTAAAACCCATATATCATAAGACTGCGAGTTTATGTTATAAGATTGTGATTTACTTTTCAGTTTCTGCTTAAATAATCGTGGGTGGCTTGCCTACCTGCTCATAATAGACAACACGATTCCAAATCTCTTCATTTTCTTTTGGGGGAGAAGGAAGATCATATTGAACATCTTCTTAATACTTAATACACACAAATTTGGAGTTTGAGATCTATAATAGTTACGTTTCTTCATTGCTTTTACAGTGATTTTTTATGGCACATATCATTGCTTATATTTTTATTGGAGATTGTATTCGATCCGGATGGAGTTGGCATGAATATTCCTGAGATTTTCTTGCTTGCTTGATTAATGGAACTTAATATTTTATTGAATATGGCTGATAGTAAAAGTGTTTAATTTCATTTTATCTTATTATTATAATTTTTTTAAATTTTTATACAAAATATAATAAATAATTCAATTTTTTTAAATTTTAAAATAATAATATTAAAAAATAATATTTTAATAATATTATATTCAATTTTCGACCCATATCGTCCAAATCAATATTCTGATGGATGCTCTCAAAATGCCAATCGACCAGCCCACATGTTGAGAGTTTGGGTGTATATAGAAGTCACTTGCGCTGATCTATTCTTACTCGCTGGCACATATTACAGAGAACACATCACTGGCATTGAGAAATTATCCTGACCTTTCAACTTCCCGCAATAAATGAGTAAAACAAATTATGGGGATATTTTTATACCAAGAAAAATGTTTTGAAGGAAAGAAAAATTATACCCAGTGTAGAGAGAGCATACTTTATAAAATATTTACATAATATAATTTAATTTAAAAAATAAATTTTAAAATTTAAATAAATTTTACAAATATATACGCTCTACATACCGATTTAAAAATAATATAACTCTAAAAAAAAATGGTATAACCTCGATTCCTTTACCCAATTAACAAATCTAGATAAGGATCATTCAAATTCTTAGTTTATTCATAACAAAAGCCAAAGAACATAAAGAAAAACTTGCAATCATAACCTCTTAAGTAGTATTTTTGAAATATGGTCGCTTAATTGGTAATTAATTCTCTCGATTGATCCGTTATCATTAGTGCAAGTTGCACCTTTTTTCTTCATTTTTTTTAAATTTTTTTAAACATCTTTAATCATTAAAAAAAATTACGTACAACTTATTCACTTCTTTTAACTATTAACTTTTGGATTGAAATGAAAACGAAACTTTGCAAATTCAACTCAAGACGTTTCCTTTGATCTGCACCGACAGATCTAAGCAGCAGGTAGCATAATTAAAAATTCGAAAGCTGGATTTTTAATATATATTTGTTGTAATCAGTTAATTAGGGAGATGATAGAGCAATTCGAAACCTAAAAACTGGTGTGTAATATATAATTCTTTTGTTTTGGACAATGGTAATATATTACAATAAAACCCATAATATTATATAAGATGAATGCAAGATATTTAAGACACATGATGCATGCATTCGGCGTAATTTAAGGACGAAGAAATTTCAAACCTTATCTCATGAATGATCATCAAGCAAGTTGTTCGTCAAATATTGTGGCAAATATATATTATATATTTGCTTTTTAATATGATTTCTACTACATATAGTTATTTTTACATATTTTTTAAATATTTTACTGATATAATTAATTAAAGCAATTATTTTATATTTAAAAAAAAAAGTAGTGCAGTCAATCATATTAATAAAATATATAAAAAATCTATAAAAATAATTACATATAAAATTTTTATTTTAATATATATATAATACGATTAACTACTGTAATTAGTTACAAAAAGATCTTATAAAAGTATATTTACATGACACGTCTGGTATAGTTTAATATGATATATACGTTATATTTAATTTATAATAAAATTATTATATTAAATTATGTTAATTTGTGAATTTATTTTTATAAAATTTGTTTATAATTAAAGTATTTATCTTATATAATAACGTGTATGGTGCGAAAAAATAAAAATACAAAAAATAGCGTATGTCTGTGTGTATCAAGATGGATGAGGGTTGGTAATGATAGGTGGATATAGGTACTACTGTTGCGTGCAAGTCTGACTTATGCGGCCATCCATGTGGGTCACTGCCGCTTAATTTGGACGGTGATTTGATTGGCATGCACGTAGAAGCCTCGATAAGCATCATATAAGTTATTTTAAAAAAGTGAACTCTATTTTAAAAAATAAATAAAAATAATAATAATTTTTTATTAGTAAAATTTATTTTTTTTATAAATAATTTATATAAGATTTATCTATTTAAAACTTGTATTTAATATTGTTCTTTTACTTATTGATTAAAGAAATGACTATTAATGTATTAATATTTTTTATTTTTTAAAAAATGCTTAAAGTTGTTAAAAAATATGAAAAATAAATAAATAATAAAATAATACTCTTATATTAATATTATGATGTTGAATTGTTGCTTTCAATTATAAGCATTTTTTCTTCACATGATTTGAAAAAGATTTTCCATATGAATTTCAATTATATACACCCCCATGAAGGTAGGCCATTAGTTGCATGCATGATGTGGAACGATGAAACTACATATAACGACAAGATTATGGTCTGACAATTCGACCAATTAAGTTCATTGTCTTCTTCTTTCATTGGAGGACATGTTTGGGGAACGAATCAGCTCCATAATTCCAACCATCTATAGAAGTAGACAAATTACGAAAGCAGAAAAGTCACGTATTCAGTAAATGCATGCATCCAATCATGTTAATGTTAAACCCTTAAACGTGGTACTCGGATGTTACAAATATCTAATTCTAGAAACATTTATAGAATTTTTTGTTCCAATTCTAGTTTGATAACTAAAATTTAAAAACAAAGAAAGTGCATAAATAACTTGTTTAACCTACAAAAATATTTCCAAATGAGATTAACCTGATAAAAGTTATGTCTTGGGGCCCAACCACCTCTCTACACTTTTCTGTCTATACATATTCATGTTTTTATTTCTCTACAAACCTATTCATTTATTCAAAAATGATGTGTGTAGTCACTTTTATATATTCTTTATACATTTTATTAATATGATTAGTCAAAATAATTATTTTATATTAAATAAAAGTGACGCAGTTAATCACATTAATAGAGTTTATAAAGTGTACGTAAAAATGACTATATAATGAGATACATAATTTTTAAAATTTGTCATAATTTAATTCTCAAATATCATTTAAACATAAAACACTTTTCAATTTCTCAAATTTTTCCCTAATCATTATCTAAACATAAAAATTAATACAATTTTTATAAATTTCAAAATAAAACATAAAAATCAATACAATTTTTATAAACTTTAAAACAAAAATAAAATCTTTTTATCTGATTCTCTTATTTATCAAACTCTAAAAAAATATCTTTACTCAAATTATTTATATAATTATGAGACTGTCCAAATTCATTTTCTGCCCATGTTTTGCCCCTATTTACTTTTTTTTGGCCGCAGAATTATCAGCGACAGCCTAATAATTATGAGTACCCACCAGCCAGCAGCCTAGCACTGCTGCAAATTAATAATTATTTTGGTATTTTCTCACCTTTGCGTATGGATCAATTATTGTGAGTTAATTATTAATAATCATTAATTCCAAAGGCCGGCAATAACTCCTCCAAATAAAATAATCATGCCTCTCGTACAAATTTAATTCCACGTCATTAGATTATCTCTAATTCTACACTAACTTATAAATTATGAGAACAAGACAACAATAAGTCATACTATAAATCTAGACTTTATACTTACAATATATATATATATATATATATATCAATTGTTATAGCAATTGAGAAATGCTACTATATTGATGATATATGATTTATTAAAAAAATTTAAAATATATATATAAATATAAAATATAAAATAGGTACGTAGCAATACTTTGTTCCATTTACGACTTTGTGTTGGCCTCGAACGGGACAACTTAAATAGGGGTAGGCGGCTTCTGCCTAAAAGAAAAAGTGTCATTTTTCTTTTTCTTTTTTAAAAAAGGCCAAAAAAAGACCAAAGTAAAATTAAAGCAAGAAAGAATATGATTAGTGGATTAGCTCCCTTCCTTTGGCATTGTTAAAAAAAACACGTAGAAATTAGAAAATTTATTAGGATAATTATTTAAAATAATTTTTTTTAAATAAGTATCAGAGATTTATGTTTAGTTAAATATTTAATTATAATAATAAATATATAAAAGCCCTTTTTTTTAAAGATTTTGCGTTAGGCCCCATTTAGGATAGAGCAGGCCGAAAAAATTGAAGAGGACTTTCCCCTTTTTTTTAAGCCCAGCCCAAGAAATCCTTAAAGAGAAAGAAATCATAAACATTAAACAGTTCCTTGGTGTAGAGTTGTTGTAGCCTTTCTTTTCTTGGTTCGAAGGTACTGGCCCATGTTTTAAATGTAGAAAACAAATTGCATATGCAATGCTTAGTTAATGCTATTGGACAAGAGTCCAAGAAAAAGCCCAATCATATCCCACAATAAAAATAAGAGTAATGTTATATATAGTCCTTAAATGAAGATTGCAATACAAGTCTAGGCAATTTTGTCTTTAAAATTTTTAAAAATTATAAAAATATCCCTCATAAAATGATGTCTGTTCTTATTTAATAAAGGGTCTGCGCATACAGTATTTAAGTGAAGACTGTAAATAGAATTTCTCTAAAAATAAAATAAATAACAAAGAATTAGCAAGAGAAAATAAATTTAGTTACTTAATTGCTATTCAAACACCAACTATTATTGAAACAGTGTTTATGATTTTGATCTTTTTAATTAGTCGACTTTCTTCGATACCACTCCTTATAGACCTGATCTTTTCAAAGGGAGAACATTATTTTATTTTATTCTTCACTTTTATAGGAAGATATTTGAGGATTCGGGCTCATTTGGTTCTATAGATAACATGACATAATATGACATGAAAAATCTATTAGTGATGTAATTTGTGAATAATAGTGAAATAGTTTGAGTTAATATTTTTATAGGATTTTGAAAAATGAAAGAGAAAAAATTGAATAAAAAATTATCAAGTTAAAATAGGGTTATAATATTATTTTTTAATATTATTTTTATTTTGAGATTTAAAAAAGTTAAATTATTTTTTATGCATTATTTGAAAGTTTAGAAAAATTATAATGATTTGTTAATGCTTAGATGAAAATTTTGAAAACTTAAAATTAAAAATATTTATATTTAAATGTTAAGATAAGATGAAATATGCTTAAATAATTTCAAACATTTGTGAAACCAAACCAGTCCTCAATTTTGTCACTATCCAACCTCCACAAGCTGCGACCATGCACCAAACTAGTGGCGGACCCACGTTATCCTCATCCCCCCCCCCAAAAAAAACTTTGTGAAAATATAAATTATTGATCTCTCCTATATTTTATACATAATTTTACAAATATAGAAAATGACCTCCTAAAAAATTTTATAATTTCCATTTAATCTTTAAAATTTTAATATACCTAGAAATATCTCTTTCCAATTTTTTTATAGTCGCAAATTTTTGTTTAATTTTTATATATTATCTATTTTTAAGGATGTGGCTTATCCAAAATTAAAATTAAAATTATGTTTATGAGAAATTATAAACTTATTAATATGGATCCCAAAATTTGTTGTTATACAATATTAAGTTTCTTAATATGGAATCTAAAATGAAAATACAATAAAGATTATTTAAGATCGATGATCTATAAGAAAAATAGTTTGTAGTTATATTTTTATGATTTTTCAATCTCTTTTTAATTTACATCAGATAAATGATATTTGCAGTCCTAAGATGTGTCTGTCCCACCCATTTCCTTTGGAAAAAATAAATAAATATAGGACCTACAAGAAAAAAATTATTTTTTAATAATAAACTTTATTTTTTTTTAAAAAAACAATAGAGTGCTAGAACTTACATATCCTAAAATTATATCTAATATTGTTCTTTATATAAAGGACAATACTAGAGATCCCACTGGAGAATCCCATTCACTTGTCCTGCTGCATATATTTTTTTTTTAAAAAATTTTTTTACAGAAAGATTAAGAAAATTATATTTAATTATATTGTAAATTTTATTCATTTTTTCAAATACATTTAAAAGTGTTAAAAAAATGATATGAAAAAAATAACACTTTTAAATATTTTTTTCAAATCATTTTTTTAACACTTTTTAATATTTTGAAAAAATGAATAAAATTTACAATATAATTAAACAAAAATTTCTTAATTTTTCTGTAAAAAAAATTTAAAAAAAAAACAAAAAAAAATGTGAGTAGGACAAATGAACGGAACCCCTATTATTTTCCTTATATAAATATGTCATACAGTAAAACAAAAAATTGACTCCCTCAACACAAACCCCACGCATCCCCTCAACGTTCGCATTGCATTGACCACGTCCCCATCACTAAACTATAAGCACGTGATGAGCCATACGTGTCGTCTCCAAAGGGCATAGATCTCGCACACCATCCGTCATTCCATTCAAAACCGCCATGTGCCTCAACCCAACTACTTTTCCTCCCTGTCGCTTAGCCAATGAACCACCCATGCACAGCCCCTACCCATCGTCGATGCTTATGGGCACACACACCAAGAATATTAGAGTAAACGGCCATCACGTATTGACGACTAAAACTTTCTAAAGTTTCCACCTACAACCATCTTTTCCTCCAAACACAACCAGCATGCGCATTAGATGTAGGTTATTCATTAATGTTCTTTTTTAAATTTTATGTTCTTTTTGTGCATGTAGATACTTGAAAACTCGATCTATACAGGACTTTTTGAGGTGTTTAGCTTCCTCCCTACTTTGCCGAGAAGTAGTTTTTGTCTACCTACCATATCTGAGAATGCTATATTGGACGTAGGACCGGAGACTTTCAACTACCGTTTAGGCACACGAGTCAGTCAGTATTCTATATATTATGGGATCTCTCACGATAGATCATTTAAAGCAATCCCTTATTAGTAATGAGATTATCTTGCACATAAAAAATAAAATAAAAAAGAAGTTGATGCCTTATTTCTTTTGAATTAAGTTTCATTGATTTCATCAAATTACCAACCATAGATGCACGTACACCACCACCACCACCACCAACGATTCAACGACACCACCGTCCTGTTGTCTAGCGGATCGATCGACATCAACAAACCTAATAATAACAAAAATCTCCACTCGTTTAATTTGTTTGGATCATGATTATCAGCGCCCCTCGGAGGAGCTTTAGGCCCTTAGCAATGCAATCGTACGTACGTGGGCCAGTGTATGTCCATGACAGCTAGCTCTAGCTAGCTTTGGTTGTCTCATGTCTCAAGTCGATCGTACCCATGGACCGCACTCACGTGTATGCACCATGCATGCAGGGTACGACTACCTACGTACCGACTTTTGTTGCACGATTTACATGATTTTTTCAAGGATATCAATAATAATAATGGGGCTGGGTCCCTTCTATATATATATATATATATACGTAACGAGTTTTGTTATATATAAACATAGTTACGTACTAATCTGTATATTAATATTAATTTATTTATATTTAAAATTTAAATTAATATTATTTTTAATAAAATTTATTTTTTGATCAATCAAATCACATTAATATACAAATTAGTACATAATTATATCTGTAACTATATTTTTCTATATCCAACGCCCATTCTTTGAGCAATATTACCGTATAGGATTAAGATATTTTAGAGCAATACTACGTTACAACCTTTTAATCTCTACACATTATTTTTTTTATTTTTTTAATATTTTTTAAGTTTATTCTTTTTAAACTAATTAAATCTTTGTATTCAGTATCCATATCTTAAATATTTATATAAAAAAAATTTTAAAAATGTAATGTGTAGAGGTTGTGTGAATAGTAAAAAGCCGGTTGTGTACTATTTTTCTTTTAAATTTGATGAAAACTGCCAACCAGCCAAAATGGTCGAAATAAAATATGTAAGGTAATTTTAATATTTGTACGTCATTTAGGTTTCATTAAAATGGTTTAAAAGGCAATATTGACTTTTTCGCTCATATTACATAGCAACATAAAGCCATCTTAATTAATTAATTTATATTACAAGAAAAAACATTTAAAGGACTCCGGTCAATTTTTGTTCGCCAATTAACGTTGGATACACTCATTTTTCTTCTGGATACAGACAAAGAAGTTTATGAACAAAAATTCAATTACTCACGAGTACAATCCTAAATATTAATAGTTAGATCGACAGCCTCCGGAGGCCTTTGTGATATATTATTTACAATGAAAATAATTATTTACGACAAAAATAAATTTATTTTAATAAAAAATAATCATTTTCGCATGAAATAATTGACCATAAATAAGTAAAATTTTTGTTTGTGGATCAGCTCGATAAATTTAATAGAAAAGTGATTTGGAAGCAGTACTAAATGAGGTTTAAACTATTTTACTTTTTATTTTTATATCCAATATATATAAAATATAATTAATTATTCTTTCTAAAATACGGCACCCGTCAATTTTATTTGCCAATTCACAAGTCAGCTTTTAGTAAACAAAAGATTTTGTAGGCATATTGAAAAGAATGATGTTGAAATGTGTTTTCATGTAAAATGAATAGAGAAAATCTTCGGCTAAAAATGATTTTATAATCGAGATCATGTATTTAATTTGTATTAGCGTTTATATATGAAAGTGGGTATATAGGCAGATTGAAAAAGTTCTTTGAATAAAATTTTTATAAGAGGTGTTTTTCGAAGTTTTATAAAAATAGTACTGATTAAAAATTCAGACAAGCAAAGTTAATGGATATTTACGGCAAGAAAAATGACTTTTTACATTACTTAAATTCATTGAAAAAAATATAAAGCGCGTCGTAATTATTTGTTAATGATGCGTTTTATGTTTTTTTTTAACTAATTTAGATGACGTAAAAAATTATTTTTCTTATAGTGAACGATATCGATGTCGAATTAACATGAAGTACCATGACTTGATGCCACTACTACTCAATTATAAACGGACAATCATGACCAATAAAACTAATAGATAGTGCAGCACAAGAAAAAAGTTGACATCTACAAAGAGCACAAGTACTTGAGTCAAAAGCAGCGTCAATATGAAACTCAATTGCAAGTAATAATTATGCGTTTAGCAACATGAATGGACCATAACTACTGCCACTCTTCTCTGTTTGTATATCATGTTAAACTTCAAAGATGTGTTTTCCTCAAAACTTAAGCTCATGAAAATAGGTAAACTTAATTATTTATATTTATATATTATATTAGATTCAATTAATACTCCCATCATGTGTGAGCCTGGCCTGTGCAAAATATCCGTTGGGCCGCACAACCCGCACAACCCGATGGGGTTGAACCCGCTAAAGTCGGATAGAGGAAATATCGATTTCGACAACCCTCCAATCCGACCAATATTGGACGATACCAACTTAGAGTCTATTGCAGTGATTCGATGAAATATAATTCTACTGTCTCATTCTTTTTCTTTGAGTCGAATAAGAAGTTAGGGCTTTTAACAAAATCGGATCGCGTTGAGTAATTTGGGGAAGCGGCAGAAGCTTACCCATGGCAATAGAGGTCACCATAGGGAAGACGAGGCACGTGATTACTGTTCCAGGCGGTCAGACCAATGTCAGAGATGGTGACAAAAATCCATGGCTGATCTGGGTGGCGTGGTGAAACTGCCGTCAATCTCCGATTCTCCATGGCCAAGTAACAAAGGGAGAGAGAGAGAGTGATGAGAGAGAGAGAATAGAGAAAGACATCGGAAAGAGTGGGCACGGCGTCGAGGAGAAGAAGAACCTCACGGTGAGACGAAGCGGTTAGGGGTTGACGACATAGAGGGGCTGGCGACATCGATGGGCTTCACCAACCTGTCAAGGGACTGAAATTGGAACGAGGAGACGAGGAGAAACGCTGCTAATCTTCTCTTTTCTTTTCTTTTTCCTTGGGTTTTTTCTCATCATCTGAGATGTGTGCTTTTTCTCTGGATCATGTAGTGATGGTGAAACAAATGAAGAGCTCTTGTAATGGTTTTTATTTGAAAATGGCTTCTACAGACGGGCAGACGAGGAGACTCTGCAAAGCTGCTGTTGCTTTTTTGGCAAAGGTCGGGTCAAACGGTTCGACCCGATTTTGTTTTATTCGGATCAGATCGATTCTATCCTATTTGTTGTGCTATGGTGTTCGGGTCGGGTCGGTCTCAAACCCGGTTTGTGTTGGTCGGGTTGCAGGCCTGGTGAGCCATACTTATTTTTAATAAATGAGCAAAATATGTGAGATATTTAATTAAATGAGGTAGAATGTGAAATTAAGGTATAAATTCAAGAACTCTTCTCTAATACAATGTGAAATCATTACTTATCCCAAAAGTTTAAATTAATGGAAAGATGTAGGTTTAATTATTTGTATTATATTATATTTTTAATATTCTTTTTAACGTATGAGTCACACTTCCCATCAACGATTGAGCTCAATATATGAAATATTTCATTAAATATGATAGAGTATAGAGTTAATGTTCGAACTTAGCATTTGATCTATTCTGATACCATATGAAATCACTATTTATTCTAAAAATTTAAATTGATGTAAAAAAATGGGTTTAATTATTTGAATTATATTATATTTTTAACACATCCTTTTTGCCACATGCATGTTCGGCTTGCGTCAATTCTTATCTACTACACTAGGGGTTGTTCAGATTCAAAAAAAAGCCTCTCAATCTATTTTATTTTATTTAATTATTATCTATAATTTTTTAAAAATTTATACATAAAATATAATAAATATTTTTATTTTTTTAAAATTTTAAAATAAAAATAATATTATGATAATATTTTATTTAACTTTTATATTTAATTCTATATCCATTATTCTCAAAAGTCAACGTATAACACATGTAGACACAAATTAAGATCATCTTTGATCGATCCAACGTTGTATGTACGTAGTAATTAATTCTAACAGAAACTCGATCTCCTTCGTACAAATCACCAATGAATTAAGGAGGCCGGCTATATGGAGGTAATTGCGACTAAATTACATAGATACGGCTAGCTAGGCTATACATAATAGGAATTAATTAATCTAGGATAGAGATATAGCTTAGAATCTACAAAAATATACCTCGATCTTATAAATTCATGATAATTATGTTGAGGCCGTATATATATTAATTTATTAACAGGTTATAATAATTAGTGACTAGTCTGTAATTAATATATATATATATATATTAATTAGTGACTAGTCTGTAATTAATATATATATATATATATTAATTAGTGACTAGTCTGTAATTAATATATATATATTAATTAGTGACTAGTCTGTAAAATAAATTAAAATAAGTTAAAATGCGTCATATAAACTCGCGTGTAAAATTCAAGGGGAGGGTAAAATTCACACTTTTAGACGTAAATCGTATAAATTAGACCGCTTGAGTTTAAAGATATATTCGCAAAAATCTAAGAATAAAATGGCATCAAAATCTAAGAATAGAGTATAGCATAAATGATAAATAATTTATATAAATCTTAAATAAATAAGTCTCATATAAATTTTTATAAAAAAATAGATTTCATCTAAAAAATTGTTAAAAAATTTATTTTTTATTAATAAAATTAACTTTTTTTATAAAAAAGAATTATATAAAATTTATAATTAACATTACTTAACTATATAAAAAAAAATTGTGAATCTCGTATGTAAAAAGGTGTTAAGTTGAAAAATATTGTGAATCTTATATATAAAAAAAAATTTAAATTTAGATAAATTTAATGATTTGAGAGTTATTTATTTAATTATTAGACTCTATTTAAAATTAAATTAAACTTAATTAATTTTAATGCATTTCAACAATCAAATCGACCTAAGAATACAAGTACGGCATCAAGAAGTTGAAGAATTGAAGGTGAAACAAGAATTCAAGGAACAAGAACTACATGTGCGTAACTGTAGTTTTTAGCGTTCCTGTCGTCGTGGTTGTCGTGCGATTAGATGTCTTTGTCCCCATGCATTAAGGTCATCCCAAATGAGAGTTACGTTTCGGCCGCAAACAACGGACTGTGGGTGGAGGGATCTTTGGCGGATCCAGCTGTCTCTTTAACATTCTGCCCTTTTTCCCGATTAATATTTTTAGATTGTCAAAGTATTAGTAATCTTTTTTAAAAAAATAAAGTTTAATATTATAAAATTAATTTTTTTATATAAATTTTATATTTATTTATTTTTAAGAAAAATAATACACGATATTTACATACTTATAATTACAAATATCATTTTTCTTTACCGCCATTCAATCTCAAACCACCGCATTTTTTCAAAAATTAAAAAATAAAAACATAAAAATAGAGACAGCACAAACCTTGATAATCTACTATTGCTCTTAGGGGCTTCTTTGAACGCTTGAATATTTTTAAATTTGTTCATAATTTTTTTTTTCTAAAACATCAATCTATCCTATTATAATATAATTTTTTCTAAATTCTAAAATAAAAATTATATTTAAATAATCTTTCAATTTTATAATATTTTATAATACACCGTGTTGCTCTGATTAATCCCCACCTGTCTCTTTGGCCGGTAATTGGGTATATTACTATATTCCCACGTCATTGACTTTTAACGTCCTCCTGACGGCGTTCAACAAGTTGTTTTCTTTGGGTCGTTATTTTTAATTTATTAATTTATTGTTATATTTTTTTATTAAATATTTAAATTATAAAATTACTTAAAATAAATTATTCAAATGTAACTGAGAATGCTAAAATTCAGATGAATATATTTTTATTAAAAAAAATACTATATATCATACATCCAATTTATCTAAGATTTAGAATAACCTAGTCATGATAATGAATTAACCTGTTCATAAAAAAACTAATAAGAGTAACCAACAACCGGAAAAACCCTCCCCAATAAAATTTAATTCCTATATATATTAAAAAAGAGAAATAATATTTACAGTTGTGGGTATACAAGCAAGGTATAATCGTTTTGAAAAAAATAAATTAATATAGGATCTACATAAAAAAAAAAATTAACTTTTTAATCGTGGACTTTATTTTTTTTAAAATGATTGTGCGGTATTTATAATTTCATGATTATACGTAACATTACTTTAAAAAAAAAAAAAAAAAAAAAAAAAGGAGGAAGAAGAAGAAAGAAAGGGTCAAAAGACTCCGAACGTTCTTCCTAGGTGACTCTACCAGCCAACCGCAGCGATCCGCGTTACAGCCGTCCGCACACGTTGCTGTTGGCTTTTCAACAGTCAAAAACATAGTATTCAATAAATAAAACTAAAATAAAATATCTGCGTCCGGAAAACTCCAGACCTGATCTCGTCTGTCCATTTTTTTTTTTTTTAATATTACATAATATAAACATATTAAAAATATAATAAATATATTAAATAAAGTAAATAAAAAATAATAATTAAAGTCATAAATATATAATTATCGTATAATTATTTTTAAAAATAAATAAATTTGAAATAAATATAAAAAAATTAAATTTTTAATAATAAATTTTATTTCTTTTAAAATAAATATAAAATATTTATAAACTTTACGTCTATATCATTATTTAAAGTAAAATATGTATATTTGTTAAATCGAGATGAGCCTAATTTAAACGAATTTTGATCGGTAATTCAAACAGAATATACACCAACCAAGCTCAAACTGTTCACAAAGTCTTTTATTTGCAGCGTAGTCGTCACAAAAGTCAGACGACCACAAGAACCAGTTTCCGGCTCTTCTTTCTCAGTTTTCGCTCTAGACTCTCTCTCACCGTTCAGGCTCAGCGTAGACGACGCTGGTTTTCTTTGCTCGCCGATTTTCCCTCTCCCTTTACGGCATTCCTCCGTGGGCATTTCCGAGGTAACTACGCTTTCCCACTCCTATCCTCCGCTTTTATACATTTATTTTCTACTATTTTTTTGTACTGCTCAACGGTTTTCGTTTCCATTTCTGGACTTTTCGAGCTTCGGTTCCTTCCGCTTTTCTTTTTTTGCGACTCTTAAATCTTTTCCATGCTTTTGTTTATTCGACGATTTCCGGTTCCCTTTTTTTGGGCCCCGTATTGTAAGTTTAATGCTATCGGATCTGTCCCGTGCCTTTCTCGTTTGTTCAAACTCTGTCTGGTTGCCGAGAAAACTCAAGTAAAGAAAAAGTAATAATACTTGAGATTTTTGGTTGTGTTGCAATGAAGTTTGATGGTGGAACTATGCTTTTAATTAGTAAAGGTGTTTGTTAACTTCAGTGTGGAACAAAAATAATTATTATTATTTTTATAAGTATAACAAAAATAATTTTGAGATTCGATTTCCGTTATTTTCTTTCTTTCTTCTATTTCCCCCCTTTTTCTCTGCAATCACTCGGGAAAATATTAGATAGTTGAGCTGCCAGTAGCTGGCTGATCATTTTGTTTTTTTTCTTCCTTGCTGCGTCCATGGTGGCCTTGTACCAGAATGGCAATTCAGAAAATTTGGAAAGAAGAGATTTCGTTTTGAAAATTGAACAAGTTAAAAAAAATTGTATAAAATAAACCAAATAATTATATTGAATAAGATATTTTTTCAAGTGCATGGATAACTCGACATTTCTCTGTGTATCGTATCTCTAATTTTGTTTGACGAAATCCTGTGGAGTGCCTTGGACTTGGGGGTATGCTCCCCGAGATCTAAGGTTCAAATTAAAAAAAAAAAAAAAAAAAAAAAAAATCTAACATTAGAGTTTTAATTTCATAAATTATATTATCAGAATAGAGTTGTAATAGTGTGGTCCCGTGGGTCCTAAGTTGGATGATATAATTTCGTCAGAAAATATGAATTGTCGTTATAATATGGCTATTGAAAAAGGAATGTAACCACTCTCTCCGTTTTAACCGATGCATCATGGTGAAGATCTAGGGAAGTTGCCAACTCATGTTTATTGGCCCAGTTCTTGGAAAAAGATATACATAAATATAATATATATAATATCCGTCTGCATGCCCCAAACACCTTTGGACACACAACCATAGCTTTTACTTTAAAAGTGATGTTCCTTGATAGTTTTTCCGAGAACAATAGGTGAGTCAGTGGTAAATTTAGGATTATTCAGGAATGAAAACAGTGATCGATGTTTTTGAATTATTGTTTTGATAATCATCTCAGAGTTCTAGTCATTTCAAGCTCATTTTGGATATTATCCCACCAAAGGCTTGTTTCCAACTTCTACACAGAGATCTTAAAGAAAAAAACAAATAATCATATTTGGAAATATTTGGATTGTATGATCAATTAGGTAACCTCTTACATGGTTTAAAGTTGAAAAATGTATATATATCCTTTGATTTCTTAATTCTATTCACAAACTCAATTATCCTGATTGATTGTTTTAAACATAGGTTTGGTGTGGGTATCTCATGTCAGATGAGTTTTCAGTAACTTTGCAGTGGATGTGAGAACTCCAGAGAACTCATGCAATAAATAATCAGTCAGTCCAGAAGAACATGTTTGCATAATCTGGTACTAGATGTCAGGTGAGAACATACTGAGAATGGAAAGATCCGAAGCATTTACTTCCAAGAACTGAAAACTTTCTTCTGTGTATGCATCTTATGATGTGGTGTATTCACTGCTTATTTCTGTTCGAAGCACAGTTTGTTTCTTGATGCACGTTATGATCAACTGGTGCCCTTGTGGTTTCTTTATCCCGAATTGCCATGGAAATCAGATTCAAAGCTGTTGATGTGTTGTTGATCAGCAGAATGAAAAAATGGTTGGGCTGTCTTTTGGTTGCATCATTGTTTATGCTGTTGATCCTGAGATACGGTGTCATGAAAAATCCTTTTGGGGAAAGCCATTTAACTAGTCTGTTCTCACCCAATGCCAGTAACCCTCTTGAGTTGCATGATGCTGTAGTTCCACCTGCAGTTCAAAATCCAGAGAATGCTTCTACGGTGGTTCCTGCTGCTACCATAGTCTTAAGTCTCCTTGCTCAGAGAAATATTTCTACAGAAGAGGAAAAAACTTTGCAGACATGGAACCATTTGAAGCACTTAGTTAATCATTCACAGGGCTTACCTAATGCAGTAGACTCTATCAAGGATGCTGGAGGTGCGTGGAATAGCCTTATGGATTCAGTTGAAGAGAAAAGACTTCGGGATGGGAATGAAAGTTCACGTGGGAGAGGAAAAGAGAAGCAGTGTCCTTATTTTTTAAATAAAATGAACAACACAGAGCTTGATAATAGCATTTATAAGTTGAGGGTTCCTTGTGGCCTGACTCAGGGTTCTGCTATTACAATTATAGGAATTCCAAATGGTCTTCTTGGTAATTTCCGTATTGACTTAACCGGGGAATCACTTCCAGGGGAGCCTGATCCACCCATCATCTTACATTACAATGTAAGGCTTCATGGTGATAAGATAACTGAGGACCCTGTAATTGTCCAAAACACCTGGACTGTCGCTCATGATTGGGGTGAAGAGGAGCGTTGTCCATCCCCTGCTCCTGAAAAAATTAAGAAAGGTAAGAATACTGGTCTAACTGTTCATCTGACCGGATAAAACATTGATTCGATGCTTATATCTTTAAGAAAATTGATCTATTGTTTCACTTGCTTGTATCACATGGACATGCAACCTGTTAAAAAACAACTTGGTTCAGTTTCCTTTTTGGTCCAGTGTTATTCTTTTCATCATGGTGTTGAATCTTGGCAAAAAGCTTTACCATCCAACTCAATCTGGCCTTGCAGCTGGTTGTGGCCATAATACCTATTATTCAGCTTCAGTTATAGCAGTCCTTGTATTCCTAATTTTTTTCTTCTTATAATGTTGTAGTCTGCAATCCTTTCTGAATACTTCTCCTTTTGTTTACCTTCTTGAGGTCTATTTGACATTACAATTTATTAATCCTTTCCTTTGTATGCTAAAACCACTTTCGTTTGTCATGCCAGTGGATGATTTGGATCAGTGCAATAAAATGGTCGGAAAAAAGGATAGCCAGTTCACTGATATCACACATTCCAACACTTCAAGACGATCTTCAACTGTGCAAGACGGATCTAAGACCAGAAAATACTTCCCTTTTAACCAAAATCATCCATTTGTTGCAACACTTAGAGTGGGATTGGAGGGGATTCCGATGACAGTTGATGGAAAGCACATAACATCCTTTGCTTTCCGTGAAGTAATCTTCTTCTTCTTCTTTACATTCTTGCACCAGCAGTACTTTTTATGCTGGATGGATATAAGTTTCTTCTAACCTATTCTCGGTCCTGGCTTGTTATCTTTACAGACATTGGAGCCGTGGCTCGTAAGTGAATTAAAAATTTCTGGAGACCTAAAGTTAATTTCTGTCCTCGCCAGTGGTCTACCTACATCAGAGGATTCTGAGCATATAAATGATTTAGAAACACTAAAATCAGTTCCTCTCTCTCTTCAAAGACCATTGGATCTCTTCATTGGTGTTTTCTCTACTGCAAACAATTTTAAGCGTAGGATGGCTGTCCGAAGGACATGGATGCAGTATCCCGCAGTGCGGTCAGGGTCAGTTGCAGTGCGATTTTTTGTTGGTTTGGTGAGCTTTACATGTGAACTTTATTTCATTATCAGTACTGCACTCTTTAATAGAGAAAAGTCTTCTGCCTGAAAAATTTTGGTGGTTTCTTGCTACTATATGTGTGTGTGTATTCTATCTATAGAATTTGATATTTTGTTTAAAATGGAATACATATAACGGTTTTCACAGCATGCTTAGCCCTGAAACAAGTTAGAGATTAGGGAATAGATTGCCTTTAAATGTAGGCCTATTGCTGAGTTTTAGGTTTGGTTTGGATGTTAAGATGAGAATTATTAGTTTGAGATGAAAGTTGAAAGTTGAATAAAATATTATTTTTTAATATTATTATTGTTTTAGGATTTGAAAAAATTGAATTGAGATTTGAAAAAGTTGAATTGTTTATTATATTTTATGTGGAAATTTGAAAAAGTTGTAATGATAAAATGAGATGAGAATTTTTAATTTGAAAATACCTCCAAACCTAACCTTAATCAATTTTGACTTGGATTTCAGCATAAAAACCAAATCGTGAATGAGGAACTTTGGGACGAGGCACGAACATATGGAGATGTTCAGTTGATGCCTTTTGTTGATTACTACAGCCTTATCACCTGGAAAACTTTAGCAATCTGCATCTTTGGGGTAAAATCTCTGTCCTTTTACTTAGAAAGGGATAATCGTTTGTTTGGCTCATTGAATGCATCTTTTGAACAGACTGAGGTTGTTTCAGCAAAGTTTGTTATGAAGACAGATGATGATGCATTTGTCCGTGTGGATGAAATGCTGGCTTCTTTAAATAGGATCAATGTGGCTCATGGGTTGCTCTATGGGCTCATAAATTCAGATTCCCGACCAGATCGAAATTCTCATAGCAAGTGGTATATTAGTCCTGAGGTATTCTTCATTATGAAAATCCCATATTTACTATACTTGGAAATATAGAAGTCGTATATGTTGTTCCTATCTCTAGTTTCTTATATTTATAGCTGTCGACCAAATATTGTTGGCCTCATGTTTCTCACATGTCTACCTCGATTGTGTATGCTACTAAAGGAATGGCCTGGGGAGAAGTATCCTGCTTGGGCACATGGTCCCGGTTATGTGGTGTCACATGATATAGCAAAAGAAATCTACATTAGATACAAAAAGGGAAATTTGAAGGTACAGTAAGCAATCTATCATTCACAGCACCTCTCTTAGCAGTTACTTTTATACTGATGATGGAAGTCTTTTCGAAAATTGGACTTGCGAGTTGTTTATAACTCTTGTTTCTCTACCCTTCAAAAAAAAAAAAAAAAAAAGAAGAAAACTAACAATTGTTTGTCAATCGGCAAAATGAATGCAATGTTGCAGATGTTTAAGCTAGAAGATGTAGCAATGGGAATCTGGATAGCAGATATGAGGGATGTTTTGAAAGTTCAATACAAGAAAGAAGAAAAGGTCTATCCCTTGGGGTGCAAGGATGGTTATATTGTTGCGCATTACCAAGGTCCCAGGGAGATGCTCTGTTTGTGGCAGAAACTTCAAGAAGGACATGGTGCTAGGTGCTGTGGTGATCGATAAGCATAATTAGTTACGATCCTCAAATCAAGCTTTTTGAAGGCAGAAGATAACTGGAGAGTCATGGAGATTCCAACTGACCTGACTCCGACAGATCCACAGAGGGAAAAAAGGAAGAAAATTCGTTTTTCTTCAAAATTTCTTAATTAAAATGATCATGGGAAGTTTTTGTTCGTGAGAAGATTGGTGGTTTTGGAGGGTTTCCATTATTGTATATTTAGAGATATTTGTCTAGTCCAGCCGGAGGAGAGATACGCATTTGACATGACATGGAAAATCTTTTTTACGTGGGGAGAGACAGAGAGAGCCCTGTACATATATAGTTATCAGTACACTCAGCAATAGAATATCATAAATATACAGTAATGATTCCTTGTACTTGAATTGTGAATCAGTGCACAGAAAAGCTATCAATCATGAAAACAAGAGATTAATTTGCGATTACTGTGAAGTCTACATAAGTTGATACATGAACAAGCTGCGTCAACATAGAACAAATTAAGCAAACACCAAACAACCAATATATATATATATATATAGTGAAAGCAATATATAAGGAAAGGAAGAATCAGGTAGCCATGCATCCGATTCCAAATCGAGTATTTGGAAAGACCAAGAAGAGACCACTGCATAGAATCCCAACCATCAGAGGGAAACCCTCCATAACTTCATCCATGTCCTTGGCATGTCCAGGAAAAATACAATCCGTGACTCGATGATCCGAGAAAGCAATCGCCACGAAAACCATTACCGACATAATCGCATGGACGAAATCCGAGAACCCAACTCTGTACTTGTCGTCCTTTGGAACTTCCACTCCAAGCCCGGCCTTGAACACCGCTAGACCTTTCGGGGTCACGAACCCGTAGTAGACTTTGCCGTCGGGGCCTCGGAAACTGTCTGTGAAGTGAAAGAAGAAGCATGAGAGGGTGCAGAGGCCCAGAAGGGCGTAGATCATTTGGGTGCTAACGGGAGAGCACTGGCCGTTTCCGGAAACAGACGGGAGGACCATCTCAAACGTGAGAAGGGTCCCCGTTGGGAGGAAGTTGACGAGCATTGAAGTTTTGGATATTGTTTTCTGCACTCCCTTAGCAACTGCTCGCCTTTTCCGGCCAACCTGAGGAGTGGTCTGGGAAGAGGATGGGATTTGGGTCGATTCTTCCGTGGGAGAAGCGGTGTAGATATTGATTCCAATAGCGTCTTGAGGGTTGGGCTCCATTGTGCACACCTACAGCACTAGCCGAAGTGAGAGAATTATATATGGAGACGCCGAGTGTTGGCGGGGTTGGTTGTTACAGTTGAAGGTTGGGATTAGTTAACTGACTGGGAATTTCAAATTTTGAATGACATTATCAAACGGTTATTAACTGCCTCCCAACTGTTTTAATTCATTATTTTTTCACGTAGAAAAGAAAATGGGTCGTCACGAACAGTTTTGTTCACTATAGTCTATGAACTGAAACTATAAATGAAGAATGCTTAGGACCTGACAGTGTAAAATTCTACCGATAGGCCAGAGGAGGGATCATGACAATGTAACTGTCGGGAAAGAGATCAATAATTCATAATATAAAATTCATAGTGAACAAACCTATCAAAACACTTGGCGCCTCTTGAGAGGATAAGAAGAAGAGAAATTATTACACTTTTAGGGATGTAAGTCAGTCTTGCGTGTATTTTTGTAGTGAAATCATACTTTTTTCTTCTTCTTCTTTTTAACAAAGAAATGTGTGAAAGCTTGTATAGTACAGATTAGGAAAAAATAGATACTCGACTCTGAGTAGAAGATGTTTCTCTATGAGACGCAGCCAATGCTTAAGGTTTGAAGGGCCAAGTTACAAAAAAATAATAATAATAATAATAATTGAGGCACCAAATACTAATTTTCATATAATCAACTTTATAAAAAGTTAAAACACCTTTAGATGCTGGGAATGCAACTTTGGCAATAACTATCGTTCTTGTTGCATTCAATCTTACAAGAAAGATTTATGCTTCAACTATGATTTCGAAGTCATCTTTTACGCCTGTAACTACATTGTCAGGTAGAATTCATGCTTCGAAAAGGCCAAATTCAGATACAATCTTGCATATGGCCAACTTGGGTTCAAATAAAATTCTCACTTTGCCTTGCCATAAAGTCCAAGATTTAGCTGATGATATTGCTACTCCAAGAACTCTTCTTCCTCTTTATGCTACCCAAGAAGAAAAAATGGAGGAAGAGAAACTCACGGCCGTGAATGGTTTGTATTGACAGAATCACAAAATCAGCTCCAAATCTCCCTCAAATCAGCACCAATTTGATTTTAGGACAACATGTGTTGAACCCAAGATTTTAAGTTTTGTGTAATTATATATTTACGCATGGATTTTGATGATAACAAATTAATTCAAAGAATAAAGGAGTCTCAAGTTCAAGTTGTCTACACAATAGAGTCAAGTACATCAAGAAACAAAGCATGAGCAAGAAGGGAACAAGTTTACATTAAAATCATGGAGTAATATTGTAAATCTATTAAAAATTTGAAATTAGGATTAAGGCTCAAAATTAATATTTTATCATAAAACATTAAAATATATTTTCCACATGTGCATGAATATTTTGAAAATTAAATTTGAAAATTTTGAAAGATAATTGATTATCATCTTTCACATGTGCATGACATGATTAAATGTTTGAATTTTGAAAACATTAAAGATGATTGATTGTCATCTTTCATATATGCATGCTTTATTTGAATATTTTCAAAAGTGATTTATGCTCTTTTTGACTTATGCAAAAAGTAGATGATTATGTTTGAAAATTTTGAAAATATTAAAGATGATTGATTGTCATCTTTCACATGTGCATGCTTTATTTAAATATTTTCAAAAGTAATTGAAACTCTTTTTGACTTATGCAAAAAGTAGATGATTTTGTTTGAAATTTTTGAAAATTAAAATGTACTCCTTTTGTCATATGCCAAAAGTAAAAAGATTTGATTTGAAATTTTTAAAAAGTGAATGGTGTTGTATTTGACAGATGAATCTTTTTAAATTTGAATATGAAATCTCATATGCCTATAAATAGATCATTTGAGAGTTTCAAATTTACAACACCAAGATCATACAACATTCATTCAAAACTTTCATTCTCTCTTCTCTAAGCATTGAGCCTTAACCCTTATTCATTTTGAGAGATATAATTTACGTTGTATTGTTCTTATTTCACTCATTGAGAAATATTCTCTGATAACCTACACACTATCAGCTCTTGTATTAGTAAAAGGGTGTGTATAACTCTTGTGCATATAGAAAATGTTTTACACAGGAAATAATTCAATCACCACATATAAGGTGATTGCAA
Source organism: Carya illinoinensis (assembly GCF_018687715.1). Taxonomy (NCBI): domain Eukaryota; kingdom Viridiplantae; phylum Streptophyta; class Magnoliopsida; order Fagales; family Juglandaceae; genus Carya; species Carya illinoinensis. The sequence goes on from NC_056757.1 coordinate 27,692,078, forward strand.
GTATAGAGGGTGTTCTACACGGATCCTTTGTAACGGTGTTATTCAAAGGTGTAATAGGTTTTTATCTCCACCTGAATGAGGTTGAATAGTTAATTTGAGGATCCTCAAGGGGTAGCTTGAGGTGAGGATGTAGGCGGTGAGGCCGAATCTCGTTAACATACTGAGTTTACTTCTCTCTTACTTTTTATATTTATTGATGCTTCGTATTTTGTTTATATTTTATATTGTATATTTGATTTATAATTTATAATTTTTAAATACAACTCAATTTATCCCACCTCTTGTGTCAGTCATCTGGGCAACAACATGATTTTAGGACTTAATATGGTATCAGCCCAATAAATCATTTCTCTTCTACCACCATGGCTACCTCTTCCTCAACCTCCTCCAATCAGCTTGTCTCCTCCCCTTATCTCTTTCATCATTCTAATTCTCCAAATCTCATTCTAGTTTCTAGTATCCTCAATGGAGATAATCTCACCAAATGGCAGAAGGCAATGACTTGTGCCCTTAATGCCAAAAATAAATTGTCTTTTATTGATGGCACACTCCAACCACCAGATCCTACCTCCCCAGATTATGCTTAATGGAATCAAACCAAAGATTTGGTTCTTACATGGATCCTCAATTCTATCAGCCCCTCGATTGCCAACTCCTTTGAATACCACACTGATCCTGGTGATGTTTGGGTTGATCTCACGTCTCGCTTCTGTCACGACAACAATGCCCAAATCTATCACCTCAAGAGTGAACTCTCCTTCCTGCAACAAACCACAAATTTTGTCTATGAGTACTACGACCAAATTAAACAAATTTGAGATGAACTCAATCATTTATAGAACTACCATGATCTCAAAGAATTGCAACAACAGGCTAAAGATGAACGTGTTTTTCAATTCTTACTTGGACTCAATAATTCTTTTGCCCCTCTACAAACCTAGATCCTAGCCATGGAACCTCTCCCTTCCATCTCCAAAGTTTTCTCTGTTTTATTTCAGGAAGAACAACAGTGGCTCTTACACCTGCAGCCACCACTGTCCGATCCTCTAGTTTTGGCAGCTTGGTCCATTGCTAGCTCGTAACCACCCTTCAAGGGCATGAAATGCGGCAAGGAAGGCCACCTTCACAACCCCTGTTGGAAGCTCATTGGCTACCCCTTGGCCAGGGAAACTCTCACCAAGCCCCACCCTTCCCTTCCCGGGAACCCAACGGTGGTGGAAAATCAAGCCTCTGCATCTCTCTCCACCTTGACACCCAAGCCATTTTCTACTCCCGCAACATCACTTTCCATGAACAATAATTTCATTTTTAGCAAATCTCTGACTCTCCTCTTCCCCCTCCATCCATCCTTCCCCTTCGTTTCCCTGAACCTATTTTACAACCAACCTCTCTCCCTCTTCTTCACTTAGTACTCTCAAATCTTCACCTACTACACTTCCACCTCCCTCTCTTCCTTCTTGCCACACAACTACTCGTCCTGCCTATCTTCAAGACTATGTCTGCCTAACTTTTTCTATGGAACCCATGGCATCCTCACCTGTTACACAGACCTCAAGTACTACCAATCCTTTATCTACTTTTCTTTCCTATTCACATTTCTCACCTTCTCACCTTACCTTCTTGACTGCTCTCACTACTGCTCTCACTCTTCCTCATTCTCCTTGGCGAGAGGCTAGGGTTGCTGAGATCTGTGTCCTTGAGGATAATTGGACTTGGACACTTGAATCACTCCCTCCTAGTAAGAAACCTATTAGTTGTAAATGGGTATTCAAAACTAAGTTCAAAGCGAACGGCTCCATCGAATGCTATAAGGCACGAGTCGTAGCCAAGGGCTACACTCAAGTTGAAGGCCTCGACTATCATGAGACCTTTGCCCCCGTCACCAAAATAACTACTATCCAGTGCTTGTTGGTTGTTGCTGCTACAAAACAATGGATCATTCATCAACTTGATGTCAACAATGCTTTCTCACATGGTGACCTTGATGAAAAAGTATACATGAACCCACCACCCGGATATTGCATCAAGGGGGAGTCGTGTTTGCCACCTCCGAAAATCCCTCTATGGGCTCAAACAAATTTCCTGAAACTGGTTTTTTAAACTAATCACTGTATTTCTTGATACAAGTTTTCATCAATCTCAAGCAGATCATTCTTTATTCACTTTGGTCAATCATACTAGCATCACTCTTGTTCTCGTTTATGTTGATGATATCCTGGTTGCTGGTAATAACATCTCTCAGATCGAGGTCTTCAAAAGCATCCTATTCACACACTTCAAAACCAAATATCTTGGTTCATTGAAATATTTCCTTGGACTCGAAGTTGCTAGCTCACCGAAAGGCATCTTTCTCAATCAACGTAAGTATGCTCTTGATATCCTTTCTGATAGTGGCAACCTTGGTGCACAGACTTCTCATTTTCCCAATGAACAACATTTGAAGCTCACCAATCATCATGGTGATCTCCTCCCTGATCCCTGTGTCTATCACCGGCTTGTTGGAGGGCTCATCTTCTTAACCATCACATACCCTGATATTGTCTATGCAATGAATATTCTCAGTCAGTTTATGCATGCACCTAGAATCCGCCAGATGACTGCTGCCACTCGTGTTTTTCGTTACATCAAAGGCAGTCCAAGACAATGAATTTTCTTCTCATCTTCTAGTGGAGTCCATGTCACGGTCTACACTGATTATGATCAGGCTAGTTGCCCTACCACTTGCCGTTCAACCACAAGATATTTCATTCAATTAAGTTTGAGTCTCATCTCCTAGCGTACCAAAAAAAAAAAAAACAAACTACATTTTCTCACTCTTCCGCCGAAGTAGAATATCTCACCATGGTTGTCACCACCTGTGAACTCATATTGTTAAAGCAACTTTTCACTGATCTTGGTATTCTTCATCTTGAGCCCATCACTTTACATTGTGACAATCAGTTTGCTTTCTACATCGCTCACAATCCCGTGTTCCATGAGCGTACCAGACACATTAAGATTAACTGTCACATCATTTGTGATAAGATTCGCTCGGGTCTTCTTATAGCTGTTCACATCTCCTCTCACAAGTAAGTTACTAACATCTTCACCAAAATCTTAGATCAAGATCTTTTTTATCATTTTTTACGCAAGTTGGGCATTACGGACTTCCATACGCCAACTTAAGGGGGAGTTTTGACGAAATCATAAAATCAGCTCCAAATTTACCTCAAACAACTTGATTTTAGGACAACATTTTTTTAGGACTTAGCAAAATACATAGTACCATATACACAATTGTTACCATACATAGCATGGTTATGAGTAATGCTACATACAGTCACTTTTACGTACTCTCTATGCACTCTACTAATGTGATTGGTTGCATTAATTTTTTTTAAGAGAAATTCTATTTGCAGTCCTCAAGTGGAGACTACCTATGTACGTAGCATTGCTCTTTTTTTAATACGCAAACAATCACATTAATAGAGTACGTAAAAGAGTACATAAAATTGACTGCACATAGAATTATTTATTTATTTTTTTAACAGTTTGTGAAAGCTCCATGTTCAATATTTCCACATCCCGTGCTTGAGGAGTGGAAGGTGGGCAATGTTTATTGGCGTTGAGGGTAGGCAACATCATTATTCAATCTCTTGGAAGCAAGGCATAAATTTGATACAGTTCCTTGAGGGATTCATGTTCATTCATATGCAAGCAAAACGCATGGTTTGGACAATAATTCCATATTTTTTCACTGGATGAATACTAATGAGTAATGATGTTGCTGCTATGATGATATATAAACCCATCTTAGCTTTCTTGCCTATGCTATACAACAGAAAATTTCACCTAAAGGTATATACTACTTCATTGCCTTAACTGGTATAGAGAGAGAGAGAGAGAGAGAGAGAGAGAGAGAGAGAGAGAGAGAGAGAGAGAGAGAGAGAGAGAGAGAGAGAGAGAGAGAGAGAGAGAGAGAGAGAGAGAGAGAGAGAAATTACGCACCTTTTGCCTCCGTTTTTACAATATGCATGGTAAATTGTAAAAATTAGCAATTTTCACTCTTGATCGTTAAGATTATTTGACTGTCCTATTTTTATAAACAACCTTTTCCTACAGTGTGTTCCAACTGAAACAATTTGATCCTATGATGTGTTTGTTGGGTTTCCCGCTCCCTCCTTTTGTATGAATCATTTTATTGATGTAATTTTGCTTTAAAATAAGTAATTCAAACAAAGTATATATGTTATAGGTTAAGTTCACAAGTAATTTCTCACAAGCATCACTTTTACTGGCAGAGTATGCTAAAATTGAGAGAGATCTATCAACAAACTATATATTGTAATAGGTTCTTTTTATATGAACATGCCTTCCAACGTTCTTGGGGGCCCATGCATGCACCAATATACATTTTATAAACAAAAGATTAAAGACTAAGTTTACTGGGTAGACTTTATGACCAGGACCATCTGTATCATCAAGATTCCCAGCCGTTGCATCGTTCAATGCCCTTGCAGTTTAAGTCTATTGCTTTTGGACCTGAATCAATGTCATGCTGATATCGGCTATTGAGATCAAGTTTCTCCAATAATCCAGATTTTCTCGGAGGATTTCCACTTTTGTCTCTGTGGGTTGGTGATCTTTTAGCAACGGGTTGTTGTACACAAATACCATCAGAAATGAAACTTCTACTTCTCTTCCTCTCACTTGCTTGATTGCTTGCATCAGTTCTCCCTGACTTGTCTTCTGGGTGAATGTCCATTAACGATAGTTTAAGAGTAGTTGCATTAGACATCTGGGGGTCACCACTCTCTTTCATTGGTCGCTTCTCTTCCTTTCTCCCAGAGCTTTCAGACGATGTCAAGGAGCTTTCCATTGAACATATTGTGCCTCTAATTTGTTTTCTCTCGGTGTCTTTAACACTAAAATCTCCTGTTTCTGTCAATTCTGAGATTGAAGAGCTCGGGCAACCAGTGTTAACAATTGAGACCAAGTGAGACAGTTCAGCTTTTGCTAGTTCTAACCCGTGAGGAGAAGAATTATACCCAGTAAGTGTTTCCTGGGCTTTCTTTAGAACTGATTGTAAGTACTTCCCTTGGGCTTCAATTCTCAGCTGCAAATGTCTCTGTACCTGAAGACAGAATTCTAACATGATTGGCATGTTTCGGCATACATACACGAAATTAACATATATGTAATGGATCTATTTATTAGTCCTACCTCAATCTGGTCATGCAGTTTCCTTTGGACTTCCATTTGCAATTGGAGAGCTTGAGCAATCTGCGAGCTTCTGATAAACACAAAACTAAAATCAGTAAGAGCTCTTTGGGTTATAATTTTCCATCCAATTTTTTTTTTTTTTGATAAATATAATTTTCCATCCAAATTATCAAAAGGATGTGATCTAACTCTAACTATTACTCATTAATCTGATTGTGGGCTGCATCACTGACTTCCCGACTGAAATGCCCATCTGTGGCGGTCTGAATCTTTCCATAATCTGCACCAATAACATGACAGATCGGAACCACAGTGGGAAGCATATAAAGGGCAATGATTGCTTCATTCGCTGAATTAAAGTTACCCTTTTCCTTATTGTCACTGCAGGATTCTGGCTGTTGGCTTTTCCCCAGCCTATATTTCTGCACATAAGAACACAAACATACAGTTTTCTGTTTGGCCACATGAGCAACAAAACTTGATATAATTATTGCGAAGGGAAATTACCTGTAAATGACTCTTCAGGTGGTACAACGTCAATCCTGGAATTCCCATCAATCTCATCAGGCTCTTTGGTGTTGCCTCTGGCCATTCATAAAAGATGTTAGAGACTAAAAGTATGATCATCAAATTACAGCGGATCAGCAAGCTTCTAGACTCACTTTCTGCCCCTCCAAGTTGTTCCACTGCTTCAACAAATCTCTGATGAAGTTCTGCAGTCCATTTTAATCTGGGCTTTGCATCTGTTGACAGAACCAAATTCATTTTCTGATTTTGCATATTCTGCAGACCCGTTTCCATTCTGCGGATGAGATATGAGTAGAAGACTGAAACATTAAAATGGGTTTTGATAAGCTCTGCCTCGATATCTGGCAGCTATAGTTCTCTTTATAATTTGGAGTTGTTAGACTGTACCATGTTCTCACTCCATATCTACAAACATTAGTGGGGCCATGTTGGGGGGAATATATGCCACGGGGCTACGGCTCATCCTTCCTTCCATTTTCCATTTCATATCAACTTTTATTTCTTTTGTTTTTTTTTTTTCTTTTTTCTTCGACTTGGAAGAGGTGGAGAGAATCTCTAGTGGAGCAAAAACAGAGAAAGCAACACAGTATAATTCGAGTCTTAAAAGGAGAGAAGAGGGAAAGTGTGTGTTTTGTTTTTATCTTCTTGTTTTCCTCTCTCCCGATTCCCTACTGAATTAGATAGTCCCACCATGATGAATAATGGGTGCAACTTTCCGCACAGTGAGACGCTTTGAAGGAAAAGAACTAAATTGATATGGATACTGTAATGGATATTTCTTTGTACTGTCTGCAATCCAAAACCAATTGTGGTGTGGCAGGCAGATTCTTTTGGTTCTTAGTAGAAATAGAGGAATCAGGGAATCTCACCTTGGGTTTCAGGACCCATACTTGCACTAATTTTCTTCAAAACATGAGCTAAGAAGAACCAAATCAGCTATTTAATTGAAGGTAGAATGTGATACTCCTACGTAATAACCGCAATTGTTTCTTTCTTTCTTTCTTTCTTTCTTTTTTTTTTTTTTTTTTTCTGAAAATTGAACACAGGAGTTATGCCTTTGTAAGATTATCCAAATACGGGAATCTCTGGCTCTCAGTTTTATATAGAGAGGCTGTCAATACCCCCAACAGGTGCAATAAATCCATGGCCACTACCTTAAAAGTATCTGAACTTCCATATTATTCAATAATAATAACAACAGAATTAATAATAAAAAAGACAACAAATTCTATATTCTTTCAACGGGACTGTGAAAGCTGCTGCATGATTCAATTATAAAGAGAGTTGGAGATACATCTCATGCTGAGATAAGTTCTAGCATTGTAACCAACAGTCTAACATGGACCAAAGCCCCCTGGTGGTTGCAATACATAGCGAAAATCTAACAAGCTATATTCTAGCCAGCACCCCATGGCATTTGTGTGACAACCACATAAAACAACACGATCCCCATTGAATCTCCCTTTCTCTAATTTGGATAAACACAAACTCATAACGAAATGACAGACAAAAAGATCAAGAATTTATGGCTGCATTCACACAAAATAAAAGACCCATAAAGAAATATATTCCAAAGGGTGTCTCCGCTTTAATTCTGTAATCCATATCAAAGCAAAACTGAAAGAAAAGAAATGTTCACCTAGAAAATAAAAGAAGAAAAGGAAAAGGGTGGCCGCAATGGCCAACCACAATTCGTAAAAGTTAATTGTATGAGTATCAGATCAATCTCCAGATTTCTTGGGTTATGGTCAAGAGTTTGATCAGTGGAATCAAAAAACAATGATTGGTCTTCAAGTGTTTCCATCTGACTGCCAAACATTCAGTTGGTCTGCTGCATTGATAAACAATTTCTGAGGATAGATAGGTCATCCATTTTAAGCAGCAAAGTAAATTTTAACCAGGCAATTAGAAGATACAGACACTTTTTAGTTAATGAACAAATTAAGATATAAGTACAAGCGATGTCTTTGAGTCAAGTGGTGGGTCCAGTTTATATGCAATAGGGAATTCTTCTGGAGCAAGCATCTGCTTCTTCTGGCTTGAACTATTCTTCCTCGGTGGCAAGCTCATAGTTCACATTCAAAGAAAGGAATATAATCATTGGAAAAATGTAATGGTATGTGGACCAAATGTTTGAAAAACAAGAAAAGAAAGAAGAGTTATTGAAGTACCTTTCTCTTTAACCAGCTGCTGTACTTGAAGCCACTTTCTCCCTTTAATATATTCCATAACAAGAAAAGGAGATTCTGGAATGATGCTGGTATTTTTTAGGTCAGTATGAGAAGGTCCGGTGAATCAAGAGTCATTTAAACAAAGTTGCCTCATCAATTATTATTCTTTTGGGGACCCATTGGATGCAATCTCACGAATCCAAAAGCATGGAAAGAAGATGAGAAGAATATGGCATCCGGAATCAAAAAAGAGAAATAAAAGGAACTTGTGACCATCTCACCAAAGAATAACTGGAATAGTAATTGCTAAATTTCATGTCAAACACAGCCACTGAAAATGAAGTGAGCATCATGTTACCATCAGTTTTTTTACTTCTATGTAAGAAGTTTAGTATGGAATATTAAAAAAATTAAGGTTATTCCATCTTTGGGGACAATCTGAGAATTATCTCCCCTTTTGGAACATAGATAAAATCATAATCTATATTCAACAGAAATGGCCACTAATCACCGAAATCCTATATATAAATGGTATACAATTTAGCTAGCATATAAAAAAAAAAAAAACAGAAACAAAAAATAGAACGGAACAGAACAGAACAAATTTTCTAAATGATCAAGCCAAATATATTTACCAGAAAATGAAAGAATACCTCCAATGGTTGCAGAAGGTTGAGAAATTAGTGTTCAGAAGTTCAAATCATGTGTCTAATGGTAAACTGTTGAAGCAAGGTTTAAAATCTGTCTATGACGTAGTATATATAAGCTAGATCCAAGAATCTAAGGTGACAAATGGCTTACATGGGGATAGAGATGACTGATTACTCCGCCACAACAGTAAATCTCAATTGTCTCATTAAGTGGTGTCCCATTTGTAGAATCTTATGAAACACGTCTTTGTCCAAGACCTCCCAACTTGACTGATGGAGACAAAATTGAATCATGCAGAAAATTCCCTTGAATAATTCAGGCAAGACCAACTCATTGCTGATAAATTGATAATTCCAACTCCCCAGATTACTTCTTACTTGACATGACTCAACCCCAAAAAAGAGCTTGGCTCAGAGGGACAGGTACCGAATAGTACATTAGTAGAAGCAGCAGCAAATTGCAGGAGGCCCAAAGTTAATATGAAAAACTTACTGCCCATACAAGTCTTACTTACAAGTTCTAACCACAGTAATCAGTATTTATCCAAATTGGAATGTGGCAAATGCTGTCAAATGGTATTATGAACATAGAGCTGTGGTCATTGTTGGTTTTACTTTCCAAAGTTGGTTCAGGTGAATGAAAGTTCTGGAATGCCCTGTGAACTCATTCTAATAGTAGGCTCCTTCTTGTTTTCCTTAATTTGGTTGTGTCCTTCTTACCATAAATGATTGCCTTGAATTTCATCCTCACTCTTTCTTTGAAGTAAAAAGGAGATAATTACAAAAAAGAAAAATGATATTTACAGTCCTAGGGTGTTCAAGCTCCGCACACTTGGTTTGAAAAAAGCGGGTAAATCTAGGACCCATATGAAAATATTATTTTTCTAATGGTGGACCTCACTATTTTTCAAAGTGAGTGCGCAAAGCTTGCACACCCTAAAACTATATCATTACTCTACAAAAAAAAGCTTGAAGAAATAGTTAATGATCCCTTTTCTTTCTCATACTTTTTACGAGATAAGTAAAGATATTAAAGGATCTTAATCCTTTATTATTTATATATAAAGAGTTATATTTCCCCATATTATTAAGTAATTATGAATTGTGTTAAAAATTATAGGATGCTTTTTCTGTTTAGAAAGACATGACTGCTTCCATCATACTAATGAAAGCCGGCAGGTTACACTATCACTAAGAATCAAGTTTTCTTTTTTCTTCACGACTAATGAACACATTTTCCCTTTGTTGACTTTTGTTGACTATTTCATGTAAAGATTGAGCAAGGTAGTTTGATGAACAAAGTTCCTGAGGAAGAAGGCCCGGTTTGGTTGGGAACACTATTCAAAAGAACCATCTTGAACCTTGGTGGGAATGACTACTTCAGTTTACAGAAGAGTAGCGCAATTATTTAGGTCAGAGGAGATGCTCAGTCACTCTGAAAGGGAATCCAGTCAAAGTAATTATCCCCAGGAGAGCCATCCAGCAAGAAAAGCTCGGCTGAAAGAACCACTAGGTAACTCGGGAAGACCAGCCCAGGTATTGGGATGATCAGGAGGAATGCTGTTCAGGAGAAAAGCCAGACATGCTCAGGTTTCTGTCATACTACCCAGAGAAATTCACACCTAAGACTAGAATGGTAGCTCCAGTGAATTGGAAATCATCCCAAATGTTAGAGATAAAATTCATACCTATGAGATAAGAGCAATGGGCTCAATTGAGATCAATGAAAACCTACAATCATCAAAAACCAATGGCCTTGATGAGGAAAGTGGTGGCCAACCATGTTGAATTGTAACTGGAAGATAACAGTAAATACAAGCAAAAGGTGTCGGATCCTTAAACACTCGGTCTCTTCAGTCTTCCCGAAAACCCAATTACATTTATTCTAAGGAAAACAAATATATCAATAGGGAGAGGATTATGTAGCTTCACAAGGACAAAGATCAATGCTTTGAAAATTGTATATGTAATAGATTGTTTCAACCAAAGTATAAGATACGTTTAATTTGGATATACCATTTACCTAAGCTCAAAATGATTTGTTAAATTATGCATATGCTACATGATATGCAAAATGAGATTGTGTCAATCATCCGATTTGGAATTTATCAGTGAGCAAGCTCTTTGAATGATTCTCACACCACTGAAGCTATTCATATTCCTCAAAATATGGCTGATGGGGGATCCCTTTTCACCATTCCTTGACAAAAACATTTACTGGAACCAGTTTTACTTATGCAGTCAAATTTAGCTTTAATAGCAACCATCAACATTTCAACATCTTATACCCTAAAGCCAGGCCTAGATGTCCAGCTCGGCAATGGGATAACCCACTCCATACCTTGGTGAAACTTTCATTGTATTGAGCTTTACCTTCCTAAACTGAATTATGAACTTTTAGACTTAAATGCACCTTAGACAATTGAAATAAAAAAATACAAGGTTTTTTTAGCAGAATTATATGAATTGGGATAGATTCACCCAACACTTGGAGGGAGTCATAGAATCTTATGCAAAGCTATACCAAAAACCCAGAGGCTGCAAGCAGTATTTATGTTAGTAAACTGACAAGGAAGATTCATCTTGAACTCAAGTTGCACCATCCAATAGAACATCTCATAACATATCATAGTGACAGTTGATTGGTTTTTCTCTCCTTTTCTTTTTCTTTTTGGTGGCAATGGTTAGGAAAGTTGAACAAGTTCCAAAACCAAACGTAGTCTTACATTTTCGTTATCATAGTACCAAAGATGTCTAGTGCTTATATGGACTGGAAACAAGGGTATAATGAATCTGTGACATGATTCATAATTCATATGCAAAAACAGAAGCCCTTCAGTGCATTTTGTGGTGACTTAGTGCAACCGCGACCCTAAATGAACAAGTTCTGGGTATTTACAAAAATATAAAGCACTATCCCTTCAACTTTTCATCAACTGATATATTTAATGCATATTTATGCATACTTAAATGCCATGATACCAACATTGAGAACAGAATTACAAACATATGTGACGTCCAGAACAAAGGAATTACTTCTATACATGTAAAGAGGGATCATATAGCTAAACATCAAGACAAGTTTGTAATCTAAACAGCACTTCACTGAAGCAAAGGACCTCCCTATTTGAAATCAATTTTTCTCAAAAGCTAATTATTGTTAATATTTTTACATAGATTAAAGGGTAAATTTCACTTTCCCCAGTTACCTGCCACCCCAATACCACTTTCAGTCTAAATTTTGACTAGATACAATTCTTTCCCAGGAACTACCACTCATTGTCATTTACTCCCAAAACTTTGATTCGGTACAACTCAGTCCAATCGTCACTCATAAATGGTATCTATTAAGGAGAACCTATTAGCAGGCTAAATCCCAGTGGGACCAGTGGGATAGTAGTTTGTCAAGTTGTATACGAGTCAAATTTTAGAGAGTAAGTGACAATGAGTGGTAGTTCGTGGAGGAAAAATATTAACCGTAGATTGAAAAAGGGAGCCATAATGCATTGGTAGTTTGGTGCTATATGGAATTTCTCCCATACCAGGTACTAATTATGTTAATTCTTCTACTGGAGGTTCTAAAGCTTCTTGAGCCCCCCAAAATATTTACCAACCAACAGAAACAGAAAAACACCCACATTTCACTAGAAACAGAAGATGAGCTCTTCCATACAAAGCCTGATCGTCCAATTCTCAATTCCGAATTTCTTCTGCTGCAGAATTAACCTATTCAAGAAGTGCCATTGGCCCATTGCTATCATCAACAACCAAAGAAATTGGAGGTTCTCAACTCAGTGAAACATACAAAACCAATTTGTTGCGCACCTTCTTTTAGCTAGATATGGCATCCTCCATGATTATGAAAGCCAAGCCAATTGCATTTACCACATACCTTGAGACTTCCCAATAGCTAATTACCCCAATAAAATCGAAAAAAAAAAATACCCGAAGAAACACACGACGTAAGGTTTTATGAGATAATGCAAAAATCCAAACACATACAATTTTAAGAACTGAGTAAATAGGTTGCCATATTTCATTAGTAGGTCTCCACGTGTTGAAGGATTGATTTAAGACCTGGAAATGGAGACTCCGCTATCTTTGGAGAAAATAAACAGACACCCAGATGAAAAGATTGGGTTTTGACAGAAACCCAACAATGTAAGTCAATGACAGATCATGGCTGACAACTTTGAACAAACAGTCAGATTGAAAACCTTACGAAAAAGGAAGTGGAAGCAAAGGGAATTACGGACTTTACACGAAAGAGTGAAAGACAAAGGCTTCAACTACAGGTTGGTCGCGCTGGTATCAAGCTAAATGCTCGAGTCTCTTTTATTATTGTTGTTGTTGTTGGCCTAGCAAATTCAATCGCAAGAGATCACAGAAACAAGTAAAAGTAAACACACAAAATGCCTGTGAAAATTTCTTCATTTGCTGCAGGTCACTGATGCTGTCTCGTCCTTTCCCGCTCTGCGCGGAGCCGCGGCCGATAAGTCCCGACTCCCAAGGCGTAGTAGACACATCGTTTTCTGAATTCTGATGTACTGAAACGAGGTTTCGGGTTGTTGAGTGCACTCAAATTCTCTAGTGACTAGAAATGTTTGCGTCTTTATGAATTCTCCTGCCAAAATGAACTTCTTGACGCAAACTTCATCGTGACTAAAGAATTTCAAGAAAATCATTACCATAACATTATACTCTGACTAGAATTTCAAGATTTTGCTGCCTTTGTGCGGCATGGAACTTACACAAGGGCTTAAGTTTCAGCTCTCAAAGGCCTTCTCTTATTTTATCAACTCAGTTTGATCTAGCTAGAAGTTGAAACGAACTCCACACTAACAGTAAATTGGATTAAACGAACTCCATTTGTTTATACGATTATTCTCATCTCATCTAAATCGATCTTATCTCATCATTATATTTTTTTAATTTTTATATAAAATAAAATAAATAATTTAACTCTTTTAAATTATAAAATAAAAATAATATTAAAAAATATATATTTTAATAATATTTTATTCAACCTTTTACTTTATTTCAACTCGCCCTTTCTAAAAAAATAAACTAAATAAATTAAGGCTTGGTTTGAGACTTATATAACCTAAACTCTTCATTTTCCATATAAATTATTCAACTTCTAATTAAAAATAAGAAATACAAATAAAATAGAAATTATAATATAAGATAACATGTCAACATGTCATAAAATTATTACTATGTAAGTGGTTATCCAATTTTTTTCTTTTTTACAAAGGTTATCCATTTTATGAGGTCCAATTTTTTAAGAAAAATTTGTGCAATTTCTTACACGGAAGTGTAACTTAAATATTAAAAACAAGAAATTTTAGTAGGATTTCTTGAAGACGTCCAAAAAGTATTTCTTGAAAATGTCGTAAAAATCTTACCTATACTGTAAACATATTTTATGAAACTTGAGTTTGAGGAAAAAAAAAAGTTCAATTATTTTTTTAATCAAAGTTAATGAAATGAAGAAGTTTTAGTATTAATTAAAAAAATTAACAACATAAATAATAGAAAAATGTAATAGAGAAAAATATCTTAGGAAAGTGGGAAGAGAGAGAAATGTTGTAACACCCTAGTCTCGAAGGTATAGAGAATTAGCTCTTGTAACCTAAAATCATCTCTAATAACACAACTAAAAATAATCCAAAGGCTCTACAAAATATAAATTCATTTATTCAAACTAATATATATGTTCCTCCACCAAAATACCAAAATAACATAAAATAATAATTCTACTAACTAAGACTCTCTAATAGATAATTGTACCATTTGTCACTTATTCCTCTATGATTATCAACTTTGCTAACACTTCCTATTCTTGACTTCCAACTGAGGCATCAATATTATCTGAAAAATATTGTAGAGATAAAGAGTAAATTATCAACAACTTAGTAAGCAAAAGACATATATTAGTGTGTAAAAATGAGCATTTATAGAATTCCGAATGCAGAATAAAACATTTATATTTTCAAAATGCAGAATCAGAGCATGTTATAAAAAATATCAGAGTGAAAGTTCAAAAATTTTCTTATTTAAAATTCATTCGGCATAGCATAACTGAAACATCACATCATAATAGAATTCCATGTTTAACCCTCGTAGTAAGGTTATGCAAATCCTGGCAGCCAACTGAGCAGAAACAAAATGTGAAATCTTCTCCTTATTCATTCTCGAAGTCCCGAGTGTGCACACAGGAAATACCACGTAGAAAATCATTTTTGGCTTCCAATGTGGGTGCACCAAAAATAGAAAAGTTGGTACTAACCCAAATAGAGGCCAAAATTTTACACCCGTGGTAAAGTCAGAACAAAACAAAAACAAAATGTTATGCCAGAGTTTTTCAGAAATCACATTATATCATATCGGAGTACGGAATATATTCAGAATACAACAGAACTAGATCATCGTCAAATAATCATGTACAAATTTTTATATTCGCTTGTTTTACACAGTTCAAAAACAAAATGCCAAAGAAACAAGCTCATGTCTATATCAGTCATGAAAAAAAAAATACTTTTTTCTTATACAAAATTTCATGAGTAATGCAGAACAAATAATTGAAGTTGTTTCAAATTTATTTTCATAACAAAAGATGCATATTTTATAAAATCAATATCATTTCATTTCCTTTATGTAAAGTCTAGCGTAGGAAATCTGCTTACCTGCACTTTTTAATTTTTCTAAAATTTTTCACAATAGTGTCGAACAGATATCAATCGTTACCTATAAAATAAACACATAACTTGCTTAAATCTCCACTTAGACACGTATTTTGATATTTAAGTCTGAAATACTAAAATAACGTATTCCTCTTTTTTTTAAAAAAAAAAACAAAAATCTACATTCCTTGTAGCTCTAAAATATTATCACTTTCCAAAATCATTGATATCCACTTAACATTCACTTAACCTAATTTCAACTCAATCACAAGTCTAATTAAAAAATAAAGCCCAACCAAAACTACACGGCCGAAACACATTTTGCTTTAGCTTATAAATAATAAATAGTGGCGAGATTCTTTACTTTTTGGGTAAGGTGAGTGCCCTTTCGTTCTTAGAAGGGTAAGTCAATGGAGTAGGATTTTGCTAAATTTTCTGGAAAAATCGAGAGATTGCAATAGACAGCTATGGCAAAAGAACTAACAAAGCTATGGGAAGGACTCAAGTTAACAGAAATTGAGAAAGAAGAGGTGAACTTTTCAATGGATGACAACAAATGTGCAAATGCTAGAGCTCACAGATGCCTGCTCCTTTTAATTTTGATGGACAATAATTTAAACAAGGAAGCTTTTAAAGCAACTTTGATCAAAGTATGGAATCCTGATGGGTTCAATCTAGTTTAATGAGGTGGGACATCATAGATTCTTGGTTGAATTTCAAAGAGATATAGATATTGAAAAAGTGATGGTAGACCATGGACCTTTGATAAACACCTAATCTATATACAACTTTTTGATAAAAGTACTTTGGATCCAACTACATGGCTTGCCTTTAGTAACCATGACAGTGGATGGAGGTGAGAAAATTGGTTCCTCACTAGGGGAAGTGATAACTGTTAATGTGGATGGGGATGGAATTGTGTGGGAAAAATATATCAGGATAAGAGTTAATATGGATATTACAAAGCCTATACCTCATGGGAAATTGATTAGAGTATAAGGCGAACAAAGTTGGGTAGAGTTTAAATATGAAAGATTGCCTTTATTCTGTTTTCAGTGTGGGGTTATCAAAAATGGTGGTTGAGTATGTGTTCTAGAAAAGAAAAGGTTTAGTACTGTAGAAACATGTCAAAACCAATATGGTAAATGATTAAGGGCCACAACTTTCAACTTAATAAGTAGTGGATACAAAAGAATTAAGGGAAGGGGACTCAAAATTAAGAACTAGGACTTAGGCAATGGAGAGGGGAAAAACAGTGGGGCTCTAATCAATCTTAAAGGAAATCAGGTAACATAGGATGAGAATCTTGATGAAGCTACACATGATCAGCATTCTAGGAGTTACAACATGACTGTAGTAATAATTGATAAAGGAAAACAAAAACTCTATCTTGAGCAACAAAGGAAAGATGAGATTATAGAAGATCAGACAAGAAGTCAACAAGAAAAGGGGTATAAGGAATCAAAGATGTAGGAAGGAGTTCAGGAAATAGTTAGGAATCCAGATTTGAGATCCAAAGAAAGCCTGCAAGGTACAAGCACTTCCGAGATTATCTTAGATCTGTCTAAAAGTAATCCTGTGCAGAATAAGCAGGTGTTACCAAAACCTCTAGGTTGGAAGAGAAGAGCAAGAGCACTCAACCTTTCAACAATAGAGGAGATGGAAACTGATTACACTAGCAGAGTTATTACAAGAGGTAGAAAAAGGGACAAAGAAACAACTGACAACGAGAATCTACAAATGATTAAAAAAAGACAGAAAGAAGAGCTCAATCCTGGAAGGAGCCAAACTCAGGAACAAATGGTGGTAGTTGCTGAGCAGCCCCACCACTTACAATGAAATGCATATCATGGAATTGTCGAGAGGTTGGGAACCCTAAAGCAATTTGGGAGCTTCACTTTTTAGTGAAGCAAAAAAGCCCATATATGCTCTTCCTCATTGAAACTAGGAGCTTGAGGGAGAGAATTGAGAAAATCAGGAATAACATTGGATTTGATAGAAGTTTCACTGTTAATGCAAAAGGGAGTAGTGGAAGGTTGGCAATGACGTGGAATTTAGCTATTGACATAGAGGTTCACACTTATACTAGATACCATATTTTTGTTAAGGTTAATGACTCAAAACTTGGGAAGGTGTGGACTGTCACAGGGTTTTATGGCCACTCAGTAACTGCAAAAAGAGAGGGAAGTTGGCAACTACTTATGTGTTTATAACCTATATAGACCATAGTCCATGGTTGTGTATGGGAGACTTCAACGAAATTCTTTATCAACAAGAAAAATGGGGAGGGTCTCAAAGACCTTTTGCTCAAATGCAAGGATTTAGGCAAGCATTGCAGAATTGTGATTTAAGTGATATGGATTATAATGGACTCAAACATACCTGGTCTAACAACAGAGAATGATCAAAATTCACCAAGGAGAGGTTAGATAGAGTATGTGCAAACACTAATTGTCTCACTATGTTTTCATCAAGAGAGGTTATAACAATAGCAACAAGTTCTTTAGATCACTATCCTCTCTTAACAGTCATGAATACTCAGACACAACCTGCAAGAAGGAAAGAAAGATTGTTTAGATATAAATACAGTTGGGGCATCAATACTAATTGCAAAGATTTAATTTCAACAGCTTGGCATGCTCAAAATAGAAATGCAAACTTTTTAGAAGGTTTGAAAAACAAGATGAACAATTGCAAAATACAGTTAATAAAATGGAGTAAGAACAAAGAAAAGGAAGCCTCTGAGGTAATCAAGATGCAACAAGGAAAGATTTTACAACTAAAGAAAGGAACACAGGTTATGATATTCAAGAAATCAAACAGATTCAAAGGTAGATTAATTGAAGATTGGAACAAGAATAAGTGTAGTGAAAACAAAGGTCCAAACAATGATGGCTTAAAGAGGGAGATAGAAACACAAGTTACTTTCACAATATGCTTCTTAAAGATATAAGATTAACACAATTAACAGAATCTATGATGGAGGGGGGCAGCTTCAAACTTCTTCACAAGTCATTAATTAGATTTTTCAGGACTTCTTCATAAATTTGTTCTCTACTTCAAATCTAAAGGGTCAACAACAGTGTGTAGAGACAATGCCAATGTTGGTCACATAAGAGATGAGCCAAATGCTTCTGAGAGATTTTGATTTGTTAGAAGTTCAAGATGCAGTTCTTAATATGAATCCTATGAGTTCCCTAGGTCCAGATGGGTTTTCTGTTAGATTTTTTCAACAACATTGGAATATAATAGGTAAGGAATTATGTGAGGCAGTTACTAAAACTCTTAACACAAACAATTCGGACAGCTTTATTAATGAGACATTCATAGTTTTAATCCCAAAGGTAAAAAATCCCACTACTATAGCAAAATTCAAACCAATAAGTTTGTGTAATGTGATGTATAAGGTTATGACCAAAGCACTTGCAAATAGATTGAAGAACATTCTACCAAGCATAATTTCAACAACTCAGATTGCATTTATACCAGAAAGAATGATAGCAGATAGTGTGATAGTTGTATATGAAGCTATGCATTCAATGAAGTTCAGAATGAAGGGTTCCAAAGGGTATATGGCTCTTAAGATGGACATGAGTAAAGCTTATGACATATTGGAGTGGTCTTTTATTGAAACTGTAATGAAGAAGATGAGATTCAATAGAAGATGGATTGATCTTACTTCAAGATGTGTTTCAACTGTTTCTTACTCACTATTAATCAATGGAATCCCACAACCTAGATTTAAACCATCTCGTGGAGTTAGACAGGGTGATCCACTATCACCTATCTATTTATTTTATGCTTAGAGGCACTCACTCATATGCTCAATAAGACAGAGATTACTAGGCAGATCATAGGGCTTCCAATAGCTAGAGGAAAATTGCATATCAGTCATTTACAGATGACTGTTTGCTATTTTACCAAGCAACAGATTTGGAATGGAGGAAAATGATGGAGCTTGTTCGTCAATATGAGAAAGCACCAAGCCAAAGAATGAACAAAGACAAGTCCTCCCTCTTTTTTAGTAGAAATACCAGGATCTCAACAAAAAACAATATAACTAATATTGCAGGGATTAAAGTCACAAACTCACAGGAGAAATACCTAGGCCTTCCAACTTTGGTAGACAGATCAAGAAGCAAGGAGTTCAAGGCTATACTAGACAAAGTCAGTATCAAAATGAGTAATTGGAAGCACAAATTCTTATCACAAGTAGGGAAAGAAATTATGCTCAAATCTGTCATTCAAGCTATTCCCACTTACTCAATGGGAGTTTTTAAACTTCCTGAAACTTTATTGAGACAACTAAACAACATGATGATATGGTATTGGTGGGGTTAGGTAAACCAAGAAAAGAGAATGAATTGGATGAGTTGGTCTCAAATGGGGAAATCAAAAGACATAGGAGACTTGGATTTAGAGACTTTGAAAACTTTAACCTTTTGCTTGTTAGCAAAGCAATGATGGATAATCCTCTTATATCCTATTTCTTTATGATCAAGAGTGTTGAAGCTCAAATACTTTCCCAAATCTGATTTTCTTAATGCAAAAATACTTTCCTACATATAGAGAAGTATACTTTCTGCAAGAGAGTTTCTACAACAAGGACTTCACTGGAGAATTGGCAATGGGAAGTCAGCGAGAATATGGTCTAATTCATAGCTGCCACAACCAACATCTTACAAACCTCAAAGTGGCAATAAATTATTGGGGGAAGAAGCTAAAGTGGAAGCACTGATACTGTTAGGAAAAAAGGAATGGAACCTCCTTTTAATTGAGGCAGTGTTTTATGATAAGGAAGCTGACTTAATTAAGCAATTACCAATCAGTCAAAGCAATCAACAAGACAAGTTGATATGGAGGAACAATGTTAATGGTTGCTTTATAGTGAGGAGTGCATATCATTTACAAGGGGAATTGCAAGATGGGGAAAAAAAAAAAAATAAGGCCAGAATTCCTACAATAGTAATCAGAATGAACAGTGGGCAAGACTATGGAAGATTCACATACCTCCAACAACCAAGAATTTCCTTTGAAGAGCCTATCGAAATATACTACTCACCAAGATTAATCTACACAAAATGAATATATTGGATGATCCAAATTGTCCAATGTGTCTTATGGTGCTTGAAAACATTGAACATATATTGTGGGAGTGTATCTCAGTAATGATGTATTGAGCCAATGTTCTAGAAAAATTCAGAAATGTAAGTGGTCATACAATAGTTTTAGGTAGTTAATGGAAGACATGTTCAACAAGTTAGACAAGCAAGAATTGATAGAGGTGTCCTTAACTCTCTAGAAACTCTAGTGGAGAAGAAATCAGTTAGTGTTTAGGAACATTTTGATAGATTCCCATACTGTGATACACAGAGTGAAACAATTGCAATTGTAATTATATATAGTCAAACCAAGACATGAGCATCAAGTCTTTGCAGAAAACAGAATGGCACTATACATGGGAATGTACACCTCAAGGTTTTGTAAAATCAACTGAGATGTAGCAGTTGATAAAAAAAATATTGTAAAATAGGAATAGGAGTGGCAATAAGAGAAGAACAAGGTAATTTTTTGGCTACCTTGAGGAAAAACCAATACTCAATGCCTGATCCTCTTCTAGCAGAGGCCATATCAGCATGCATAGCAGTAGAGTTTAGACTAGAATTGGGTATGAGGAAAGTTATACTCGAAGGAGACTCCAAAATGGTGGTCAATGAACTCAATCTAAAGAAGCAAAATGGATGCTACTTTGGGATAATTATAATAGATACTCAAGCTACAATGGCAAAGTTGGAAGCATGTATAGTCTGTCATATAAATAGGGAGGGCAACTTTACTACCCATAGTCTAGCAAAAGCAGCTATATATGTATTAAATTGCATTGTTGTAATAGTCCGCTAGAAATTTAATTGTGAAATTTCTATTAACTTTAGGAACCTCGTGAAAACCCCATAAGTTTTCACGAATCCATTAATCGTATAGGTTTTTGTCTAACTACATAGTTAGTGTTATTATTTGCTATGGTATCAGAAGTGTGTTTTTGATTATTGGAGATAGTTAGAAGTGTCAAAATGTATTATGGTTTGTGCCATTAGACTCAGAGGGTTATTTAAAGTCTTATGTCGCAATAACATTTTTTTCATATTTTCGGACAAAACGTCTGTTCAAAACTGTAGATATTATTGGATAAAAAGAAATATCTTGAGGTAATTTTCATGAATATTATTGGGTAAAAATATTTTGAGTTGATTTTTATAGATATTATTAGATAAAAATATCTTAAGTTGATTTTTTGTAGATACTATTGGATAAAATATTATGAGATAATCTTTTATAGATATTTTGGGTAGGAGAAAACTATACTCAACTCTCAACTCCAGCCTCATCTCTTCCATATCTCATCCATAAGTATCTCCAGCCACCTCTCCCCACGAAATTATCTTCATTTACACTTTCCATTGAAAGAATATCAAACACTCTCTCTCGGACAGCTTTTAGAAGGTCTTTTGCACACCCATTTTGAAGCTTTTGTAAGTATTTTATCATAAAGTCTCCTTCATATAAGTTGTTCCTTTTTTAGTCTAGTTTACATGGATATCTTATTTGCCCCATTTGAAAATCATTTGGTCAGTCAAATATTGTATAAACTATAGAAAGGTCATTCTGGGAGATAAACTGAAGAATATGTTATAGTTTGGAGTTTTTGACCAAGCTAATGGTCAAATATTGGTCCGAAATTTTTATGGAGTATTGTTAACATGTATATGTGACTATTGGTTGAGGATTTTTGCATGATTAAAGGTTTTGATGAAAGATTTTCTTAGATTTAGAAACTTAGAAACTGGAAGAAGAAAAACAGTTTCTGTTTTGAGAAAGTTTAACTCTTTGGTGGTCTAAACCTATTCTAATGACTTTAATAATTTTATTGGAGGATCCTAAGTATCTTATATACATGTTATATTATTATTTTGAAGATATTTGATATTAGTTTCAAAGATATGAAATTTTATGCAAAGAGATATTCAAATAAGCCAAAGTGTGGATATTCTTGGCTAAATTTATGTTTTGGTTAATTTCTAACCATGTGATCTTGAATTAGAAGCTTATATATGTTTTAGGACATCTTTTTAAACCATGTGATGGTTTGGTTTGAAGATCATATATTTATAAGTCATAGATCAAGAGATTTATCAAAACTAGTTGAGGAAAAAGTTTCTGTTTTTGGACTAAGTGTAAAACCAAAAACTCCAAATGTTATTTTGTGATTTTGGTGACTTTAGTTTGATGATTTAAAGCATGGTTGATGTTAGGATGATATTATGAATATGTTAGAAGTAAGATTTGATTTTTGAAATTCTTGGAGATGTTTTGATTTAAAGTCAAAACTTGTGATTCAAGTGCTTGGATCTTTTTACAAAAAAGTTTGGTGTTAATTATTAGCTTTTTCTAAATGGATTTTTTAAGTATGGTTTTGAATTTAGGATTGGAAGATGTTTGTTGTAAAATTTTGGTTTAGGCATGAGTTTTGAAATTGGAAGGAATTGCAATAAAAATCAAGGGAAATGGCCTATGGATGTTTCGGCCATAGTGTGTTTTTCATAGTTGTGTTTTGTTTTAAATTTTTCTGAGTTGATATTTAAGTTTAGGACAAAATTTACATGAGAAATGTAAATTTTGGAAACTTTTGGAGTTAGTATAGAAAATCCTTAAGTTATGGGTAAAACGGTCATTTTCTCACATGTAGAGAGTAAAATGAAAATTTTACTCTTTAAGTTAGTATTTTCAATATTTCAAATTATCAGTGATTTAGTTCTAACTTTTAGAATCACTAATTACAGTTCGTCGTGGTCGCACTTGAAGTTTTATAAGAAACGCGGAGATCGAGGTAAGTTAGATTTTAACTTACTAGCAGTCTATTGTGTATGTGTGCTAAGTAAAGGAACTACAGTGTATGTATGTGTGTTATCATATATGTCATGCCATGCCAAGTTATCACGTAATTGTCTATTATACAGAATTTATTCTGTCATCAATTTTTATCTGTTACATAATATATTCTGTTATGTATTACTATACATTACAAGTACGTCATGCTAAGTATGTCATCTATTACATGTATGTCAAATCATGTAATATTCACTGTTGCAAGTATGTCATGTTAAATATGTTGTCTATTATATGTTATGCCATGTTGCGAAATGTTTCTATCTCAAGTTGGTCATGTATTTCAAGTTATGTTCAAGTCACGTTATGCTACGTCAGGGCTTCAGTCCTTTCGTATTCCAGTCACGTTTCATCTTGATTACTTATGTATGGGTCACAACAATTGTGACGCATACACTACGTGAGACACAGCAATTGTGACACGTAGAATACATGGGGCCACAACAACTGTGGAGTATGTATTTAAATAGTTAAAGAATAAGTTTCCATATAATACATGGGGCCACAACAACTGTGGAGTATGTATTTTTCATGTTAAGTCAAGTTTGTGTAGAATACATGGGGCCACAACAATTGTGGAGTATGTATTTTTCATGTTAAGTCAAGTTTGTGTAGAATACATGGGGCCACAACAACTGTAGAGTATGTATTTACACGTAGAATACATGGAGCCACAACAACTGTGGAGTATGTATTTTTCATGTTAATTCAAGTTTCAAAACAAGTTCAGGCTAAGTCAAGTTTCAGATCAAGTTCATGTCAAGTCAAGTTCAGTTCATGTTTCAATTTAAATTATGTCAATTATGCTATGTTGTACGCCAAGTTATGCTTTAATTACTTATGAATTTGATTATGCATTTATACTTTTACTGTCATCCATGCATTATTAGCTTGTGTGGAAGTTTTTTTTGTTAACTTACTGAGATTTGTAATCAAATCTCACTTTGGTAGTCCCAACTACCATTCCCCCCGAATGGTAGATCTTGTTACAGGACCTGAAGGAGAATTAGAAGCTGATCAACTAGACACAGTTGACTAAGCGACGGTGCGACGTCAATGTTAATATAGTAGTTAACGTAAATTACTACTTGTACAATGAAGTTGCATCTTTAGTACTTTTTGGATCATAACCATTTTGGACTAGTGTTGTGATCTATTCAATGGATCTTTATGTATGAAGTATGTTTTAAGCATTTGGGATATTTTCAATTTGGTGCATAGTATTGCTAAAGAAAAAAATTATCCACTGCGAATATTGCATAATGTTAGATGCATGTTAGGAACATTGCATCTTATATGTCATGAACGGGGACAGGTAACATTGTGTTGCATGTCTCGACACTTCAAATGTCCGTCCAATCCCAAACGAAATTTGGGGGCGTCACAATTGTAGACATGGAGGAACTCCAATGTTTTATTAGATCATGTAGAAAAAATGACATCAATGAAGGATGATGTTTCTAAAAAAAAAAAAAATATATATATATATATATATAACTCAAAGGGCATGAATGTAATATCCTCTAAAAATTCTTACTCTACTTTCTATGTAAGAGGCTTTCCGATAGAAGAAATACTTTCCTATTTTAAAAGAAAAGCAAAACTAGTTATGGACAGCAGAGGGGTTGCGCGACGGAAGCTTATTGGGAGAGGAAGGGAGACAGAGCGGATTTGGGTGGTGTGGCCAAGACGTAGTCGAGCTAAGCGGCAAAGCACTAAGAGAGAGAGTGATGAGAGGGAAATGGAGAGTGACAATATGAAAATAAGGAAGAAGAAACAAAGGCTTACGGTGGTATAATGGTGATTGACCTGGGCAGTGTCTCACAACTAGGTTATGGGCTTGAGCTTTTAGCTAAATTTCTTGAGCTTTTTCCTTGAGTTTTGGGCCGCGATTCAACCTCTAAAAAAATCTAACTTGTCCCACAAATTTTTTAAGTCGAGAAAAAGATTCTACCTAATCCAAAAATGGTTAATGATTTTAACTCACTTAGCAAGCCCAATAAAATAAATAAATTTGATATCAGTCAAAATTAAAAAAAAAAGAAAATGGGCCGTAGTCTATTTCAAAAAATTTATTTGTTAATCTCAAGTGGGCTTTTCATCTGTATAAACTCAAAAAGTTTTAGAAAGCGGGCTTGTGCTAGGCTCAGGTGTTACATCCTACTCCTTTAAACAAATTTCGTCCTCGAAATTCATTGCATCTAAAATAAAGCCTAAAATACTTATCCATCATAATCTTTGCCTATATTAAAGTTCAATTATTATGTCAAACCTAATATTTCTAAATCCTAACTTTCCCATATCTCCCAACCCAGTAACTTTCCAAAATCCTAGTGTCGATTTCCATACACAAACCCCGAGTTCAAACCGAAAAGTATGAACCTCAACAATGGAATTATAAGCCTAATAATAATTCTCCTCAATTTAAACCGATCCTATCCATATCATACACTAATTTAAAAATACATATAATCCAACCCTTGAATCTCACTATAATATACCCTAATGCTTGAGACTAAGTTCTAAAAAGGATAAACTTTGATACCTTCAAAAAGTATTCAAATCCACTCCTACACTTGTAGTCCTAAACACATTGTATCTCACTCATGTACATCCAAAAAATAAAAATAAAAAACAAAACACAAAATACTACCTCACATTTAATTGGTCCATACATTTTTAAATCACCAGATTTAAATTCACCGATTCCAACATGTTTGTAACCTCGAAAATATCAATGTCACAAGTCTAAACCTTAAGTTCCTAACCAAAATCCATTCCATTAAGTCACCCAAAATCTAAATCTTAAACATCATCTATGAAAATTCACAAATTCTCAAACATTACTTCTCAACCACCTCAAATTATAAACTCAAGTAGAATTTCAAACCTGACTTTCGATTAAGGTTATGTACACCTTCAAAATCCAAACTTTGCATCTTACAAAAATCATTTACTAAAGTCTACAGAATAAGCCTACCGAGTCTAAAACCTCAAATATCGTAAAAAATCATTTCTTAAAATCTACAAACTTTAAACCTCAGGTTTTGTAGGCCACCTTCCATGAGTCTACTAATTCTAAAACATCGCTCCTACCTTTGATTCACGAGGGAAGTTTTAAAGGGAAAAAATAAATAAAGAGACAAACATAATGTTATTTCTTATCAGTTGTGTTTAATTTATATTAAAAAAGTAATTATAATTTTTTTTAAAAGGGCACAAAAAAACTGACCAAACAAAAAATCAGATCGATAAAAATATTCTTTCAACAAAATCAGATCAAGTTCTTAATTGTATGATATATATATATATATATATATTTAAACTAGTCAACCAAATTGATCCACTAATATGCCAAAGGCTTGTGGTTTGATGGCATAATACCCAAGTCTCCAAAACGGAGGTCTTGGGTTAGATCCCTCTCTCCCAATGTATCAAAAAAAAAAAAAAATTGATCCGATAATGCACGACTTCTGTGAAACTAGATAGATATATTTTCATATACTTATTATTTTTATTTAGCATTTATTAATATGTTATCTTCATTTCCTAGTGATTCATCTATTTTAATCAAATATTTTTCAAACAAATGACGATAATTTCATGTGATTTAAGATGGAAAGACTCATTTTCATTGAGCACTGATCATCATGCATACGTATTGATTATATCACTTAATATATTATTACAAAGAAATAGCAAACTACAGGCATGTTAACCAAAAGAATGGAGATGATCTTCTTAGAATTAAGATATATTAACTCTTGTAACATGCTTTTATTACTTGTTAAAAGTGAAAATCCATCTTCTTCTACTTCATCAGCAATAATGTATAAGATGATGAAAGAAAAACTTGCACTAGAGGAGAAGAGGTAGGTATTGACTAACCTAGATATGACTAAATTGACATTTGCTTAGCCAACTGTCAGTGAAAATCATATTTTGAAGAATTTTAATTAAATTGTGCCTATATTGAATTAGCTAAATACAATTCATATGAAAGATTAACTACAGTAAATTCATCCTTAGAATCATATATATATGACAAGAACTGTAGTATTTTCATTCTAATATTTTATTATTTTCTGTCACATGGTCAATTCCCTTTTCTGTTTAGCTAGTGTATCTCATGGCTCTTTTCCTTCCTGTGACCGTGTTTCCAAGTTCTTCCCTCCCTATCTCTTGCACGACGACTGAATCCAAATCTCCCGCAAAAAATCCCACAACTCATTTCTAGCAACTCCTCAGAGCTTTTCTCTATACCATATATCAGCAACAAGGTAACATTTGAAACACTAGCCTTGATTTTTCTATTTTCATTTTGCTCAATTTGTTTGGGTTTCAACCCATTGATTTCGTATACTCCATTTTTAAATATGGGTTTGACGGTTGCATATGGGTGTTTATGTCCTATAGCATTGTGTAGATTTTAATGTCTTTTTTTTTTTTCATCTGGCTTCTGACTTATTTTTATTCTTCTATTTTATTCTTCTAATTTTAATGTAGATATGCATTATTATGAATTTATAGGGATTACCGGATATAATTGCATCTAGTAATCCATGATGATTTATGGTCTTTGGCACACCTGTTCTCTATTTTGGAAATTTAGCAATTGATTTTGCATTATTGAATTCTTAAGCATTACTTGTATTTCTTTCCATTTTTTCTTTTGCATGTTAGGGATCCAAAGAGGTGCTAAGGTGTCACCTCCTATTAAATCTGAAAGAAAATATAGATAATTTTGGATCGAAGGCCTTGATTGGCGAACGATCCTATGGAAAAGTCTATTATGTGAACTTAAGTAATGGAAAAGTTGTTGCGCTGAAAAAGCTTGATGTTTCATCTGAACTAGAGTCAAATACTGAGTTTCTTTCACAGGTGTAACCTGAACTTCAAGTAAATATAGATTCAGTATCATATCTATGTTCATATTGAAATTTAATTTGATATATGACTTTGCGTTAGTTTCTTGACATACCTGCCTTTGGTATTCTTTACATCGGTTCCTGTTATTTTATTGCAATAGATAGTTAGATTTAAGCTATAAGATTTGTGCAATAGATTTGGGTGCCATTGATGTTATTTTCATTGGTGTTATATTATTTTGCAATAGATAGTCAGATTTATTCAATTAACTTCTGACTTATTGTAGTGTCTTTTGAGTTTAAACTATTGCTCATTGGGGATTATGGTGTTGGAAAATCTTGCCTTCTTCTGAGGCTTGCTATAAGATTCAAGTGTCCTTTTGTTCCATTCTTATAGTCAATCCATGTTAGTCAATTTTTGTAACATAATAGATTGTTCGGTATATGTATTTGCTATAAGTTTAAGTTGTTGTTCATTGGGTATGGGAAAAGTCTAATGAAATATTATTTAGGAAAAGCCTAATGAAAATTGATGTGGGTATGGGAGCATGCTAGTTTTAGGAGTGATGTATTTGTGTTATGCAAGAGTTGCATTCTTAATCTGATTGACGCTATGAACTTGCACACTAAGTAATTCATTTGCTGATGAGTAGATTTGTGACTTTTAGCTATGTTTTCTTTCTAAGAATGTCATATTTGAGAATGCATCAATTCTAATTCATAATCAATTATTACAGTATCCACTATCTGTGGGGTAGAGAGGGAGGGAGAGAGAGAAAGAAAGAAGAACATGCACTACATTTACTGTACCCACTAACAACTTAGGCTTTTAAATTGTAGCACAACTAGTCCCTCTCTCCCCAACAAAGAAGTATAGAAAGGTTGATAGTCCCTCTCCCTTTCTTTTTGTTTTTTGTTTTTTTTCATATTCTTATACATCCAAGTTATGCACACATTTTTTATTATGCATACATTTGTTGTTGCTACCTATACATGATTGCCTACAGATCATAGACTTTGCCTTGTTTTATTTTATTTCTTTCAGCATGAACCAGCAACAATTTATAGACTTTGCCTTATCCTGTTTTATTGGCTTATGAACACTTCTTACTCTCACCTAGAAAAATGGTCACATTGCACCATCTATTTACCTTCATTGTCACATTGCATGGATGCATCCAAGTTATAGAACAACTTAAATAGAGTATAAGACTTTTTTTACACCAAATATTGGAATTATTAGTCTAAATCTGATTTTGTACAATTATACTTGAATCAAGGATGGACACCACATTTAATGAAGATTCTTCTTCACCACTCTATTGCAAAGTGGTGAATAAGGTAACTTGAGCACCCTAATGGCTAGCAGATATAATAATATTGTACTCCCAGAAACATAATTGGAAGGTGAAAAAAGGTCACCTAGTAAGAAAACTCAACAAAGTGTGTTTTTCACCATAGAGGAGGACAATCTTCTCATGTCGACTTGGCTCAACATTAGCATGAATACTATATGGATGACAGACAAAAAAACTTCATAAATGTGGGAAAGAGTTAATGATTATTACAATGAGTATAAAAAACCTAGCATGGCAAATCGTTCTAGGGGGTCATTGACCAATCTATGGTTGGTGATCCAAAAATGCACATATATGCTTTATGCTGTCGTGGCCCAAGTAAAATCATTGCATCTAAGTGGTGCGACAAAGTAGGACAATGTATGAGTTTCTAACTGTATCAATTCTAAAATTTCATGTATAGAGAGAGACTAAGAAAGCCACTTACACCAAGGAACATTGCTGGTGTCTATTAAGATACCAACCAAAATGGCAGCAACATATGTCCACGTTGTCAACGAGAAGGAAACCACACGGGAAATGTCCAGTGTAACAGCCCGCTAGAAAATTCAATTGTAGAATTTCTTTTGATTTTAAGAACCTCGTGAAAATTTCGTAAGTTTACACGAATCGACTAATCGTATAGGTTTTAGCCTGTCAACATAGTTAGTGTTATCACTCACTATAGTACCAGAAATGCGATTTTAATTATTTGAGATAGTTAGAAGTGTCAGAATACATTATAGTCTACACCACTAGGCTTAATTGAATATTTAGAATTTTTCAGTACTAAGTTTATTACGTTTATTTTTAGAGTGAATAGTAACTTCGGTAAACGTACTAAGCGCAGTGTTTTCAAAATCACAGTGTGTAATGTCCAAATTAGGTTAGCAAAATTTTATTTGGACACTTGGTAAGATCTTAACCACACATAATGAATAGTATTAGATACTTGGCACAAAGAGAAACCATTAGATGGAATTGTGAAGGAAATCAAGGCGTGAGATCATGACACCTAAGCAAAATCTTTTTCATCTGATCAACCAAATTGAGGCTCACTAAGGCCCACGAATTTAGCCACCTTGGCAAGGCTTCGGAGAAGTTTCCTCCGCCACTTGGCAGATCATTCATTGCCTCAAGCTGCACTCAATAGTATGGAGGAACCCACCCCATCAAGCACCATGCCCTATAGCTTTTGTCCTTTGCCCCCCACTATCCTTCACTTCATGTCACACATATACCTCCACTCAATGATCATTAAGGTCCAAATAATTCCCCTACAGAAGTCTTGAGTCGTGCAAGACACACTTACTTTACTTTAATCATTTCTTCACCCGTTCTTAGAGAGAAACCCAAAAGAGCTCTCTCGGGCAGATTTCTAGGTCTTTTTACGTGGAGATTTTCAACCCTTTGTAAGTATTTTCACACAATGACTCCTTCATAAAAGTTGTTCCTATTTGAGTCTAGTTTTCGTATATGTATTTTTCATATCATTACATGGTCATTTGGTCAGTCAAAAGTATTTTTAACCATGGAAAGGTCATTCTGGGCGTAAATCTGGAGAGTATGTTATGTTTTGGAGTTTTTGACCAATCTAATGGACATATCTTGGTCCGAAAATTTTATGGAGTGTTCTTAGCATGTGTTTAAGAGTTTTCATTGAGGTTTTGCTGCATGACTAAATCTTTTGATGATAAATTTTTTTAGATCTAGAAACTTGAAAACTGGAAGTGGCAAAACAGTTTTTATTTGGAGAAAGTTTGAATATTTCGAGATTTGATCTTACTCTAAAGGCTTTGATACTTTTATATGATGATCCTAAGTCTCTTATTTTCATGTTATAATGTTATTTTGGAGATATTTAGTATTAGTTTCAAATATATGATTTTTCTATGCAAGAGGATTTCGGTTAGGCCTAAGATTTGATGTTTTTGGATTAGATCCATGTTTATTTTTTCTCTAGCTATGTGATTTTAAGTTTGATGGTTGGATCCTATTTAAGACACATCATTAAACCATGTGATGCTTTATTTCGAAGATCTCACGTTCTTAAACCATTGATCAAGAGATTTATCAAAACTAGTTGAGGAAAAAGTTTCTGTTTTTGGACTAAGTGTAAAACCAAAAACTTCAAATGTTATTTTGTGATTTTGGTGACTTTAGTTTGATGATTTAAAGCATGGTTGATATTAAGATGATGTTATGAATATGTTAGAAGTAAGATTTAATTTTTAAAATTCTTGGAGATGTTTTGATTTAAGGTCAAAACTTGTGATTCAAGTGCTTGGATCTTTTTAGAAAACATTTTGGTGTTGATTATTAGTTTTTCTAAATGGATGTTTTAAGTATGGTTTTGAACATAGGATTGGAAGATGTTTGTTGCAAAATTTTGGTTTAAGCATGAGTTTTGAAGTTGGAAGGAATTGCAACAAAAATCAAGAGAAATGGCTTATGGATGTTTCGGTCATAATGTGTTTTCTAAAGTTGTGTTTTGTGTTAAATTTTTCTGAATTGATATTTAAGTTTAGGATAAAATTTACATGTGGAATGTAAATTTTGAAACTTTTGGAGTTAGTATGCAAAATCCTTAAGTTATGGGTAAAACGGTCATTTTCCCACATGTAGAGAGTAAAATGGAAATTTTACTCTTTAAGTTAGTATTTTCCATATTTCAAATTATTAGTGATTTAGTTCTAACTTTTAGAATCACTAATTATAGTTCCTCGTGATCGCACTTGAAATTTTATAAGAAACGCGGAGATCGAGGTAAGTTAGCTTTTAACTTACTAGCAGTCTACTGTGTATGTGTGCTAAATAAAAGAACTACAGTGTATGTATGTGTGTTATCATATATGTCATGCCATGCCAAGTTATTACGTAATTGTCTATTATACAGAATTTATTCTGTCATCAATTTTTATCTGTTACATAATATATTCTATCATGTATTACTGTATATTACAAGTACGTCATGCTAAGTATGTCATATATTACATGTATGTCAAGTCATGTAATATTCACTGTTGCAAGTATGTCATGTTAAATATGTTGTCTATTATATGTTATGTCATGTTACGTAATGTTTCTATCTCAAGTTAGTCATGTATTTCAAGTTATGTTCAAGTCACGTTATGTTACGTCAGGGTTTCAGTCCTTACGTATTCCAGTCACGTTTCATATTGAGTGTGTGGAATACATGGGGCCACAACAACTGTGGAGTATGTATTTTTCCTGTTAAGTCAAGTTTATGTAGAATACATGGGACCACAACAACTGTGGAGTATGTATTTACACGTAAAATACATGGGGCCACAATAATTGTGGAGTATGTATTTTTCATGTTAAGTCAAGTTTGTGTAGAATACATGGGGCCACAACAACTGTGAAGTATGTATTTACACGTAGAATACATGGAGTCACAACAACTGTAGAGTATGTATTTTTCATGTTAAGTTAAGTTTGTGTAGAATACATAGGGCCACAACAACTGTGGAGTATGTATTTACATGTAGAATACATGGGGCCACAACAACTGTAGAGTATGTATTTTTCATGTTAAGTCAAGTTTCAGAACAAGTTCATGATAAGTCAAATTTCATATCACGTTCATGTTAAGTCAAGTTTTAGAACAAGTTCATGATAAGTCAAGTTTCATATCATGTTCATGTTAAGTCAAGTTTCAGAGCAAGTTCATGCTAAGTCAAGTTTCAGATCAAGTTCATGTTAATTCAAGTTCAGTTCATGTTTCAATTTAAGTTATGTCAATTATGCTATGTTGTACGCCAAGTTATGTTTTAATTACTTATGAATTTGATTATGCAATTATGTTTTTACTGTCATCCATGCATCATTAGCTTGTGTGAAAGTTTTTTTTGTTAACTTGCTGAGATTTGTAATCAAATCTCACTGTGGTAGTCTCAACTACCATTCCTCCCGAATGGTAGATCTTGTTACAGGACTTGAAGGAGAATCAGAAGCTGACCAACTAGACATAGTTGACTGAGCGACGATGCGATATCAATGTTAATATAGTAGTTAACGTAAATTACTATTTGTAATATGGAGTTGCATATCCAGTACTTTTTGGATCATAACCATTTTGGACTAGTGTTGTGATCTTAGTTGTTCGATGGGTCTTTATGTATGAACTATGTTTTAAGCATTTGAGATATTTTTAATTTGGTGCATAGTATTGCTAAAGAAAAAAATTGTCCGCAGCGAATATCATAATGTTAGATGCATGTTAAGAATATTGCATCTTATATGTCATTAACGGGTGCAGGTAACCTTGTGTTGCATGTCTCAACGCTTCAAATGTCCGTCCCATCCCAAACGGAATTTGGGGGCGTCACAGGGTGGTATCAGAGCAATACGTCTCTGGGCAGTAAATCTACATGTCCTTAGAAAATGCACTAAACATTAGGTTTAAATTTCTTAAGGTATAAAAGGTAATATGTGGTTTTAATACGTATACTCGTGTGTTTCAAGAAATGACACATGACTCGTAGTAGAATACCTCGGAATCCTAAAGGAGATAACAATCAAGAGGATCAGAATTCCCCGATGGATGAAGGATTAGCTGAGGTGGTAAGTTTATTGACCAACGTGTTTAGACATCCACAATTACGGTAAGTGCACATACCTATTAGAGTATATGCTGTCATTCAGAGAGACGTAGATGCTGGCGCTCCAGGAACTGCAGGAGCTGGTATTGTCACTGGTATTTTATTAGGACCTATGTGTGGTTAAACATAGTTAAGGTTGATCTAATTGCAATTGATGGTGGTATTGCATTATTGTTATTTTGGAGTAGGTCAAGTCAATGGGGTTGGTAAATTGTACATTGTTTGATTCAAACGAGTCATTGTTTCTAGTAATTGTGGTAGTTATTGAAAATTCAGCTTAGAAACTAAATTGTTACCCTAGTGGTAAGAGTAACAATTTTCATTAGAAGTATTATTGTTCATACCAATGTAGATATAGAATACCTTTTAGTAATATGAGAAAGGATATTTAGGATTGATAAATAGTATTTCACATATTTGGAGAATTGTTTTGATTCTGAGAATACGATGGAAATTGTGTTTGGAAGAGTAATTTGATTAGGAGAAGCTTTAGCCTTAGTAGGATTCATTTATGATAATAGTATTACCACGTCACCAGTAAATGATTTCTGGCAAAGCATTATCTTTATAGATACATAGATCGATCTTCTTTTGGAGACTATTATATGAGGAGTAAAATCTTGGTCTTGAGAATTTATGTGAACATTAGGAACAAATAATTTAGAATTAGAATAAATGATAGCTCATGATGGATAGAAGAGTTATGACAATCATAAGAGAGAAAGTCTCAAGTTTAAGTTATTAACTGGTCAGTTATCGAAGTACCACCTAGGAAGAGAACTGATTGTTGCGATTATAAAGAAGTAAGTTAGTCCTAGACCAGTAGAACTCCTTGAGGTTTTTATTAACTTGAAGATTACCGAGAGTTTGGATATGCATGATTAAATACATATATATATATATATGAATCATTGAATCATGTCATATATATGAAAATCCCTTAAAGTAATAAAATGGAGCACATAAAAACATCTAGCAAAAGATAGAAATACAAATATGAATATTTGTGAAGTTTTATTTTATTATCTCGAAACAAAATTACAGAAATTTGAGGCTCTTTGCCTCAATCCTTAAACGCTATTGCTCTTTAAAAATCTGCATGTCTTTCCTATCTAAAGGAGTAGCCACTCGAAAAGAAGATTTAAGTAAGCATTTTAAATCTCTGTTATCTCGCTTTAGTGCTTCTATCTTCATGTTGCACTCCAGAAGAAGCCGTTGAAGGATAGTAATATTCTCGTGGAGTTTGTCAACCCCACCAATCCTGGATTGTAGTCGCTGAGAATATGCGACAATGGCTGATGAGTATCGGGTACCGAGACTTACAAGCTCGTAGATAAGTTCATTATCTGACTTATTAGTCAGATCATTATTGGATTGCATTATAGCACCTACGGAAGAAGCAGAAACAACTTGTGAATGAGGTGCAGAATACCTCATGTATTGGTAATGAGAAGATTGATGAGCCATTGCAAAGTGAGAAATCAGAAAGAGATTGCAGAGTAAGAATGCAGACTAATTTCAGAAAAGTGAAGAAGATGAGATGCAAAAGAAGATGATCTGAATAATTCTTTTATAGAGAAAATTATGACGAATCATCTCTCATGAAGCATTTCTCTACAAGAGACAAGAGCAATGTAGTATCACAGCTGCAGTGCTTGACAACTACAGAAGAACAAAGTAGTGTCATAGCTATGCGGCGCCTGACAACTACAGAAGAGCAAAGTAGTGTCATAGCTATGCGGCGCCTGACAACTACAGAAAACCTATAAAAATCATGCGAATTAGAGTTGTCTGGTCTAAAACAGAGGGCCACCGATTTTGTTAAAAAGAGAGAGAGAGAGAGAGAGAGAGAGAGAGAGAGGATAACGGCTTAATTTTGATGAATTCTCTACTAACTTTGGTATTTACAAGAACACTTAAAGTATATATCGCCTATGTTTTTCTAAATAAGAGTTTCAGAAGATTATTTACTTAAAGTTTTAGGTTTGGAGAATGTGTCGATACAACTTGGCCAACCTTGTGGAAAGAGGTATAATATAATTGTTGATTAAGTAAAAAAGTAAAGGAATGGCATAATCTCAAAGGCAAATATATACGGGATAGACACCAGGTTGGTAAGCAACACCTATTCCTTAACTTGTTATTTCTTACTTATGTCAATTTTGAGGACGAAATCTTTTTTTTAGGAGGGGAGATTGTAACAGCCCGCTAGAAAATTCAATTGTGAAATTTCTTTTGACTTTAAGAACCTCGTGAAAACTTCGTAAGTTTACACGAATCGACTAATCGCATAGATTTTAGTCTGTCAACATAGTTAGTGTTATCACTCACTATGGTGCCAAAAATGCAATTTTAATTATTTGAGATAGTTAGAAGTGTCAGAATACATTATAGTCTACAATACTAGGCTTAATTGAATATTTAGGATTTTTCAGTACTAAGTTTATTACGTTTATTTTTTGAGTGAATAGTAACTTCGGTAAACGTACTAAGCGTAGTGTTTTCAAAATCACAGTGTGTAATATCCAAATTAGGTTAGCGAAATTTTATTTGGACACTTGGCAAGATCTTAACCACACATAATGAATAGTATTAGATACTTGGCACAAAGAGAAACCATTAGATGGAATTGTGAAGGAAATCAAGGCGTGAGATCATGACACCTAAGCAAAATATTTCTCATCTGATCAACCAAATTGAGGCCCACTAAGGCCCACGAATTTGGCCACCTTGGCAAGGTTTCGGAGAAGTTTTCTCCCCCACTTGGCAGATCATTCATTGTCTTAAGCTGCACTCAATAGTATGGAGGAACCCACCCCATCAAGCACCATGCCCCATAACTTTTGTCCTTTGCCCCCCACTATCCTTCACTTCATGTCACACGTTTACCTCCACTCAATGATCATTAAGGTCCAAATAATTCCCCTATAGAATTCTTGAGTCGTGCAAGACACACTTACTTTACTTTAATCATTTCTTCACCCGTTCTTAGAGAGAAACTCAAAAGAGCTCTCTCGGGTAGATTTCTAGGTCTTTTTGCGTGGATATTTTCAACCCTTTGTAAATATTTTCACACAATGACTCCTTCATAAAAGTTGTTTCTCTTTGAGTCTAGTTTCCGTAGATATATTTTTCATATGATTCCATGGTCATTTGGTCAGTCAAAAGTATTTGTAATCATGGAAAGGTCATTCTGGGCGTGAATCTGGAGAGTATGTTATGTTTTGGAGTTTTTGACCAATCTAATAGACATATCTTGGTCCGAAAATTTTATGGAGTGTTCTTAGCATGTGTTTAAGAGTTTGAATTGAGGTTTTGCTGCTTGAATAAAGCTTTTGATGATAGATGTTTTTAGATCTAGAAACTTGAAAACTGGAAGTGGCAAAACAGTTTTTATTTGGAGAAAGTTTGAATATTTCAAGATTTGATCTTACTCTAAAGGCTTTGATACTTTTATATGATGATCCTAAGTCTCTTATTTTCATGTTAGAATGTTATTTTGGAGATATTTAGTATTAGTTTCAAATATATGATTTTTCTATGCAAG
Organism: Carya illinoinensis; assembly: GCF_018687715.1. Classification (NCBI taxonomy): domain Eukaryota; kingdom Viridiplantae; phylum Streptophyta; class Magnoliopsida; order Fagales; family Juglandaceae; genus Carya; species Carya illinoinensis. Next base: position 27,729,636 of record NC_056757.1, read on the forward strand.
AGGATTTCGGTTAGGCCTAAGATTTGATATTTTTGGATTAGATCCATGTTTATTTTTTTTCTAGCTATGTGATTTTAAGTTGATGGTTGGATCTTATTTAAGACACATCATTAAACTATGTGATGCTTTATTTCGAAGATTTCATGTTCTTAAGCCATTGATAAAGAGATTTATCAAAACTAGTTGAGGAAAAAGTTTCTGTTTTTGGACTAAGTGTAAAACCAAAAACTGCAAATGTTATTTTGTGATTTTGGTGACTTTAGTTTGATGATTTAAAGCATGGTTGATATTAGGATGATGTTATGAATATGTTAGAAGTAAGATTTGATTTTTGAAATTCTTGGAGATGTTTTGATTTAAGGTCAAAACTTGTGATTCAAGTGCTTGGATCTTTTTACAAAAAAGTTTGATGTTGATTATTAGTTTTTTTTTAAATGGATGTTTTAAGTATGGTTTTGAATTTAGGATTGGAAGATGTTTGTTGCAAAATTTTGGTTTAAGCATGAGTTTTGAAGTTGGAAGGAATTGCAACAAAAATCAAGAGAAATGGCTTATGGATGTTTCGTTCATAATGTGTTTTCTATAGTTGTGTTTTGTTTTAAATTTTTCTGAATTGATATTTAAGTTTAGGACAAAATTTACATGAGGAATGTAAATTTTGAAAACTTTTGGAGTTAGTATGCAAAATCCTTAAGTTATGGGTAAAACGGTCATTTTCCCACATATAGAGAGTAAAATGTAAATTTTACTATTTAAGTTAGTATTTTTCATATTTCAAATTATTAGTGATTTAGTTCTAACTTTTAGAATCACTAATTACAGTTTCTCGTGATCGCACTTGAAGTTTTATAAGAAACGCGGAGATCGAGGTAAGTTAGCTTTTAACTTACTAGCAGTCTACTGTGTATGTGTGCTAAGTAAAAGAACTACAGTGTATGTATGTGTATTATCATATATGTTATGCCATGCCAAGTTATCACATAATTGTCTATTATACAGAATTTATTATGTCATCAATTTTTATCTGTTACATAATATATTCTGTCATGTATTACTGTATATTACAAGTACGTCATGCTAAGTATGCCATCTATTACATGTATGTCAAGTCATGTAATATTCACTGTTGCAAGTATGTCATGTTAAATATGTTGTCTATTATATGTTATGTCATGTTACGAATTGTTTCTATCTCAAGTTGGTCATGTATTTCTAGTTATGTTCAAGGCACGTTATGTTACGTCAGGATTTCAGTCCTTACGTATTCCAGTCACGTTTCATATTGAGTGTGTGGAATACATGGGGCCACAACAACTGTGGAGTATGTATTTTTCCTGTTAAGTCAAGTTTGTGTAGAATACATGGGGCCACAACAACTGTGGAGTATGTATTTACACGTAGAATACATGGGGCCACAAAAACTGTGGATTATGTATTTTTCATGTTAAGTCAAGTTTGTGTAGAATACATGGGACCACAACAACTGTGGAGTATGTATTTACACGTAGAATACATGGGGCCACAACAACTATGGAGTATGTATTTTTCATGTCAAGTCAAGTTTCAGAACAAGTTCATGATAAGTCAAGTTTCATATCACGTTCATGTTAAGTCAAGTTTCAGAACAAGTTCATGATAAGTCAAGTTTCATATCATGTTCATATTAAGTCAAGTTTCAGAGCAAGTTCATGCTAAGTCAAGTTTCAGATCAAGTTCATGTCAATTCAAGTTCAGTTCATGTTTCAATTTAAGTTATGTCAATTATGCTATATTGTACACCAAGTTATGCTTTAATTGCTTATGAATTTGATTATGCAATTATGCTTTTACATCCATGCATCATTAGCTTGTGTGGAAGCTTTTTTGTTAACTTGCTGAGATTTGTAATCAAATCTCACTGTGGTAGTCCCAACTACCATTCCTCCCGAATGGTAGATCTTGTTACAGGACCTGAAGGAGAATCAGAAGCTGACCAACTAAACACAGTTGACTGAGCGACGATGCGACATCAATGTTAATATAGTAGTTAACGTAAATTACTACTTGTACTATGGAGTTGCATCTCCAGTACTTTTTGGTTCATAACCATTTTGGACTAGTGTTGTGATCTTAATTGTTCAATGGGTCTTTATGTATGAAGTATGTTTTAAGCATTTGAGATATTTTTAATTTGATGTATAGTATTGCTAAAGAAAAAAATTATCCGCTGCGAATATTGCATAATGTTAGATGCATGTTAGGAATATTGCATCTTATATGTCATGAACGGGGGCAGGTAACCTTGTGTTGCATGTCTCGGCGCTTCAAATGTCTGTCCGATCCCAAACGAAATTTGGGGGCGTCACATCCAGCTATTGCAAAGTCAACTCCACCAGGAGACAACACGATAGATGACAACGTAGAGGTCATTTTTTAGAGACTTCTAGGCAAGATGGTTGAGAAAGAAAGGGAGAGGAAGATGAAGGCTAGAGAAGCTTCCCCTGAATTTGTTGACGCCTTAACTCGCATGAGAAACGATAGAGCCATATGCATGGTGGAGAGAAGACAAGCGGTTAGCAATTTTCATTCTAATAGGGCTGAATTACTGTGGAGAAAAATAGAAAGAATGATATAGAAAAGAGGAAGGTTGATATGGATATTATGAAGTTAGATCTTACTAGCAAGAATGGAATGCAGCTAGAGTATTTCTTGAATATTCAGAAAGAGATTTTTGAGGACTCATATAAGTGATTTTCATCTACATCTTCATCTTCAATATCTCAACCTTTTGAAAATGTGTAGCCTTTTGTTGGTGTAATGTTTTGGGGCTTTTCTTATCCACTAATTAAACACTTTACAATTGGTTTTAATAGTTAGGCAATCACATGTGGTTGAAATGCACGTGGCTGGATAGCAACTATTGTCTATGCTATCTTGTGGTTTTTTATTATTTTGGGCTATAAATATGGGTGCTTGTGACTGTGGGCAGCAACTACATGTTGTAGGTGTGTATAACAAAAACTAGACTAGGAAATACTAGAGTAAAAACTAGAGTTGGAATGCTCTTGTAAGGACTGCACTTGTTTTGTTGAGACTGCTATATGTTTGTCAAAACTATATGCTATTGTTAGGACTGTATATGTTAGAGTCTGTTGATCATTTTGGGCTGTTATATGTTGGTGAAATTCCTTATTTTTTTTTTTTTATGCCATCTAGGTTCATCTATATGTTGATTTTATAGGGTGTGATAATGTGGTTTATACATACGAGATTGTGAATGTGCATAAAAATTATATGGAAATACTTGCAGACAGTGAACATTAGCATTGTGAATGTCCAAAAATTGGCAGGTACTTTTTGGATGCATAAATAATGAATGTGCATTCAAAACTGTTTCTCTAGTTGACTGCATATGGGATTGTGAATGTGTATAATAATTTGTTTTGTTAACATTTACAAAAACTATCAACTAGAGATGCTAATTTTATAAATTGTTGGATTCAATTAATGAAAATGAATATGATTGTTAGAGGCTATTGGAGATTATGAAATAAAAATAAAAAGTATTTAAAAAATAAGAAATAATTAAAGAAATATAAATAATAAATAATAATTTGTTATTATTATAGAGAATATGATGGATAATCCAATATAGATTTCAAGTTTTGAGTGATTACCTAAAAGTAAAATAGTTACATATTAGTTAAATTTTGAAGATTGGGATGTCTAATCCAATGACAATGCTCTAACATGTTTGGTTAATGAAAGTTTAGAGAACTTTTTTAAAATAAATTTGAGATGTATTTTTTATTGGGTTTATTAAAAGTGAGTAGGAAAACTAGAACTTTGGATAAACATCTTAAAATATGTGTTTTGTATTTAGATTTTTGAGATCTTGTACTAGAACATTTCTCTAAATTGGATCATTTAATTTGATCACAATATTAGAAAGGTTCTTTATTTAAATAGAATTTTTCTTATTTAAAAACCAATGTTTCAAAGAAAAATTCAATAAACTCGAAAGATTTAATGATAATTATTTTTCTCTCCTCGCTTTATCTCTTTTTTAAAACAAACAACTTTATAAAATAATCTCACAAATTGATGTGATTTCATGTGATCCATCAAATTTAATTTACAATAAAAGTAACTTTACAATCTGACAAACCGCATCAAATCATATTAGTTTGTAGAATTACTTTTATGTAATCACTTTACGGCTAGAATATTTCTCTTTATTTTGAATGAAAAGTTTTCCTCCAACCTAGTATATAGAAAAATTATATCCATGTAATGTAACATTGATATTGGTTTCCATCCAAATAAGAGTGATAAAATAAAAATATGATTTAGAAACGAAATGTTAATTACTCCTAATGATAGTACAAATTTTTGTACATATGATGTAATCACATTTTTCTTCACATATGCACCTCATATCCCTTTGCTCCCTTACGTCAAGTCTTTGTGGTGGCAATATGCCAATACCAATGTACCATAATGTCACGCGTGTGGATACACTTGTCAACAAAAGTCACTCAAAAGGCCACTAGAGTTTAAGGAATTGTCACATCTAAAATGCAACCCTTTATAGTGCTCTTCCTCTCTAATAGGCAAAATTTGCGCCTTTTTTTTTTTTTGTAAAAAAAAAAGTAAATTCCATATTAAAAAAAAAAGTACTGCTAAATTTAAAAAAAAATTACATAAAAATAATTTTATAAATTAATGTGATTTTATCTGATCCATTAGATTCACTTTAAAATAAAAATAATTTCATAATATAACGAACCATATCAAATCATATTAATTTGTAAAAATATTTTTATGTAATCTTTTTGTAATTAAAATATTTAAAAAATTATTATTTTTATTAAGATCCAGTTTTTTATAAAAATCTATATAAAATTGAAATTTAAACCTAACATTACTTTTAATAATAATAATAATAATAATAATGTCTGTCTATCGACTTTTTCAGCAATTAGATAGATAATGTTGACACGTATTCTTGGTCATAAAATCTCCAACTAATATCTTCCCATTGTGGATAAAGCATTCAGATATAAGCACTTTATGATCAGCAAGTAGTAATCCTTTTTCTGGTCGGCCAAAACTACAAAAAAGTTGTGGCCCTCTTCACTTTGGCCACTGTTGAAATCACTTTATGAGCTCCACTTCCTTTTCTATAATCAGAATATTAAATGAAAATCAATTGTGCTTGCTATCATCACCAGCAGATCACCATCTTTATTTTTTTATCTTCTAGGCTCTCATCCAAATGATTATTTAATTTATTTTAAAATAATATTAAATACAGTCTATTATAAAGAAAATACCCGAAATTTGTACGCTTTAATACTATATAAATCACTTCTCTTTATTTGTACGCTTTCCTTCGCACAAGTGAAATTCATGCACTTATAATATGTCTATAAATAGGAAAATTCAATATGACATATTATTATTTTACTTATATTATATTAAATAAGATGTAATATATTTATCATTATTAAATAGTTATTTATTACATATTTATTTATTATCAAATAGTGATAAATACGTCACATTATATATAATGAGATGTAAATAAAATAATAATATGGTGTATAGTATTATTCCTATAAATATATATGATTAGAGATACATTAATTAATTACAAGATGAAAATAACTATCACTCTTTAAATCATATTTTTTTTATGTATTAATATAAAGGAAACTGCTATGTCCACGTAGAATTCTTAACGAAACATGTCAATTTTTTTTCAAACATTTTTTTAAACTCTTTAAATATTTAAAAAAAATCATTTAAAAAATATTTCATTAATTATTAAGATCCAGTTTAGATGTTGAATTGTGTTGAATTCTTTATTAATAATAACGAGTTGAGAAGGTGAAATTTACTTAAGATGAATTTATATATATTTAGATATTAAGATGAGTTTAGATATATTTATAAAAAGTTAAAAAGAAATGTAAGTTTTTAGTGTAAAGAGATTTTGAGTTGATATGAGTTTATTGATTTGATAGTTGGGTATTTAAATATTAGATTCTGTTTAAAATTAGATTAAATAATTTAATTTTTAAAAAGAATTAAGTAAAAATAAAAAGAAAAATAATAATAATAATACAATCGATACCGACACTTGGTGGGTATTCTCGGTAGTACGGGGCTTTTTCTAATATAAAACTACAAAAATAAGACGTGGTGTTGAATAATCCCAGCAAAAGAAAAGTATGAAAATGAAGGCTAATCACGAGTGCTCTAAAAAGTCACCAACATTTTAGAGAAGATGAAGGAGTATGGCTTAATGGATAACAGAGGAAAAGAAAGATAAATGGTCCCCGACGTCTTATCACTTCCCAAAGAGTAGACACGTGGCGGCCACTGAGAAACGTATCCTCCTCATCAAGCAAAGGACAGCCACTAGAAAGGAAGATTCCTTAACTTCTTTTTCCACGTTTAATTTTTGAAAAGGAGAGAATAACTGCATTAATCATCTCACCATCGATGGCAACGATGGATGTCGTCACATTAGCTTTTTCACGTCGCTTTTTTGGGTATTCAATACGGTGGTGACAGGATAAATGATATTTGCGTTTTCTTTTTTAAAACAGAAAATTAGGATTTATATAAAAAAATTATTTATTAATAACAAATTTTACCTTTTTCTTAATAAATATATCGAAATTATATATTTTAAGACTATATTTAACATTACTCATATGAATATTTAAACGAATTTATCAATACTTTAGACAAGTGGCTGTAAAATATTATGAAACTTACATGCATCCAAGACCTTGTATCTCCATCCTAGTATCTATGTCATATCTTTATAATTCAACAACTATAAATTGCTGAGATTTTGTTGTATGTAGATCATGATCTCCATCCATTGAACCCTACAAAATAAGAGAATGCTAATCCCATCACAGTTTGCCATGAAATCCAATATTAAAAAAAGCTTTGACGTCTAAATTAATACAAAAAGAAGTTATGTGACAATATTTGATCAAAGTGGGGTTGAAAAAGAATTCATTCCATTTTGGTGTATCTTCCTTTAGCATTTTCACTTGCAAGGAGATCATGATCTTCGGACCTTTCACATTGTCGATATGGTTAGATCTAATGTGCAAAATATTTGGTTTTTAATCTTCTTTTATAAATTAAGTCATATCATGGCAATAGCGAAGATGGTCATGTATTCTCTATGCCAGCATGTAAGTAGAATACGTAAGTAGAATATTTTATCTTATTTTATATTATTTATACTCGTATCAATATTTCACCCCATGCATTCTTGAGCCTTTGCTATCCATTACTTCTCTTTTTGAAGTGACTGTGATTGTGCCCTCTTTATCCGTAGATCGAGGGAATAGCTAGGGCCGAGTATCAATGATGTTGGAGTCGGAGTGCCCTACCTCCAATCTCGACTCCGACTTTATTTGAGGTTGAATCTGATCTCTGACTCTAATTTCAATTTACATAACCTCTGATTCGACTCTTACTCTGACTTTTCTAGGCAGAGTCGAATTTAGACTTTTTTTCTTAATCCATTTGAAATTTTAATTTGATTTGACAATTTTGAACTCTCACTAAATGGATTGGGTTTCCAGATTTCAGTTTTTTAAAAAATTATTTTTTCAAATTTCAATTTTTTTAAAACATAACCAAAATTGAAAAATAAATTATTGTATAGATTAATGATATTATACATTAGTATTATATGTTATTATATATTAATGTTTATACATTAGTATTACATGTTATTATACATTACTAGTGCATGCTATTATACTTTAGTTATTATACATTAGTTCTGATGGCCCGTTTTTACGTGTATTTTCACTGAAATATTTTTTTAATTTAATTAATATATTGATTTTTTTTTTATTTTAAATTATTGTATTTTAATTAGTTTTATTTTATTTGATGTGGTGTTTAATTTATTTTAGTCATTTTACAGTTTTTAAAATCGTTCTCGGCGGATCAGTTTTTGGATTCCAGAATTGAGGACTGGATCTCATTTCTTTTTTTTCTCTTTTTCTTTTTCCCTTTTTCCTTTTTTTTTTTCTTTCATTTTCTTCTTTTCATTTTCTTTCTTTTTCTTTTCTTCTTCTTCTTTCCTTCTCCCCGCGCGTTATCCCTCTCCCCTTCCCTTCTCGTCGCCGTCAGCCTTCTTCACCCAGACCCGCAGCCCCTGACCGACGTGGCCAACACCACCTCCACCGTTCGGTCCCCCTCCGGCCGGTGAACACCCCCACCAAAAATCTCCTCCATCCGAGCCGCCGTTAGCCTCCTACAGCCCCTCCTTTCCGCACGGTTTTGAGTCGTTTCCGGCGCCGTTGCTCCACCTCCGGCCACCACCTCTTCATAGTTTCTTCCCCTACCTCTTACCGACCTAACCCACCCATTTCTGGTCTCGATCCGTTGCCAGGGCAGCTCCCGCAAGCTCAACTCCTATTTGGCCTTTTTCCGCTTCCACTGCTGTTTCCACCGTCACCCACTGCTAAAACTCACTTCCTTTAACTTTATAAACATCTCAAGGTATCAATTTCGTGTCTTGGTTTGTCCCCGTTCAAAAGTGGGTAATTTATTACCCACGACTACAGTGTAAAATACACTGTTACGTTGCTTTTTCTCCGCCGTTTGCAACGCCGCGAGCTTTCGAAAAATAACGTATAGCGCTGTAAGTATTTTCCAAACTCTACTTTTAGATTTAAATATATTTTGCTCTTACAATAATTATTTGACTGTTGGTTGGTCGATTCCGGACTGAGTCCGAGGAGTTTGAGGGTCGGATAGATTGAGGATGGAGTTGTTGGGTTGATGTTGATGTTTGTTTGAGATATTTTTGTCTTGATGTTTGCATTGTATAGTGCACGCATGTTCATATTTAAAAGGGAAAAATCGAGTTTTTTCGTGTAGCTGCATGCATGTACATTTGTTTGTAAAATGGAAACTGAGCTTGTAAGCGAGAAATAATTTATGGTATATGTAAACGGTTGGACTAACTGGTTCGAGTCAGAGGCACGTGTAGGGATGGTGGTAAGCAGGGACGGTGGTGGAATCCCGCTTGTGATTCCCGCCTACGGTGCACGCGTATGGATGGTGGTAAGCAGGAACGGTGGTAAAATCCTGTCTGTGATTCCTGCCTACGGTGCTTGCGTAGGGACGACGGTGAGCAGGGATGGTAGTAGAGTCCCGCCTGTGATTCCCGCCTACAGTGATCTGATGGTCTGGTTTTTCCCGATAATGGCGAGACTATGTTTAAAGGATATGTTTTGGGCCAAAATGAGATTTTGGCGTGCGTGGAAAAATATAGTTTTATGGGATATGTACATTTGCATTCTTTCATGCATATTGTTGAGTTTAATATATTTTTATCTTGTGGCGTTTAGATCTTTACTTACCTGCAACACCATTTTGGTACCGTAGATTTTGGTGCAAAGATCGAGAAGGAGGAGGAGGCTGAGCTCGAGGAGGCGGCTCCGCCGGAGTTTTGATTTGGAAGTTATGCTTTGTAGTTTGTAATATTTTATTATGTATGATTTGAACAGTGTTGTATTAAACTATAAAAATTCTGGTACTTAGTTTATGACTTTGCTATCTGCTGCGTGTTTCTTTGTGCACATTTGTTGTTTATACACACACTTGGCACTCATCGATAGGATGGTGACCCATGATGTCACCATCCGGACTAGTATTGCATATTATTATATATTAATGTTTATACATTAGTGTTACAAGGTAATAATAGTTAATAGTATAACGTTTACATATACCAAACTATTATTAGTCAATTTAATCTATTTATATTATATTATAAATATATTATTTTATAATAATTTACTCATATTAGTATATTATTGAATTTAACTAAAAATATAAGTTATAGTTATATAATATGATTAATATATAAAAAATACATATATTTTTATAAAATATGTACAATATCAAAGTCAGACAATCGGAGTCAAAGTTAGAGTCGATACATCGCTACCTCCAACTCTGACTTTTTTAATAAAAAAATTCCGACTCCAACTCTAACTTATCAGAGTCAGAGTAGAGCCAGTGCAAAGTAGGAGTAGAATTTTCGAATTTTTACTCAACCCTCTGAATAGCTCTAATTTAGACCATATTTAGATTATGGGACATAACCTATAGGTCAGACTATTAGGTAAAAGATATAGGTCTTAACGAGAACATAAAATTATTATATACCTCATAAGAAATAATATTTGTAGTAATAGAGTGCGCAAATATCGTGCAATCTCTTAAAAAAAAATTAGTAAATACGGAACCCATGTGAAAAAAAAAATTAATTTTTTAATAGCAGACTCCATTTTTTTAAAATGATTACATAGCGCTTACACACTCCACGACTGTATCCAGCATTACTCAATAGGAATATTATGTGTCCATACTCTAAAATTATTTAATAATTATTTCTCATATGGATGTATTTTAAATAATAAAATCTATCTTTTTTCATTAATTTAAACTTTTGGAATAAATATTAATTTTACATAATATCATAATAGAAGTCCTATGTTCGAACAGGTTACATTTGGATGTTAAGATGAGTTAAATTAAGTTTTGAATAGTATTTTGTTTGTGCCATCAAGATTTGTTTAGCTTTTTAAGTTGAAATGTATGAAGTATATTAAAATAAATTTAACTTTTTATAAAAAATTAAAAAAAATAATGGATCTCATCAATGATTAGTTAGAAATGAATTTAATTTAATTTAACAACTAAATACAATCTAAATCTACACTTTATCCCATTATTAAATATTTTATATAATATAAATAATAAATTCTACAACTTTCATTTCAAGAACAAATGATATTTCATAAAAATGAATCTAAATATGTTGATGGGTTGAAATGGCTCGAGAGGAACAAATGTACAGGTTAAAAGATATGGACTCAAGAACATGCAAATCTCCTCTAATCGATCTAATTTTACTTAAAACCAAATCCAATTATCCAAATGTGTCCTTTCCCTGTGATATGATCCCTATGTACTTTTATCCGATTAAAAATGGAAAAAAAAGGTCGGGGAATAGACTGTGGAGATGCTGACATGGAAGAAAAGGGTGAGACAACGGAGCACTATGTTTTGGAGGAGAAATCCGACAGCACAGAAAAAATCTCAAGGTTCCTAAAACTTGTGGTTCACAAATTTTTCCCTTTAGTGACGTGGCATTTTCATTCTCTACTTGGTGACTTGTTGGGCCAACCTCCCCACCATTCTTTCCATTTCACCAACGCTTCGCCTGCATCAAAATCCTTGCACAGACAGCACTCCTACAAATTTTTTAAGAGAGAGAAAGACTGACTTTTAGAGCTCACACAGAGAGAGAGTTTCTTTTCTGCTATTAAAGAATAGAACGATAATGTCGCAGTTAAGAGACGCGACGATTATTAAACTCTTCGGGAAGACGATGACGATTCCATTGCCGCTCGAGCATGAAACTTGGGCTACTAAACCCTGTGGAGCCGAAGATTTCTCTGACCATAATCTTCGCTGTTTCCCCACTTCTTCGGGCGAAGAGAACTCTGGCAGAGAAAGTGCAAAAGGGAATAAGGTATATGTATGTATATATATGCATGTGCCTTGACCTGTGTATCGATTACTTTCATTTTAATATATGGATTAACTTTTAAGAGCAACCCATTTTTCAGAAGCTTGAAACTGCTAGTGGCTCACTCTCATTTTTCAGATGCCCATTTTGAGAATTCAGGACTTTCGAATGGTTGATTGATTACCTTAATTTTATGATATCTTAGCTTCAATGTCTTTTTGTGTGGAAGTAAAGAATCATTTTTTGGGTTGGTTTGGTTTAGCTCAGGTGGGGTTTGGCAGGTTTTATACACTCTGTTTCAGAGCAAACCTTCTCTCCGAGTTTCTGTAGCCTTTATAATATTTCAGAGGGTTTTTTAGACGGTTTGTTTTATTTTATTTGATTGGGATTCCTGATCTATACTGTTTAACACTGAGTTTGTATGGATGTTTCACCATCCATGACAGATTCTTTCCTGCTCTGCAATGGAATCTTTTGTTATTGTCTCAGGGCTGATCCACTCAGTTCTGTGGACTAACGGAGCGGAAGAAATCTCTAGAAGGCATAAACAAAAGAAATATGATATTTGATGCTTTATGATCACTAGGATTGGAAAAATTTTGTTTAGACCCAACAGCTTTATGATAAACTCCAAGATGAGCTTTTAGGCTTTCTGTATATTAATATTTTTAGTTACTCTGCCTGCTTGTTTGTTTGATTGATACTCTCGACCAAGACAGGATTGAACTAGTCTGACAAGAGAGCAAAATATCCTTTGTGGCCAAAGGTCGGTGACTACTTTTTCTTGTTGTTTTATGCTCATATGAGTTTCTTCAGAGCCAATTCCAATGAAATCTGGCCAAGCAGAAGGCTTCGATCTTCCCATAATTCTTACAACCAATTAAATAGTGTAGCAACCTTATCAATCCCTGATACATGATGGAAAGTAATGCTTGAAAGCAAATATTTGATTCTCCAGTGGTTCTTGTGATATTTTTGTTCTTGTATTTTAGCTTACTCCTTGAACTTTGTTGCTATGATCTCTTAATTGGAACTTCTATTTGATATATTAGGTACCTTTGGGAAGAGAAGTCACAGAAGATAAACAGGAAGATTTTAACTCCCATCAGATCAAAGCGGACTCGAAAGATCCTACAACATCATCAGGCATCAGTGAGAACCCTAAAACTCCCTCATTAGATAGAGAAACTTCGTCGCTGAAAGCCTACAAAAATGGAGAGCAGAGTGAGACGAGTATCTCACAAGAAAAGACTCTGAAGAAGCCTGATAAAATACTTCCATGTCCCCGCTGTACCAGCATGGATACCAAGTTCTGTTACTACAACAATTACAACGTCAGCCAGCCCCGTCATTTCTGTAAGAACTGTCAAAGATACTGGACTGCTGGTGGCACTATGAGGAATGTGCCTGTAGGTGCCGGGCGTCGCAAGAATAAGAACTGTTCTAGTTCACACTATCGTCACCTCATCGTTTCCGAAGCTCTTCCAACAGCTCGAGTTAATGGAGTCCACAACTCTGCTTGGGGAAAAAATGGCGCTGTCCTAACCTTTGACTCTAATTCTCCTCTCTGTGAATCCATGGCTTCTGTATTGAGCCTTGCAGAGAAAATACAAAACCCTGTTCAAACTGGGTTTCATAGACCCGAGCAAAGAACTGTTATTTCTGGAGGAGATCATGGCAATGATCACTCAAGTGGATCCTCTATTACAGCTTCAAATTCAACTGAGAAGGAAGGCAGGGCAGGTTTTCAAGAGTCAGCAGTTAATAATTATCCAGGGTTTCCTCCCCAACCGCCATGCTTTGCAGGAACCCCATGGCCTTTACAATGGGATTCATCTCATTGGGGCTCTGTAATGTCTCCGCCTCCTTTTTGCCCATCAGGGTTTCCTGTATCTTTCTACCCTGCTGCTCCTGCAAATTGGCGTTGTACTGTACCAGGCCCTTGGAATGTACAATGTCTTTCCCCACCATCCTCTTTTCATAGCCACTGTGGCCAAACCTCTGCCCCAAATTCCCCAATCTTAGGCAAACATTCAAGGGATGGGAAAATCCTTAATCCAGAAAACTCTCAGCAAGAAGAGACAGTTAAAGAGCAGAGTTCAGAAAGATATGTTTGGATTCCTGAAACTTTGAGGATCGATGTTTCTGATGAAGCTGCGAAGAGCTCTATAGGCACAATACATGGGACCAAGAATGAGAAGATTAATTCTGTCAATGGTAGTCTGTTTAAGGCATTCCAATCAAAGGGCCATGATAAAAGTCACGTCATCGAGACATCTAGAGTCCTGCAAGCCAACCCCGCAGCCCTTTCCCGGTCACTAAACTTCCATGAGATCGCATAATTAGAGAGATTTGAATTGGTGAACTCTGCCTCTGGTTCCAACGCAACAAATGGGGTTTACCTCTCTGCAACCTCTCCTTGCTGACAAATTTGTTCATCCTTCTTTTCCAGAGACCGGTCTCAATGCCGGATGTGATTAGCAGAGCCAGTCCAAACTGAAAAAGATGAAGTGTCCACCTACTTATACGTTGTAGTATAGAATATTTGTTTTTTACAAGCTCATATGGCTGCCTTTCTTTGTGTGTTAAGAGTATGTAGCTGCTCTATTATCTCATCTGTAACTGTACGATTGCTTTCGTCATCTATGTACATACTATACCTAAGAGTGAGAGATATAGCCGGAAAAAATATAGATTATTGGATGGATCAAAATCCAGTAATGTATAATAAACTTGGTAGAAGTTTTAAGTAATCTTGAAAATTTTATTGCTTTCTTTTTATCTGCGACAAGTCTGGAACAATTATTGCTTTTCCATATCAAGCGTTTCCAACTAAAATAATGTTTAGCTATATGTGAGCCACTAATTCTGAGTAACATAGGTTCTGTTGCTATGACAACCCAGCCTTGCATCAACTTAACATGGAAATCCCGATTAGCATGTTAGATCACTCATCCCGTTTGCAGATGTTCTTTTCAGAAAATTCAAGGCTGCAGCACTACGGAACTTGTCTTGCTGGTGTATTAAAATCTTTATTGAAAGTTGGTGCATGACTATATGTTTGGGAATGGAGAAAAATCAAAAGATAGAAAGTTTTGTAGGCCCCACTTTCATGCTGATAACTTCAATATATTTCAGATAAAGGACCAGCATCATTCTTTCTCAAACCTAAGGAACCCTAACTGTCAATATGCCAAAAGGTCGAGAGCAACCATAAAGTCAACTTTTTCTGCTTTTTCTTGTCCTCACTTTTTCCTTTTCTTTCACTAAATGTATATATAACCATAAAAACCTGGACCTTCCCTTCATTTCATGATGTTGAATTGATAATATGAAAACCAGAGCTGTTTATGATGTGTCTCCGATCTATCAATCAGGAAGAAACATTCAGATATTTAATTGTTGTTGCTGTCGACACTGGGAGACCACAATTTCTGCACAAGGTTAGTTGTAATGGGACCCAAACCATGTGATTGCATGAAGGGTTATTATCACTTTCTTTGGCCATTCGATCGTTTTCTTTCTTTCTTTCTTTCCTTCCATTTCTTTTTGTTCTCTTGCATGCATGCCTTATATCTGTATGAAAGCTTATTTTTCTTGTTCTATGAAAATATCCCAATTACTAAATATGTGGCAACAGCTTGTTCAGGCAAAATGCCATGAAACTCTGTCCATTCGTACAATATATAGCTGCCCACAAATTATGGTTAGAGTTCCATGAAACCCGAAGAAAACCTCTCTTTCATACTAAAAAGTTCAACACGACCCTACAAAATTAGTTAAAATTAAAAAGTATAAAGAAAAAATGTACCCCCACAGCCATTAACTGAATGGTTCGTGCTGACGCGGTAACCGCTGGGCATATCGCTAGAATAAATATATAGTTTATTATTTTTTTAAATATATTTTTTAATATCTTTAATCATTAAAAAAATTAAAAATATATATAACTTTATTAATAATCATTTTCTTAATTATTAAATAAAATTTAAAAAAATTAAAATATTTGAATATTAACAACATTGAAGGGGTTAAGTAGCATTTTTCCTATATAATATATTACTTTTTTTTTGTTTCCTTCGTATAGGAAGTTAAGAGCTGAAGAAAATTCTAAACAATAGTTGAAACTGCAAATTATTAGCATTAGCTGAATCTTGTAATTGGCAATTTATGGAAATCTTAGCTGATACATGTGTATTTACTTTTTCTTGAAAAAAATCCAGTTGCAAGCATAATTGTGCATTAATATGTACACCAATTTAATATGATTGATAAAAAAATAGATTTTATTAAAAACAACACTAATTTAAATTTTAAATATAAAGGAATCAATATTAGTACGCAGATTAGTACGCGATTTTACTTTTACATAGCAAAACTCTTCTCTCCCTTAATTTTTGATATTTTTGTTTTCTTATCCACAATTTATAACTAGCACTGGCCAATGTTATTATGGTCTAAGTTTTAAGGTAATTAAATTTTGTTTTCTTATATTATTTAAAGGAATTAAATTATAATATAATACTCATATTAGATTATTTTTGTTTTAAACTTTATAATTATCTAGATGGAACATATTCAACAAAACATCCCACGTTCACTGAATAGTTAGCTACGCAATATACGATTGTGCTACTTAAAAGTTTTTTAAATATATGATGTTCTTAGTATCAATTATTTAGCAAAGTACAAAATTAGTTTATGGTTTACATATATTACCTCTTTTTTATAATTTCTACATAGATCGTTTCCATAGTTCAACATTTTCTCTTAATTACAATATATGAAAAACTTAGATGTAAAATTACCAATATTCATGGAAGAATGTAAGTTTACAATTTATTTTTTTATTTTTTACTCGATTTTTTATCAATTTGTTAAAGGTGTTCCTAAAAATACTCAATTCAACTATAGAAAATGCTAGTTGGCCCCCTGAATTTTCTCCCTAAGTTTGACCACTAGTGCATTTTTATTTTATTTTTAAATGTTTAAAGAAGTCACCACTAGTGAGTTTGTATAATTTTTTACTTGTTAAATTAAAAAAAAAAAAAAAAAAAAAACAACTAGCAATCAGCCCAATGGTAAGAGCTGGGCAGCCAAGTAGCATTGTCCTTTAGCTATTTTTTCTAAACCTAAAAGTACCTGACTCCAACAAACTTATAGTCCTAGCTTCATCCTTCTATGAAACCATTGTATTTGAAGGTTAGATCCCTACATGCAAGTTGACTTTTTATATTTAGTAAAAGGGAAATGATTTATACGTCTTATGGGGTGTAAATCCTATATACTCTAAGGCTATATTCAGCATTACTTTATGAAAAATAAAACCATCGATAGTGGTTGAGCCACGAGACAGTTCAATTGTAATAAAGCATCCATAAGTATATGAAACAAGACTTGGGTATAAACTCGGACACGAATCTGAGCACCTGGCTATACTTGAATCCGCATCCGAGTTTATAATGCGGTTTGAGTTGACCCAATTATAACTTGGGTGAGTACCTGATTTTAATCGGATATTTAGATTTTGTCTAAAAAACGCTTTAGAGATAAGCACTATAACTACAAAATGACGTCGTTTTATCTTTTATGCATATTTCTTTTGAAATGTGAAACCCAATTACAAGTACCAGGTATTAATCCGAAACCCGCATTATATAACTAAACTCACATCTGGATAGGAGCAGGTGCAAAATGAAAATACCCGCTCAAATAAACTTGGTTTTTCAGGTTTGGTACTAGACCAAAAAAGGGGCTCATATGGACAATTGTAAACATGACTCATATTTTATGACATCTAGGTGTCGTATTCTTATGTTATCTAGTTGATCACTATAATTTGCAATTTTACATGTTCAATACTCTTACAAGAATGTTTTCAAGACAGTACCATCTTTGAAATAAAATTATTCTATCTTTGAATTCATTGCGTCTCATAGAAAGTTGTGTTCAAAAGCCAAAAAAAAAAAAAAAACAAAAACAAAACAAAATTGAGTTTATGGTTTGCATTTTGAGAACTTTTTTTTTTCCTTAACAAGCATGCTTTATATAGAAAACTAAATTAGAATATACATAAAGTTCAAGGTGGGTCTTTGCCATTGTCAAGATGTAGGATACATCTAGGAATGCTATTAAGAAGTATGCAACCAAGAGTGAAATTAGTTGTTGCCCATTGCGCCACCGAGGGCGCACACAAGTTTTGAGGTTGATGAAATTTGATTACCCTCCAATCTTCTATGGGGTGGAAATTTTGACGAATGTCATCTATGATTGGAGTTATTTGCCACATTGGTAAATGTGTTTAATTCATTATAGCATCTATAACAATTTGAGCGTCACCTTCCAAAATAGATGGCCTTTTTTGAAGTTGTTTTGCCATTTTGTTGCCAAGAGAGCTATTGAAGCTTTTGCAAAGGTTGGATTAGTTGTTGAAATTTTCAAAGTTCATACCTCCCAAATATTTCTATCTGAATCCCGACATACTGTTGAAGATGTATAGAAAGAATCTTTAACTACTACATCGAAAGAGAAGCTCCATTGATTTAAAGGCGGTGGTACCCAACTTAGCTTTTGATGAATTTTTACTTTTTGTTCTTATGCTTGTTTATAAACTTGATACATCGTTTCTAGTTGGATTGTAGCCTTCTTGAGTGAGAGGGTTGAATGATTGTGAATAATATCATTCTTTTGTCTCCATATAAAGTCAATCACTATTATTGCAAAAATTTGGAAAGAATATCACTCTGAGGCGGTTAAACCCAGGAAAGGAACTAGGTTAATTATTAATTGTATCCAATATGTCATTAAGTTGATCGACAGTAAAGCAAGGTTTAAAGGCTAGCTACTTTGTTGCCATATTATGCATGTAATTGGACATTCAATGAAGAGATGAAGCATTGTTTCTTCTTCTTCGTTGCACAGAGGACAATTTTCATATTGAAAATTTGGAATGATGTTGCTCAGTCTTGACCTTATAGAAAGCATATGCCATATTATTTTCTAGAGTAGTAGCTTGTGTTGATCATGGGTTTCATATTTCAGAGTTTTTTAAAGTTGGAAATTGGGGAAAACAATTCTTGGGGGGGGGGGGGGGGAACCTAAATCATTTGCCACTATTTGGTAAACATTTTTCACTGAGAATTTGACGTTTAAATTTGGGTACCAGGTCACTGAGTCATTCCTTTGGCTATTTTGAGGAAGACTTAGCATTTTCTTAATGTTCTAGGATCGAGGATTATTAGTAATATATAATATCATAAACTTTCCAAAGAGGGTGTACCTCATTCATGTGTTGGATAGCCTTTGGCTTGAAATTTTTCATAGTAGGGATCCAACGTTTTGATAATACATTAAATGATAATCCATTAAAGATTTGATAGCATTTACCTTTTGAAAGTAATTCCCTTAACTTTAAGATTTCATTCCATAACCATGAGTTTGCTGATTTTGGAGTTGCACACTCGAGAAGTCTATTGTGCTGAGGTATTTTTTTGATAGAATATCATGCCATAGCCCAATGCTTAATTGACTCAGTTCCCATCCTGTTTTTGCTAATAGTGCTAAATTCATGTTTTCCATTAGCCCGAGACCAAGTCCAGCAGAATTTTTTGGCTAACATAAAGATTTCCATGACTTCAAGGAGATATTGTGATTTGTGAATTTAGAAAAACTCCACCATATTTTTTTGAAGCTAGTGTTTAGCGACTTGCACACTAATTTCAGTAGCATAAAAGTTTGCATTTGATATGTCGGGATCGTGCTTGTCACCAATCTGATTAGCATTGTTCTTCCAACTTATGAAAGTAATTTTGACTTCCAACCTTATAATTTCTTGTGATTTTTTTCAATATATCATTAAAACTCTCTTTCTTTGCTCTATTAAAGGATGTGGAAGGCCTAAGTACTTCATTCTGGACGAGGATGACTTGTATGGCAGTATTTGGATTATCAATGCTTTGATCACAGAATTGGTGTTTCTTGTGATAAAGATAGAAGATTTGTTGAGATTGATTTTTTGCCCCAACCATTCTAGATATTTCCCAAGATATTCATATATGACTTGAGCACTTTGTATGTTTGCTCTTCCAAAGACAATGAGGTCATTCGCAAATAAAAGTTGAGAAATTGGGGGACTATTTATATTTAGTTGAATATTCTCAAACTTACCTTGAGCTTCTGATCTGGTTATTCATTTGGGTAGCACCTCTATGCATAAAATAAATAAATAAACAGAGATGGATCTATTGATGGCAAAAGATGTTGTTGCTACACATTCTCTTATTAGATTTATCCAAATGGTGCTGAATCCCAAAACCTCCACACTTTGAAGTTGAACAAAAGTTTACATTCTACATAATCAATGCATTTTCCATATCAAACTTTATTTCCATTAGTCCTCTTTTCCCTAATGCTTTTTTTTTTTTTTTTTTTTCGAGTGGTGAAACAACTCATGAGACTTCGATTTTTGGCTTCATAATACTTCTTCATTTTTTAGTTGCTTCTAGAGGTTGTGTTGAAGATGTTGTTCCCTTATCTAATTAGTAAGGTTGGTTGCTACATTGTACTTTAAGGATCTCGCTTTTAATTTTTAAGATGTTGACCTGAATTTTCCTAAAATGGACCTTATTCCAATGTTTAAGAACATCTTTGGTGGCTTTGTTTTTTTTTTTTTTTTTTTGCAGAGTATGTAAACTGGTGTCCCTCTGAATTGCTTGCTCCATGCTTCTTAGATTATTATTTGACTAGGTGGTTCATAGATCTAGAATTCCTCAAATTTAAAATAGTATCAATTTTGTTGAGTTTTTGTACTCAATAATAGAGGATGGTAGTACAAGGACGAGGAGTTCAAACGTTGAAGCGTGGAGTTAGGGAATAACAGTCTCTATTGTTGATTTATAATACCCTAATCCAACCACTCTCGAATGAGTGCTCTACCTTGTTTGTTATTTGTGCATGTAAAGGATGGGCCTGTGAATCCGGTGCCAATTAATCATTGACTTACAATTAGATTTCTCAATCCTCTTTTATAGGTGGATGCAAAGAGGCACCTCTAAATTTTTTGGATCGGTTAAGTATGTTGTTGAAATCACCAATGCGATACCATGGTCACGGAAAAGCCTTGATTATAGAATCCATATGTCTTCAAAAACTTGCTTTAAAGTGCCATTGAGCAGGGTTATAACCAAAAGTAATTAGCCATGAATAATATGGAGGATAAGAATAGATTAAAACAAAGATAACATTCATATTAATATTGATCGATTCAATATCTTTGCTTAGTCGCCATACAAGCAGAAGGCCATTTTTGTTCCCCAGGGCTGTTTAATTTACAAAATGGTGAAAATCAAAACTATTTACAATAGATAAGGTTTGTTCTACAGGCACCATGGTTTTCAAAAAAATATTATATTCGGATTATATTTCCTCATATTGGCCCTTAGAGGTCATATTGCTTTGGGTCTGGCTAGTCCCCTTAATTCCAAATCATTGTCTTCATTTAGCTGTGGAGGCATTTTTGAGCTTGTCTCTTAAGCTATTTTGAATTTTTTAGACATGGGTGAATGGGATCTAAGGTACAAGGTGACCTTTGATTGCTTCTTGTATTTCTTGATTTTTTCCATAGAGTCAGATTGCAATTCCAAAAGCATAATAGCCATTGTTGCGTCAACAGAGACGAGCTCAGGAGACCCTGAGATTTGTTCACATATGGGCTGATTTTTTTGTTATTTTTCCTTCAAATATTGCAGGTCATTAGGGACTTGTATGGGCGGGTTCAACCTTTTTATTGTTGTTTTTGGTTTTGGCAAAGATGGGTGGAAAGACTCTATCACCACAAATAGGCCTTTTGAGCTGGTGGGCTTCTTAACAATGAAAATTTTGTTTACTTGTAGATTTATGATTTCAAGGCCACTCAAATTAATATTTGAGGCTGACTAAGCTTGATCACTCCTAAATAGACCTTACAATATAAAATGAGAAAATGGGTAGTTGGGCTCACTTTGAAGGTTCGAATATTGACGGACCTTGTGTTTTTTCTGTTGTGCCTTAAATCCTCGCATTGTCAACTAAAGTTGTCTCCATTGTGAACGGTAAAGGGCCTTCTTTAACTCAACTATTGAAAAGAAAATTTCCTCTTGATGTGCAGTTTTTGTAAAGCCTTTAGGGTATAATTTGTCCTAGTGATGGGAGTTGCAATCTTGTCTAAGCTGGTGATGGGATTGCATTACCAGTGAAGTAATTTAATCCCTCTCTGATATGTTTGGGTGGAGTTAGAGCTGATAGATTTATTTCTAGATGGTAAAAGCCGTGCGACTGTAGCTCTTTGCCATAGATCGCTAGAAGATGCGTCGGTATACTCTTGTGTTGTGGGTTTTCTAGCTACCATAAGGTATCCAAGCGGTTTTTTAAAGCAAACTCAAAATTTTTTGGGCTCTTTCCATAGGTAAAATCTTTCGTTTGATGTTCCATAGTTGTCTTTCTTTGTATTTATATTGCTTCTTCCACCATTATACCTTTCCCCTTTTCATTTCGATTAGAGTATTGTTGATCTATTAATTGAAGAGTTTCTTTGATAGGAGTTGTACTTTGTGGCGTGGGGCTAATAACAACTGGTTTGAGCTCTAGGTGTTGATGGGTTGATCTGTGGTGATGGGGTGTTGATGGAGACTGAGGGTTAGAGGGGAATGGGTGTGGTTCTGCTTGGCTCGGGATTAATGGGGATGTGGGTAGGATTGACTGAGAATGATTCAGGTTAGGGGTCTTAGCTAGGATCCATGGTCAATATGGTAAATATATCGGAATAGATTTGAAGAATGTGCAAAATATTTTAGAGTGACCTAATCTTCCACAAGTGTAGAAAAAATTCGACAATATTTCATATTTAAAAGCTACCCATGTTTCAATGTTGTAGCCTATACGAAAAGTAAAACCTTGATGCAATGGAGATGTGATATCAATTTTTACTTTGATCCTGATGAATTTCCTGAATGTAATTCCAAATTGTGAGTCTTCTTCAGCCTCTAGTAAGTTGCCCAAAGCATTTCCAATATGTATAGCATTGTCTTGTGTCATGTGGTCTAGAGGGAGGCCTTATATTTGTATGTAGAAGGCTTGGTTGTTTAGCAGAATCTCTTGCATAGAAGAGACGGATGACCATGGTTTGAGAATTAGCAAATGTCCTTTAAAATTCTATGGAGCTTGGTTGAAGATTCTTTACTTGTCTTGAGGGGGTCGAAAAGTGAAAAAGAATAAATTAGCCTCCAGATCTTCAATTAGAAATTTTTATATGAAATTCTATGCGGTTTTGATACTTGCATGGATGACAAATTTATTCAATGGGCTTGCAGCAAATAAATGTCCTACCAGCACTAACTCTATTGATTTTTTTTCCTTCTTGCACTATAGTTCGAGCTTGAAGCTCTTTCCAAGAAAATGACTTAGGCTCAATTTAGATTATAAAATCATCTCAACTTATCTCATTTCATCTCATCATTATAATTTTTATAAATCTCAAAATAATAATAATATTAAAAATAATATTCTAATAATATTTTATTTAATTTTTAATTTTTATATAAAATCATCTCATCTTATCTCATTATTCAAATCCAACATTAGTTTGCAAAATTAAAGAATTTATATTCATCAGTAATGGGATAGACGAGTTAAAATTTTAAGAAATAGAGAAAAAACCCTATTGAGGAGTGGGGGGTCATTGAGCTGTGTGGAAAGACTCTATAGAGAGAGAGAGAGAGAGTAGAACACTAGAACTCATTCTCAATGATGCATTTTGAGAACTTAATAAAGCTCCTACTCGTGGAAATTTTGATAAAGAGCCACTTAAAACAAAAAATTAGCGCAAGTTCCCACAAACTTAATTAAATAGGCTTCATGAACATCATTGGGTTTTTTTTTTTAAATCAAGCATGCATATATTAATAAAATATAAAATATTACAAAACAGCCCTCCAATAGACGACTTCCACGTAGCCAACTCACATTAACTAGCATGTCCCCCCACTGCATGGTATTACGCACGCTGCCCTATCCATTCCCCATTCTCTCCCCACGAAACCAGACGACAAACTCTCTCCATTCTCTCCCACGGAACCCAGACGACAGCCCTCTCTGCCACAACAACGACGTAGATCTTTCCCATGGAGTTGCATCCATTTATTAAGGAGGTTAGGGAATAGACTTTAAAGGCTGGTTTTAGAAAAGAGTTTTGGTGGTCATGAACGAATTATTGTCGCAGTTCATCTCTTTTTCTGCGGTCATTCATGGCGCTGTGAACTGGGAAAGGGGTTTTGGTGGGGAAGGCACAGATCAATCTCTTTTTTAAGTGTGGGGAACAGTGCTCTCTTCATTTGTGGGTCTTAATCATGCGTGGGTTTGTGTGTTGTGAATTTTTCCAATTTTTTTACGTGACTTTGTGTTATTGGAGGGCTATTTTTCTTCTATTACCAGTTGGGCTGTTCGAAAGTGTTTATACATATTGCATTGTTCATTTTTTTTTTTTTTGAAAGAAATCACCATTTCATTAAACCAAGGAAGATGGAGTTACATGATTACAGGGAGGTCCAAAGACCACAACAACCGAATCCTCCTCTAGCCTAAGGGCATCCTTGGCCAGATTGTGTGCCATTTGATTGCCACACCTCCTGACAAAAACCACAGACCATTGGCCTAACCTGGAGAGTACCAAACCAGTGTCATACATGACCATTCCCACCCTATCCCATCTCTCAAGCTGATGATTAATGCCATTCACTATCTGCACAGCGTCCCCTTCCAGGATGACAGGGCTGAACTCCATGTCCCTAGCCAGAGAAGCTGCCTGGAAAGCTCCTAAACCTTCAGCCAATAGAGGGTCAGGAATGCTTGAGATAATGAGCTGCTTTGTAACTAAGATCCTGCCCTCATGGTCTCGGGCCACCAGACCAATGCCAACCTTAGCTTGAGGCACATCCACAGCAGCATCCCAGTTGATCTTAATAGAGCCTGAGGGAGGAGGATACCACCCAGTCATTCGAGTACTAGAAGCTTGAGGAGTACTTTTCCTACTTCCTTGGGCCTCCTTATAAGCTGCAAGTGATAAAGATGCTTGACTCACCACCAGGTTGGGATGCATGAAGGAACCCTCAAAAACCAGTTTATTCCTTCTAAGCCATATGTTCCTGGATATGACTGAAAACAGTTCCATTAGAGGTTGAGTACCCTGCTCTCTGAGGCACTCGAATAGATCCTTAAAACTGTCCACCCTGAAAGAGCTTTTTTGGAAAAATATGTGGCTTTGACTCCATACATCCATGGCAGAAATGCAGTTCCAGAGAGCATGAGTGGTGGTTTCCTCTTCCAAGCAACAGATAGGGCATATAGGAGAGTCCACAATCCTTTTCCTGCAGAGGTTGAGCTTTGTAGGGAGAGCTTCTAAGCATGCACGCCATAAGAAAGATTTGTTAGCATTGGGGATCTGCATCTTCCACAAGTCAGTCCAGTCCCTCTGCCTCGGTAACCCCCTAGAAGATTGTCCCTTGAGCTGTGCATAGAGTTCCTTTTGTAGGTGATAGGCACTCTTAACTGTGAAAGAGCCATCTTTGGATCCCAACCAGATTAGTTTATCCATAAGACCAGATGAGCTTAAGGGAATTCTCTGGATCACTGCTGCTACCTCAGGGCCAAAAACTTCTGTTATCAAGCCTCTATCCCACTGCTTAGTTTCTTGGTTTATGAGTCTAGCCACTTTCTCATCCTCCAGCAGAATGTTTACAGGTGATTGGATTCTGTAGCTTGTAGGTTGTGGCAGCCACCTATCTTTCCATATTTTGGTGCTTTGACCATCACCAATACGCCATATGGAGCCTTTTTCTATCAGACCCTTTGCAGCACAGAAACTTCTCCATATAAATG
Organism: Carya illinoinensis; assembly: GCF_018687715.1. Classification (NCBI taxonomy): domain Eukaryota; kingdom Viridiplantae; phylum Streptophyta; class Magnoliopsida; order Fagales; family Juglandaceae; genus Carya; species Carya illinoinensis. The sequence continues at coordinate 27,755,119 of NC_056757.1, forward strand.
AAGGTCTATAACCCACTTTGGCTTGAAAGAAATCAACACTTGGAAAATATTTCAATTTTAGAACCTGTGCAGCAAGGGAATTGGGCTGTTGGATGATTCTCCATCCTTGTTTAGCCAAAAGAGCTAAATTGAAACTCTCAAGGTCCCTAAAACCCAAACCACCTGCGGATTTTGATCTTCCCATTTGACCCCAAGATACCCAGTGCACCCTTTTTTCATTTTGTAGATGGCCCCACCAGTAATGGTGCATAATTTTGTTGATTTCATTCAAAAGGGATTTAGGAAGTTTGAAAACTCCCATGCAATAAGTGGGAAGGGCTTGAATCACAGCCTTGAGAAGTATTTCCTTCCCTGCCTGAGAGAGAAACTTGTTTTTCCAGTTGCTGATTCTTCCTCTGATTCTGTCAGTGATACCCTTAAAAGCAGCATTCTTAGATCTACCAATGAGAGCTGGTAATCCAAGGTACTTCTCATAGCTTGAGGAGGCCCTTGTTCCAGCCAGTTTCAAAATATATTCCCTTGCAGCTGGCTTTGTACTGGAACTGAAGAAAATAGAGGTTTTGGTCTTGTTAAGTTTCTGACCCGAGGCTTCTTCATAAAGGTTCAGCAGAGCCTGGGTAGATGACCACTCTCCTGCATTGGCTCTACAGAAAATCAAGCTATCATCAGCAAAAAAGAGGTGATTGATGCTAAGCTTCCCCCTGGAAATGGGAAAACCATGAATCATCTTGATACTTTCAGCATGGTTCATTAAGCTACTAAGCACCTCAGCCACCAATATGAAAAGATAGGGGGAGAGAGGATCTCCCTGTCTGATTCCTCTAGTTGGGATAAAACTGCATTGAGAGCTACCATTTATAAGGAGAGAATAGGATACTGTAGTTACACACTGCATGACCAAGTTAATCCATCTATTGCTGAAGCCCATCTTACCCATGACCCTTCTCAAGAAGACCCATTCCACTCTATCGTAGGCCTTGCTCATGTCTAACTTTATGGCCATATATCCTTGCTTCCCTTTGCCTTTGGTTGACATTGCATGAAGAGTTTCAAAGGCCACTATGACGTTGTCCATAATCATTCTGCCAGGGATAAAAGCACTTTGGGACTGTGCAATAATAGAAGGGAGAATCAGTTTGAGTCTATTCGAGAGAACTTTGGACACCACCTTATAAAACGACATTGCAAAGAGAGATAGGCCTAAAATCCAGGACAGTTTGGGGACATCTGATTTTTGGAATTAGTACTATGAAGTATCATTAATAGCTGCAATATTACCATTCCCATTTAATATTTCCAGGACAGCATCAGTGAGATCAGCTCCCACAATATCCCAGTGTGATTGGTAGAACAAAGCAGGGTATCCATCTGGTCCTGGTGATCCCATTGGATTCATATGGAATATAGCACACTTTACCTCTTCAGCTGAAAACTGTTTGGTTAAGTTGGCATTCATCTCTCTGTCTACCCGAGGATGGACCTGGTTCAGACATGCCTCAATTCCCCTTGGATTTGATGATGTAAATAGATCTTGGTAGTACTGAGAAAACAAACCAGAAATCTCTCTCAAATCTGTTGTAAAGCTTTCATCAGTCCTCATAAGCTTGTGAATTCCATTGTTCTTCCTCCTCTGGTTGGCACATTTATGGAAGAATTTAGAGTTTCTGTCCCCATCTCTTAACCACAGTTGTTTTGCTCTCTGTTGCCATCTTAGGTTCTCTTCCTCAAGAGATTTATCAATTTCCTTCTGAAGCGCTTTTATGGCTGCTGTGTTAGAGCCCATATTTGACTCCTGCATCCTCAAAAGAAGCTTTAGTTGTCCTTGTATGTCCCTCTGTTTTTTCCCAAGGCTCGAGCTCCAATGCTTTAAGGACTCCTTGCAACTTTTTAGTTTCCTCATGAATAAATTCATTTTAGGGCCCTGAGCTGAACCCTGTGCAGACCAAGTAGATTTAACAATGTTGTTGCATGCTTCATGTACATTCCAGCTTGCTTCAAATCTGAAGATCTTCTTCCTTCTTGACTCAAAACTTGAATGCCTCATACCTCTCTTTGTAGCAATAACCAGTAATGGGCTGTGATCAGAAGTTTGGGCAGCAAGAGCACTGATGTTGCAATCACAGAACAGGTCAGACCACATCAGATTACCCATAGCACGATCCAGTCTTTCTTTAGTAAACTGATCACCCTCTCTATTGTTGCACCACGTGAATTTTGAGCCTTCAAACCCAAGGTCACTCAGGCCACACCAGTCCATAGACATTCTGAATGCCTCCATCTGTGAATATGGTCTGCTAGCTGCTCCCATCTTTTCATGGTGATGCAATATCTCATTGAAATCCCCCAAACAAAGCCACGGTTTGTCCTCCCTTGGTTTGATCAATCTCAACAGGCTCCAGCTTTCCCCTCTCCTTGATGTTTCAGGGAAACCATAAAAACCAGTAACCAAAATCTGTTGGGGGCTACCCTCTTCAGTGAGTACCATAGAAATATGATTTTGTGAGAAGTTTACTAAAGAGAAGTCCACATTGCTATTCCACAAAAAAGATAGGCCCCCACTGAGGCCTCTACTTCCCACCACAAAACTACAATCAAAATGAAGTTTGTTCCTCACTTCCTCAACCCTTTTCCTATCACATTTGGTTTCCATTAGGAATATGAAGTCGGGGTACTTAGACCTCACTAGGAGGTTTAATTCTCGAACTGTACGGGGGTTCCCAAGCCCCCTACAGTTCCAGCTGAGGCCAATCATTGCTCAAGGTGGGGCTGCTCCACAGCCTCCACCAGGATTGTATTATCACTAAACTCTGATAAAACATGGGTGTCTTTATGTTTTTTCACTGTATATTCTGTGTCTAACTGGGAGACCATTTCCCTTTTCTTATTGCCCTTCCTTTTAGGAGATGTGACCAAAGAGATAGAATGATTTACCTCTCTAGCCTTTCTTTTCCAGGTGGCCCCTCTTTGTCGAGTCACTGCTCCCGTGATGCGTGGCTTGAATACTTCTTCATTATTTGTTCCTTGTATCCGATCCCTATTAACTTCAGGTGAGGCTGAATTGAGTACAGGAGAGGCTAACTCCTTGACAGCTGGATGTTGGCTGTTAGAGATAACAGCCTCCACCATAGGTGCGATCAGAGACTCAGTTGGCATGTCCTTGCCTGGCATTGACAAAACATTTGCTTCCTTAACTTTATTTCCAATAGAATTAGTGTCTTCTTCCCCCCCTACTTTCTGTTTCAGGTTGGTTTCGCCTTCTTGCCCTTTTGAGGAGTCAGTATGCTGCCAATGCTGATGACTTGGGCCACCAGACTTGCCTCCATACTGCCTGCCATCAAAAATCTTGGAGTTCATTGGCTGAGCCCGAATCCAAGGGCCAAATTGCATGGTCTTTGGATCATCACCAGATGTAGGTCCCCTTTGTTGAGTGCATCTTTTCCTTTTGTGAGCCAAAATGCCACAGTGAAAACAGAAAGACTGTAGTCTTTCATATTTTATTGCGATCCAGTGTTTTATGTTATTCAGTTCCATCCATTTACCCCGTAGAAGGGGTTTGTGTAAGTCCACTGCAACTCGTATTCTCATACATTTCCCCCATGCCACCCCATCTGAGTCTGCATCGACTCTAATGACATGGCCAACTGAGGAGCCCAACTGTTTACCCACTTCCTCTGTCATTGCTCCCCAAGGAAGGCCGTGGAGTTGAATCCAGAAGGGTTCAAAACGGAAGTGGATGTCATTTAAAAGAACATCTTCATCAAATTCTAGGAAGGATACTAGGTTCCTATCAAAGAACCATGGCCGACCCCCCAAGACTTTTTCTTTATCACCAAGAAACTGAAACTCGATTAAAAATTTAAGGTCCCCTAAATCTTTGAACTTCACCCATCCCTCCGATCTCCATATGTTCGACATGGTGACTCTGAAAGCCTCACTATTTATGCCTTTTTCGGACAACACTCCTCCAACAATGCAATGTTTGCTACGTGAAGATTCCTCTGATGATCTTGCAGAACAGACCTTAAAAACTTCCCTTTCAGCCGAAGACAGGTTCAATCTCTCCCACCTTTTGGCAAGATCCTCCTCCTCCATATTACAGGTTCACAAGTATGGAAGAACGAAAGGAAAGAACAGTACTCCCACCAGGGAAGACCAAACCACCTTACACGAGCAAGGGGACTGAAAAAACCTTACTCAGCCTCAGACTCGCGGGAGAGAGAGACAGAGAAGGCACCGTCTCCGATTTGCTTCCTACTTATCACCGACCACATCTCTTCTATTGCATTGTTCATTTTGTTGTGTAGAGTGTTGGGTTTTATCAATATGGAATAAAGGCCCATAATAAGTCCAACTTTAATACTACATCTCAGCATCTATTTACTTCCTTTCCTTGCCCAACTTTTGTCTGGTTAGACACCTAATTGTAATTGTAATTTCTTTTTAATTACGGGAAGAATCAATAGCGTTAATATTATCACATTAACGTTGTCTTCTTCGCTTTTGAAAACGGTTGGGTATCTGTGGATGTGGATCATGTCATCAAATAGTCATGTTTTCTAGTATCAGGAAATAATAATCAATATCCCAAAGGATTTTCGGATCAACCAGCTCAGCTGCTTACTATGTACGTAAGACAAATTGAAACAGCTACCCCCCATGTGGGTGGCATGAATTCTCAGGAGATTCTGCTGATTATCTGGGAAAAGGGTGTTGAACACTGTCTATCATGAATGCACAGGAACTGTGGTGTTATGCAGTTCCAGAAATTGTGCCTGAGTTTTGCAGGCCCATGAGAAAAGGATGTCCTGACTCTGAGTAGTTCCAATCCCTTGGGTTTATTTTGTCTTTGTTAGCGTCATCATTTTCATTATTTCAACATCCCCATAATACCTTCTCCCACACCATTTTCTCAGCCTTTTCTTGCAGTTTCTAGCAACAAGCCAAACAAGCTTGTTTGGATTACTTATTCATAATCAGTATTCAAATGTTAAATTTCAAATCATGCCATCAAGAAATATATAAACAAGAACATTAAAACTTTAAAATTATAACTATGACTGATCAGTTGATCAGGCTTCCCATTGTTTGATCCTGGTGTCCTTTTCTCGGTTCTTTTCAGAAGGAATGACAGCTGTGTTCTTGCTTCTTAGTTTAATGGGATCTGAATCTTAACAATCCTTTCTTTATAAAATTATTCCGGTACAAATATATTAAAATAGGGTATAATTTTCATTCCCAAATAGTTCATTTCAATGACAACTTCTCATGTTCTAGGCCAAGGATCTTTAATTAATTCCCCTTATCGTGGGTTATCACGTCGGACTCCAATGGAAGCATTTCTTTTGATGTCCCCTTCTTGATTTGACTATGTAATAAATGTCCGGATAAGTTTCTTAACTGCTTATCTTTTTCCTTTTTGTTTTTGTTTTTCTTTCTGTTTTTTTACAGGCTCGATCTGCTATACGCTGTATAATCTGCATCTGCTTTGGTTTTCTGGTTCGTTCCTCTTGTTTCCTTTACGAATTTCAATGCAATGTTGACAAGGAAAAAGTAAATAGATGGATGGCGTTTGTGACGAATATTAACATATAGATATATACATATATATATATATATAACTTATTTTTTAACCTTGTCGGGGAAAAAAGAGTCTCATATATATGGGCAAGGACCTCACTAGAGGGTTACAAGAAAAAGATGGTGGGACTAAGCCTTGGACAAACAGATGCGGGTTTGTACTGTCACTCAACTGGAACAACAATCCTTTCTGTTAATTACCTCTAATGGCCTTCTTCATTTATCTTGGATCACATCCACATCGAGTCACTGATCTTTTGATGATTCTGTGAAAACTTTGTTTTCTTTTTCAGCTTTTCATTGTTTCTAATTTCAGGTGGCACCTACTCCAAGAAAGTCAATGAATGGTGGTGGAATGGTCTCAAAATGGCTGTCTACTTCGCTTTCTGTGGATGATAATGAAGGATCACTGGCTGAAACCTGAGGTCGTGGTGCTGATGTGTCCAAGAAACTGTAAGGGTTGTGATTGGTTGACTGTTGCATTGCCATTAAAAACGGAGAGTGGTGGTGGGGATGGGGATAAAAACCAGATGCAGCTTGAACTTCTTCACGGGGCCTATCCCAAGATCTGCCCATCTTCTTATTGCTCTTGGGACCTGATGAACACAAATTAATCACAAGAACTCAAGATACACAAAAAGCAGAAGATAAACAAAATAAATCAAGACATTCAACTTGGTTCAGCTGCAAAGAGAGCGACAGATCAAACAATGGAACAAGAAAATGAGGCACGATATGAACGAATGACAAAATCATGAGTAGCAGCACAGATACCAAATGCATCCAAACTGAAGGAACAAAAAGGAATAGGGGCAAAGGGCAAACCAGGGAAGAAATCAAAAGACGCCTGTTGTGCACAGAAACCACTGTAAGGAAGGACTTTGCTGCTTGAAATTGCTTCTCCACTGGTCATGAGGGGTGAACCATTTAAGCCACAATCAATCACACTACTGGCACCATTAAATGTTCCAAATGGAAAAGAAGTATTATTGATTAGTCCTCCGCTTGGGAAATCGAGACAGTATGGTAGTGTTTCTGTTCTTGTGGCTGCATCTCTGCAAGCAAGGCTAGGATTTTCCTCCATCCTCCTGTATACAGATTGACCCAACTTCCTCCTCCTGTAAGCACTGGATTGTTCTCTAAACTTCCTAGCCATTATAACATGCCAATGGTTCTTGACTGCGTTATCAGTTCTTCCAGGGAAAAGCCTAGCTATCATGGCCCATTTATTGCCATAAAGTCTATGAGCTTGCATTAGCCTTTCTTCTTCTTCTTCGCTAAAAGCTCTTCTGTTGATCCTTGGGTCTAACTGGTTAAACCATCTCAGTCTGCAACTCTTACCTTTTGACCCAGAAAATCCAATAAAATAAAAGGAATAATTCTTATAAAGAAAAGAATAGTGCAACTATTTTGATATATATATATATATAAAGTTCAACCTAAGGATAGGAAATATTATTATGAAGAATAAATAACTAAAATGCAAGGTATTGATCTTTGTCTCACTTCCTTACCTGATCTTCCTTCCAACTTCTCTGCTATGAGGTTCCAGTTCTGGGGGCCATAAAGAGCCACAAGTTCCTTGAGCTTGGTATCCTCTGCAGGCCTCCAATGTCCTCTATTGCAAAGCTTTGACTGCCCACTATATGTTTCCTTCCCAGTCAGCGCATTCTCATTCTCATCCGAGTCCTTATCATCCAGGCCGACATTCTGATTCATTCTTTCATTGTTTTGCCCAAAACCATATACGCCGTCAGAGACCTTAACCTCCCCAGCATTATTGTTGTGGTGCTCTTCAAAGCTTCTTGTAATGGAGTTCGCCATGAATGGGAAACCCCAACTAGCTCTCCTATTTTCAACCTCAAAACTCTTGGAGATAGTACTTTCTTGTGAAGAAGAAACTGCAGTAGCTACTCCATAGTTGGGAATGAGGGAGACAGAACCCATGTCTGCATAAACCATCCCCAGGGGCGAAGTGATAGAGGAAGGAGTACGGGATGAGTTGCAACTGATCAGGTTACTTGGGTTTTCTTGTGCAAACTTGTTGGTCATGCCCTTATTTCCTATATCACAGACGCGGACGATTAAGAACTGATATGTGCGATGCTCTTTGTTGCCTATTGTGCCATCACCGGAAGCATTCTAGCTAGCTGCTAAGATACCAATATAAGGGTTTCAGGTAAACAACAGAAACAGTTTAGCAGCTCGAAACAACCGAAACAGCGGAAGTGTTATTAATAGAGAGAGACCCTCGTCTAGACTTCCCGGCCCTCTCACAGACTCGGAATATCAGGCAGAAAGAGAACATACCTTTAAGAGTAGTTAGGCACCCTGACCCACCCCTGACCTTTTTTAACTCATCAACTAGTTCTTATTATTATATTACTATCCTCACTATTCTCCAAACACATAACCCCCACGTTATTCGCACGTGTGAAAGTGAGACACAGACCATTTATCTTTCTCTCTCTCCTTTTTCTACACCTATATGGAGGGGTTGGAGGTTCTTAGGGTGTCCCCTTGTTAATTGACAAGAAAGAGTAATAATGTGATGTGTGCCAGGTTGAGGTTGTGCAGAGGCTAGACACCTCTCTTTTCAAGGCAGAAGAAAATGAGACTTCAACCCAACAAACACCGTGTCATCACTAGTAAATAAGCTACAGTCGCCATCTTCACACATCACTGCTTTTAAGTTTTAACCATATGAAAGGAAGTTTAACTTAGTCAGTTTACTACCTGAAGTCGACCCCAATGCCAAATGCTTTGGCAAAGTCTAACTTCGTTAGGTTGTAATTAATCTGATCTGATTTCATTTTAGATATATTTTAGAATCGAATTAGAATATCTCAATTTTAAAATTTAAATAATTGATATTGCAATTATTACATCCTTAAATCAGTAATGGTATCAGTACTTCTATTTTTATTTATTTCGGTCGGATTTGGTCTAATTTTTCTGATACAATAGACCTTAATATAATATATTGTAATATATTATAATTATATTATAGAATATAGTGGTATATTATAATTTATAATATAGTGATATAATATTAATATAACTACTAATACAATAAACTATAATGATAATATATAATTATTTATATAGAATTTTAAAATTTAATATCATATTAATTAGTAATTTATCATATAATATAAAATTATTTTATATATAATTATATATATTCTACATAATATAAAAATATTTTTTACAATATAAAAAATTAAAATATATATATATGAATCGGGTCAATCCGATGTTAAAAAGTAAAAAAAAAAAAAATCAGAATCGACCAATTTTCACCGATTTTCAAAAAAATAGAATTGATATCAAACTAAACATAACATACCGATTCAGTTGGATCCGATCCAATTTATCAGTTTTCTGGTTTTTTTTTTTTTTTAATCCCTAAACTTCATTAGTCTAGTCTCTCAATAAAGTTTTGTTTGTTTAACTTTCTTGGTTCATATTAAAAATATTTCAAATAATTTATATATAATAATGAAGTAGAATAAAAATATTTAATAACAGTTTAATTCTCAAACAAGCCTTTATACATCACCAATTGAACTTGCACTTATAATAAAAATACATTTTATTTTAACAAGCAGTTCATTTGTTATTTGATTAAGTTCAAATTTATTCACGAGCTTCTTACCAAAATCGATTATTCAATTTAATTACAAGTTTTGACAAACAAACTTTAGTTTTTTGTTAATATATTTATATAGTTTATGTATACATATACTAATTATTATAGACAATGCTACTCCCACAAAGGGATTCTACCGAAACCTTCACCGAAAACGTAAATATTTTATATCTCTTTTTAAAATATTTTTTTAAATTTAATAAAAAAAATTTAAAAATAAATAAAAATCATAAACTCATTTAAAAATATTTACTTAACTATTAAGTAAAAAAATAAAAATAGGGAATCGGTGGCCACTATATGTGTACACAGCATTTTCCAATTATAAATTCAAACATGTATGGTTTTAGGAACACAACTCCTTATTTATCTCTTCAACTATTTAAGATATTCTCATTACAAATATAAAGATAAAACTATAGCAAAATAAATGCGTAGTTATTCGAATTTGTACGAGTTGGACTAAGATATATAAGAGGTTTAAGGTTAAATAATCGATCATAGTTTTATATTTCTGAACAACTTATTACATAAACTAATCAGGCTAACTCAATTATAGTTTTATTAGTGTTAACCTTCGGTGAAAAGCTAGATGATAGAAACTAGCAATATCACCCGTGACTCTTCAGCCATTGGCCTTTAAATGAGTCTTTCTCCCTAGGTTTATGAAGAATATATATTGAACATCTATTTTGCTAACTCCTTGAGTGGAGTCCTCTGATCTCCTTCTCATCCTTTCCATTCTCCATTTTGCTCCTAATTGAGCCAAACTTACTCATTTTTCTTTATTTTTTTTAATGGTTCAAGTCAGATCTACTATATATACTTTGGGTATATATCCTCCTTGCCCCATGCACCACATCATTGTTCCCCTTAGTCATCAATCGATTGTATCCAACAGGCAACTATTAACCATAAGCTAGAAGCTGATATTCACAAGAACAAAAGGCAGAAAATTCTACAAAGTCCACCTCAGTAGTTCTAAAATATTCACAACTTTTGTCCTTTGCTATTTCGGTTGTAACCAACTTATTCTATTTTTATTCTCATCTTTGATACCGCATGTTGCACTACCTGACTACATAAAGGCAAGAATCTCTTGTAATCGTTGAGTTGAATACACTGAATATTTGCATAGGCATTATACTCTCCATCCTAATATGGTATCCAGAGCCAGTAGAATAGCAGTCCTTTCCTTTTCATTAGGGCAACGTCTTCTCCTTTCCACCCATCACCCCTACCTTTGTGCCTTCTTCATTCTCTCATCTAGTCTCCATTAAACTCAATTCTGAGAATTATATTGCTATGGAAAGTTAGATTAGAGCATACTTACGAGGCCAGGATCTGTTTTCTTATGTAGATGGCACACAGACACCACCCCTCAAAATGCTCCCTTCCGAACCCAATACTAGTCCCAAAATCACCCCATGTTTCTCTCTTGGCAATGAACAAATCAAATCATCTTGAATATCCTATTCTCTTCTCTAACAGGCTCTGTAGTTGCTCATATGATTTCTACAGGCACTTCCCACAAGCTCTGGACTTACCTTGAATCCATGTTCAACTCTCACTCCCAAGCCAAAGAGTTTCAAATCATATTTCATCTTACCAATTTATCTAAAGGTGACCAATCCATTTCGGATTATTACAGCAAAGTAAAGATGTTTGTTGATACATTTGCTACAGTTGGGAGCCCACTTTTAGACAAGGAATTTGTTGCATACCTGCTCAATGGTCTCGATCCCAACTAAGAATCCTTCATCACCTCAGTCACAACCCGAACCGAACCCATTGCCTCACATGAGCTTTATCACCTTCTTCTCATATGTGAGAGTAGGATGACTCATAACTCTCATTCCCCCATATCCTCATCCTTTGAACCATATGCTAGCACAAATAGCCCACGAGACCAAAAAGGTTGAGAGTTTTACCGAGGAGGTCGAAATGGCAGAGACCGTGGAAGGTTTCCCTCTAACAGGGGACGTTCTTACTCCCATTCACCTCAAAATTTCTCTTCACCCAACCATACCCAACAGCGGCCTACATGCCAAATATGCAACAAACCTGGTCATGTTGCTTTGTAGTGTCACTTTCAGTTTGATCATGCCTACCAATATGACCCTCCCTGATCCTTCACTGCTAACTATACCTCTCCATTAGCCATTCCAAATCAAACGTGTTATCCAAATAGCGTCGCAACTCACCATATAACCCAGGACATTTCCCATCTTAATCTTTCATATAAACCATACAATGGATAGGAACAAATTCGAGTTGGCAACGGAACAGGTCTTCCCATACATAACATCGATGAATCTTCTTTTTCTATTAACTCTACCTCCTTCAAGCTTTCTAATCTTCTTCACGTTCCCTCAATCACAAAGAATCTTATTTTTGTGTTCCAATTATGTACTAATAATGCGTGTTTCTATTCCATGATACCCATTTTTCATGAAGGACAAGGTAACTAGGAAGCTCCTCACCAGTGGACTAACTCTTAATGGCCTTTATCACTTCCCCTCCTCTCTGCTGTTGTCTTCTTCATATGTTAGTCTTGGTGAGAAAGCTTCAATCGTCTATTGGCACAAGAGATTTGGCCATCCCTCTCTCGAAGTTGTCTCCAAATTGTTGCATTCTCACTATTTGCCTTATTTCCCAAACCATTCTTCATTTGTTTGTTCTGATTGCCCTTTAGCCAAGGCACATCAGTTGCCTTTTTCTTTAAGTACATCTTCTTCTGTAAAGCCCTTGGATCTATTATGGGTCGATGTATGGGGCCCAGTTCCAATTGTCTTAAGAAATGAATTCAAATACTATCTTTCCACAGTTGATCATTTTACACGTTTTACTTGGTGTTTTTTTCTTAAAAATAAATCGGATGTCTTAATTGTTCTCACCTCATTCATTCAATTTGCTGAACGGCTTTTTAATACAAAAATAATTTTGATACAAACCGATGACGGAGGAGAATTTCTTCCTCCCACAAAACCTTGCAAAACTCCTGGCATAAACCATCACTTTTCTTGCACTCATACCCACCAACAAAACGACCTTGTAGAGGGAAAACACGACCATATTGTGGAAATTGGGCTTACACTTCTAGCCCAAGCCTCTCTCCATTTTTTGTTTTGGGCCAACACCTTTGAAACTGCCACTTATCTCATAAATTTACTCCACACTCCCATCCTACAAAATCACTCACCTCACTTCATGATTTATCATAAACACCTCGATTATTCTTTTCTCAAAATTTTTGGGTGTGAATGTTGGCCCAATCTTTGCCCTTATAACAAACACAAATTAAGTTTTAGATCCACTTCATGTCTTTTGCTTGGATATAGCTCATCTCACAAAGGTTACAAGTGTTTTGATTATAACAAAAATTATCTCTATATTTCTAGCAATGTCACTTTTAATGAGACAAGCTTTCCTTACACAAAGCTCATTCCTGTTCAAACTAGCCCACAACCTAGTTCTCGTATAATGCCTCTTCCGGTTTTTCCACTCTCTATTCTTGGCCCAGTCCCACATGAGTCCAATCCTTCTATTTCTAATTTTCATCCCTTTAACTCTAGCCAATCTTGCCTCTACCTCAAAACAGTCCACTTTCACATCTTTCTATCCCAAACACCTATTCACCCAATCCGCTTAATCCATTACCCACTCCATCTTCTCATTCCACACCTCAGCCCAACATATCCTCATTTGTTCCTAATTCCCCATCATCTTTCCAAAATCCTACTCCTGAAATCCCTAATTCCTCAACTACAATCTCACCTCCTTCGGCTCCTCCTCAAACTTCTTAGTCTCACTCTCTCTTAATTCCTCCACATTCCCCGATTATAACTCGCTCTCACACAAACTCCTCCCGATCTTGAATCTCCCCTGATGGAACTGTTCTGCATCCAACTTAAATTGTTTTCTCTCCACTGTCATGGTTCCCGATGAACCATCCTCATACACTATAGCCTCTAAATTTCCTGAATAGCAACCTGCCATGTCTCAAGAATATCAAGCTCTCATGAAGACCAATTCTTGGACTTTAGTCCCTCCCTCCTCTGTCTCTAATGTTGTTGTTTGTCGTTGGGTATTTTGCACTAAGATGCACTCTGATGGGTCTATTGAAAGAAGAAAAGCCAGACTTGTGGCCAAGGAGTTTCACCAACAAATTTATAGACTATACCGAAACCTTCAGTCCTGTGGTGAAACCCTCTACAATTAGGTTGGTGCTGTCGATTGCTATTGCTCGTGGCTGATGTCTTCGTCAAACAAACATTCAAAATGTATTTTCTCCATGATAAGCTCTCTGAAACAATCTTTATGCAACAACCGCAAGGTTTTGTTGATCCCTTGCAACCAAACTTTGTCTGCAAACTCAACAAGGCCATTTATGGCTTCAAGCAAGCTCCACGAGCTTGGTTCTCGGAACTGAGCTCATGGTTTATCAGTTATGGTTTCTCAGCATCTAAGGGTAATCCTTCTCTGTTTATACTGCATACATCAACCCTTTGCATGTTCATTCTAGTGTACATCGATGATATGGTCATAACTTCTTCATCTTCGGCTGCTATTGATGATTTAATTTCAACTCTTGGTAACATGTTTCTAGTAAAAGATTTAGGCTCATTTTCATACTTTCTCGATTTGGAAGTTGACAATCTTACTGATGGTATTCTGATCACTCAAAGAAGATATATATCTAATTTGTTAAAAAAGGCTAATATGGCTGGTGCTAATCCCATTCCCTCCCCCATGTCGGCCTCAATAAAACTCTCCAAGTTTGATTCCCCTTCTTTTGATTATGTTACTTTGTTTGGAAGTACTGTTGGTAGTCTGCAATATCTCTTCTTAACTAGGCCTAATGTGTCTTTTGTTGTTAATAAAGTGTGCCAATTCATGCAAGACCCCAAACTACTTCACGAGACAGCAGTGAAAAGAATTTTATGTTACCTAAAATCCATCATAAACTATGGCATTTTCCTCTCCAAAGCCTCACCCTTTACACTGCATGCCTACTCTAATACTGACTAGGCAGGGTGCTCAGATAATAAACGATCTACATGAGGATATTGTATTTTTCTTGAAAATCATCTTATTTCGTGGAGTTCAAGAAAGCAACACAATGTTGCTCGTTCTAGCACAAAGGCTGAGTACAAATCCTTAGCTAACACAAGTGCCAAACTTATATGGCTGCTAACACTGATTAAAGAGCTTGGTTTTTCTCTTTCAAAACCCCCTATCTTGTGGTATGATAATCAAGGGGTGACATATTTGACATCTAATCCTATATACCATTTTTGCACTAAACATATGGATATGGTTTTTTATTTTATGCGCGACAGAGTGGCTGCCAAGACACTACAAGTGCATTTTTGCAGCAGGAAAGATCAATTTGCGGACCTGTTTACAAAGCATTTGTGGCTTATTGGTTTTCCAGTTTTAGATCAAGTCTAACTGTGTGTGACACCTAGTTAGACTCGTGGGGGTGTATTAATCATAAGCTAGAAGCTAATATTCACAAGAATAAAAAGCAGAAAATTCTACAAGTCTAACTCAGCTCTAGAATATTCACGACTTTTGTCCTTTTCTATTTCGGTTGTAACCAACTTATTCTATTTTTATTATCATCTATGATATTGCATGCTGTATATTTTTATTCTCGTCTCTAATATTGCATGTTGTACTGCTTGACCATATAAAGGCAAGAATCTCTCTGTAATCATTGGGTTGAATACAATGAATCTTTGCAAAGGCATTATACTCTCCATCCTAATAGCAGCAACTAACCACCTTCATTCTCTACCAACACACGAACATGTGCACAGCCTCTATAATCACTTGTAATTATTAAGAATATAATACAAATAATTAAATTTACGTTATTTTATCAGTTTAAGCTTTTGACACACGTGGTTTTCACAGTAACATCATGACAATTAAGCTTCCTCCATTAACTTATCAAGCTGTGATGACACCTCTCATATCTACTTTCGTTTCTTTCAAGATCAAGTTGACACACTCTCTTATCCAAAGATGAAGAATGAGAGTTCATATATAAGCGAACTCGTCCAAGTATAATGCTAACACAATTAAGCACAATATTACTTAATTTGTAGTCATTCTAATAAGCCAATCAAAACAATCAATAACAATGTTGTTTCGGTCACCTACCCGACTTCGCGCGCCTTGAACTCCTTTCATGAAAATTAGGCCAAAAAATTCAGAACAAAACCAATTTATTGACTCCATTTATTAATTTGAGTTGTAAAAATTGTTATTGGATATTTGTTGAAATCCTCACTCTCCTTTTATACCTTTAAAACTAAGAGCCTATCACTTTATAAAAAAAAATTAAAGTGTACTGTTTGCTGAAAATATCTGCAATCGAATTTAATTTTCTTGCCAAATTAATGTGAATCCCATAGTACTACATATGGTTATAATTAGTAAATTTGGGAATTAATTGTTTTTTATTTAATTGGCTAAAGTTTCATTTGGTTACATAGATTAGATATGATGATAAATATGTGAATAGTAGTGAAATGATTTGAATTAAAATTTTTATGAAGTTTTACCAAAGCAGAGAGAAAAAGCTATATAAAAGTATTATAAAATTAAAATATTATTCGAATATAATTTTTTTTATTTGAAAATGTTGATATATATATATTGAAAATTTATAAAAATTGTAATGATTATATAAAAAAATTGAAAAATTAAAAATAAAAAATATTTGTATTTGAATAATGTTTAAATATTGAGACGGAATGAGATAGTATATGAAATCAAACAGGGCCTAAAGCTTCTTGCAGATCCCAATTCCTACATTATCTAAATAGTATCTTCTTCATTCATAAGATCACTAGAATGTAAATTCCAATGTTAATTCTTATCAACATGTAGTAGTCTGAACAACTGATCTTATTTCCAATTACCTCGACATAATCCAAGATAACATGAGATTTACCTTATTTCAAGACTATTAAATGTTATAATGACATATTATATATATATATATATATATATATATGTAATTATAAGATCGATCCCTATGTGACTGACCCCTACCGAGAAGAGAAGGTCTCCTCCTAAACCTTTTTATATTTTCCCGCAAAATTCGAAAGATCAAACTCAATAAAACCAGTTCAAAGGATGGGCCATCTAGGGCGAGTTCTAGACTGCCTTACATTATTGGCTGAACTGAACTCTTACCCAAAAATAATAGAAGAAAAAGAAAAACTTCAAAAAGGACGTTCTGTTTAATATAGAAAGAAAAAGCTCAATAAATTAGGAAACTTCTTCAGTCCTCACTTACTCCACGTAAAACCCAATGGCAGACGTTTTATATTAAATTTTGCAGTGTGTCAGGAATTATATACTGCCTGTGCTGTGAAGAACGCTCAAAAGGGTTTTTGGTCAAAAACTTTGAGAGCCAACCGGCCCTGACAATTTAGAGTTACTCCCAACCTCTACAACTCTCTTAATTAGAACATAGGGTCCCAACCAAAGCAGGCAGGCATGTTTGTGTGTTTCTAAATATTTTTTTCGTTCGCAATGAGCTGAGTGGAGTCTGTGACTGTAGTAGTACTAGTTCATGCCCATAGCATTTAAGATGCATGTGACCAGATCATTGGACTCTCTTGTTGTCATCATGACCAGGATAGCGTTAGACTTCTAACTGTTTTGAATATGAATCATTGCATTATTTTGCAACAAAAAAAAAACATGTTATTTAACTCAAATTTAAGGGTTTTATACGATATGATCAGATGTATAGCTTCTACTTGTATGAGTTTGTGATTCTGACGAGTATGCAATTTGTGATTCTGACGAGTATGCAATGTACGCACATTCGCAGGTGAAAAGCCACGTTAAGTCATCCCCTCGTTTGGAAATAAGAAATATTTATCTTATTTTATCGTTATAATTTTTTTTTAATTTTTACATAAAATATAATAAATAATTTAATTTTTTTAAAATCTTAAAATAATAATAATTTTAAAAAATAATATTCTAATAATATTTTATTCAACTTTCAACTATAATCTCTATTCATTTCATCTCAATTCATTATCCGAACTCTAATTTAATAGAAACAGAAGCATATCACTAATCTATGAGTAGCCCCTTGGATTATATCAATAGGTAAGAACAATGACCACAGTAATTCTAGCATCTTCATCTATGCATACAGAAGATGTATCTATATATATACGTTCTTGATCCGGTTTGTGACTTAAGAAATTTCAAATAAAAAGTTTGCTCGACGCTCACACGAAACTTAAGCAGAGAGTTTACTCGACACTTGTTCTAACAAATATTAGATAGAGAGTTTACTCGATACTTACTTGACACCTTGCTCGAACAAATAACACAATAATTGAAAAATTAAAACTTTCGCCATATAACCCTATATGTATATTAATTATGAATAATATAGTCATTCTGAGCATTATATCTTATCCCAAAGTGTATTTTGTCATTTTTCAAAATAATAAAATTATCTACAATTTTATAAATATAGACACATTATGAAACCACGTAAATTTTTATACCGTATGGTTGATTTTTATTTTTAATTTACTTCTCTATCATCGTTTTTCCCAACAGTACTAGGAAAAAAAAATGATGCCATATATAGTTTCTTAAGAGGACGACATTCAAACCCCCATTGGACCATGTGCACAGACAATTGACAAAGGACAATGGATGGGTTGGTCTCCAACTTTTCAAACCAAATGCAAATTAAGCGAGTGAGCCCTTCGCGGGATACGGCTAGCTTGCGCCCTCTGAAACTTAGAGCACTAGTAATGGTAGATAAAAATCAAGAGAAATATTTTTTACAATCGAGAAATATAGTCGTCGTATAATCATAGAGAAAAAAATGAATTAATACGAGACTTACATAAAAAAAAAAAAATTATTTTTATAACTTTTTTTTATTCATGTAGGTCTCCCTGAATATAAAATAATTTTTTTATAATTTTTTTTTATTCATTCCGTACAACCGACTGTACGCCGACTGCATTTGCCGACTGTATCTAGCAAAGCTCAAAAATCAATGCAAAGTAAGGTGTAATTTGAATAATGAATTAAGATAAAATGAGTTGAGATAAAAATTAAAAATTAAATCAAATATTATTTTTTAATATTATTATTATTTTAAAATTTTAAAAAATTTAATTATTTATTATATTTTGTGTAAAAATTTAAAAAAAAAATTATAATAATGATTAAATGAAATAAGTTGAAATCACTCTTAATATTTAGTTAACAATTCCATTAAATCTACTATATTGAAAGTGCCAAATATAAATTTTTTATTTATAAACTACATTACTACAGTGTGTCTACATATTTAGATAGGTACTGTTTACCATCTATTAATTATTTTATCACTTATTTCTCTCTCCTCACTCTCTCTCTCAACAGAAGGAAAAATAATAATTAAATTATTAATTAACATATTGTTAGTATAATTACAAAATATGAAAAAAAATTACTATTTTAACTTAGAGTATTAGCATTAGTTTCATCAAAACCATCTTCAAAATTTGATGAAAAGTATATGTTTTTCATAAATTCAAAACCTTCATATCCATAACTCCACGTATATTGAATGAGCTATTGGATTTATCAAAATAATAATATAATATTATTTTTTTAATAATAATATTTTTATTTTATTTTTTTCATATTTTACAATTATACTAACCATATGTACATTAATAATTTAACTTAAACGTAACTTGTTAATTTTCAAATTAAACAGGTTTTCAGATTAATAGCTTGTTAATTTTCAGATTAAGCTAGAGTCTGATTGAAATGAGATAAGATCTATCCCTATGATGGATGGCCCGATGGGTTGAGGATTTCTTTTATTCTAATTGAAATGGACAACAAGAAATGTGGTATGACAAATATTGCTGAAATTAGAGAAATACAATCCTGAGAGAGACCAATACAATTCATTTAATAGCCAACAGCATACGAGGGAAAGAAAGAGGGGGCAGTTGGACGGGACTTTAATTGAATGAAAGAATAAAATATTGATTTGGTCCTTCTACAGTGTATCGCCAAAGATGAAGGTTGTGAGTAATTTACTATGGAAAAATATAGTTGCAAGCATAATTATGCACTAATCTGTGCACCAATGTGATGTGATTGGTCAAAAAGTAAATTTTATTGAAAACAGTATTAATTTAAATCTTAAGTATGAATAAATCAGTATTAGTACACAGATTAATGCGCAACCGTGCTTGTATGTAGCAAAACTCATTTACTATAGCTCAAAGTTATGAAAACATCCTTTTGGTGAGTCCAATGCGGGAGTTTTAGTGTAAAATTCATCAAATACTAGACTTCACTGAAGTTGCCACTGCTCTAATAGATGGATAATCTAATATTGTAGGGATCTCTCTTGAATGGTAAAGACAAAAGTATAGGTGAAAACTGACCTATTCAGTTTGGTTTTACCATTGAATCGAGATCGACTGACCACCCAAAATGAGTGGTTTTGCCAACCGAAACCGACTGTATAATGAGGATGGAACCGACTCCAACCGTTAACTTTCAGTTTGATCGGTCCATGAATATTTGTTCTTCTTTTTTTCTTTTCTTAACAAAAAAAATAATACAAAAATTTAATTAAATTATTAAAATTAAAATTAAGTGATTTCTTTAATATTTTATATATGATTAATGAATATTAAATAATATTATTATATATATTGTCAATGGTGATCTTTTGGGTAAAAATTATATTATTAACTTATATAACTACTATATAAAAAACAATATAATATATATAATATTTAAAATTCTATATATACATTCAATTAGTTTCACTCCGGTTTAAAAAAATACACCCCAAGACCAACCAATAAGAGACCATCGGTCTGGTTGGTTGTTCCAATCCGGACCGATAGTCTTACTCCCTAACAAAGAGTATAGCAACTTCCGAAGTATATATATAGCTAGGGCCAAAGATGTTCCTTATAAGTATGATGTGTAACTTATCACATGCCGAGGAAAGTCTAGAAAATTGACAAACTACCAATACTCTTTCGTGGAAGCTAATGTAGCAGGTTCAACATCAGCTATGTATTTGGCACGTAAAAAAAAAAAGACTTAGAACTAAATATATTCATGTCGAAAATGGCAAAATTAATGCATGCATGGTTGAATGGAGTGCTAGTACATGATCATGCAATTACAGCTAGGCGCCATACATGACGATCGAGGTGGATGCAAGCTAGATTGTCACATGAAGTGGAAGCTGTCAACCTAAGATGAAAATGTTGTCAAATTGCCAGACCAAGAGGCAAGGCGAGGTGAGCCTAAATGTTGGAAGGAGTGGTTGGGAGCATAATTTCTTACAGAGAAGGCCAAGTTCATGCGCATGCATGGGTTTGTTAGTTAAACACAAATATTGACAGAACATATTGCAGCTTTTTACGATGACCCACGCAACATAAGTTTGTGTACGTGTAGGTTAAGGTACCCACAATTAAAGACTGGAGCCACATGAAATAGGCATGAAAACAAATGAATCACAAATTAGCTGGGTCGTCGGTCGGTCGTACCTTATGACCCTCCATATAAATAGCATCACTGATCCATGCGTTTCTTGTCGTTGGGGCTGTTTCCTTTGGAACTATATGACAAAACAAAAACATTAATATTTGTAGGGTTCTCATGTTGAACTGCATGCATGCTAAATATATATATATATATATATATATAAATAAAGAGATTATATAAATATAAATTTACAAACTGATATAACTTTATGAGATTTGTTATGTATATTTACTTTATAATAAAAGTAATTTTATAATCTAACATACTATATATCAAGTCACATCAATTTATAAATTTACTTTTGTGTCTAAAGTATTTCCCATATAATAATAGGATGATGCTATCAAGTTGAAAATTTTTTGATTTTTTTTTCTAACAATTTTTTAACATCTCCTTAAAAAAATAAAAAATATATATAATTTTATTAATAGTTACTTTCTTAATTATTAAATATAAAATAAAATATATGAATGGTAAAATTAAGGAGGCAAACTCATGAACGAATTTAGCATTTTCAATAATAATATAAGTATCTCTCTCCAACAAACCCCAGCCGAGTCACATGTTTAACGATACACCACCGATTTGTCCGATTCTGAGCTTCTTGGGCCCCTTTTTACTTTCCTATATAGATTTATATGACATGCTTTCACGTAACCTGCGTATTTAAAAAAATAATAATAATATTATTCATTATTTTAATTTTTAATTTTTTTATTATTTTATTATATAATATTAAATAATTAAAAATTATTTGTTATATTTTATTTGTAAATCTATCATCTTATACTATATTATAAAATGATGAAAAAATAAATAATAAATAGATTTATTTATTTTAAAATTATAATAAAAAAATTGATTCGCGAAAGTTTGCGTCTCCAAATATTATATAAATAATTGTTAAAAGGAATTATTATTCATGAAAGTTTAATGAATCAAGTTGGTAATATTCATTGGGTTCTTGCAATATGTATAAATGATGTGAATTTATGGGCACGAGCACTTTATATTATGGCGTCTATTTATCAGGTGCTAGTGGAAGCAAATTCAATAACCCCTGAACAAGGTCTTAGTTGTGACGTGACAGATTTGTGGTCCGTGTAGGGTACTGATCAAACAGCTATATCAGCACAGCTTACTCTTACTCCAAGCTCTCATTTATTGGCCTATTGCCTATATATACACTAAATATTATAGATCAGCTTGGGAAATAGGCGAAGACCCCACGTCTTAATGGCTCGGGATATGCATGCAGCATACCTGCAAAGCATAAATGCTTCATCTCTCACTCCCAAGTGGACAAGGAAATGCAAAGGTTTAGTTACATGCGGGGCCATATAGTTTTGGGGAAATTTACAAGTTTGGAACCATAAGGCTGGATTTGGACAATGACTTAAATTGAAATGAGTTGTAATAAAATTTAAATAAAATATTATTAGAATATTATATTTTAATATTATTATTATTTTAAAATTTTAAAAAATTAAATAGTTTATTATATTTTGTATTACGATTTAATAAAATTATAATGATTAAATGAGATAAATTAAATGTAAAATTTTACTCTTTTTACTACAAATTATGAAAACTAACCCTATTACATCCTCATCCTCACACCACAAAAGAATTTGCACTTTATACTCTAAATCAATAATGATTTTTGAGATTAATAAAAAATAGGGGACGTGACATAATCTTGACAGTTAAATCTAAATAAAAGATGTGAACTATGTAGTATCAAATTTTTATAGTTTGAGAGTATATACATTGCATTAGTTTTGGATACAAATTATAAAGGGAAAAATTTTAATTTGAGAATATAAGTATATTTGTCCAAATTATAAATAGGAAAATGACTTGTACAGTCTTAATATATGCAAACTTCCTATTTTGACAACGAAATGATCTGATCAAAATGGTCATTGATATTTGATAATATTAACTAAATTATTTATAAGAGTAATATTAAATACAGTTTTGAGAGATATTATTCACACCCTAAGATGTACTTCTAATTCTCTTCTGCTCATAGCCTTGGATATATTATGAAGCATTGTGCACCCTTATCATCGACGGTCCTTACCCAATTCTTTTGGATCCATTTTCAGTTTAATTCTATTTTCTTACACTTTTCATGACTTCATTGGGGTGTTCATCAAGTCCCCAAACCCTGATCCCCTTGTTTTCAATTTATTAATATCATTATTATTATGTCTTCTATCTTGACTGAAAAAAAATGACAGTGAGGAGTTAAATAAGCTCTATCAGTAACCCAAGTGATAAAGAAATAATCAGAATCCCAATTAAGGCTTAAAAAGACATGACCTCATTTCAAATTTAATACCCCCATATGATATGGTTTCCAAGATGTGAACAACTCAATAGAAAATGGACGGTTTGCATGCAGCAAGTGATAAGAGTTTGAAAGCTACTATTCAAACCTTAGGACTCGTCCCAATTCTCATAATCCTCTCATCACTCCATGATGTAACATTAGATGATTAAAAACTATTTATCATCTAATACCACATCATGAGATGATAAGAAGATGATGAGAGTTATGATAATAAATAGATTTTTTTCATCAAGAAAAGGACAGAACATTGATTCAGAGGAATTGTTTGGCGTTTTGCTTTGCAACCTGCAGATTTTCTTCTGTAGTTTTACAGTTAACTTTCTTGCTCCACAGTCTTCAAATTCAAACTCTAATGGAGAAACAAGTGATCGTTGTACCAGTCCACGTGCGTAAACCCCCACGAGCTGTTCCAAAAAAATCACAGCAAGCCCAACGTTTTGTATTTGTTATAATACTTGGGAAAGTGAGACCGACACACACAGCCAAGGAGACTCCCCGCGGTATATTGAATCCTGGAGTTTCATATTCAGACATAACCAAACTACATCTAATATAATTGATTACAAACCATCGACAGAAAATGTGCGTGACAATTGTCGATAGTTGGTTGAGGGACAGTTCGTTGTCCTGCTGAAAAAGAAGTGACATCCATTTTTTTATTTTTTTTTTGTTTGTTTGGTATGTGGTTGATGGACAATCCTGGGCTAAAATCTGAAATAATAGGCCCCATTACATCTTAGGCATACCCAGTTCACGGCACCACACCTCCATGGCTCCCGGCAAGTTACTTTTTCTGCATCTGATACCACTTCACTTCAACCTTCATCCATCTTCCTCCAGTAAACCCCTTGTCCACTCAGTCCGCTTCTCTGGGGCCTTCCTCTTGTAATCCACTATCTACTCATATTATTTGTGAAAGAGAGATTCTTTCTTCTTATGATGATTCCAAGGGCAGACCCATTATCCTGGCAGACTAACCTAAAGAGGTCAATCCTGGGATGATTTGGATGACCACAACCATGCAAGATTTCAATCTTTTGAAGTTATTGCCTAAACTCTTGGACCTATAGTGAGATGCCAACACGAAACGAGATAATTGTTAGACACACATAAGAAGTCCAACAGACATCAGTAATTATTAGATAATCATAAAATATGGATACGAGGTACTCCTAACTAACCTGTCATAGAATGTCATGTCATTAAAAATGAATGTTTATGCATTCAGTTTTAATGTCCTCACAAATTGTTATATGACTCTAAAATTACCTAATAATTCTTCCACGTAAATATAATGGAACTAACTTTATATGTCTATCACTCTCACACTCTAGGTTCTAAAATTTAGATACATGCAAGGAGAGTGATGGATCAGGTCCTCTTTGCATGCATTCCATGGTTTTGCCTTCTGATATAATTGCTTTGTTTTTTCTCTTCTTCGTCCTATCTGCAAGCAAGCTCAGAAAATATTGGGAAAAAGGCTTTTTTTCTACCCCCTCGTTTCAAACGAACATAAAAACAAGATTTATCGAAAGGTCAAGAAAATAAAATGGCGTCAAGGTAGAGCCACAGGCATCAGAATCTCACAAACTTCCAATGAAACTTGTCTGAGACGTCGATTCAGTAATCTACTTTTGAGCTAAATATGGATAAGAAAAAACCAACAATGCCGCCCAATCCTTGCCGCTCCATTTGACCACTTAGTTAATTTTTTTTATTTAATAATTAAAGAAATAATTTTTAATGTATTGATATATTTTTTATATTTTTAAAAAATATTTAAAAATGATTAAGAAAATGTGAATAAAACAAATTGGATAAAACAAATACTACTTTTACACCAGCTTTACTCATATGGATAAAGTATAAATTACGATTGAAACTTTGAACCTAGGCCCCATTTTATTATACAGTTCAATTAGATGAGATGAGATATTTTGTTAAAAATTAAATAAAATATTATTATAATATAATTTTTTAATATTAATTTTGTTTTGAAATTTGAAAAAAAAAATAAATTATTTATTATATTGTATAAAAATTTGAAAAAATTGTAATAATTAAATGATACGAGATGAGATGAGATAGTTTAGTATTTGGTAACCAAACCAGACCTAAAAAGGCTCTGGCCATTATTGATAGATACACAATGACCATTTGTCATAATACCTACTATTGATGCGTGAAAAATTGCAAAACAATGCAAAATGGAAGAAAGAATCATTCTCATCCCGCCATGATGATTCAGGCCTCTATTAGTGTGATCTGGTGCCTCCCGGCAATGGTCCGATACGGCTATACGGTATTAGTACATACATCCAAGAAAGTGAAAGGAAAATAAGTGCAGAGAAAATAAAGAGAGATAAACATATATTTACATGATTCAGTATAGTAATTCGGTATAATGCCCACGTCCACGGACATTTGAGAGGAAGAAATCCATTATAATATGCTTATTACAATATCTCATTTCTTATTGTACAATGGAGATCTTAAATGTTTTTGTTGGAGAAGACCCTTTTGCTCCCTTTCAAGAGGTTGAAGAAGTTCAAGTCGCAGTCGAAGAAGAATCCATTTGAAGTCATCTGGACGTCCCCTTTTATCTGATACCTCTTTCCGCATGCCCCCTACAGTAGTAAGGTATGATCCCCATTGCCTCCTGACACCTCTCCCTTAATTGTTGTTTTTCCTCTTGTCTCCTCCTAGTGATGGCTTGGTAGGTTGAGCCTGGTCTTGGGTCTAGATATTTCCCCCCTCACACCTACTCTACATCTTCCCTCTATTGTATGAGAACAAAAATATACAGATTACAAAAACGGCTTGGCCAATTGTGCCAGCCCATGTCCCAAAACTAAACAAAGTGATGTTAGAACTCTACCAGTAACATGTGACTTATCAAGACTTATATGCCCTGCTACAACTCAAACGACCCAATGTTGGGAGTTGAGGACAAGATTCTCTTTTGAAACTGAGAGAGCGAAAGCGAGAAAAGAGAACAGAACAAATGTTGCGGAAAGATGTAGGGCAAAAAATATTCCATAACAACTAATCTCAGAGCTCATGTTTGAGTCCACTGTACATGCCGCAATGAAACCAACCAAAACCCCATCAAATACACGTTAAGAGCTGTATTGTGTGACAGAAAACCTTATGCTCAACCGGTGTGTCAAGGCAGTTTTCAAACGAGTCAGAATAGTAGTCTAGGATAACCACCGATCAACATTCAAAATTTCAAATAGCTACATTCGTGGCAATTAAAAAACAACATTCTGAGTGCATTAGCTAAACTTCCATCCAAAAACTCAATATCAGCCTTCAAATCCCACTTATTCATTCTCTTTCATGCTAAATGGACACTCATGAAGGAAACAAATGTGAAAAAAAAAAATACCTACATTAAAACAGACAAACTCCCTAGCGATAAGAATGCCATAATCAACTACAACATTCATAAATTTGGAAAACTGAATGGAATGCCAAAATTTGATCCAAGTAGGGAAGGCAAAGCTAAAAAGAGAGCTACAAAAACTGTTAAACAAATCATATTCCCAGAAATTAGGCACACTCAATGCCTGAGTTCAGATCGCATTCATAAAAAAGAAAATAATAGAAAAGAAAATGACCAATGGAGGATTTATATGTATGAAGCAACTTCTTGATGTTATGAATTTTCCAGACAACCTAAAAGGATAAAATATATCAAAGCTAGGATCATCCAGCCAATAAAATTTGGCAAAATTATTTATTGTATCAAATTTACGTAACTCTGTTTGCTACAGGGTGAGACCATGGTTTTCCCACGTTTCGTTATGTGACATAATGCAGTGGTGCATATAAAATAAAACAAGAGGATGACCCAAGCAATTCAAATTAATGTGAGTTGACTTAAAAGTGTAACAATTTAATAAAGATTACGCTATATGCAGGATATTGCAGAAATAGGTATGACCAGCAATTCCAGAAGATACCCAAACACATGGTTATGCACTCCTTTTGGAAACAATTTCCATTAATACCTGGATGCAGAAAAGTAACGGTTATTGTTTAAACTCTAAAGCAGCCTTTACAAAAACATGATTTGCAATGCACATCCAGTCCTTATCACGCCAACGACCCAAAATTTGAATACCAGAAAGATAGGCCCCTGTACAGGCAGCTCCCTGCAGGTGCATAGTTACCAGAACTAATATATCACTCAGACTGTAGGTGTTAATTAAGGATACTACCTCAAAAGACAACTAGTAAAGGCTAGCTTCACAGTTTTTCTTGGAATCAAGTCTAAATTGATGATACTTACTCGCTCCCATTCTTCTTGACCCCAAAAGTTGACAGTATGATCCCTCCAGAGAGTAGAACAAAATTCTTTTAGCTGGTAAAACAACAAAAAAGCCTCCATTAATGCCAATTGCAACCTTTTATTCGTAGTCTATCTTCTATCTGCTTATCTTCAATTTTCTATTTGGAAAGGGAACATCAAGTTATTCTCTTGAATCAGTAATTATTGTTAAGCCATTCAATTAGACTCTGCCCTTAAGAACATATCTAGGCAACTTCTCATAACCATCACCAACTTCTGCAATCTATCTACATTAGTTATAATTAACACAGGGCACATTCCAAGTAAGAGTGCAAATCCTTGTAAAAAATATAAATAAATGACGCTTTTTTTTATAGGTGAAAAAAATATGAAATGATGCTTATTAGAAACGAAAATGAGGCAGATATATATGAGAGGCATCTGAGAATTAAGCACAGAATCTAGTTGTTTTCCCGCCACCCCTGCTACCTAGAAAAAAAAAAAAAAAAAAAAAAAACAGCCAGACAGAGGGAGAAAAATGCCAATAAAAGAAGGTTTCAATAAACAATTTTAAAGAAAATTTCTACTCATCATCCTCACACCACACATAATTTTTTCTTTTTTTATTTTTTTTTATCTTACCAAATATGTGGTGTATAGATGATAAGTAGAAGAACTCAATTAGTTTAGGAAGAATAAAACCAAAAAAATAAAATATAATAAAAAATAAGTGGGGTGTGTAGTGTGTGGGGATGATGAGTAGCAAAACTAATTTAAAAAATAAAAAATAAAATAAAAAAAACATGAGGAGAAGGCGCTTTGCCCCATACATGCCCTATGGAGCAAGTGGGTAACATGTGCCTCATATATTACAAGGTGATTCTTCCTTAGACCAAAGCATAGATTAAAAGTTAACAAAAACACAGACCTTAGTTCGTAAAAGCAAAAGGAAAGCACTAAATTCAAGATTGCGCACAACCCTAGTTTGTAAGTCAATTTGACCTCACAAACTCATAAGCAGGGACAATATATGATACAGAACTGCCAAGTTTCAGCAAATCACCTGGAGCACCTTGAGACCCTGGAAAAGAAAATATGTTTTGATAGCTGTGTTCTCAAATAGATCCCAGGACAGCAAAATGTGAATCTGCTTGGTCTCCTCCATCCCTACAAACCAAAAAGGGGCAGCACTTGCCCTCAAAAGAACCAAATCTTGAAGCATTTTCAAGTTCATGCCAAGTTGAGTTACCCCCAAGAGTCTCTTAGTGGGTTCATTCCCATTTAAGAAAATAATAATAATAATAACTTATTTTTTAAATTTAAAACACCAATTTAATTTCAGAAATTTGAAAAATGGATGGTCCACCACAATCCTGCACCACCCCTAGCATGATGACCCAAGAGGTCCCCATCCCAATCTTCTTGCATGGGCAGGCTGACAAGGGGCTGTCGTGGGGAAGAGGTTGCCTTTCCTCTTCTTCTTCTCCTTCTTTTTTTTTTTTTAAATATATATATATAGCATTAGCATTAAAATTAAAAAAAAAATTACAAGTGAATTATATTTGAAATGTCAAAAGACGAAGTGTGAAGTGGCATAACTAATGGTTTAATAACAGAACACTAACAGAGGGAGTGATTTGATCAAATCTGAAATTTCAAGATTTTTTTTTTTGATAGGTAATCAAGAACTTTATTCACAAGAAAAGGAGGCATAGTCCAAGTACACAAGAAGTATATACGAGAAGCACATAACTAAGGATTGGGCAAAGGTCCCCAATAGATAAATAAATAAATAAAATTATCAAAAAAAGAAGTACATAACTAGGATTTACAACCGAAAGTAGAAAATCATTTAGACCATTAAAGTCCCCCCACCCATAAGAACATGATTTTAAAGAAAAGAACTTTAAGCTCATCCATTGTCCTCTCATGATCCTCGAAGCTTCTATCATTTCGCTCCCTCCAAAAGCACCAACACATACATATAGGGGCCATCTTCCATATTGCTGCCACTTGAGGATTGCCTTGGAGTACCCTCCAGCTTGCTAGAAAATCCACCAGCCTACAAGGTCCTGGACACCTCACAATGTAGAAGCAGGTGATCTACTGATTTCCCATTCTTTTTACACATGCAACACCAATCCAACACCATTACTCAATGTTTTCTCAGATTGTCTGTAGTCAAAATCTTGTCTAAAAACTACAGGGACAATTTTAGTAATTAATCCTAATAGAAATGGGTAAGTAATCATGAGCAGGACTTTAGCAATGACTGCATTTCCCAGATGGCTAGCTCGTCAAAATTCCCCTGTTCAAGGTCAAAAGGTGCACTAAAATTTGCAAGTTCAAAAAGGGTACCCTCAGGATGACAGATTACTTCCTTGCACCGCATACCAATAATCTTGTGAACAACTCAGATACTCGCAGGTTGCCCTGATCAAGTTGCAGCAGTTCTAGGTAATAGACAACACACATGTAAAGGGAAGTCTTGAGCATCATTCACCCTTCAGACACGAGATAAAGTAGGATCCTGAAGCAAACCCCCTTAGACAGGGCTAGGTTTATCTACCCCCCCCCCCCCAAAAAAAAAAAAAAACAAACAAAAAAGCATATGTTAATTAAAGGGATTGTCGAGTTCAGGAAAAAAAAGTCAGAATAGTACCAAAGCTAATGGTCAAGATCGCATTGCAACCCTAGCCAAGGAACTCTGCAGTAGGAATTTATTATTAACCACCAGAATAGTTATTTTGTATGACTTGGAAACTCCATAATAGGAGCAAATGTTACTGTTGGATTTTGCAGAAAAACTTTTTTGCATCTCAAATTCTAGGAAGTAAAAGATCCTTCATACAAGGAAGAGTTTGAAATCTAACTGAAAGCATATTCAACAAAGTGAAGCATGCTCTCTTTATATAAACACTGTATAATAAGTGAAACCTATCACAATATTAGCAGAGTATGTATAACTTTAACTATCGACTTTGTTCATGTGTAAAAAAGTTTCATAATTTCAGGTGCGTCTCACATTTTGCCAACCAGATCATGTCTATAGATTTAATGCAAACATTAGAGACAAAGCTACCAAAACCAAAGTTAAGACGTTGTTTTGTGTGACTTGTGAATATTTCATTGCAGAA
The DNA here is from genome assembly GCF_018687715.1 of Carya illinoinensis. Classification (NCBI taxonomy): domain Eukaryota; kingdom Viridiplantae; phylum Streptophyta; class Magnoliopsida; order Fagales; family Juglandaceae; genus Carya; species Carya illinoinensis. Next base: position 27,785,724 of record NC_056757.1, read on the forward strand.
AACCATAGAAACTTGTTCACTGAAACATATATGACATACACCCCTAATCTCACAAATCTCAGTCTTACTATCAATTCAGAAAACAAAATTACAAGCACCGATAAACTTTTGCACGCAACAACTACCTGGCCTCGACCGACCGCAGCCTCATCTCTATCAACCGTGCATTAAACTCTCCATCGCTAACCTTTAACATCTCAGATAACGGAAGCGAAAATCCGTGCTCGACCAAAACTCTATGCCTGGGCTTAATCTTTCCCTCCAAACTAAACGAGAAATACTGTGGAAACCTCTTCAATTCCACGAGGTCCCCCTTCATTTCCTCCAAGAAATACTTCACCTTGGGGGTATAATTATTTCTTATACTAAACGTCAACAACCCAGGTGATCTCAGCACCATGTTGACGACATCCTTGTACGAAAGCCCCAAACTCTGCAAGTACCGAATCTTGGGCAAAAGGGTACCTTCGACGCTGGAAACCAACAACAATGTGGTTTGGCAGGTGATGGAATTGGGCCCCGTGAAGCCCAGGCCCCTCAAGAAAGACAAGGCGGGTTTCAGCTGGTCGGTCACGCTGCATACCAAAAGTCTGGGGCATCGGATAATGGACTTCGAGAGGTCCGGGAAGGGGATGGAGACCTCGTTGAGGAGGAAATCGAAGATGGGGTAGAGGTTGGAGTGAGGGTCGGAGGTGAGAAGCTGGGGGTGCATGTCGAGGATGCGGCCGATGGCTGAACGGGCGATACCGAATGAGAAGAGGCAGTGCTCGACGGAGACGAGGGAGGAGAGAGGGGCGGAGCGGAAATTTGGGTTCAGTCGGAGGGCCTTGTGGGAATTGACGTTGAGGCTCTCGAGGTAGACGATTTTCTCGCGGAAAAGTATGCCAGCGTCGGAGGTGGAGGTGGAGGTAAAGGTGGGAAGAGAATGGCTGTGGAAAGAGAGGGAGGAGGATGGAGTTTTGGATGGTTTCGGGGATTGAGATATGAGAAGGAAGGTCTGAGTTGGGAGATGGGACTGTGTGGTCATCGTCGTTGAAGGAGCTGTGTGGTAGGCGTAGCAGAGGGGACACTCGCTGCTTTATTCCTATCCGAAATACATGCTTATGCCCTAAAATAATAATAATAATAATTCCTCAATTTTTCTTAGCTTTTATTATAATTTTTTTCTTCAACTTCATTCCATATTTTCACAAAAATAAAAAAAAATAAAAAAAACTCAAATTTCATCACCCAATATTGATTAAGAAAATAAAATATACCATGATTCATTTTACTAGTATATTTTGATCATAAGAATACAAAAAATGATATTTATAATATTGAAATGTGTAAATCTTATGCATTCATCGTTAAAAAAAATGAATAGATCTAAAAACTATATGAAAAAAAAATTAATAATAAATTCTACTCATACTTTAAAATTGTATTTAGTATTTTTTTTATCGATAGCATTTATGTAGCTTCAAAAACTAATATTTATTTTAAAGTATATCTAATTTCTTTATCTAGTTTGGTTATATAAAACTAAACTATCTTATTATCTCGTCTCATATAATCATTATAATTTTTTTAAATTTTTTTTTAAATATAATAAAAAATTTAATTTTTTTAAATTTTAAAATAAAATTAATATTAAAAAATTATATTATAATAATATTTTATTTAACTTTAAAAAAAACATTTCCTCTCATCTTTATCTCGATCCATCGAGATTGAAGTTAGGTCAATCTTGTTATCGCAAAATCTCGGTGAAGTTTTTGCAAGCAACTGAAGGTTAATGGTTTTTTAATGAAGGATGAATGGGTATGGTCTCGTTGATTAGTTTTGGTTCAGAGGTTCCAACTGCCACTGGTTTCCAAAACCATAAACTGACTAATAGAAACTGCTTACAGTCTTGCATTTTCCATTAAAGAGACGATCAAAACCTTGGTTTTAATATCTGATAATGGAAATAAGATGGGCAAAGTAGGAATTGCATACCAACCGCCCAAACGAACCGAAGTTTCAGCGACAATGTCCAAAGTGTTCAAGCAACAACATGAGGCTCATGGGCGCCAAGGGCACAAAATTAACAACTGGCTTTGTTTTGGTCGGTTTTGGGGATTTCTGACCCTTCCGATTCTCCCGCTTGCCTCCACGACCGATTTTGCAGGTCACCCGGTCGTGTTATTTAACCTATATGTAAGCTCGCGCCTCTCCAGCCTCGCTTTCCTCTCTCTCTCTCTCTCTCTGCAATTGAATCTTTTCTTGTGTGAATAATCTGGCTATCCCACCGCATTTCAGACGTTTGGTTATTGCAATTGCTTGAGTTTCCTCGTCTGGGTACGATTTTTTATTTCGTACTCTGTATGTTGTTTTTACAGACTGTGTTACCTCGTATACACTGCAAAGTTTCTAAGTGTGTTTTAATTTGTTTGGTAGTGATTCTATCTATATTGCTTAAAAGGGTTTGGTCAATTTTGATTGTCTGATCTGGATTGTTCAGTTTTCAATTGTTTCAATTCCCTAAACCGCTGAGGAGTGAGTTTGATTCATTTTTGTTTTTTAATTTTAAGGATTCTCTGGTTTGAGTTTTCTTTTCTTTGCAAATCTGTGGTAACATGTAGACGCTTCGTATTGACGTCCTACAGATGCTTTTGCCATTTTAAAATACATGATGGAATTATCCATAGTGTACAGTATAGTTTTGAAATAGAAGCATGAGAATGTATCATGGGCAACAGAATAACTTTTAGGTAGGGTTCTTCAAAACTTTTGGGCTCTCATTGGATAATCTGGACTAATTTTCGTAGGTTAAATTATACAGGATGGGAAGGGTAAAGCTAAAAATAAAAAGGTTGGAGAATACAAATGGTCGTCAAGCGACTTATGCCAAAAGGAAGAATGGCATCATGAAGAAGGCAAACGAGTTATCCATTCTATGTGATATAGATATTATTCTTCTTATGTTCTCACCAACGGGCAAGCCTTCATTATGCAGGGGAATGCGCAGGTATTCTCAGTTGCACTCCTAAGTATTTACATATCATGAAATCAATAATTAATTTCTTTAAGGACAATGATGGTCGAGACTCAGTAAAGGAGATAATGCATCAAATTTGGCTTTCTCAGTTGCTTCATTTAAAAATCAACTTAGTTCTTGGTATAATTTGTGCCCATTAAATCAAGGAAGACTCTCTAATCCATTAAAAACATAAGTCTTTTTTTTTTTTTTTTTTTTTTTTTTTGGTATCACTTGTGAATATTGTGGAGGATTATTTAAGAAATTAATAGGCACGATGCATCATTGATTCGTTCTTCCAGTTTAGGAAAAATAGTGCCCAATTATCAGAAATATAAGAAAGAGATTTAAACATGAGTTCATTATCAAATTTTTATAATAGAGCTCGACAAACTTGAAATTTTGAAGGAACTAGATCGTGCATATAAAACAAGTATGGTATTGAAAGTGAAACGTGAGGAAAAAGGCAAACTTTAGGAAGCAATATAATTGTGTTGGAAGAATAATTAGGGGATGGTTTGTGAATTGCAGGAAGCACCTTGAGAATACTGTTCCTAGTACAAGTAGTGCTCATGATATTCATGCATCAGCGTGGATGACTCTCAAGCGACCACACACTTGTTATTAAATTATTATTTTGTTTAAGATTTCAATTTATTATGAAGGAAAGGAAATCAAGGGGGATTATATGTCCATCTACAATAAAATCTAAAACAAGAAGAAAAAAAGCATAGTATTAGTATTAATATTATCATCATTAGCATCAGTTTTAATTATGATTATGATAACAACATTAATATGTATTGATTAATATTTTCCCTTTTGTTATTTTTTCTCCTCTCCTATTCTTTGGTGAATTTAGTAGCATCGAAGAGGTTATTGCAAAATTCGCACAGCTAACTCCACAGGAAAGGGCAAAGAGGTACATTAAAAAATTCTCACTGGAACAACTGCGTTGTTTTACATCATTTACTTTACTTATATGAACACAACAATGTGATTGAACCATTTTTACTGGATTGGAACAGGAAGTTGGAAAGCCTTGAAGTAAGTTCTATCTAGGACCCATCCTCCATCTTATTTCCTATTTCAGTTTGAACTTAGTATTTGCATTATCATCATCCTTGTCTGTACATGATTTTTTTGTTTTCTCTTTGAGAGTGTAGGCACTCAAGAAAACTTTTAAGAAGTTGGACCATGATGTAAATATACAAGAATTTCTCGGTACGAGGTATGTAAAGTCAACATAAATTTGATCCTAGTGGAACTTATTAGAATTACTATGGTTTTTCAGAAGTACGAAAGTGAACTAAATTTGTTTTCCTTTTCTTCTTGTTTCAGCACTCAAACAGTTGAGGTATGCGTGCAAACCGATTATTCTGGTATTATCTATTATTATTTCGATTCTTGCTGCAGACATCTTATTTCTATTAAATCGGTTTGAGCAGGATCTGACTAGCCAAGCAAATGCATTGGAGACCCAACTTTCTGAAATACATAAAAGACTTAGGTGAACGTCTGGAAATACTTGGTTGTGTAGCTTAGTTGTTTGGTTTCGGTTATTTTTACTGTAATTATAAGATAAAATGAGCAGCCATCCCCAACTAATTTTCTCTTATTTTGACTGCTGCAGCTATTGGACTAACCTCGATAAGATCAACAGTGTAGAACATTTGGGGCAAATGGAAGATTCACTTAGGGAATCACTCAACCAAATTCGGACACAGAAGGTATTCTTTTCCCTTCTGTTGTTGGTTTCATTTGATGAAGTTCACCTTTAATTTTCTCTTTACTAAAATTAAGCTCCTCAACTCCTATGGTTGGCAGGGTGGGTATAAATAACTTGGCTGCAGACTTTTGGATTTGACTAATAACTCTGTGGTTTCTTGTAATAAAAAATAAATAAAACTGTGGTTTCTTCATAATAAGAAGAAAATAATATGATGTATTCAGAATCAGCGCATGATCTAGGGTGCTACCTGCCCCCCGCACCCACATGGGCGGGGTCGTCATTTTCCACCCCGGCCCCACCCTGAGCTGCTGTCTGTCCACCCCCATCTAATGGACAGCAGATTTTTCGACCCACTGCCTGTACTTTGCCTAGCCAAACTCTAGTTATGCAAACCCACAGATTCAACCCCAAATCTTCAGATCCATACCCCAAAATCTTTAAGTTCATACCCCAAATGTGTAGATCCAACGAGAAAATTAAAAAGAAAAAAATAAATCTGCAGTGAAGAGCATCTTACCCATGGCCACATCTTGGCCGTATGTCTTGCAAAGAGACAAACAGCCAAATCGTGGCCGTGGGTTGTAGTATGTAGAGATTGACGATCATGGCCATGGATTTCTCGGCCACAACCCTCTCGAGTGATCCACAGCCATGGGTCTGCAAGAAGAAATATGGACAAAGGTGAGAAGGAGGAGGATGAGAAGGAGAGAAGGAGATGATGATGAATAGGGTACTGAGACTTTGCCGTTAGAGGAGACGATCAAAAAAGAAGATGAAGTGAGCGGTGGGAGACTTGGGTGATAGAAGAAATGAGGGTAAAATTACAGTTTTTTTGCTCTTATAGTATGGGGCAGGTGGGTGGGCAGGTACCCATGCCTGCCCCTACCCACTTTTATGTTTATAGTTTTTTATCCACCCGCCCAATAGCCGGCGGGTGTGGGCAGATGGCCGGGCAGGCTGGGTACAGAGGCACGCCCACAAGGCCTAGCATGATCCATATTTAAGAGAGAATACAGGAATTAGATTATCGGCATCTACAATATTATTGAGCACAATTAGAAGAATGGCTTGCTTGTGTATTTGTAAGGACTATTTGTACCTGAATCAGTTTTTATTATTTTGGAAACTGCTGTAGAAGGATAAGAGAAACAATACAGTGCCTACACCTAGAGGCTACAGGTTTTGCATGACTTTATTTAAGGAGCCAAGGAAGATGAGTCAATCAGAGATGGGAAAATGCATATGACCTAAATATCTTTTTCTTTTTTAGATTCTTCAAAAGTCAAACGCCTCATAACATCTTTCTTCCATCATCAGCAGTTCTATAAACTTTAATGCCTTCTACCTGTTTTAGCAGGAAAATGTACAAAAGCAGCAACTGATGTCATTAGAATGCAGTAGTCAGGTAAAGAATGACTAAACTGGCATGAGAATATTTTCCTTATGTGTTTTCATGTTATGGTTATAATATATAATCTAAACAGCCTTATCTTGCAGTTCCAACAAGGGATGCATATACCCTTCACAATGGGTGCTGAGCAACAGCTCCAACCTTTCTCATGGATTCCTAATAATGACGGTCAACATTTATTTTTACCTGAGGACCCACACTTACTTGCCCATAGGCGAGTGTTCTTTATGAAGCCTTCTTCGTGATTCTCTGTCCAGACCTGTGTATGGCATGGTTACACTTTTTCTTAAGATATGAAAAACAAACAATACGAGAGCAATCCATATCGAAGCATCTTCTAATGAGAAGTATTCTATAAATAAGATAATTGTGTCTTAGCATATGAATGAATTGAAATGCAGTGAACGTTTTAATTTATGGAAGAATTCATTGATGATTCCTTGATCTAACAAGTGTTGTCAACTAATTGGATTTATTTGTCATTTCTTTTAGGGATGTGGAGTGCTCTACGACTTCCTCCCTTGGAAGTTACCCTGGTTACTTTGGCACTGGAAAAAATTCGGAGATTCATAATTCTGGGCAAGAAAATGGCATGATGAATGAGTTATCAAGAATTGCCCCTCTGAGGGTACAACTGGGCGGGCAATATCCTTACTTGCCATACAATCTCAATCTAATGAATGATAATACTAAATTCCAAACAACAGTACAGATGAACCAACCAGAACACCCTGCAGATTATCACGTAAATGGAAGCTTTGAAACGCCTAGACCAGGGTTTGAGACTGCTCAGCATAGTTGGGCTTCCACATCCGGGCCTTGTCCTATTACCATGTTTGATGAGCATTTATATAATCAGGTATGCATCAAATTAAAATTTGTCCTGATGCTTTTTAAAAATGGTACAGTTGTCCCCATTTTTTGAACAGAATAATTTAACTTTAGGCTTCTAAATGTTTCTACTATAAATGAAATTAATAGAGGACGGTGTCCTTGTTACCTTAAGAACAATTAGACAGAGACAATTCTAACACGACTAACCAGTTAAAGACGGCAAATAGTCTTTTTGGCAATTTCATCCATTGATTCACTATTTGTTCCTTATATGATAACCAGAATGACCTCTTTTGGTCAGTGTAGTTTTGAAATAATTACCATTTGTTAGTGCCACCTTCAAGTTTTCTCATTAGTATGTATTCTGATTCATTTACGATTATAGATGAACCTTATATTCTGACAAGATTACCAAACATCTGTAGTTTGAACATCTAGGGTATTGTTTGGGTTTATTTGGGTAGGACTTGTACTAACAGAATCTTAATTCTCAAACTTTGGATTGAAGGCTGTTGCTACGGTTTCACCTTTTTCTCCCCCACCAAGCAGTTTCTGCAGTGAGTAAATCTGATGTTATTGGGAAATCAATCAATGGTGTGAAGTCTCTTGAAAAATCCATCCATTGATTGCATCATGTTTTCTTCTTCCTATGATGACTTGCTACTCTACATAAACATCTAGGAAGAAATATGGTATATTTTTGTTTTCCTGAAAAGTAAGAAATATAGTACATCCACCATGTATATGTAAACTTCTGTAATGTAATGTAGAACAAGAGCCTGCACTCGTGAATAGAAAATTGAAATGGCATTGTTCTTCCCTTTTCTTTTTTTCTGAGTTGGAAGGTTAATTGTGCCTTAGGTAATGGGAACAGTTCTGGATTCTTATAAACATTGTTTTGTTGCAGCAACCGAACTGAGATGCATGAGCTATCTGAGCGTTTGTCCACAGCCGGTGTTCTTGAACTTGGATATACTCATCCATTGAGATTTCTTTTCTTCTTCTTTTTCCAATGGTTAGCTTTGGCATGAAAATATAGGAGGCAAGAAAGCAAGTGATTTATATCATAGGACTGCCCTGGCATTAGTCACTGGCCAGAAGCAATGATGCTGACTCCCTCAACTGATTCACCTCAATTGTGATACTAAATCTTCTGTACACGAATCATATAGTTATAGGTCTGATAAATTGTTTTGCTTCCTTCTCCATTTTTTTGGGAGTCAGAGGACACTAATGGCTACCTAAATATGCCATCCTTTGGTCCCTCTCAGTAACATGAGCTGTAGATAACATAATGTATAGCAATGATAGTTTCCCAAAATTACAAATATGTTCTAAGTATTATTGTTTTGAATTCCATGTTGCATTACCCTCTCATATCTGACATTATTTGTTTTATATCCCTTTCTAGAAAAGGATAAACCTAATCAGAGGTCCCAATCAATCGATAATATATGAGTAACGACCAGACTAATTTGCTTAGTAAAGTACTCCATCTAATTTTGGTTCTTCTTTGCTGGGAAGAAATGAAAAGAAAAAGGAAACGTGTATATGTGTATGATTGTGTACTTTATAACAGAAACATGTCTATAGATGCAATGGTTATACAGTTTAAACTATATTACTTTTTCTTGGAAATGGCATCTGTAGTAAGGTATCTTTACATACACAAGCTGTCTGTTGAAGAAACCGAGAGGAAGGAACCAAAACTTGTGGGTTTTTGTTAACGGATGTAATTATTTATACCTACCACTGATTGATGCATCGATCACAACTTATCTCCTTACACATCTCTACAAACTTGCTTATCCAAGGACAAATAAAAAATAAAAATTGAGTGTTCAGATGTTCTATCTAAAGTTGTTTTCTTCTATCTAAAGTTGTTTTCTTTGTTGCCAAAGGCCTGCAGCCTGATTGGCATAAATTCCAACCTCCAAAAATGGAGGTCTAGAATTCGATACCTTCCTCTCTAAACTAAAATAAATAAATAAATAAATAAAAGTTTTCTTTGTTGGAACCACAGCGTGAATTTTGTTTTTCAAATTCAAATTCTCAACCATCAACATCTGTTCTTTTCTTTTCTCCCTTGTTCCTTTTGTCAATTGACAATTGGCATGTAAATGCACGCCCACTAGAATGGGGTTAGGATTCGGAGGGTTTTGGAAGACGAAGACCCAGAAAGATGCGGTACCCGTTTACTACAGTTCACTTGTAACACTTGGGCTTTATAGTCGAGCCCAATCTCAACAAGACATTTTTTAAGGCATACCATTACAATTAAGTCAGTGTGTAAATATTTAAAGTGACATAATTTAATTTAAAAAATAAATTTTAAATCAAATATTGAGTGGGTAATGTGCATGGAGCTTGGGAATATAACACTCTTTAAAATATTCATCCAGGCCAAGAGGGGAAAAAAAAATCAAATTCAAATTGCCAGTGTTGCAGAAGCTTGTGCATTAAGGAGAAAGTTCTCTTTTAGACCAGCTCATGAGTAATAAACAAATAAAGCATAAGAATCATAAAAGAATAGGGTAAAATGAAAAAAAGACCCTCATAAAAATTAGCACACTTTCTCATTAATACTGGAAACTGAAAGTTTACACTTGCTCATTCCCAATACAGCTCAAACATAAACAACCCAGGATAAGGAAATAGTCAGCAGAAGCTGATTACAATGACCTTAAACTAATCCTAAATACTCCCCTCCCAAAAAAACAAACACAAAAACTACTCAAATACTACTGGCGGGTGGTAAATAGTCCACCTCTGCCTACTTCTGCATCTCAACAGAAGGGGGGGAAACAAAAAGAGACAGTAAGAACAGTGAGGGGACTCCCAAATATAGGGTACCCTACAACAATACAACAAGACCATTTAAATTTAAAATGATTAAAGGGCCATTTAAAATAAGCCCTGATCATTTCGAACCCCAAGAAGTCAGAGACTGACCCCCCATACTTAAGAGTATACTAAATCTAATAACCCTAGTATACTAAAAGAGTCATACCCTACAGATACAATATATATAATGGGAAAGAGAGATAATAAAGTCCAAGCAAAATATGGGTAAAGTATAGGGCAGTGGCAGGCACAGGCACATGGGAGTGTCTAGCGGAATTGAGCACCGCTGTAGGTCTGACCAAAGGACCAGCTGGCTGGGGCCACGTTGTAGGAGACCACACTTCTGCCGTCACTGGTGGTGACCTTGAAGGAGAGGCTCTGGCCGTTGAGGAGAGTGTTGCTCTGCCAGTTCTGGCCCCAGTTCCTTGACATTGCCTGCCACCCAGTTCTGGACCCTTTGATGGCAACGCCATGGACATCACCTGCACCACCCACGTTTGTGATGAGGACTAGGTTGAAGTAGGAGTGTCCATTGATGGTGAACCTTATGCCTCCCCTTCTCCTGCAGGGTACCCTACAAAAAACCCCCATCCAAAACACATGATGTTAGCATTCAGAAAGTCCAAAGTGAACTTGGTGCTTTTGTCAAGTAAAAAAAAAAACATTTTTACTGACTGGTAATTATTGGGCAAAGCCTAAAAAATATGAGTTTGATGTCAATTAACACTGTTTTGATGTCTAAAACGTCTAATAATGCTGCTTAAATGTCCAAGACTCCTTTTTTTGACTTCACATTAATAGGGGGCTTTACTGTAAATATAAACCTTTCACAATCAAGGAAAGACAGAACCTTGGCCATAAACAAGGGATATGATGGTTGAAAGTTGACTTCATAGGCAGTAACTATAGAAACAGTCCTCTTTTTAAGATTTGGAAACCAAATAAACAAGAGATCTGTGATTTCCTTGCAAATTAAGGTTTCGTGCTATAAGATTTCACAAAAGCCTATACCTTCTGTAAGCCACAGGAACGATTCCAGCTTTGTACTGAGCTATGTGCTGGAAGACAGGCTGAGAAAGATCAAAGTGGTGCTGAGGAGGGTTACACCAGCCCCCAGCATTATTAGGAAGAGCATTGTTTGGTGGGCAGAAATTGGTGGCCGTGACCAAAATGGAGCCAGGCAGGCACCATTTGCCGTCATTCACACACTTAATCTCATAGCAAGAACCACAGCTCAACCCACTGTTGAACAGAGCTGTGCTCAGAGCTGCGGTGTTTGTCCCATACCCTTGGCTGTACAGGTTCCCATACCCACAAGCTCCACCTGCGCAGATTCCATCAACAAATAGAAAAAATCAGCAAAAGGGGCAGACTTTAAACAACAACATCCCAAAGAAAGTAAAAAACAAGATGTGCTGATCCTTTGGCGCATGTTGCATACCCATTGTCCCAGAAGCATCACCCCCTCCATAGAAGGTGGCATGAGCATTGACCCACCCTCCATCATACCCATGAACGGACGAGACCATTGCAAGAAAACCCACCAAGAAAAACCCAGCGAGACCCATTTTCCTGCAAACAAAAAAAGGTGAAACATTTAGCACTTTCTGAAACCAACCCATCTCTAACAATGTACTAAGAATGTGACACTCAACATGTTCTTTCAGCAAACGTGAACTTTAGAAGCGAAATGTGAGAGGAGACAGGATGATTTACATGGAGAGAGTGAATCTTAAAAAAGAACAGGTTTGGAGAGGAAATGTGAAGCGCTTGAGTGAAGAAAATGCAGAGGGGATAGGCACCAATATATAGAAATTTGGGGAGAGGGGGAGGGGGGGCTATGTAGAGACTGCCACAACTAACTAACACTTTTTGGGGAGGCTGTTGGCTGTTGGGACCACTAACTGCTAGGGGGGCATAAAGAGGATTTTGAAAGAGTGATATCGAGTTCCCTTTTGAGTTTTGATGAGTTTCAAAGGTTGGTTTTTTGTGAGTCGAAACCGCGTGGTTTTGTAGTTTTCCCAAAGGGAAATTCCCTGCAATCCAATGTGGGGTAGGGTGGCTTTTTCCTCTGATGGCTATTAAACTTCCACGCCCACATGCAAGCACATACAAACCACCCTCCCTTTTTATTATCCGCATTTGCCCTTTTCTCTTTCTCTATCTGCCTTTTACCTTTTTCTTCTTCATTGTTTAATGTCTACTCATACTTTCCTTTATTTAAATAGTTCTCTCACTATTCCACGCCATTCCTTTATTTAATGCTCTACATAGAATATTTTCTAATAAAAAATGCTACATAGAATATCATCTCATTTTCATCAAAAAAATTTTTTTTAACAAAAAAAACTCATCTGAGAGTCTAGCAATTTCTAGTCAACACAATAAAATAAAAATAAAATGAATAAATATTACTAAATGTATCAATACAATTTTAATTACATGACATATTGTGATAAGATGAAAATACCATATCATCCGTACATAAAATTCTCCTTGATATATAGTATTTTTCCTTGTTTAAATCTTATGTTAATGACATTGACTCTCTTTTCTATGTGGATTGAGAATTTTTTATCTTAGAGTGGAAGACAGGGAGATGTATAAAGTTTAATTAAACAAAGTTATGCTTAATTAGTTAAACAACATGGAATCATAGCTAATTAAACAAATTGCATTATTAAAAACAAAGTTGATGCTCAAGTTTCTGAATTCTGAAGCATAATTATTTATTTGTGCAAAGTTGTTATCATGCTAATAAGGAGGAACATTTCACGCTTGGTCCTTTAAGATAACATGACAACGCCGTCTTGTGGGACTCGAGGGATAGTAGTTGGTGTCAATTTAATGCTAAAATACTTTCTGGTAAACGAATTTAATTGGGTATTAAACTGATATCTACATATACCTGTTTAATAGTTATTTATGACTTGCAGGAAAAGAATTCCGTATTCTTTCATGATTCCTTATGGCGGAAAGGTTGAAGACAAGGGGAAAGGCAAACGAAAAGAGGGGGTGAAAAGGAAAGGAAGAGAAGTTTTATCTTTTCCATATATCTCTTTGGTGTGTTTGGACTAGTGGGAAAATTATGAGTAGGAAAAGAAAGAGAAGTTTTGTATATGCTTTGTTTGTATCGTACGTTCACATGGAGAAGAGAAGGCTTGTAAGTCAGTTGTTAAATGTTTACGCATGGTCGCATGCAGATCATACTATTTTTCATTGTCTAGACTTGAAAGGCTTGGATAGATTAATTTTCAACATTCCTGAATCTTAGATTATGCGACTAAGCTTCCTTTGTACCAAACTTTTTCTCCCCGTAAGGGCACTTTTCACAAGTTCTCTCATCTTGTGCGTTGATTTCATAGGTGAGGCCGATGTTAGGCATCTCGTAGGTTTTGGTCATTCAATTCACCCAAGAGTATTTCTCGAGTTTTCTCAGCTTGGATATTAAGATTGCGTTTAGATATTGATACGATCTCAGATGATTTGTGAATAATTTAAAATTATAATAAACTACTTGTAAATAATTAGGAATAGTAGAGTTTGAAACTACTTTACTTATCAAACACAATGTAAATTGAATTGAACGGTCGATTTTTCAGCCCAACAATTGTATCAAATGCAACTAAAATCTCCTCTCGCTAAAAACTCATCCATGGCGGCCTCATAGAAATAAATAATTATATTATAAAGATTATTTTAGAAGAGTAATAGTGAAGTGTGCTTTTTTTAAGAAGTATATTGCATCAAAATTGATCGAAAATATATATCTTTGGTCTCATTTATGTATACTAAAAGATAACAACTGATTGACCATGAGAAGAGAAAGGGAGGTATATGGAAAGAGAGTAGAGGCCGTAGGCAGCACGTGGCTGATGACATTTTGAGCTACCTTAGTAAGATGACCCGCCAAGACTTTAATTAAAGCTACAAAATATTACTTTATATATATATAGTTAGAAAATAAAATATAAAGGCTGGATCAAGATGATTCCAGTCGTATTCCATTCAGTAAATATATAGAAAGTGTAAAAGCGTTTGATTTTGAATTACAGATAAGTATAACAGCTGTGGATAAGTACAACAAATGTATTAGCTAGTCTTGATCTAATCTTCAACAGAGTTATCTTAGTTTGAATTCAAGGCAGCTATAATCTCTGGAGATAGGTTTGATCTTGATCGATGATCACTATCTCTATCTAACATATATTACTTTATGATTGAAAGATGTCGTTGCCTGCTTACATGGCACGCATGGCCTATATACCTCTTCAAGAGATATCATGCAAATATGAGATTTGTTAGGCAGTTTCGAAATACAATTACAGTACAGTATTACAATCTTATCATGATATGTCATTTCATTACAAATTTGTGCTTATATATATTAAAAAAAAAAAGGATAATACTAGATCCCCCTCTGGGGGATCCCGCTGGGAGCTACTGCTCCCAATGTTTTATTTTTTTCTTTTTTTCTTTTTTTTAATGATTAAGAAAAATTTGTTTAATATTATTATGAATTTTTTTATTTTTTTTAAATGTTTAAAAATATTAAAAAATGGTATAAAAAAATTAAAAAAAAATTTTCTAAGCCAAGCGGGAGCTCCCAACTGGAGCTCCCCAACTGGAGCCCCTAGCGGTGGCTGTAGAGGGATTCAAAAAAAAAACTATTTTAATAATATGAAATTTTGATAGAAAAAGAACACGACACCATATATATATATATATATATATTTCAAGAATACATGATATTTATTCTTAGCTGGATTTTAGCATTTGGAATCTTTTAACTAAAATATAAATGCTGTTTAATCATGTTTTTTAAGCTTAATATAGAGACAAAACAAATTATGATCAGTAAGATAAGATCTTCATGCATGGAAAGCCAACCCCAGCTGGATTCTAAAATTGATTGACAGGGAAGGGATGATACCACCGCGATTTTCGCCATCGCCCAAATACCAACAACAAACCAATAACACTTAGCTGGAACTTGTTAATTTCTTTATTTCAAACAACCAAAACACAGAGATTCTACTGGATTTTGAGATCAAATGTTATTTTTAATTAAGAACAGTTTATAATTTTTTTAAAAAAAAAAAAACTTATTTCTCCACGTATAAAGTATTGATTCGTTGAAAATTATGAATTATAAATTTAAAAAAATTATAGAAAAATGTTAAATACACTTAAGAAATAACTACTCATTTTGCAAGATTGATAGCACATTGGATGCTGTTGCTTAAAATTTATAATATTATATGCCATGTTTGTGTTTCATAGAAAAGGTATTTATTAGTTTTTGGAAACATATTAATTTTGGAAGAAGAGAATTAATTAAAAAGTTTGAATTAATTAGTAGGGTTTCTGGATGGACGTGCTGATTGAAAGCGATTTGCAGTCCTTTAACGGCGCTAGAGTAGCAGCTGCACATGCATTGGGTTTGGCCTTTTCCTTCTCTATTCAAAACCCATTTGGCTTCTAATGGGATTTTATGTTTGATATTTTGTTTTTTGACAGATTCTTCCGCATCCAGTTTCAGAAAGCAACAGCACAAAGTTACAAACAACTGAACAATGAAAGATCCTGATCAGTAATTCTTCGTGCCCTCCCTCCACGGGGTTGGGTTTTCTAATTATTCATTTTTGTTTTCACCTTAACATGAAGTGTGCCCTTTATTCATATGCATGCTTTTTAAGTTATGCCCTGACACTAAAATATATATTAACCTTTACATACAATTTTAGTATATACAAATCTCTGTCCTTTTGAAAAAAGTAAAAAGAGTCGGTACAAAATATACACATTTTACTACTGTATAAATCATTTTATATATATATATATATATATATATATTCAATTGTTGGTGTAAAGATTGCAGTGAACTTATGAATTATTGCTGGGATCGATCTTGATTCTGGGTCCTTTAAAAGAAAGGGCAGGAATGATGAATCAGATGAAAAGAGAGAATGTAGTCACCATATATATGTAGTTCAGTAAATAAATGTATGTCCTTAGAAAGTTTTAACGACCAATAACCAACTTGTCGTTTTGACAGGGCTAAATATATTTTCAACTTCCTCGGCAGATCACTAATGTTGTCTTGCGCGCCCTACTCTCTTTAATTTATGGTGTTTGTGCTTTTGAAGGTGAGATCTACACCGTCAATGTTCTCAAACCTTTAATTTGATTTTCTCACCACTCAAGTGAATACTGCCGGGTCCATGCTAGATTTTTCTCACTTTTCTGTTTCCTCGCACATTTCACTGTTTCTAAGGATTCACTGCGCTGTCCAACGTCCATTGTTCAGGATTTTGATTCTCTGCAACTACAGGTCAAATGGAAAAATCACATCCATTGTTGACTAGATATTACCTTTTTATATAATATATATATGCATCGTTCTTTGGATTCTAAGGTTGTTGAAAATGGTAGTCCCAACACACTTTTGTCGCATGTATGGTAAATTCTCAATGGCAATGCACGTACCAGGTGGAAACCCTCATGTCTGAACCGTTTTCATGACAAGTAGATAATGACTGTGTTAGTTTTAATGACAGCATTGAGAAGGACTCATTGGGTGAAGTAATCACAATGATAATGATTAATACTCGTGTGGTTCTTTTCTAAGTACCCAACACACTTAAGGTGTTTCTCCCCTCCATCTTTATTTATCTCTCTACCATTTTGTTTATTTAAACGAAAAAATTCTAGTTACAAACATAACTGCTCACTAATATGTACATAAATTTAATGTGATTAATCAAAAAGTAGATTTATTGAAAACAGTATTAATTCAAATTTTAAACATGAAAGAGTTAGTATTGATATGCATATTAATATACGACTTTATTCATACGTAGCAAAATTCTATTTAAATTCAAATACTCTTTACTAGTTCATAATTATTTCTTTTTCAATGTATTTTTCGGGGACATGGTCTGCTTTGGATCTCATACAATGAAGCCTCCACTAAAATTTTGAACGAAGTGCAAACAAAAGGAAAGTTAAAAAGGAGAAAAAAAAGTATTCAACAATTCAAGACTTCAAGGAGACTTTATCTTTGATCTTCTTTATTTTCTTATTGTAACTGAGTACAGAGAAGAGTTTCAGTCCTAAAGAGATTTTCTAAAAATGAATTTATAATATGACGTAGTTTCATGTGATCTGTTATGTCTATGATACACTAAAAGTAATATTACAATCTAACATACCATATCGAACCATATCGATTTGTAAATTTATTTTTATGAAAACTAAAATATTCTAAATACTTATAGGAGTTAAAAAGTTTGTATATTACCTAATTTACGAAGAATCTCAACCATATATGTAAACCATGAGTACTCTATTACCCAACACATATACTTTCTAATTTGTCATATTAGTCCCTGAGTATATGTAAAACTTTTACCTTAAGGTGTCTTGGAGTGTGCTTGAATATCTTACCTAATTAAGAAAAGGGGTTGAGATGGATCGAGATAGAGATAGAGATTTTGACGCATCCATTTAAAGCGAAGACGAAAAGTATATATGATCACTGAGGTTTAGGTTGTAAATTTTGAAGATATGGGTAATATTGCAGAGATGGAATGAAAGTGATATTTCATTCTTATTCATGAACATATCAGCCACTGTGACTCTAAAAAGTAAACAGAGTTCAAAGTTTGAAGGTATTATAGTAATAGTGAAATGACGATCTCAGACAAACAAAGGACAGGACGTAAGAAATGACAAAAGTTGGCCTGCAGTCGACCATCGTAGCCGTCGATTAAGAATATTTCATTCTGAATGACAAAATTCCAACAAAGTTTAAGGAAGATTGCTGTAATATGTGTTTGTGGTCCAAACTCCAACTCCTCCGCCTTCAAGTTTAAGAATTAGAGGCATGAAGTGCATTTGTTCGTGTAAATTTTTTAGATAGTATTTAAGATATAAATGTTCAATAAATAGTATTGTAAAACTCATTCCATGTGTCTATAAAACTCCACGAACCAAAGGACAGCATGCAATGGAACACAGCTAAGCTTAAACATGATACCCGTCTCAATCCAACCCCCATGTGATCTGCCTAATCATAAGTTGTTATGACTTTAAGCAAACGTCGAGGTCTCTTCCTAATTGGATTCCACTAAGTTGACCACACCACGTATATCATCAGCATCAGCTAGTTAGCTTGCATGCAATGTAAAAGCAACAACGTCCCAAAGATCAAAAATCTAATTGGTTCTGATTTTGAACGCTGTCTCTTCACAGACTGAACTTCTACAGACACTACTCAGAAATTCATTCATGATCAGCACATGGCATGCATCTCTTTACCCTGCGTGCAACTCAATCTCCCCGGCCCATCTTCACAGACACGAACAAAAAAGCAACCTAAAAAAGTGCAGGGAAGAATGATTTCTCCAAAACCCCGTGATCAAAGGAGGACTGTCTAATAAAGAGGGAAAAGCTGTATCTTTGGAGTAGATTTTCTGCGTCTTAACTGCCTTTTGGTGGGAAGTTACTACCACTTGGAAAACTGTAATGGAATAGAATAAGTAATGCATCTGATCAAAAGCAAGCATTTCCAACTACCTATTGGATTTAGTAAAGAGCTTTTGGTAACTTTTAAGGACTTGGGTTTGATCCGGTAAGAATCATTAACTCATTGAGTGGTGAATATATTAATATAGATCTTGTGTTTTGGGATCATTAATGATTGTTATAAGAGAATTTAGCTTGGACCCACTTGGGGATTGGTCGGCTTGGATTAGGACACTTGTCCTTTACATTTTATTATGGGGTGGACACGTGTTAACTTACCCAAATCATTAACTTAATTTTTGGTGCTTATGGTGACAAAACTGGAGGGATGTTGAGGTAAGTTAAAAATGTTGCCGACAGTGCTATCGCATGCTCCTGAATGATTTTCATTAGTCTTTCATTGTTTCCAATAATCATGGGCTGTTTGATTTTAAATTCGAAGCCATTGTGTAAAGTTACTTGAAATCTTGCCTTTTTAAATTTTAAATTGGTTCAACTTTAAAAGTCTGGAATCAATCAATGACTCACGGGTTGCACCACCTTCTCTCTACTCTCTTGTGTGATGTAAAATAATTTAAAAGTGAGTAAAAAATAAAAAATACTTTAAACATAAAAGATTTTTACATAAATAAACTCATAAATAAACGTTATTTCATATATAACGTCAAATTATAATATTATTTTTATTATAAAATAAATATAATAAATCAAAATCATGTCATTTGTAAAGTTTACTCTAATATTTCTTTAAAAATAATAAGATCTGTTAATTAAAAAGAGATTATAATTGTTTGAAGTTTCTATTTTGAAACCCGAACATGCTTTTCAAATTAACTCATCAGATTTAACATCCTAACACTTAGGGGTGAAAACCGACTATTTCGATTCGGTTTTGGTCCAAACTGACAACTTACATATATGTATAAAACTAGTTGAAACCGACCGGTAAAGGGGGATAAAACCGGCAACACCTGTTTTTGCATGATCTCAGTCAATCGTTGGTGTCCCTTCAGCGTCGTGATGAGACAGAAAGTTGAAAGTTTCAACATCGCAAATGGTTTGAAACTCAGAAATGGAAGTTGTGATGAAAGAAATGATCTGGCATCAAAGTTTTGAATATCGTACTGGAAGCTGTACCAATCAAGGCATTAGAACGAAATATTTCGATATCGGTACTGTTTCGTGTATCGTTTCAGAATAGTCAATGTATGAATAATTTATATATAAATACATATATATAAATTATAAATAGTCTGGTCTGAATTGGAAGTCAAAAAATGAGCTTACAATTTAAAGAAATTAAATAAAAAAAATTGAAATATAGGCCGGTTTCATCCGATATTTAGAACTGTATAAAATAAATATAATACTTATATAGAATCAGTGGCCGGTATAAAATATACCAATCAGTACGGTATAGTATTTAAAACACTATCTGGCATACCAATGTGTGTAAGAGAGAGACACAGATGCACTGTAGACAGTTGAGAGAGATGCTCCATTAAGTAAGAGAGGAGAGAGAGTGAGAATGGAGAAAAGAAAGAGGAGGAAAGAGAGGTAATAAATTCTAAATTAAATAAAATGGCGTCTTTCTATTTTAATTTTTTTTTTCAAATGATACATTTATCTAAGATATATATAAATATACACATATTAATTTTTACCGCCAACTAGTTGGTTCTCTGTCGATTCTGTACTCCAACGACTACATTGATGAGGCCAGTTTGATCAGTTTTTGTAAACTCCTACTAATACTTACTATTTTTAAGACATTATTAGCATGTCTTTAATTTATTGCTGTCACGTGTATGAAATGCAGAGGCAACAAATAGAATTGAATCTGAAATTATGGTTGAGATTGTGAAAACTTGAGAATATTATAGAACTTTTTAAGAGCATCTCTATCCGGTTCTTCAAAATACTGTATTCCTCATAATTTGGAGTTTATTATAGAGTTTTGATCAAAATAACCCCCCACATCCGGATCTCCATTTTAGGAAAAAAGTTTAAAGAATAAACAGTGAGTCCCCATATTTGGAGACTCACTATTCATTCCCTAAATCATTTTTATTAATATTTTATTCTAATATATAAAATAAATAATTTTCTAATCATTTACACTTTCTCTCATACTCATATTTATTATAATTTTAAATAATAATTTTAAAAATAATTTAATTAATTAAGAAAATATATAAAAATTAATTTTAAAAATATTATCATATTCACAAAAAAATAATTTAAATTTTTGTTTAAAATATTCACTAGAGTAATAGTTCAAAAAATAAGAAAAAATATTGAGTAGTTAAATTTGTAAATAGAAGTGAAAGAAAAAAATAATAAAAAAAGAATAGAAAAATATTATTTAATAAAATAGAAATAGGGATGGAGAATGGGATATAAGAGGTTTTTGAAAAATAAATAAAATTTAAAAAAAAATTTAAAAAAATATAATTTTAAATTAAATTATAGATATGAGAATGAGAAATAAGATCAGAATGTTGTAAGAACTTTACAACATCATAATCCAAGAATAAATAAAGGAATTTAGGGGACCAGATAAAAAATTCATCAGAAAGAAAACTGCTTCAGTCATTTATTGTGGTGTGTCAGTTTGTCTTCCCAAGGGAGCCTCTGAGAGTCTGAAATTTGTTACTCAAACAGTCACGTAGGGAAGTAAGAGGAAAAGGCAACTAGGTTTTAACTGAGTATCATTTATTTTTTTAAAATATTAATGTTGGGGTCAGAGGATGTCTTTATTTTTATTTTTATTTTTACTTTTACTTTTAATGATTAGTAAAGTACTTACTAATAAATTTATATATTTTTTAAAATATATTTAAAAGATGTTTAAATGAAAAAGAAAAAAAAATTCAATTTCATTAACGAGAATGATTACTGAAGAGGTTTAGGGAAATATATGCGAATTTTGAGTTTGAGATGAGAGTTTAAAATATTATTTTTAATATTATTATTGTTTTGATATTTGAAAAAGTTATATTGAAATTTGAAAAAGTTAAATTTTTTACTATATTTTATGTGGAGATTTAAAAAAATTGTACTAATAAGATAAAAATTTTGAGTTTGAGATGAGATATCTCATGTACCAAAGTGCACGCTAATATAAATAATTTTTTATTTTTTTAAGCATTTTTTAAATATAAATTTACTAATAATTATTTTTTTAGTTATTAAAAATAAAAAAATATAAAAATGAACATATTTAATAAAGATATTTAATAGTGATATTATCATTTTCTAATAATAACTTTTAAAGGACAAAATCATAGTGATCAAGCACCCTTTGCTACAAACCTTTACTTGTTTCTCTCTATTTTCTATTTTTTTAAATAAAAATAAATAAATATTGGAGAGAATGATAGTTGTAAACCTTGAAGTCGTTACTCGTAGCATTTACAACCATCATTTATTTTCACGAAGAATGCTGATGCTAAAGCTGAGTCATATCTTAAAAGGAAAATGCTGCTGTACGGTTCGGGAGATACCGCTTGAGAAAAATAATTTATTTATTTTTATTTAGTGATTAAAGGAATAATTTTAAGTCTATTGATATATGATTTTATTTTTAAAAATAATTAAATTTATTAAATATATATATATATATATAACTGGCGGCATATTAGCCCTGACCCCCTATCTTAATTTTCTTGATAGAAAAATTTTAGATGAAAGCATATTTTCATTTAATTAATATGTAATTTTTTATTTTTATCTTAATATTTAAATATGTATGTTTAAATAAAATAATAAAAATAACAAATCACATTTCGAGTAAGTGGAGATATGTAATGCAAAATTTCTTTGTAACATGTCTCTTATTGATAAGCTTTTAAAAGAAATACTTTGTATAAAGAAGAGCAAAGAATTAGATAAGGAAACCCATAAATAGACTCCTAAAATTTAATAAAACCTAATTAAATTGAATCTGTTAAATTGTCATTAATTTAAAAAAGTTTAAATTATTAGAAAATATAAGTTTAATTATTATTATTTATTTATATTCTGACACTTGTTCTTGTTGTGTTTGTGCACAAACAGAGAATTTGCTTGAGGTGGGCATGAGATTTTGCTCGAGCGAATAATGTAAAAAAGTAAAAATTAGGATTTTTACAATATGACACTATAAATATATATTTAATGAACAATTTGGTACATCCTGAATATTTTGAGTAGCGAGATTTTGCCCTAAAATATATTTTGTGGGTCTTCAACATAATAAGATCCTCTGCAGATCTATGGACGTATGCATGTTACCGAACTATGCTATTTTTTTGTCATGTGATTGATTTGAGTGTATTTACTTTCACTTATTTATCATCATCCCTGTGTTTTCATAACAATTCTCACGAGTAAATCAAACCTTCCTTTTATGTGTAAGTCATCACTACTCTCTAATTATAAGCTACCCCAACGTATAAAATATTAGTAAAGTATCTATTAATTTAAAAAAAAAATTAAACTAACAGGTAATGATAGATTTAGACATTTAATCTATATGCTGACAAAATAATTAGGTCGAGGAATTGATGAGATAAGACATGACAATATTGCTTGAATTTTGAGAGCGACTGAAGTTAGAAGCAATGAATGCACGTAACATCTCTCGGTTAAGATTGTTTTTCTTTTCCTACCATCTTCTAGGCAACCAAACAGGGCATTAATGTGACTGTCCCTTCGCTCTGTTGGATTGAAATCCTATCGCTCTCTGTTGGGAACCAGACGTATATTTTCACTCAGAAGTTCCATCCATTGCAAGCAACAGGCGAAAGTGCCATTACATGTTTAGCAGTGTAAGAAAGAGAGAGCTAGAAGCCTAGATTCAAAGTGCATGTGCGTGTCTCTTTCAGTCATTACATGCATGTGTTACTAGCTGTGTTTGGACTTTGGACATCCAATGGAACTCACAACATGTGGTTGAATTTTGTATTAACACTAGTCACGAAATTATCACTTGTTTCAAAAGTTTAAACTGATAAAAAAAAGTAGATTTAATTATTTATATTATATTCTTAACACATACATGTGATGTATAAAAAAATTGATATTTTTTAAGTTTATTTATAATCCGATTATGAATTTGTTCATCTGGACATGGCTTTATCATTATATTTTTAATATCGCTTAACCTGACATTAAATGATAAATTTATAAATAAAATATAAATTAATATTAAAATTAATTATCATTTAAATGATAAAAAGATGAACCGAAAGTGATGGTCTTATATTGCAAGAATGACATGCCCACCGAAAGAAAACGGGAAGAAAGGCGGCTTGGCTTGCCATGTGCAATCAAGGTGTTCAAAACTATAAAGCAGTTGCACTTCCTTGTAGAGCTTTTTGCATGCTATAAAAGGTGTTCAAAAATATATATTTCTCTCGTCTATCCTAAGTTTTAGAATTCGAACCAAAACTTTGACGATCCAAAATTCTAAGAATTTTAAAATATTCGAACCCCTTGGATTTCAAGGCTTGCCAACCCAATTTAGGTTGGAAGACATGCTTTAATTACGTGCAAGGGAACAGTTGCACATGTTGGAACTGACATGTTTGAAGCTTCTTCTCTTTTTGATTTGGACTTCACTTTTGAAGGATAAAAAGCAATTGATGGACCCTTTAGTCACATGGCAGGGAGGGGCTATGGCCACAAAACTATCATCCCGGTGGCCCGAGGGGACTTTTTGTGCATTTGGTTTGCAGGTGGAAAATCGATTAAACGTGTCTACATGGGAAACTCTCTTTCTTTCCTACTAAATATTTAAGTATTGAAAATTGTTATATATATAATTTTTAAAAAATAAAAGGTATTTTTGTAAAATAATTTTAAAAAATAACATCGCCTTACAAAAATATTATCAATTCAATTTAAAATATGATTATATAAAAAATTATAAAAAGAATTACACGTGTGCGATTATATCATTACTCTTATTGGATATAGAAAACATTTTCATCTTTTTTTCCTTTTTGTTTTTTCAACGAGGGAGGGGGAGTCTAACACCGGCCGTAGCTTTTGCCAGTTTTGCCGAAGGCCATTGGCCAAATACGCAGCATTCATCTCAAATATTTAGAAAAAAAAAACACCACTACGACTAAGAAATCGTGCATGGAAAAGTAACCAAGACTTTTTAGTGGATTGTCATCCAGTACTGATGACAAGCTCGGAGACGAAATAAATGTCAATGTTGAGTCATCCTTTATTTTATTTTTTGAAAATCTTAATTCTTACAATCATGGTTTTAGCCGTTATCACATTCAGCTAAACTGGCCCCAACTTACTTTTTAGGTCTCATATTTACAAATGTCTTATGATTATGTTATACTATGTGGAAGACCACGCAGATGTAGGGCTTGAAATTCGATTTGTTGTGTCGGGACATGTCAAATCGAGTTTTTATCGCGTGCAAGTCAATCTTAACTCAAATCATTTAATTAAATAATTAAATCTTTCAATCTTAAACGGCTAATTTCGTATTCAGTTCTTATTAAATTGATCTTAATCCGCTAATTTCATGTTCAGTTCAGGTGGCTTAAACTCACCCTCTCAAACCTTTTGATATTTGATTTTGGGTTTTTTAAGGATAACACAACTTCACAACATCTTTATCATAATCTTATCATCTTGGTGTATGAATTTTAACTGTGAGTTTGAGTGATGGAAAATAAAAAATGACGAGGGCAAGAACATGGCTAGTGGGTGGGCGTCATGATCCTAAATGGCCCAATTGCTGAGACAAACCTGGTTTCTAGAAAATGAGAAAACATTTAAGGATTCAAGCTGTTGTCATATATAATGCTAGCTGCAAGGACAATGTGCGATTGTCCCTTGTAATGCAAACAGAGCTCATGAATGTGGGGAAGGATTGAAGGAAGAGAAGCTGGTCCCGGAACGGCACAAGAGGTTTTCTCGTTTGAATGAATGGTGGAGGGAGAAGCTCAAGTCAAAAGGTACACACAAAGTTGGTCCCCCAAAGTTACTGTTTGATAGTTCCTTCTACAATGATCTAAAACCTCCTTTGCAACATATCATTTGTGTTGTATTCTATTCTCTCATTGTCTGCAAGAGGTGCAATGGACCAATCTTCTTGTTGAAAATATATGTTTTCAAATGGTTCTTTCACGTGGTTTCTCTCAAGAGCTTTTCTTCCTTTTTCTCGCAATAATATTTTTTCCTTTTCTGGAATGAGTTATAATCTCAATTCTGATTCCCAGATTACAGTAGGCAATTTTCCTAGTTGCCAGTTTTCAGAATGTTCATGTTCTGATTGCCTGCTTGAGAAATAATGATAGAGACGAGATTTCACAACATAATTAGCATTTTTACCTGTGTAGGAAGTAGAAAATTTCATTGTGAAAATATGGGAGACATTGAAAGAAATTAGATCTCCATTTAGGTGGGGTGTACTAACCTGTTCGACACACTTTTGCCTTCTCTCACCCAGTGCCTTGGACTGCAATTGCGATGTACCTCTCGATTCCTCAATTTATGATCGTCTTTCATCTTCTTTGTGGAGACAAATAAGACAATTTGATTTTTGCAAGATCAAGATTCACATTCCAATCCACACAATCTACAACATGATATTTGTTTTCTTGAGCTGGTCTAACCACACGCACGAGCACACGCACATGTGCATATATATATATATATATGAGAATCCAAGTTTTAGGGACTCTTCTAATAAGTCTCATTTATCATGGACCAAGGGCCAATGATCTCTGGGTCAAGCAGAAAAAAAAAAAAAAAATTCAAGTATTCAACACAACCCTGTTAAGCATGTCTACATGGAACTGTGGGAGACTATCGATTTGGCATGTCCAGCCTGAATCCTCATTAGGGGTCAAAACACAAAAGAGAATCAACCAAGCAAACATGGAACAAACTTCATCAAAACACGCACTCATAGATAGTACCAACAGGCAGGATTGACCGAGCATGTGTGGAAGCATGTTGGTGGAGAAATACAATAATCCAGTTAAAACCCCATGAATAAAGGATGAAAACAGAGCAATCATCCAAATCCAAACTGTATTTGAAATGCTCAAAACACAAAAAGTATACACACAATTGTCTATTTAGTATTTACAACTTCGATTTTCAATCTGCAGTTGGCACAAAATCAAACCTATACACCAGGCTATCAAATCTTATTAATTGAATATCTTCGGCTAAAAAGTGAAATTAAAAATTGCACATATCAAGAAAAAGAAAGGAGACCTCACAAAGAATGAATTACATATTACCATCTATCTACAGATCTTTAATCATTTTTTCATACTTGAGCCTGGTTTTGTCCTTGAGCACCCAACTGCTTTCTCTGAGTGTTACTTGTAACCTATCCCATATACATGGGGACTTATGATAGAGGCGTTGGACAAGAAAGCCATGTTAAGATCAACACCAGAAAACCCAGCTTCAGATATTTGCATTCCTGTTTCCCTGGTAAGGTGACACCCATCAGAAACTATCTGTTGCAAAGGATCCAAAACACTCTGTATATATCTAAGAACTGTTCCATCTGCACGAAAACAATAGCAAAACAAAATAATAAGATATAAAAATAAAAAATAAAAAAAAATGAAAATAAAAGAAGTGCCCCTTCACTTATTAATCACAACAACTTTCTGTTTTGCCATCAAATAATGTTCAGCTCAATACCTTTTGCAGCTACATGTTCTACAAATAGGTAAAGTCCACCAGGCCTCAGCACCCTCTTCACCTCTAATTACAATGGTCAAAGGAAATTTATCAAATATTTGGATATTTAAAAAAAAATAAAGTTATAAGCAACCACCTCCTAAGGAGTGCATTAATGAACTATATCATTCATCTGATGGTATAATTTAATATAAGCATTGATGTTATGTTAATATCCTTATTTGCTACTAAATAATCAGTTCAGATTTTCAGTCATTGTTTCAGGCGGTTTTTCTTTCAGAATTAACTTGATTCTAGCAAACGCATTTGGTCGTGAGTCGGAACTTCAAATGCTACAAGAAGTGCATTCGCATCCAAATGATACACACATTCAATTTGATGCTGAAGGAACTAAGCGTAATAAACTTTGTGCATAGTGACACTTATATTCACGTCTCAATTATCACACCAAACTTTAATACAATTAACTTGTAGTTAGAAGGATAATAAAGTTAAGCTAGCATTCATAGAAAAAGTCTAATTACTTCACAAAGAGAAAATTATACAATTAATAAAGCACTCAACTAACGCTATGCTCCTCACAGAATACGAGGTTTCTAGACGGACTTAACTCCTTAAATCCTGTAAAAATAAAAATAAAGTCTTGACAGCTAGATGTTTGAGTACCTTTTAGGGTCATATCAACATCTTTAACAGAACACAAGACAAGCGTTCCAACAACTGCATCAACAGAAGCATCACTTAATGGTATAGCCTCTCCAACCTGAGCAACAATAAGATCTTTAGAAATCTGAAGAATTTTGTAGATCAGTTCACAACCAAAATGACATTCGAATCCTGTACTAAGATACAATATGCCAAAACCTGCCTTACAAAATAGAAATTGCCTGAAAGCTTTTGTCCAAGTTGCAACTTGACAGTTAAATATGTAAATTTGACTGATGAGTGCACATCACTACTTATGCTTCCACTGTAATTGAATCCTCGGCCATCAATTCAATTGTTGAAATTTGAAACAATTTCAATTGAATCTCCCGAATCGATCCATCCACTAAAAGGTCTAATAAAAATCAATATGCTGTTCAATTGTATGGGACATTTTCTCACATTTGTAGCTTTGAGGCAAAACACCACCATGTTGCACCCTATAATGATGGCAGGGCATGCTAATTCATAGACGCCAAATGTGACCCTTTCAGAAGAGCCATCTAGTAATGATAGTGTGTGGGCTGTGATTTCTAGCATCTTTAAGCTTGTGGTCATTTGGTTATTGTTATGGACTACAAGGTTCAGGCAGAAAATATAAATTACAATCATCAGAAAAAAGTTCAGGAATATGCAGTGCCATAAGGGAAGGTTTCTTACCGCTTGTATAAACTGAAAATTAGCAAGTGGCAGGCCAACAGCCACTGCCGCTGACTGAGCATACTTTGCCATCTTTCTGTTGGGATCCACACCAAAAACCCGGACATTACCATCACCAACATAATACTTGAGATTAGGGCCTGTGCCAATCCCAATCTCCAATACTTTCTGGGCCTTCCCCTTCAAATTACTAAACAACTGCGACTTGTAACCTGCAATCTTGCCAAACAACGAACATTTCCCCAAATTGCAGTCAGTGATGCGTGCACTTAAATGAAAAGAACTAAACAGTAACAAATTCCAAACTGATTGACATTAAAGAAGAACTAACCTCGGCTTCATAGGATTTCATGCTCGTCTCCATAACCGATGCATAGAACTCCTCGCACCAATCCGGTCTCGGAGGGTGAACCTTGTTCAACACACCCTATTCAAACATAGGAATCTTTTACTTTTAAATTCTAATTGACACCACATAGCAATCTGCATTAATTCCTCTTGAAGAACCTGCTTTGGAAAGAAATGACATGTTTTTGCAGAGAGAAGCGGAGAAGAGAGGTGTAGTGTACCATATAATCAGACTGTGAATTGGAGGCGTTGGAGGGGCATAGTGGGAACAAAGCCGTTGTTGCAGTTGCTTGAATGAGTCGCCTTCTTGTGCAGGAGCAAGATATGCTGGAACAAAATGAGTCAGACGCAAGTGGCTCAGCGACGTCGCTTCCACTCGGGGCTTCCGGGTGGGCAAGTGCCGGAGACGAACTATCTTTCCTCAAGATAGCCCAACTAAAGGGAGAGATCTTGGGTCGTGGAGGTTTGAGTTTAGGACAGTATGAGGGACGAGAAGTGCTGGGAAGGAAGAAGAAGACGGAGGATGCAGGCGACGAACAAACCACCATTTTTTTTTGTTTTCGTTTAAGGTTTCATGTGCGCTACGGGCCTAGGCCAAGATCCCGAGGGTTAGAGCATCTTTCGCCGAGGAGTGATGCTACATTCGCCGCTGGAATCCACCGATGGATTCTACCGACAAGGCCAAATAAACCTTTCTTTTTATATATTTTTTATAGACTTCAACATTTAAAAAAAAAAAAAAATCATAAAATTATTAAAAAATACTTATTTAATTATTAAGTTAAAAATATAATAATAAAAAAATAAAAAAATCATAGATGGAATTCATCGGTGGACTAATTATTATTCTTTGTCGATATCAAGATTATGTGTCTTGAAATGATTTGATTTAAAATATTTTATTAAATTAACATAGTTTAACAATAATTAAAAATTTTGAAAATTCTAGTTTTTAGTTTGGATTTGATCGCTAGTGTGTTTTATTTATTTTTTAAGTGTTTAAAAAAGTTATACTAGTGAATGTGTGTTTTTTTAAATGTTTAAAATATATTTAAAAAATGTTCAAAAAATAAAGACAAATTTCACTAACAAACGTCCTGCTGGGCGGCATAGTAGCACTGCCCTAACAGCTTAGTAGCTAGTTACGAGAATTTGATGTGACTCTCTTTCAAGACTCATTTTTGAGAAGGCTCATCAAGAGAGAATAATTTGAAGTTGAGTCTCAATCCCTTGTTTGTTGATGGCCAAGATGGAATCCAAGCTCATAGTCTCTGCATGGACTTTTTCCATTTCGATGGTGCAGATCCTTGAATAGATTCTCAAAGCACACTAGTTATTTTCACTCTATCAAACATCGTAACACTATAAGTTGCAAATGCATCTTTTCACATAGAGGGAAAGGCACAATCTTAGTATAGTTGGTTAACGGAGTCGAGCCCAATAATCAGTAGGGAGGAGTTTTTAGTTGTACTCAGGGTCCACTTTGGGCCTTCGGCTTATGAAGGTCTTGTGAGGGCTTTGAACAAACTTTGGCAAACTAGTAGTGTGGAAGACTATCAAACCAACTTTGAGGTACTATCTAACAAGATTACTTGCCTTACTGAGGAATTTCACTTTTTTAAGAAGGCACCATGATAATTTGAGAATAGTGGTGACTATGTTTAAGCCCACAACACTTGCAGTTGCTTTCAGGCTTGCTAGGCTACAGGAGGAAGAAGTTTGGAGAAGGAACTATAGCCATAGACCTCTAACCCCCCATCTTAAATATTGTGCAACACCTACTAAACCTAACATACCATGCTTTCTTGACCCCAACCCTGTCCTAAAGCTACGAGTAACACCTTGACCTTAACCCATAAATCAATCATACCAACCTTGGAATCCAACTTATCCCATTAAAAAAATTACAACCAACCAAATGCAAAAGTTGAAAGACAAATGATTGTGTTATTATTGTAATGAGAAATATTAACCAGGGCATAGTTGTAACAAACCTAAGATTTACTTGATGGAAGGTCTAGAGATGGAAGCCGAGGAAGAAGAATGTGACCCATTATCAACATAATCCAATTATGAACTGATAATTCAGCAAGCTGAATTAGTGGGTATCTCCATGCATGTTAATGCAGGTGCACCATCTCCCGAAACCGTGAGATTAGTGGGGAAGCTGAATCAGCAATTTGTTATTATACTTATTAATACATGTAATACACACAATTTTATTGAGAAGATTGAAACCTTACTAATATTTTTATTACCAGAAAAAGGAGATTGAGAAGCTAGTTCATGAGATGTTGCAAGCAAGAATCATCTAGCCAAGTCAAAACCCTTATTTCTCACATATTATCTTGGTAAGGAATGCGAATGGCAGTTGGCACATGTGTGTGGACTATAGGGCTCTCAGCACAAATACTATTAAAGATAAGTACCCAATTCCTAATCTAAATGAATTGTTAGATGAATTGTATGGTGCTAAAATATTTTCTAAGATTGGCCTACGCTCGGGTTACCATCAAATCACAATGAAGCCTAAAGATATTTCCAAAATTGTCTTTCATACACTCGAGGGCCATTATGAGTTTTTGATAATGCCTTTTGAGCTTACCAATACACCATCACCCTTCAAGGGTTTGTAAGTGAAATGTTTAGACCTTACCTTAGAAAGTTTGTTCTTGTGTTCTTCGATGATGTTCTCGTGTATAGCAAAACATTGAGTGATCACTTAAGGCACTTGAGGATTGTTTTGAGGACCTTACAAAACCATTAGCTCTATGCCAAGATGTCTAAATGCACATTTAGTAGCTAGGAGGTTGAATATCTCGACCACCTAATATAAAAATTAAAAAATAAAAAATAAAAAATAATAAAAAAAAGAGGTAAAAGCTAATCCTAGGAAGATTTCTGCCATGCTTGTGTAGCCACTTTCCAAGATTCTCAAGGCACTGAGGGGATTCTTAGGACTTATAGGGTACTATAGGAAGTTTGTAAAAAAGTATGGAGGAATCGCAACTTTGTTAATGGCCCTTCTCAAGAAAAATGTGTTTTATTAGATAGAGGATGCCACCTTAGCATTTAGGAGTAGTTCTTATGCTGCAAGAAGGCCATTGGTCTGTCTTAGCCAAGGACTCAAATGAAAAAGTTTATACTTCTCAACTTATGAGAATGAGTTATTAGCATTGGTTCTAACCATCTGGAAATGGAGGCACCACCTACTGGGTCATGAGTTCAAGGTCAGAATAGATCAATAGGCACTCAAGCACCTACTTGAACAACGAGTAGGAACACCTTTTCAGAAGAGGTGGGTCTCAAAACTATTAGAGTTTGATTTTATAGTAGAATATTGTTGTGGCAGACAAAACAAAGCAGCTGATGCATTATCTATACTCCACTCTAAGGATAAAGACTCAAACTCAAACAATTCAAGATTAAACTGCCACCAGTAACATGAAGGCCAAGGCCATCAGTGCACTACAAGCTACTTGGATGGAAGAACTCCACCAAGCATATGCACAAGATCCCCAATCACAAAAGCTTATCAATGACTACCATCAAGGGGATCTCGACCTCAACAAGTATCACTTACGTGATGATTTTCTGGTCTACAAAGGGAGACTACACTTGGAAACTCTAGTATCATTTCAACCGCATGTACTTCAAAAATTTCATAGTAGCCCTCTTGGGGGTCACAAAGGAACACACAAAACATATTCAAGGGTTAAGCAAGAATTTTTCTAACTTGGGATGCATATAGATGTCAAGACCACCATTAGAGAATGTAGTGTATGCCAAAAAAACAAGTAAGTAAATCTCCAACTTGCAGGATTCTTCAACCCTTGTTTGTTCCACTAAATTATGGTTCGACATTAGCACAGATTTTATTGAAAAGTTGCTCCCATCAAAAGGGTACAATGTGATCGTGGTAATATTGGATTGGCTTAACAAATACAACTATGACGCCCCCAAATCTCCACGCACGGATACGGAAAAATCGAGACGTCCGGGAGATGATATCACGGGTCACCACCCTATCGATGAGTGTCAAGTGTGTGTATAAGCAACAAATATGCACGAAGAAACACGCAGCGGATAAGCAAAGTCAATAACTAAGTACCAGAATTTTTCTTAATTTAATACAAAGCTGTTCAAAACATACATAATAAAATATCACAAAACACAAATATAGTTTTAAACCAAATAACAAACTTTAACTTTAACTTCAGCACCCCAACGGAGTCGTATCCTCAAGCTCAGCCTCCTCATCCTCATCCTCGATCTCTGTATCAAAATCTACGGTACCAAAAATGGTGCCGCAAGTAAGTAAAATCCAAATAACACCAGATAAAAACATATAAAACTCAAACAATATGCATGAAAGGATGCCAATGCACAAAACCCATAAAATCATATTTTTACCACGCATGCCAAAAATCCCATTTGGCCCAAAATATATCCTTTAATCATATCCTCGCCATTATCCCAAATAATGGCCCAAAAACCAGTCTCACCATTTTCCCAGAAAATGGCCCATTAACTAAACCATCAGAGCACTGTAGGCAGGAATCGCAAGCGAGACTCTACCACCATCCCTGCTCACCACCATCCCTACGCGTGCACCGTAGGCAGGAATCACAAGCAGGACTCAACCACCATCCCTACGCCGCATGCACTGTAGGCGGGAATCGCAAGCAGAACTCTACCACCATCCCTGCTTACCACCATCCCTACACGTGCCTCTGAATCAAACCAATCAATCCATACGTTCATATATACCAAAAACATTTCTCGCTTGAAAACCCAGTTTTCAATATTTAATACATGCATATGCGTGCACAATGCAATGCAAATAAAATTACAGAAATTAACCAACACTTTCCAAACATCCAAAACAACCAAACAAACAACTCCGTCCTCAAATCCAACCGACCCCCGAACTCCTCGGACTCAATCCGGAATCAACCAACCAACAGCAAATATTTATTGAATAAGTAAAATATATTTAAATCTAAAAGTAGGGTTTGAAAAATACTTACGGCGCTATATGGTATTTTTAGAAAGCTTGCGGCGTTGCAAACGGCGGAAGAAAAGCAACGTAACAGTGTAATTTACACTGTTGCCGTGGGTAATAAATTACCCATTTTTGAACGGGGACAAACCAAAGCTCGGGATTGATAGGGAATGACCTTAAGATATTTATGAAACTAAGGGAAACGAGTTTTGGTCGTGGGTGGTAGTGGAAATGACGGTCGAAGGCCAAAAAGGAGTTGAATGGAGTTGAGCTCGTGGGAGCTGCTCCGGCAACGGATCGAGGCCGGAAATGGGTGGTTTAGGTCGGCAAGAGGTAGGGGAAGAAGCTGTGAAGAGATGGTGGCCCGAGGTGGTACGACGGCGCCGGAATCGGTGAAAAACCGTGTGGCTTGGAGGAGCTCGTGGTGGCTAACGGTGGCTCGGATGGAGGTAAAACTTGGTGGGAATGTTCACCGATGAGAAGGGAAGAAAACTGGGTGGGTGGTTTAGGCCAAGCCACTGGCAAGCGGTGGTTCTGGGCTGCGAAAGTAACTGGCAACAGGGGGAAAAACAGAGCAGGTGCCGTGACTTCCAAGAGCTCGTGGCGGCTAACGGCTGGTCTGATGGCTCTGAAAATTGGTGGGGATGAACTCTGGTGGGAGGGGAAGAGAATGGTGGGGGTGGTGTACAACACAACCGCCGGAAGGCGGCGCGATGAGTGGCCAAAGTGGCAGCGACGGTAAGGGAAAAAAGAAGGGGCAGCGCGCGGGAGAGGGGAAACGGTGAAGAAAGAAGAAGAAAAATAAAGAAAAGAAAGAAAAGAAGAAAAAGAAAAGGAAAAAAGAAAAAAGAGAAAAGAAATGAAATGAGGTCCAATCCTCACTTCGGAAACCAAAAACCAATCCGCCGAAAATGATATTAAAATCCATAAAACGACTAAATAAATTAAACATAACATCAAATAAATTAAAAACCAATTTAAAACACAATAATTTAAAATAAATAAACCACTATATTAATTAAATTAAAAACAATCTTTCAGTGAAAATACACGTAAAAGCAAGTCATCACAACAACCGTTTCTTACCTCTTGCTCATCTATATATAGTTGCTAGTGTTGCTTGAGTATTCATGGATAATATTTTCAAGCTGCAGGGAATACCATACAGCATAGTCAATGATTGAGATCCCATATTTTCTAGCCACTTTTGGAAGAAAAGTGACATTGAGTTTCAAATAAGCTGCTTAGCTTACCAGTCACAAATGGATGGACAAACCATGGTAATGAACAAATAGTTAGAATGTTACCTCATGTGTTTTATAGGTGACAAATCAAGAGATTGGCATCAATGGCTACCATTGGCAAAGTGATCATAAAACACATCCATACATACATCAACTTAAATTAGCCCTTTTGAGGTTATATACGAGCACCCTCCCCCCCGTCTCCTTCCTTATGAATCGGGGACAACTGCAATCCAAGCAGTAGAAAAAGAGAAATGACTAGGGATTACATCTTAACCCTAGTAGGAGAAAACCTACAAGATGCTCAAGAGAAAATGAAGTACTATGCAGATCAAAAGAGAACAAATAGAGAATTTATCATAAGGGACTGGGTTTATTTGAGGTTGTACGTGTATTAACAGACGGTGGTGGTGCTCAAGTGAAATTTGAAGCTACCCCCTAGGCATTGGTGGTACAATGGATTGGTGGAGCCAAGTCCAACCCTTCTGTCCATCACAGAGGATGGAACCCTCTCTCCCAACTAGAGACAGTGCTAACCCCTCAATTGAAGGAAAAAGGAAACCAAGAGGGAGCTGAGCTATTGATTTAATGGAAGGGATCTACCACCGAGGATGTGAAATGGGTAGATTTGAGGGAGCTCTGACGGAAGTTTTCAAACTTTGCGGGCAAGGTCTTCTGAAGAGAGGGGTTATGCTATGGGCCTAAGGTAAGATCCTCAAAGTTAGTCACATAGGCCACATAATTTTTGGGATTTATTAGTTTGCTTAGGGTAATATTGTCCATTTTAGTCTTTCTTATTTAGCAGTTATCATTCTGGTCGTAGTTATCAATTGAGCGCTTCTTGGGCCATTGAGGCATGTGGGTCTAGTTGTGGGATAGTTGTTATATATCCCATTTAAGTCATGTATATCGTTTGTTTAGGTTGGTTGTTTTATTTCTCTATTTAATGTACTCATTGTATCTAATGAATTATGGTTTTTCACCCAAAGATCTTAATTGTGTAAGGGATTCCGCCTCCCTTGAATTGCCAATACATTTATATTCACTTTAATACTTAGTACATAATAATGTGGTGTCTCATTGGCATGAGGAAGGATAGCAAACCGTTGGGAGTTAGGGCTTTGAGGGATACGATGAGTAATTTGTGAGTGATCATTCGTGCAATTTTGTTGGTATTTTACATAAATAGATGAAGAATCGATTTACAAAGAAAAATGACTTGTGAGGTTTTAGGATGTGTAAGTCCGCGTATTTTCTTTTAAAGAAGTAGGTAAATGTGAGGTTCAAATGAAAAAATTTATTTTTAAATAATGGGCTCCATTTATTTTCAAAGAGAGTAAGCGAGATTTGCATACATTAAAACTGAATTTAGTATTATTCTTATACAAACGACAATTTTATTTGACATTTCATTTTATAAAAAGAAATATTTGTTCTTTAAAGATAATCATAAAACTTTTTCTATATTTTTCTATAGTCTTTGTCAAATCTATCAATGTCAATTTATAAGTTTTATCCTTTTAATTATCTTTATAGATTTTGCATCTTTATGAATCTTTCGAGATTTTCTTCATGATCAACAATAACTGCAGATAAAAAAAGGTTGTCAAATTCGATGCCCATGGTAAGACTCTTTTACAAAGTACGAACTACAACCATTGTTAGTACAATCCTCTCCCTTTAACAAACAAAATTAGTTTACTCATGAAACTAGTATATCTTATTTTCTAGTCCTTATTTGCTCTTTATATATATATATATACTAGTGGAGAGGCAACGTGCGATGCACGTTTGCTTAGTTGGATTTGTTATTATTTTAGACAAAAATAATATTTTTTATAAAAAATTGATTGTAATAAAAAATTTGCTGTGGATGGAAGGAATAATAAATTTTATGAACTTTTTTAGGATAAGTATAGTGAATTGGAAGATATTAATTAGATGATAGAACAAATAAGAAAAAGTAAAAGATTAGTTTCCAATACAACATAAAGGTATGGAAGTTGATTCTATTTGTAGATTTGCCAAATTTGTTTAGAGCAAGCATAGTTGAAGTTGAAAAAAAAAATTGGACATTACATCACATAAAACAACATAAATAGGGTGCAAAACAACCCCACACCAACAGCCACTGCACTAAGAATCAAAGTGCGGCTCTTTTTGAAACCACCCTGTAAATTTACTCCATCCAAACAATACAAGAAGCCAACCATACTAAAAATTTCAGAAAATCAAACTTCTTGATCACAGATACCAAAAGATTGACCATCAATCATATCATATTATTATATCCATTCAATCTAGTAATATACATAGCACCCGGTTGGAGGAATAAAATAATTCTATAGAAATTATTTTTGCAAAAACAAATAACAGTAACATCTTTGAAATGGAAGATGACATTATCATCTCATAACAACATGCACTAAAACTAATTTAAGTTGAACAACAGAAAATAAAACACATTCTAGCATATCCAAATCCCCAAAGTCTTTTTCCAAAGCTCTTCTTATATACTTTTGATAATTAAAGTTACTTCCTTCTTAGAAGTGGGCCTGGAATTGTAGTACACTCAAGACTGAAAAAAAATATATGATCAATCAAGGAAATTGATAGACTTGAATTTATTAAATGGGTAATTGGTTGAAATCATAATATAAACTTAATCTTCAAGGATTTGAGCGCTATAAATATTTGCTCTTTTCTAAGACATCATATGACTAAGAAATGGTCTTAAATCTCTCGCCTAAAGCGACATCATTAATTTGATCGGCCTTGTATTCAACATCAGGAAATATTGCTATATGAGGCTACACAAAAAAAAATTAAAAACAAAATTAGAAACTCAAGCTATTGTGAAACCCAGACTATTTAACTCCAAAATTCCTAAGTTTCTTGAAATCTTTAAAAAAGATGGGCTTATTCCTATTCTCCAAGGTCTTGAACCTAGAATTAGTGCATCTTTCTTGGTTCTAAAAAAGTAAGGGAGAAAAAAATGTTTGCAGATATAACTGAGGAGGAAGGAAGCTGAGAAATGCAACAAGCAATTTCATAAATAGTTCTTGTTGCATTAAGAACGGAATTCATAAAGTACAAAATATTTACTTACCCAAGCAAATAAAAGCTTGCTTTTCTACCTTTTCATTATACAATCCAAAGCGTTGTTCAAATACCATCTATTTACCATGCATTTGGATGAGGTTTTAAGCCATTAGAACCTCAAAATAAAGCAAAATATTATTTAGAAACTCGAAAAGAAACACAATGAATGAGTTGGTGGGACTTATGAATACTCACTCCGTTGCAGAAGACCATATCCCAACTTTAAAATTTCAGACGTCGCTTTCCAAATGATATTTGATGGGTGAGCTAAACCTTCATAGATCTACATGATGAACTGTGAGTTAATCCCAATACTCAGTAAATGCAACAACTATGAAAACAAAACAAAAAAAAATCCAGTCAAATCCTATACAAAGAGAGTGACGGTGGCTAAGCTAGGCTTATTTAGCCATGGACAGTGAAGAGAGAAAGAGAGAGAGAGAGAGAGAACTACCAAAACCACCATTTCTAAGGTATGGTGGAGGAGATCGAGAAGAGAACGATAGATCTGGCTGGTTTGGTGTGGCTTTGTACGGTGACCCATTCCTAAACTGTCATAGATGCAAAAACCATGAATTCATAATATAAAATGAACAACCAGAAGTCATCTTTAAATCATATGTAAAAAAAAAAAAAATAGAATCCTTGTTGTGGCATTTTCCAACCAAAAAGAAACAATTTTAAGCCGAAAAGTAAAGAGAAAGAAAATAAAAATAGACCACACTAATTGATATCAACAATGCTTATAGTATGAATTCACAAAAGAATTCCAAAAACATGATATAAAATAAAGGATACCAACAACAAGATAGGAACCTAACAATATACAAACCAAGTTTAATATATTAATAACAAAATATACAAATCCAAAAAACAAAATCAATAAGAAAATATACAAATCCAAAGTGAGAAAAAAAAAACCTAAAAGACATAAAAACCTCAAAGCACCATCAACTCCAAAGTAAAAAGTGTAGATTCCCTACCAAAAAGTACAATTCCCAGCAAGAAACAAACCAAAACAACAGACTAACTAAAGGGAAAAAAAAATAAAGCATCATTAACCCCAAACCATACAGTGCAAACTACTTTTGTGTTGTATTTTCTTGAACAAAAGTATTATATTGAATTCTCCATTAAAAGAACATCTAAATTTTTGGTATAAAATAAAATTAAAAAAATAAAAAAAGCAAAATATTTAACTTTTTTTTTTCTTATTTGATTTTACTACTACTTTCATACTATTGACGAGGATAAAATAAAAAAAATTTAACCTCAACAAAATTTAACCCATTGCTAAACTGTCATAAATACAGAAGAGTTATTCTATGTACATTCCTCTTAGAGGACTCCTTTGCAGTCCTAATGCATGCAGTTACCAAGTTGTCAACAATTTTATCACTGAATTGACTAAATTATTCTTCTTTCCAAAACCTACCTAAACCCTGGTACAAGTGCAGGGTACATGACTAGGAAAACTAGAAAATACTAGAACCTGAGAATAACAAAACTACAAAGTGATTTAAGACAGAAGCTGAAAAAAAAAAGCCACAAACAAAAGCATGAAGAAAAATATATGCAGAACAAGTGTTTCAAACAAGGCAAACACAAATTCATAAAAATGTTTTTCCATTGAATATTCATTCAAAAATAAAGAGCTTCTAGATGCCCACTCAACAATAGTTTCTTAATATGTAAAACAATTTATACTAACAATTCCTCCTCCCCCTACCACCCTCCTCTCCCCCACAAAAAAAAAAAAAAAAAAGACAAAAGAAAAAAAAAGAAAAGCATATCAGGAGCAGTATCTAGAATTCCCTCTCCCATGACCTTGATTTTTAAAAATGGGCTGGCCTATGTAGGCTATCATTAGAAGGTCAAATCCAAGTGACCATTAGCATCTTTTAAGGTAGCTATTTCTAAACTCTGCAAGATAAGCAGGCTTCAAACTGGCATAGCTCAATAACTAAAATTGTAGGAGTTAGAAGCAAGAAAGTCAGTCAATTTTCATTAACCAGTTCCTCAAGGCTCAAGTCCGAAAAAACAGAAGTACAAACACACAGGGCTGGTGGTAGGGAATGAAAGAATGTTTTGTTGTGCACCCATATTGGAATTCTAATCAATCAACAGGACAAAAAAAAAGGGAATAGTTTGTTTAGGAAAGAAAGCTAGGTGAAGAACATGTTCAAAATCAATAACAAAGTGCATAATTCGAACCAAACCCCACCTATCCATATTAGAACCAAACCCGACTCTTTATATTAGAATTTTCGTAAGTTTTTGAGAATAGGAGCCCCTTAATAAGAAACATCAATATAAGAATACCCTTATTCCCTAAAACAATACCCTACAACTTTTTTAAGAGAAAAATCACACCTAGAGATTTGAAATTCCAAATGATTAAAACCCCAAAAAGTTTTACATACTTTGTTTAATCAATCAACATCCATTGGAGAATTGACGTAAATTGAAAATCCCTAGTGAGTGATGCAATATTAAAAGTGCATTCAAGACCTTCTTTAATTTAATCCCAGATTTTATAAATAAATAAAAATAAATAAAGACAAGAGGTTGCAATTGATGTTTGAGAAATGGATGGAAGGGAAAAACTTAAACTAAGGAGGAAGAACATACTTCTACATTAAAATTAAAACTGAATACTAAAAGAAGGATCATGTAAACATGAAAATCAAAACAGACAACACAAAAATTTGAAACAGAAAGTAATAGAAACTATAACAGATAATAGCAAGTTCTTTTCTCTATCAGGTTCTTCAAGTTTTCAACCATTTTCCCTTGATTTCTTAATGAATTATAACTATAAAACATCCAAAAATGATTGCTAATGGGTGTAGCAATTTATAGCATGTAGAAAGAATACCTTGAGGAGAATTACTGAATTAGGCAGTGGAGAAACTCCAGAAGGTAATGTATTGACAAATTTTACTCTATCACCAGTAAATTTTCCATGATGCAGCAATAAATTATGTGTATACTAAATAAATTATGATACAACCATTCGTAGCATAGTAACCAAGCATCTGGATAATCAAGCATCCATATATATTAATAGTTACATAAGAGGGCAGAGAAATAATGTGCCTGCTTTGAGTGTAGGGCTTTTTGACAATGCAGTGGATGCCTCCAGCTTCGGCAGAGCCTAAGAACTTAACGATCCACCTGTTATATCAACCTCAACACTACTTATAAAAAACAAAAAATCCACCACAATGCTAGAGCTTCTTATACTGAAACCCAGTAGCCTGCGCAACTCGTTTAACTAAAGGATGTTGGAACAAATTAACACTTAAAAAAAGAATTCCTAGATAAAAGGAAAAAAAAAAAAAAAAGGAACTAAGCCAGTGTAGCTATTATTCCACGATGGCTGAGCTAGGCTTCTCTATAATTACACCAAAGTATTCGCTATTTATCAATAAGACAATAACAAATAATAAAATTTTCCAAAAACTCGCAAAATAGAAATAAGTGTAGATGTTCGTGTAAGATATCATAGGCTCGTGGATTCTATAGTCTACAATTTAATAAACCTTTTTTTATAAGTAAAAGGAAAACAATTTAACAAACTTTAAAAGCCTTTTGTATGGCTGCCAGGAGTTTTCATCAAATGGGCCATAAAGAACCAAAACCTCCACTCAAGTGATATTAATTCAACTATCTAGCCCTGATTCTTTGGTTTCTTAAATTTTTCAAATCCCAATGCAATAAAAAACATAAAAAAAAAATTAAAATTTTGTTGTCTTTCTATTTTATCATACCAATACCAGTCAATTTATAATTGCAGCGATCAGTGATGCTGAACTGCAACATACATATACCAATATACCATCAAACTTAACTTGCTGTTTTTAAGAATATTTGTAAATTCTATTCTTTCAATTGAACATAATCTTGATTCTATCTAAACAAAAGCCCTTTTAAATCTTTTGAAGGCATGCAAGAGTCACAAACAACTGAGCATACCTATGATTAGTCAGGGGGATAAAGTTATAAAGTTTCTCAAAATCCAAGTCATCTTCAAGACTGTGTGTGTCAAGAGCAGCCGTCCATACTTCTCCATCATGCCACACAACGGCATCAATGACAGGCCCCTCATCAAACATAGAAACATCAGAAATTAGTAACAAAAGAAACTCAGCAAATATAAAAACAAAAAGATACTTAGGACTTACTTCTGCTCGCTTTCGTAGAATATCAATTCTGTTTTGGAGATCTTCCAGGGCCCTTTTTAGGTTTGTATCTTCCACTTTAGTGCGTTTCCAGAAAAATAATATCTGATAAGTTATATTGAAAATCCTAATTAGCTTAAAAAAATAAAATCCACAAAAATCTAAACCTCAATCAAGTAGAGTAATAAAAAAACCCATTAGGTTTTCCTAAGCAAACAAATGAAACACTGGTTATGATAAACAAATACATAAAAAATAAGGCACGGAGTTGAAATTACTGCGATCTTTGAGCCAATCAGAGTAATATTCTCCTTCCTCTGCAAACAAAAATACAGAACATATCATCAAATCCATAAAGAAAATAATACATAAATTAAAAAATGTGGAGAGAGAGAGAGAGAGAGAGAGAGAGAGAGAGAGAGAGAGAGAGAGAGAGAATTTGGGTACAGCATTTAACATAAAATATCCTTTTAACACTAAAAATAAAATGAGATGAGATAAATGTAAATAAAATTTTTAATTATGTGCTTGCATTGACCGGGCAATAGTTCAAGGTTTGCTTTCCCCACATGGTCAATAGGTTTGCTTTTCCCACATGGTCAATTATATGAAATATAAAATGTAAACAAAAAAATCTCTTGTATGAAGCATTGGTTAAATCAATCACAAGATTTAGTGTAGAGATAACTTATAGAAGGTGCTAGAATGCCCCACAAAAAGGATAATCCTGGCAATAAGAGAAAAACAAGTGGCATAATACAGCTTAAGGTTTGCTTCTTATTTCCCATCTTAAACTATACGTGAAAAAAAAAAAATAGAATCCCTTTTCGGCCATTTTCCAACCAAAAATAAAAATAAAAAAAAAATTAGCCAAAAAGTAAAGAGGAAGAAAATAAAAATAGTAGTTGGGCCTTAATAATTGATATCTACAATGCTTAATGTATAAATTCACAAACGAATTCCAAGAACATGATATAAAGGATACCAACAACTATATAGGAACCCAACAATCTACAAACCGAGCTAAATATATTAATAACAAAATATACAAATCCAAAAAACAGAATGAATAAGAAAATATACAAATCCAAACCGGAAAAAAAATATAAAAGACATACAAACCTCAAAACACCATCAACTCCAAACCAAGAAGTGCAATTCCCTCCCAAAAAGTAAAAACTCCCTACAAGAAAGAGACCAAAAAATCAGACTAACTAAAGGGAAAAAAAAACCGATGACATGAAAAAAAAAAAAAAAAAAACAAAAAGCA
Organism: Carya illinoinensis; assembly: GCF_018687715.1. Lineage (NCBI taxonomy): Eukaryota > Viridiplantae > Streptophyta > Magnoliopsida > Fagales > Juglandaceae > Carya > Carya illinoinensis. The sequence continues at coordinate 27,829,272 of NC_056757.1, forward strand.
TCATCAATCCCAAACCACCAACTCCAAACCAAAAAGTGCCGATTCCCTGCAAGAAATAAACCAATAAATCAGATTAACTAAAGGAAAAAAAAATGATGACATGCCAAAAAAAAAACTCAAAGCATCATCAACCCCAAACCATACAATAGAAATTACTTTTGCTGTGGATGGAAGGAATAATAAATTTTATGAACTCTTTTAGGATAAGTATAGTAAATTGGAGGATATTAATTAAATGATAGCACAAATAAGAAAAAGCAAAATATTAGTTTCCAATACAACATAAAGGGATGGAAGTTGATCTCCCCCTTTCACCCTCACATCTCTTTGTCTCCCTCTCAACCTAGTGCCTGGTGGCCCATCCCAACCCCTCACCCACCTGAGGTCTTCATCGATGAGAAATCGGAGCCCTATATCCTTTGATTTTTGGCAGAAACCTAAACAAAGTCAAAACTTTAAATAAAACCAAAAGTAAAAACAGAAAGTGGGAAGCTTCAATTCCATTTTACCAAGAATTTCCTGGGGATTTTGCCCTGAAACCACACGAAACACAGATGGGTTTCATGAAATCCTGGAACATGTTGAAAAAGAACAATATCCAAACCCAAACATAAAGCATTCAAGTCTTTTGAAAGATACCAAGAGTAACAAAAGATATTGCAATATGAACCTGTAGATGGCAATGATTCAGAGTCTGAAAATGGGTCCAGTGGAAGAAAAAAAAAAAAAAGATAGGGAAAACAGAGACTAAGATCTCAATGTTAGTAAAGAAGAAGAAGTAGCAGATATGGTGTTGTCATCGTTCATTGACATATTCTGACAAAAAATGGATGAAAAGCTTTGCTTTTTCTTCATTTAATTGATGATATTTATAAAGTTGAGTTTTTTTTTTGTCTTGGAACTGAAGGAGCAGACGCAAAGACGTCAAGATTCATGAACCATCGCTGAATTTCTCTTCATTGTATGCAAATGCTCATGTACAGTAAGGTGCTGGAGTAAATCAGAAATCAATAGTAGCAGTAGAGACCTTGCGACCAAAATTACAGAGAAAAAGAAATTGGAAAATCTTCTGTGATAAAGGCAACGGTGCCAAAACAGACCCCTAGAAAAGAGACCCAAATTGAAATATTACCATGTATGGGCTGAGGGGATGGCAGCAACGGACAAATGGTGACGGGCGACAATGAAGCTTCAAGAAAGTAGAAAGATGAAAGACAAAAGAAAAGATAAAGATGCCGACTGTCTAACATAGCTGCAGTAAAAGATCACAAAACTAAAAAATCTACTTTTAAACGGATACAAAAGCACAACACAAGGGTTAAAAAGGAGATTACAATACAGTACACAGAAAAAAAAAATGGAAAGTGAAAAATTCACTGTTTCTAACACTGTAGCACGCCGATTCCCACTTATATAATTACTATAGATATATCTCCCTCCCCTCTTTCCCATTCATCATTCCCAACAAATCAAGCTTCATTCATTAATAGGCCTACAACCCGACCAATCCAGTTTGTGTTTGGGCCCGAACCAACTCCCAAGATATCAAAAACCAACCCAACTCGACCTGAGTTGGGTAACCCGATTTTGCTCAAAGTAACAAAATAGCCACAGAACTCGCTGAATCATAGAGGCCCTATCTCAACCCTCTTCTTTTGGAAACCCCAAGGCCTACATTAAATTTATCCCCAATAAGCAGACAGGGCAGAGAACAAGCCTGCAGAGATCACAGACTTTCATGATCTCAACCAAGGATGATAGCAAGAAGCAGTTAACTTCGAAGAGAAGCTCCACCAAGGACAGACATAAAAAAGTGGATGGTCGAGGGAGAAGAATAAGGATGCCAGCCCTATGCGTAGCAATGGTTTTCCTGTTAACTAGAGAGTTGGGAAAAAGTGGATGATAACATGAGTTGCACGAATCCAAAAACACGAACCTGCATGGGAAATAGAGTGATCCATTGCGAGGACACAGGTGAGGCCACCGACAGAGCAAAGGTTGCCGTCGGTAAAGCGAGGAAGGATATTTCCACTATAGCTACAAAGAAACTTGATAGTCTATGATTTGGATTTCCAAAGATTCTCTTTTAATGGATTCAAGGAACAACTGAGATGGGAAGAAAAAGCCACAACGGTAAGGGTGGCAGAATGACCATAACCAGTGATGACGGCGAGGTCAAGAGGTGGATAGAGATTTGGGAAGAACCTGTTTGATGCCCACAAATCTCTAGATTTTCTTCCATTTTGGCTTCGGTTTCTTCTTCCAGTGATAGTTTCTCCATTTTCATGCACCTCTGTAGCCAATAACCTTTGCACAATTTGAGGAAAGAAGAGAAATAAACAAGCTAGGTTTCATCTGTAGAGTAAAACATGGGCGTAGAGTTTTAAAAGATGGGTTGCCCACGTTTAGAAAGTTGTACGGGTTGCACCCGAGCACTAGCCAAAACTGCCTTTTTCAAGGCGAGTTGGGGCACTCAATTTCTTGCACAGGCCTATTCATCAAAATGAACATGAGAGAGAGAGAGAGAGAGAGAGAGAGAGAGAGAGAGAGAGAGAGAGAGAGAGAGAGAGAGAGAGAGCTTGGCATCAAATGTGGGAGCAAGTGAAGTTTCAACCATTAGTTTGTGCAAGAGTTTTGCATTAATAGAGTTGGAAGTCTACCTTAATGAATTTGATAGAATTGTATGATCTTCCTTTATCTCAAAAATTTAAATTAGAGAGAAGATATATTTAGGGAAGGTTTGGGGTGATATGAGATAAGAATTTTGAGAATAATAGTAAGATAGTTTGTGAATAGTAGTGAGATAATTTGAATTGAGTATTTTTTAGATTTTTGAAAAAGAGAGAAAAAGTTGAATAAAAAATATTATAAAATTAAAATATTAATTGTAAGAATATATTTTTATAATATTATTTTTGTTTAAGGATTTGAAAAAGTTGAATTTTTTTTTATTATTTAAAAGTTTGAAAAGACTGTAATGATTAGTTTGAAAATATTGTATTGAAATTATGTTTGAGAATAAAATGAAGTGAGATAAAATAAGATTATATGAGAATTTTATATTTCATCCCATGTTCCAAATCTGCCCTTATAAGTATCTATTTTATATTTCTAAAAGTTAGACATGACGTGCAACATTCAACAACTTGCGAACTCTTTTTTTATTGATTACTTCTTTTTTGAGACATTGATTAATGTCATGTATACATGATGAATGCGATGTCACATTAATGATCTTTATATTTGGACAGTCTTGCGATGAAAGCGTACTCACTCTCCAACTAAAGGAGGTATTCAATAAGTTTTCTTTATGTGCTTCCATATATCACATTCATATGTTAGATCTATGATAGTACTCATGTACACTGTCATTAATCACTTTACATGGTAATGGATGATCGAGATTAAGGCTACATCGGTGATTCCAACTTTAAAATCATCCATCATACGTAATTTAATTGCACAACAAAGGATCTAGGATTAATCCACTTTCAACCTAGGGAAGGCAAGAAGTAGAGAAAAGTTATAGATATGAGACCACCCCTTATTGAACTTAAGCTTAATATTATAGATATGAGTAGTTTGAATAGTGAGTTGAGATGAAATGTATGAAAGTTGAAAGTTGAATTAAATATCGTTAGAATATTAATTTTTAATATTATTATTTTTTAAAAAATTTGAATTCTTTATTATATTTTATTTAGATGTTTGTGAAAATTATAATGATTAGATACGATTAATTAAAATGAGTTTTGTATCTAAACAAAACCCGAGTTTGGTCAGTATCTAAACAAAACCCGAATTTAATTATTTATATTATTATATCTTTAATAGCCAATATTTATTAGCTCATTAGAGCTTGAACATGTCACTCCTCGACCTTGATTGCATGCAAAATATGAGCATTAATTATGAAGCTCACAAGGGCATCTTAAGAGTACCAAGATTATCATGTGATGAAGATCCGCTCTTAATATATATTCATGTCATGATTTATTTGTTAATGGAGTAGGAACAAGACCCATGTTTGTTTAAACTATCCACAAAGATAAGGGCATGGAAGTTTGAGCAAGAAGCAGAGCAGGTAGGATTATTATAAAATAATAATACAAAGTTCCAACTTAAATATCGTCATGTCGCGCGTGCACCCTGTACTTACCAAATGGCATTAGGCTGGCCTGCTCATAGAAGCAAAATCCAGCCCACTCGAACTTTGCTAACCTATCCACTATGATTTGTTTCCAACTGGTTGTTTGTTTCAGAAAATCCAAATCTGCTTTGCTGCACTTAGGGTTTTTATAAATCCAAGTGATCTTTTCCCTTACCTGATCTGTACTACTGGAACAGTTTCAGCAGATAGAATCATCCAAAGCCCTAGGGTTTTGAGAGAACAGGAAATTAAGAGTGCTTCTATAGTCCTAGAAAATGAAGGCAGAACATGAGATCGAGGCTGGCGAAGCTAATTCCAAGCAGCACTCTACCTCATCAACACATGAAAGGGTACTACATATAAATAGAGGGCTATCTGTAATGGACTTGGTTCTTCGAATTATTGCAGCTGTTGGAAGTTTAGGAAGTGCGGTGGCAATGGGAACAGCGGAACAAACACTACCATCTTTTATACAGTTTATCCAATTTAATGCTCAATACAACGATATTCCCATGTTCACGTAAGTTGTGGTTAATCTAGCTACATATGCATGCATGCATGAATATTATTTCTTATTTATTATAGAGAATTAGTACTTCATCTATATACAGTAGCACTCGACCTAGCTAGCTATAAAAATAAACTAGCAGTCATGCTGATAAAATATTTAAGCTAACATATTTTTGAGTGTTTATATATATATATATGAAATGAAACAGGTTCTTTGTGATCACGAATTCGATTGTCTGTGCTTATCTTGGACTTTCACTTCCCATGTCTATCTTCCACATCATCAGATCAAGTGCAGCAATAAATAGTAGGATCATCTTGGTCATCTTTGACACGGTACAGTACTTAACCTAAAGATTCTAAGCACGTTTCCAATTAATTAGTACTGAAAAAATGAATTAAAAAAGGGTAAATTTAAAAAATATATATCTCCAACTATGGCCCATTAATCCTTAAGGGGTCTTTTTCTTTTCCTCTGATCATAAGAATATATGTATGATTTCAATGCATGTCTACACACATATATTATATGCACATAATCAAAGAATAACTTAAAGACTTTGCTAATTTTTTATTATTATTAATTTTATTAACTTTGAGAAGGTAATGATGGCTCTTCTCACTGCTGGAGCCTCTGTAGCGGCAGCAATTGTATACTTGGCACACAACGGGAATGCAAGTGCCAATTGGTTTGCGTATTGCCAGCAATTCAACTCCTTCTGTGAGCGCACTTCTTGGTCTTTGATTGGCTCTTTTGGTGGAATAATTGTATTTATGCTGCTAATCATTACCTCAGCTGTGGCAATATCTCGACGCTAGCTAGCTAGCTAATGATGATCAGAATTATACAATCAGAAATCCATGCATGTACGTATGTGTATTTACTCGGACTTATGCTGTGCTAGATCCCAAACTATGTACGTAAAAGGTGTGTGTCTATTGTATAATAATATTGGGATTATGAATATTTATAATATTTCTATAATTCGAAGAGATATAGACATAACATATATGTAGATTCTACAATATATAATATTGTAAAGATCCTTGTGCATATATAATAATGTAGTTCATTCCGGTATGCACCACGTTAGGCACGCACTCTTATTAATTGGCAATGTGTTCGAGAGATTTATATATAAGAAAAATCTAGTTGTAAGTAATTATGCGTACTAATACGTACACTCATTTAATGTCATTGGTTAGAAAGTAGATTATTTTATTAAAAATAGCGCCACGTTGAATTTTAAATATGAAGACATCAGCATTGGTACGTAAATTCACTTATACGTAACAAAATTCTTATATATACACATAATATCTTTTATATATATATATATATATATATAAATTACAACAATTCCATTCAAGATAACATGATTTTCATCTGTCTAATATATTCCTTCATTAACATGCAATATTGTACATTTGAAAAAACAAATCAACAAACGCTGCTAGTTAGAGCTGATCAGCACAACTTCTCTAACAAGTTGATCAAGATTTTAATTTCATGGCCTCGTATTGATTCGAAATCTGTGGCAAGATTGGCGCCCATGCATGCTCCGGCCTGGTGTACTAAAGCAATATCGATCGATCCAGACAAATTCTCGCAGTACAGCTGATCCAAATATGATGCAAATCCTTTTGTACTACTACGCTTATAACAATGACACAAGAGCATCTATTGATTTTAATGTCTTCTCATAGTATAGGTACGATTCATATACCTTTGGAGTTCGAACATAGTAGTCAAGCTGCAAAAAGGAAAAAAACAGCAGTGCATGTGGAGATCAAGATATTGTGAATATCACATACAACATTAACAAATTAAGACATAATGATCATATATCATGTATGTCAAAAAAATCTCTCTTGTTCTATGTAAACTAAATTAAGTTCGGGTTTTACCAATTTAACGTAATTAAAATGTTATTTATATTTATAATTTTGTTTTGCATAACCATAAAATTTTAAAATTTTAAATTAGAAATCTAAATTTAAATAGAAAATATGATAAAATAGGACTGTCACTCAATACTTATAACAATATCCTACATTTAAATTCCACGTATGTGCAGCACTCCTCTTAACGTAAACAAGCAGTCATATATTTTCTGCTCAACCAATCTAAATGTGACAAATAAATTAATTACCTCCATCATGTTATCCACCAACTCATTCGCAGCTTTGACATAATCCTGTCTCCGACCTTCGGGCAACGTATTCATTGCATTTTTGAGGTCCTGAGAAAGGTAGGCCTGCTTTAGGCGAATGTAGAATATTATGTACCTCCATGCCATCGTCTCCAACATGTACCTAATGCTATGCAAACCCTCTGCAGTCTGCCTAATCCGCGCCACTGCGTCCTCCGGCGACAGTCCAGGCTCAAAGAAGCGTTCTTTTATGAATGATCGCGTGCCCCAATTCTGTGCCAGTACCGGTGGGGTACCATGCTGCAGGCCGAGTACTGCCATGGAAGTGGCAAATAATGTGGTGACGATCTGTCGTCTTTGAGTGGCATTTTCTTCACTAGGAAACGAGGCAGCTCGGACTGCTGAGACTGAGCTCCTTTTGCTGTGATTATGGTTATGGGGTTTGGATAATTGAGCATGGGGAGGATTGGTGGTGTTAGTGAAGGTAGACATGGTTTTTCTGGATCGGATAAATGTGAAGGCAATTCAAACTGATATGGGCAGTGTGGTTGTGAGGAGGCAGTGGACTACAGAGTCTATTGTTGTGGACATTTGGGCAAGGTGTTGTGGCTGACCTTGCTGCCCGTTAATCCAACATGGACCATAGCTTCGTGCCACGTGGAAGTTATCTTGTTCTAGGGTGAGTTTTTGGACTTTTCAGTTTAGGGCCAATAATGGTTGGAATTCATTATGTGGGTTGGGTCTAAAACGAAGGATGGAGCCTTTTCATCCTGAGCCCGACCTGACCCATAAACGAACGCAGTATATCCATTTAAATATCCCCCTTTTTTTTTTCTTTTTTTTTTAAAGTCTAAATATCTATATTATATTATATTTATGTAGAGATTTTATAAAAATAAATTTATCCAATAATATAATTTGATGCGATATGTTAATTCTTATTTATAATAAAAAGTTATTTAATACGTCATGTTATAAGTTTACTTTTATAAAATCTTTTTATACATAAAGCATTCTTTTATTTATATAACATCAAATACCTATGCCAAACTCTTTTCATTTTTATGAAAATATGAAGGTTAATTATAAAACTTGTGTTCGAAGGTTGATTCTCATGTTGAGTATGGTATATATAGAGAAGGTGGTTAAATCATGTAGGTAAGTGGTCTGGCCTGTAAATTACTAATGAAATAGCTGTAATTTGGCATCAATCTTTGTAGGATCAAGGATAGGTGAGGATAAGAAAATGTCTCTCTATCATTAACCCAACTCACTGGTCCAGTTTGGATATAAAAGTCATCCAAATTCATTTCATCTATGAGCACTCTTAATGGAATATGCATATGGAAAAAAAAAAATTATCATTTAACTATTACGAACCAAAAGTTAGTTGCAATGGATTATGCAAAGTCAAAAACTTTGGCTTTTAGCTGCATTTATTGTAAAAATAAAGTTAAATTTAGTGTAAACTATTCAATGATCAAATATTTAATTTATTATTTTTTTGGTAACAATCTCTCTCTTCCCTCAACTTTTTCTCAAAAAACTGTCCGATTTCTTTGACTTTTCTGTAGCAATCTATGTCAACAAGGGTTATTAGTATTATATTAATTTATTCTTTGACATTTATATTGAATCGTATATGAGTTTAATTAGATAATTGTGGTTATTAATATTAAATGACCATTAAAAATATGATTTTTTAACTAATAATTTGATTAGAATATGATTACTAATTAACATATAATCAGTAGAATGGTAAATATATAATAAAAATAAATATATTAAATTAATATTATTTTATTATATAAAAAATAAATAGATAATCTAATACGAGGACTTGTGCAAATGGAATAGTTAAATGTCAAATTCATTTCACATTCAATAAAAGTGTCCTTTAACTTTGACTAATCCATTGAAAATGCTCCAATTATGTCAACTTTTCCAAATTCCTATATAAAATATAATAAACAATTCAATTTTTTCAAATCTCAAAATAATAATAATATTAAAAAATAATATTCTAACAGTATTGAAAGTTCAATTTATTCAACTTTCAACTTTACCTTAACTCATCTAGTCTCAATTCATTATCCAAACATCCCTAAATGTAATTATTGAAATATCCAGAACAAACAAGTGAACAACCCTGAAATTGCACATGGAATATAGGGAACAAAAGGTCCAATATATACGACCAATTCACTAAATTGGACCTGAAGGAAAACAAGAAAAGGGTGAAATATATCAAGAAAAGGCTAGTTCCCATAACCTTTTCTTAAATGGCAAACGAAAAACGTCAAACAAAAGAAGGAAACAATACATCAAGTTGCTGACGAACAGTGACGGGAATGCACGAGGACGGCACTAAGGGACGAGAGAAGAAAACATTTTTTATTTAAAAAAAAAAAAACTTAACTAACATTACACGTGTCATGTCAGTTTGTAAAATCTATTTATGTATCTAGTAATTTTCATATTGTAAATCTCATTTAAGATATGATCAAGTTCACTAAAGAATTTGACTAAATGATTGATCTAACGTCTAAGATTAAACATATTAAAGAAAGATGGTATTGTTCTACTGTTAATTTAACTAACTGGAAAATGGTTAAGAGCCAGTGGGAATGCTTCCAACTGAGTGGTTGGAGGCAGCCTATTTCGTGTGGACATGTCTGGCTGTCCATATCAAGACAGATATAAATGGTAATGGGAATGACATTTTAGGTGAGAATTGTCAATCCGTGGTAGGTTTTGGATGGGCATGATGTGTAGGAATACAATTAAAAAACCTTCATTCAATATATATAATGATTAGCCCCCAAACTTATTCATACTGGATTCCACCTTGCTGATGCAATAGCATTGATAAGTATCATGAATTTAATGTATTTTATTAGGGTCTGAAATGAGGTTTTGGCCCCGAACGACGTTTCGGCCCCATGCATGCATGCGTGCGTGCGCCCAACTGGAAAACACATCATCCATGACTGACCAAGTTGCTTTCCACACCGTTTTTTTGACCATCCTTGTAAAGGTTTTGCATTCCTCTTTTTCGATAACATCTACTGCCCAACGTAAAAAACGAGAATTACTATGTCCACAATAGAAATTTATAAAAATAATTTTATAAAAATTGATACGATTTCATTTAATCTATTTTATAATAAAAATAATTTTATAATTAATAAATCATATTAAATTACGTCAATTTATAAAATTAATTTTATATAATTTTTTTATGATCAAAATATTTTCTATAAAAAATATAATAATAATTGAGTAAGTGGATTGAAGAGATATGCATCAACTTGTCAAAAGTATTCGGTGCCAATCCATGTCTGAATTAACAAGAATGAATAGGACAATATTGACCATACGCACAAAGAAACTTTTGGCTGATTCGATGGTTTCAATGAGATATTTTGTCTTCTTCAATGTTCCCAAATTAGCATATGCACATTTTCACGAAAATTTAAAACGCGATTTGAATAATTTAAAGAACTAACCCTATTTTGATTCAGACATATTAGGGTATGCCGTATATAATTTTTGAAGAGTGTGAATCCCACACGACAATTTAATGTTTTGTTTGTCATTTAACCGTGTAATTAATGATTAGTTTAGATTCAGATATAAGATAATACGAAACGTTTTCCGATCCAAGTAGAAAAATTAAAAATTATCTCAATTGTGAATTAGTTTTCATGTTAATATTAGTTCTAAATCAACCAAAACTATGGCTTGCCAAACAATCACTATCAATTTATATTGACTTGTAATAATAATTTGGGATTGGTAAGTCTAGTAAGAAAATGATTAAAATATCTTGCAAGGTTCATCCTATTTACCGATGAAGTTGATATTATATATATCTTATCCAAATTGGGAAACACTGAATTCCATTTGGTAGTGTTATATGAAAAGATAATGTAAAGACAGTTTTTGAGTATTTGATACCCGTTATTGTATGAAATGGTAATTGGTAACCGGACCTTTTTTTTTTTTTTTTTTGTCCTTAGCTGCCAAAGCCACGAAAATCATACATCGGATTCACAACCATTGGCTGGCCAAACATGTTCCCTGAATCCATATATTGGTATGGTGTTTCACCAAGCCGGGGTTTCTCATCGTTATTGTCAGTTCCGGCATTGCCAATGGTGTTTTGGAAATCAAAGGTCATGTTGTATGAATTGTCACACAAAAGATGGGAAATTGAGTCCAAGTATTCCATATCCAATAGGTGAGTAATGGAACAGGTCCTCGGAAACCTTGACATATTTTGCTCACTAGCATCGTTGCCCATTAATGTGACATCAGTTTGAGCAACATGGGTGTCCTCCACTGTCTGCTCCAAAGCTTTCGTCACATGTCTCTTCTTGTAGATCCTGCATAGGACCCAATCATCCAACTGAAATAAACAAACACAGAAGAGGGTTAAATTAACCCAACGACACGACCAAACGTCTTAAAAAGTTGGAAACTGTAACAGCAGCAAAAAGGCTAATTTGCTTACTCTCATGGATCCCATATGCTTGGTGGGTTGTTTACGGGAATCGTTCAGGCGATATTCATGCATAATCCAGTCTGTCTTCACACCCTTTGGCGGCCTACCCTTGTAAAACACCAGAGCTTTCTTCACCCCAACGTACTGAGACCCACTGTAGATAGCCTTGTCCGTGCCGGTGGCTTTCCAGTACCCAGACACGGTTGCTCGATTTGGCCGCACCCCATTTGGGTACTTCCGATCGCGCGGGCTAAAGAAGTACCATTCATTTTCTCCGAACTCTGTTTTCTCTGCATTGCACGAAGTTAACCAATCAGTTTAAAAAGGGAAAGAAGCAGAGATTCAGTCAAGCATTTATACAAGCATCTAAAGTACTAACCGGGCAATTGCCATGGATCAAACTTGTAAATATCCACCTCTGGGATGATTGATACAGGGCATGGCCTTGATTTTGCTTGGTTACGAAGGTAAAACATAATCAGTTCCTCGTCAGTTGGGTGGAACCTGAAGCCAGGAGGAAGGCCAGAACCATTGTGTTTGCCCTCCATTGATCTTACTTTTATCTATACAAATCAAGACAAGAAACAGGATAAATTCCTAAACTTGGAACTGTCGTTTCCTATGATTTTCTCGGCTTACAAGGATAGGAAAGCCAAGGAAAAGAAAGGAGTTTCGAAAGAAATGCCCAAGTGTTTGAAATGTTTAAACATGGAAGGCTACCCCTTTTTATCGGCAATGTTTTTTGTCGTTTCTGTGCCGATCCAAGAGTTGGATTGGTTGTTAGATTGACTTCCAATCCATACCTCGTATGGAGGTTATCATCCATACTCGCACAAGTAAGCAAAAAGCATACATCGGCGGACTTTTGTCCTTTGTTGCCCACACTTCTAATGGCAACCCAATCCGGATAGGGTTTGTTCAGTTGGAATATTTATTTTTGTCATGCCATGCCAATGCATAGATTAGTCTCATGTCATAGGTTTTTTATTTTTATTTTTAATAAAAAAATCAAATCTTATAAAAATAAATTTATAAATTGACACAATAAATATAATAAATATAATTAAAAATACTATTTTACTCTAAATTATATTAGACATATTATATCAATTTACGTTTGTGAGATTTATGAATGCAATATTTGTTGTTTATGTCATTTTTTAGATAATAAAGTAATTTTAGGTATTCTGCAAATAATATTAAAATAGTAATAATAAAATATTGAATAATAGTAAATAATTGTAAAAAATACAGAAAAGTAAATAAAAATAATGATAAAATAATGAATAGTAAAAATACCCAATTATCCAAACAGAACCTAAATCACAACATGTATGTTAGTATGATTAAAAATGAAAAAATTAAGATTAAAAAAAATAATATTTCTTTATATAGTATCTACCTTGAGAATAATCTTTTTAGACCACACGCAAAGTGGTGTGAAACTTTTGAAGAGTTTGAACACGCATTACTCTTTTTAGAAATTAATATTTGAATTAGTCGTTCCAAATTCTATAAATAGTAGAAAATGTCAACTCCATTTTTCAGACGCCAAGGAAAAAAAAAAAAAAAGTCCATCTCCCAAAGTTGAAAATCACGAATAAAATATAAATTAAAAATATTAATAATTAATAACCTATCCAATTAAAAAATTGTAATGTTTTTGTTCTATTCAATTAAAAAAATGATATATCCATCAAATCTATGGATGAATAACTTATACGTTAAGACTTGCATAAAATATATCGCGCGTGCTCAATAAAAATATAATATGTGCAATTGTCCGAAGTTGCATCACATATATGGAAGTTGAAGGTTGTTTTTAGCATATGTACAATTGTTTGCATATTAAAAATATGTATTTTTGTCAAGAGCATGATGGTCTAATAATATATGGGTAATGGTACGTATAATTACTTTTACATATTCTCTGCACACTTTATTGATATGATTGACTGAATATTTTTTTTAATATATAATTAATCACATCATTTAAATATACAAAAGAATATATAAAAGTGATTATATATAAAATTTTTGATATATATATATTACTTCAATTTTTGACACAAATATTTACTCACTCCAAAATACTTTTTATTTAATCTCTTTAAACGAATTTTCATCTGATCATTAGCGACCCCACCATATTTTACAAAGACTCAAAAAAAAAAAAAAAAAAAAACTACAACCATTTTCGCAAACATTAAAAAAATAAAAAACTTTTACAAAGTATTTATTCTTTCACTATGCCCCACCAATCTCAAAAACATCAAGAACACATGTCTCGTTTAAAATATATATAAAGAGTAATATTATATATAATTATGAAGTGTATAAATATTATGTAGTCTTTTTAAAAAATAATGATTATTAAAAAATTATTATTTTTTAATATGAATATCATATTTATTTATTTTTTTAAAATGATTATGTGGGCTTATATACTCACGACTGTATCTATTATTTCTCATATTTAAATAAATACTTATACTCTCACGAAGACAAAAATAAAACACAACTTAAAAGGATCAAAATTATCATAAACTTTGGATACACAAACATGCCCATAAAATTTACAAAGACTAGTATTTCTCAAAGCAATAATTTACTCAAATTTGATATCATTATCAGGGCATTACAAATTTAAGGATTTTATTTTATTCGAAAATATGAATATTTAAGACAAAAAATATGATATTTAATTTCATCTACATGTTGAAAATCTTTAAATTCATATGATATTTTTATTAACAAATTCATACATTGTATTCAACAATTATATTATTAAGTAAATAGTATACGAGAAAATTAAAATAAAAAGAAAAATAATATTTATAATTATAGAATATGCAAATTTTGCATATTCAATTTAAAAAAAGTAAATAAATTTAATAACAACAGAAAAAATATTATTTTTTTAATAATGGATTTAATTTTTTTTTTAAAGTATATGAAACTTATTAAAAAGCTTACTCAAATAAAAAGTGAGATAATTAAGTAAGGAGTTATGTCACTTTTACGTATATATTATACATTTTATTGATATGATTAGTTAAAATAATTATTTTATATTAAAATAAATTTCAACCTATCACATAAATAAAATTGATAATAAATACACAAAATAACTAAAAATTTTGTAAAGTAAAGGAGAAGAATACGCTGAATATTATACGGTATGATATCCGGCTGTACAAAGTTGAAGTCGTATGGGAAAAGTCATCAGATAAGACCACAGACAAAAGGTAAAATGAAGTGATTGGGTGAAAAGAGAGTGCGCAAATTTTCAAATAGTGGGAGTTTCTACTTTCTCTCTTTCTCCAACTTTACCTAGGACGGGAAGTGGTATCAGTCCAAAGATGTCGGCATCAAGGAGATGACGCGTGTCCTTCCAATAAAAAAGTTGAACCAGGATAAGGTTGAGGGAAGCTTAGAGCAATGTTCTTTGTGGTTCTTATCTTGCCACGACATAGACATTCTCTTATTGGAGCAAATCATGCCTTGATTTGGACAACGTTTTTTTTTTCTTAAAGTATTGTTTTTAGTAGCACGTGTTATGGCCTCGTCCTTGGGATTAAGATCAGTATACCACGTGGCGTGTACGGATCATTTAGGTTTTTTTTTTCAATTGAAATTTATTTGGAGGAATGTTATATATTTAGAAGGAGTGTTACCGATTGAAATAGATATCAAGATAAATTAATATCTAAATATATTTTTATATGATAAGTAGTTTTAATAAAATTAATTTTATAATTTAACGTAATATATCAAAATATATTAATTTATAAATTTATTAATTTTATATGATGTGCTAAAATATATTACATCAACGTTTATAATTATGGATGATAAAATTTATAATTAAGGATTGACATTTTTCTTTTCCTTATTCAAAACTTAACGATAAAAATTATTATTTTTATTTATTGTCGATGATGATCGATTTCAACACAAATTTATTGCATTTTATAGGTGTTTTGGATCTTTTGCATTTCATTCTACAAATGTTACGTATAATAATAGAATATATAAATATTATGTAATTATTTAACAAAAATAAAATGAGATTTATTATTAAAAAAATTAATTTATTTCCATATCTAGTATTTAATTATTTTTTTAAAATAATTATATGATACTTACATATTCACAACTATAATTATTATTTTTACTCACGATAGTATTCTATTCCATAATCAAGTTCTCGAACCAACATATTTATAAAAATATGAGTTTTGTTTGTATAAATAAATTTATGTACTAATTTGAATATTAATCTTATTATATTTATATTTAAAATTTAAATTAACACTATTTTTATTAAAATCTGACTAATCATATTGGATGTGTATATATATTAATATATAA
This sequence comes from Carya illinoinensis, assembly GCF_018687715.1. Taxonomy (NCBI): domain Eukaryota; kingdom Viridiplantae; phylum Streptophyta; class Magnoliopsida; order Fagales; family Juglandaceae; genus Carya; species Carya illinoinensis. Next base: position 27,844,966 of record NC_056757.1, read on the forward strand.
AATCGCTTTTAATCGGATTTTTCTTAAAAATATTATGTGCGCTTTAGTCTTGAAAATGATATATTTTGAAAAGCCATCACTCAATGGTATTAAGGTCACTCATAATAATATCTTTTAAGGGAGCACGTGACTTTCACCCTCTACGTACAACTTGTTTAGAGCATCTCATCCGGTTTTCTATCTCCATCCTTATAATTTAATTCAAAATTACATTTCTTTAAATTTTTTTCTAAATTTTATTCATCTTCTAAAAATCTTCTACATCTCATTCCCCATCACTATCTCTATTCTATTAAATAATATTTCTCTATTATTTTTTTCTCTCTCTCCTATTTACAATCTTAACTACTAACTCTTTTGTCTTATTATCTTTTTTTCAAATATCACTTTCTACTAAATATTTATATGATTTTGACTACCCAATACAGTATTTTTTCAAACCAAAATTCGTATTATAAAAATAATAAATTATATTAATAAATTAATGCATTTTTTAACGTGATGGCAAATTTTTTTAAAAAATTACTCTTTATCAATTAAAGATTAATGAGGATCCGTAGTCACGTATTGATGATATAATTTTTTTAATTGTCTGTAACGGTAAGATTACCTATCATTTCTTCAACGGTTTTTATCTTTTTTACAACGGTAATATTTTTTGTCATTTTTCTAATGGTAATATTTTTTGTCTTTTCTCTAACGGTAACTTTTTTTGTTTTCTCTCAAACGGTTACATTTTTTGTTTGTAGTGTAACGGTAACTTTTTCCTCTATAAATACGCATATTACTAATATTCACATTCTTACAAACTCAACTCTCATTTCATTTATAGAATAGAGATTTTATTCTATCCTTGGATCTCTCATTCCCTCCATCAAATGGCTCGTACCTTCTTTTGCAAATTATTGACATACGTATCCTCTGAAGATGATAGCGATGTTCATACTGAGGAGGTCGATGGACAGTCATCGAGGCAGCGTGGCAATAGCCACCCACGTAAGTTTATTCGGCGTGATCATGCCCAGGGGCACGAGCGGCTATTTCGTGATTATTTCGCAGAGAATCCAGTATATCCCTCGAATCTATTTCGCATGAGATTTCGGATGAGCCGTCCCCTATTTCTTCGTATTCTAAATGAGGTAGAGTCTTACGAGCCGTATTTCGTCCAGAGAAGAGATAATGCCGGAAGACTCGGTTTATCTTCTATGCAAAAAATAACCGCAGCACTTAGAATGCTAGCGTATGGGGTTACTGGAGATTTTATTGATGAATACATACGTATTGGTGAAAGCACCGCAATGGAGAGCCTAAAAAAATTCTCTGAGACAATAGTAAATGTTTTTTCAGATGAATATTTGCGGTCTCTAAATGCTAATGATATAGCCCGATTGCTGCTGGTTGGTGAACAACGAGGATTCTCAGGAATGCTTGGAATCATTGATTGCATGCATTGGAAGTGGAAAAATTGTCCCGCAGCCTGGAAAAGTATGTACTCTGGCCATATCCGTGAACCAACTATTATGTTAGAAGCAGTTGATTCATATGATCTTTGGATATGGCATGCATTTTTCGGTCTGTCCGGTTCACATAACGACATTAATGTGCTAGAGAGATCTTTTATTTTTATGGAACTTGCCCAAGGGCGTGCTCCTGCAGTCAATTACACTATCAATGGCAACGACTACACTATGGGGTATTACCTTGCGGATGATATTTATCCCAAGTGGCGAACTTTTGTGAAGACGATTCCATCACCACAAGGGAACAAGAAGAAAAATTTTGTGAAAGCACAAGAATCCGCAAGAAAAGATGTCGAGCGTGCATTCGGGATACTTCAACAACGATTTGCTATCATTCGTGGACCTTCCTGAATGTTCAAAGTGAAGGACCTAACAAATATTATGAAAGCATGTGTTATTTTACATAATATGATCATTGAAGACGAACATGATGATAGTGAGAGTCTGAACATTGAGTATGATCAACTTGATGATGATCTCTCAGAATTGTCACGCAATCATACAATTAAGCTTACGGACTTCATCCAGCGTCATCATCATATTAGAGATAGCTCAGCACATCATCAGCTCCAAGAAGATCTAATTGTACATCAATGGTTATTATATTTCCAACATTAGCCCTATCGCATTCAAACTATGACCTCTTTTCCATAGTGTTATTTACTTTTATGTTTGAGTTAGTTTGTTTTGCATTTGTATTTCCTTCATGTTATTTAAGATTTATGTTTGACTTAATTTGCTTTGCATTTGTATTTCTTTCGTGTTATTTACTTTTATATTTGAATTGATTTACTTTGTATTTGTATTTCCTTCGTGTCATTAGTGACTATGTTAATGGTAAAAGTCGATCTATTATTGCCTTTCCTTGAGTATAAGCTTTGCAATTTATATGATGATGAAATTTTTATTTTTAATAAAATTTAAAATTATAATAACATATTACTTGCATGATCAACTTGAGGGACAATAAAACAACTTGAAAAATACATAGCAGTGTTCTTTTATACATCTATCATTGTTCAAAACAAAAAATAAGAAATACAACTGAAAATGTCACTATTATCAATCAAATGTTCAATCTTTAGAAGTATTGCGTCTGGATATGATTTTCCTCTGGAGTTGCTGGAAATATAATCGCTGCATTTCTGGCATGACACTCACATCCATCATCATAATGCGCTGATCTGATTCATTCTTCGCAAGCTCTACTTTCTCAGCCTCCAACCTCAGTCTTTCGTCCTCTTGACGGATTTTACTTTGCTTTTTTTCAGCTTCAATCCTCATCTTCTCGGCCTCCAACCTCAGTCGTTCATTCTCAAGGCGTAATTTTTTTTCCTCTTTTTCCTTGTTATACTCTATCTTCTCGGCCTTCATTCGATAAACTCTTTCTCCTGAGCGCGCGACTCCTCCAAAAGAGTATACTTCATATTCCTGAGTTGGAAATTTTCCTCTGCTTGCCTGCTTTGAGTCTTTCGTTTTCCTTTCTCAGCTTTCCTTCAAATTGGTCGGTCCAATTCGATCACGTCATTCTCCATGGCATTATCTGCCTCCATATAAAAACAGAATCAACTGTAGCGCCAGAACATCAAGTTAGGGTCGGGGATGGGGACATCGTCTTCCTTCGCTTTGGATTATCCTTTGTGGCTCGCCAAATCCACTTAGGTTGGTCCTTCAATAGGTGCCAACAATGCTCGAACTGGAAGGAGCATTTTTCTAGCGCTTGATACATAACCTTGGCCTTGTCAAACTTGCATGGAAAAAAATTAATGTTAAACCAATGTAGGAGACAATAAATTTTAGAGTAAAAGAGACAAGGATTTGGAAATTCTACCTTGTCTTGGTCGGTCATACCACTTTGATTTAACCCTTCAACTTGGGCTAGTTTCGCACAAAACTTGTTTGTCGCCTTTTGGATAACTAACTACCAATGAATTAAAGACTTTATTGTCCGCTCATGGCTGGTTTCTTTAAATTGTTGGAAGTATTCAGAAATTTTTTCCCAAAGTTGATCACGTTTTTGATCTGTTCCCTGGACGACATTAATGCTACAATTTAGCCATACGGAGACAAGTAACTTGTCTTATTTGGGGGTGAAATTCGCACCCCGCACTGATTTCCTATTGCCGATAGGCTCGTTAGGGGGTAGGGGTGGAGAGTCATCAAGGGTTAATGGAGATGTTCCACTTTACCCACCGTAAGTAGGGTCGAGTTGAGGATCTTGACTAAAGAGATTGGTGAAGTACATGTGTCCAGGGTCTTGGGAATCTATCTCTAAAAAAATAGGAAAAAAGTCGATCAAATTCCCATCACTTTGAAGTTTGGGTTTCAGTCAGGGCTCAGGAACCGAATGGTGACATTATGGAAATTTGGCCACCCACTCATGGTGGCAACGACCGGTTACCAGAACTTGTTGACCGTCCGGGTTACCTAACCATTGAGGAGATGACCATAAATATCCCTAATCCTCACATGCGGTTGTCATCATCACAGCTGAGGGGGTTTAGTTTACACATTACTACACTATCACAATAGAATACAAACAATAACAAACAGCATGCAAATCACAAAATACAAAATAAGAGCATTTCTATCCGGTTCCCCATATTGAATAAGACAATAAATGTGGCTTAGAATGGTGTAAATATTGACAACATGGGTAATCAAGGAGTCCAGCATCGATCGGCTGCAAAACATCACCCGAACCCCCGATTGCAGTTTATGGAGAATACCACAAACTGCAACTTGGCCTATTCGAGTAATGATTACCCCGCCATATTGATGGGGCTCCAATTACACTTCTGAATTAACCCCATCATCATAGCCTAATTATATTCCCCCTCCCCCGAATGACACGAAACACTGCAAATGACCAAACAACAACGAATAAATTACTCAATGACCAACAAATGGTAATATTATAGTTAAGGAATAGCAAAGTGACAAAAGGTTAGACCAATGAATATGTGATTAGACCAACTTATAAAGTTCTATTTTGATAAAATAATCTATTCTTGAAAACCTTGTTATGAGGCAGTGCACACAAGCTTAAATACTAACAACCAATGTGTTATATTAGTTTCAAACCATATTGAAGTATTTTATAAAATGTTAAATGGCTGATTGGCAAAATAATACCAACCAAAAAGTACAAAAAAATATCCTTACACAATAGTATATGGGCCTATCATTAAATTATAGATATGGAAGATCCTTCAAAAGAATTTTCTGCCTCTTTCAATGTCTATACATCATAGTACATAACAGATTTTTTTTAATAACCAAACAAGTTCAGTTTTGGGAATGAGACCTGTAACAGAAATCAGTCTCATGGCCATCAATGGCGGCAATCCACCAAAATAATACCAATGAAAGGGGAAAATATACCTAACAACAAAAATGAAAACATTTATACTAGTATCAAATTCCAACCAAGAAACAATTTTGGGCCCACGGGGGAGCCTCACAGAAGATCTGTCCTAGCAATAGCTGATGATCTACAATAAAATGAGAAATATGTAAAATAGAAATCAGGCAAGACTCCCGTGGTAATAGCTGACAATTGTGGCATTTTCTCAACCAAAAAAGCATTGACAGTTTATGGAAAAGTAACTACAAATTCTACGTAGCAGTGTTCTAAAAATTCTTGCATATTGAAAATAATCGAAACAACAATCACAAAAGTCCTAAACAGATTTCTTATAATTTCTCACAATCTCACAATTATAGTGAACCAAAATCCAAACAATCGGTATGCACAGAGATACCAAAACAACAATCGAGAAAATGCACAGAGATACCAAAACAACAACCGATAAAATGCACAGAGATACCAAAACAACAACCGATAAAATGCACAGAGATACCAAAACAACAACCCAATAGATTTCTAAAGGTATTCAAACGCAATAAGTGAACAATAATACGATTCAAATAGAGAGCATAAACGATTCCATCAAATAAATCTTCAAAACATCAAAATTCATGATGCAAGGATTCAGACCAAGGATAAAGGAATTCGGCCATTGTAGTAAAAAACCCCAAATCTTCAACTATCGATTGAGATTCATACCTGTGAAAGAATATTTAGACCAAGATCTAGCTCGACCCTTAATTTTTCAATTCGAAAAAGATCCCTCACTGACTTGAGGAGAAGAGAAATCGGTCATGGCGTCATGGCCAATCTCAACGGAAAACCCCAAATAGAGAACCAGATAAACAATCAACAGAAACCACAAAGAAATTAAACGGAAACTTACAAGCCTGGAGAGCTTTCGTACCGATGGAGATGCAAATAAAAAAAGGGGGGCCAACCGATGGAGAAGAACACGCGGGGGGAAGGGAAAACCGATTGGGGTTTGTTGGGATGTGGACGTACAATAAAATTGCAAATATGGAGAAACCCTATACAGATCGTAAACGGCAACCGGATAATGAGGAATTGGATGGAGTGGGGTTTTTAGATTAAAACCTAAAATTTTTCTTAAATTTTGAGGATAGGAGAGATATAAAAAACTGGATGGGGGTGCTCTTAGCTGTCCTATCACTCTCACCTTCTTTAATTGGGAAATAAAACCCTGGAAAGACCATAACACCAGGTATTAGCCTGGCCCAAAGGTGAGGCTCGTTAGGAACTCGGAATGGAACCCAATTACAAAGCTCCTCAGAAGCAAGCCCATTCATTGATAAAGCCCATAATATCGCGAGTTACATACACATGAAATCGCGGTTTTCTCGTCTTTCTAGTCTTCTTGGAGTTGGGAGTCATCGTTCTGTAGGGTTTTCAACTGGGAGCACACGAAACTTTTGCAACCTTTCGTAATTCCGATTTACGGTTTGTCTTCTCTTCCTGTTGCTTACGGTTTTCCTACGAGTTGCCTCTCAAATTTTGGGAATGTCAACGCAAAAGTACATGTTCCTAATATTCCCAAAAACTGTTCCACGGCCTCAGAATTTTTTTAATTTTATTTTATTTAGATTAGATTAATTGAAATCGGATAGTCTGTTTTCTAACTTCGTTGTGGTGATATATATATATATATATATTTTTCGATGCAGATTATTTTATTCTTATTATATGTGTCTCTGTTTGTGAAAGAACATGTACTCCTCTAGAGGTAGCAATGCGTACGGGCAGCAATCGTACGCCGGCCAATCCGCATACGGCGCAAATGTAAGCTTTTAATTTATTTATTTTTTTATCTGGGTGAAGATTTAAAACCTTAATTTTGTTTTGAACTTTTTTGCGCTGTCTGTCACTGGGTTAGATTTAAACCGTACAGAAAGCGTAGTCTCTCATCTGA